>NC_041738.1:1200000-1800000 GCF_004115215.2 Ornithorhynchus anatinus | reverse complement strand
AAAGTGGGCCCAAGTGACACTGGCAGATAAGCAGCAAGCTGGGAGCAGGGCATGCTAGGAAACGCCAAAGGAAGATCCTACGGGAGTGAAGAGTTGGAGTAATGGGGTGCAAAGAACTATACCGGACCCATTCTAATGTGCAGAATGCCTTTCTGAACACCTTCTGTGTGCAAGGGATTGTACTGGGGGCCTACTGGGTACAGAATGCTGTACTGAGCTCCTGCTAAAGACCCAGAGTTGTACTGGGCACCTGCTGAAAGCAGAACACTGTACTGGGCACCTGTTGGGTACAGAGCACTGCATTGGGCATCTACTGAGTGCAGAGCACAGTGCTGGGCAACCCCTGGATGCAGGATACCATCTGGGGAGCTGGGGAAGCGGTGTGGCCTAATGAAAACATCGCAGACCTGGGAATATGGGGGGACCTGCATTCTAATCCTGACTCCACCACTTGCCGGCTGTGTGACCCTGGGTAAGTCATTTACTTCATCTGTAAACTGAGCATTAAATACCCGTTCTCCCTCCCCATTAAACTGTAAGCTCTGGGTGGATCAGAGACTATTTACATTCTGATCGCCTTATATCTACTCCAGTGCTTAGTACAGTGCTTGGCACACAGTAAGCTCTTAAATACCACAATTATCATTATTATTATAATCATTATCACAGTCGGGGTAAAAATCAAGTTCCCTGGCCTCGAGGACCTTATGATCCAGCGGGGAGACAAACAGACATGGTCGCCAGGTACAGAATAAGGAAAAAAGAAGAGAGGAGAGAGAAGAAAATGCATTAAGCCACTATAACCATGGCTACTGAACCCTCCCGGCAGCTACAGGGGCAGGGCTGGGAGAGAATCCCCTCTCTGATGCCCGACGGAGTCACCTCGGCACAGAAGGGACAGGTTACGCAGCTGTCCCCGGATGGACCCGCTCACGGGGTCACCCGAGGTTAGAAACCTAGTCATCTCTTGGCCCTGTTTGCAGAGGAGACGGGACGGCTCAGCTGGAGGTGGGGACGTCCTCAAAGTCACCCAGCTGTGAGCCAAGGATAGCGACTCCTGGCCCCGCGTGCGGTCTTACCCGAGCGGGGTTTAGGCCACGGGAGATGGAGTTATTCCAGGCCCAGAGGGCCACTGGCCTTCATTTCCGGCTGAAACCTTAGCTGCTGCTTCACCTCCCACCTGCCCCCGGCCTCGTCACACCTCATTCTAGCTTTCCTCGCGCAACCTCCTACTCTCCACTCGGGTCCCCATTCCGGAGGGTCCAGAACCTCTGCTGGGCCGGGGGTACTGCTGCCCCAGGCTTTTATGGGCCTCTGGCTTCCAAGGGGACAGTGCAGACGCCCCCACGCCGCATCGTGGTGGGGGGTCTTCTGGCTCTGGGGTGATGAGGCTCCCTGGTCAGCTTGTCCGGGGCCCAAGGAACCTCTGCGCTTCCAAACACTTCTGATTCCAGGGGCGACGGTGGACTGGATGCCTCCGGCCCCGCAATCCAGGGCCGGACCCCCCAGTTCTCTTCCCACCCCACATAGACGCTCCTCAATCGGGACCATCCCCTACTCCCCCACCACCACTGGGCCAGCCCCCATCCTTGGGACCACTTCTCCCCTTTCCCTCCGACCCCTAGGCCAGGGGGTGACCTCGGACTCCAGCCAACAGGGAGGAGGGGGAACAGGGGGTGGAGGAGGAGGAGGCGGGCGGTGCCCCCCGCCCTCACCCTCCCCAGCCCTCCCCTCCCAGGATGCACCGGGAGGCCTGGGAACCAGGAGGGAGGGAGGGAGGAGGCTCAGCTGAAAGGCTCAGGATTTAATTCTATGCATCATTAAGTAGTCCTCTGAAAGTAGTGTCCCCCTATACATCATCCATGCTTAGTAAACAGCACGCTGACATTACATTAGCGCCTGGAAATGAATTTTCTCTTTTATAGGGAAATTGAGAATCCGCCAAGAAGAAAGAAAGAAAGACGGAAAAAAAAACTCAAAACCAATTATCTAAGCATTTATGAGTTCCACCCCGGTCCCTCTCCCTCTCCCTCTCTCGCTCGGATGCAAAGAAGCATTTAATATTTAATATATTAAGAAAAGAAAGAAACTTTGATAGATTATATGGAATTTGGTATTAATTCCCTCTACCCCTTTCTCTCTCCCCTCTTTCAAACCCCAGCCCCAGCTCTGGCTGACATTTCAATGGATTAAGGTGTTCAGATTTCCTTAATAGTGTTGACATTTTGGAAATATTTCTGCCTTTTTTTTCCCACTCCCTTCGAAATAATAATAATAAATAAATATCCGAACGGTGCCACACGCCACACCTCGAGACACCCTCTCCCTCTCTTTCTCTCTCTCTCCCCACAGGCAGTCTCCTGTCCTTACCACCCCTCTCCATGCTGACTCTATTTACATTTCTCATTAAAAGGGCCGGCGGATTAGGGCTCAGGGCAGTAAGTGTCTTAATGGCCAAGGCAGCTCTGCTTTGCGGAGGCTGTCCAGAGAGGGAGGCTCTGCCATCCACCGTCTTTCTACAGCTGCCTGTTACTGCCTCAGTTTCCCCCTGGGCCCCAAGGTACCAAAGGTTCTTCCTTCGGGCTGGTCCTCAGCAGGAGGGGGCCATCCACTCCCCTCTCCCCCAAGGCTGAAAATCCCACACTAGGCTAAAGTCATGAAAACCTGCCCCATCTTCTCACCTCTCCCAAACTAAAATCATGGCCTCCTCCCATCCTCTCAAGCTGAAAATCACCCCCAACTCTGAGCACGCACACGTACCTACACACACACACACACACTACCTCTCCCCCCCCCATCCCCTGCTTGATATTGCGGAAAATGAAATATGGCAACTGGGTTTCTGCTGTCTTCAGGGAAGTGGGTTGGTCTCTCGGAGTTTGCCTAAATTCTAATCCCCCCCCCCACAACTTCCTGCTAGTCTCAAAACTATGGGACCTCCCCCAAGTCCCTTTCCCTAGCTGGGAAGGAGGAGAGTCCTGCCTGTTCAATCAATCATTCAATCGATGGAATTTACTGAGCACTTACTTTGTGCAGAGCACTGTACTGAGTGCTTGGGAGAGTACAAACAGTTAGTAGACACGATCCTTGTCCTCAAGGAACTTACACTTAGCTTGATTTACAAGGAGGAGAGCTTGGAAAAGAGTGTTTCCTGAAAAACAGTCACCTCTGGGGTAGAGCCCAAGGCAGCAACACCGGGACACCAGCCCAGTGTGGAATCAGGATGAGAAGGTCTGGTGTTCCCCATGAAAACCTTTCCCCATTCATTCACACCAATCAGACACCCACCCCTACCACCTGAGAATCTTATTTCTAGCCTCAACACTTCAGTCTATGAATATTTTCGTTTCCTTGTGTTTTTGCGCATTCAATTACTAACTCATATTTCACGCTGATCTATCTGTACTGTTTCCTGCTGTCTCCTTGTTCTCCCTCTTGCTGCCATTATTGGTAAACGATCTTGGTCCGCCTGTCTCCCCCAAGAGACTGTAGGCTCCCTGAGGGCTGGGAATGAGTGTCTTGCCTATTCTGTAGCGGTAGCATCAATAATAGTAGCGCCTTTAGTGCTATTTATTGAGCGCTGACTTTCCCCCATGATTAGTACAGTGTTTAGCCCTCAGTACATGCTCAAATAATATCACCGATTGATTTGGCTGATTGACTGGAACTGAGTGTGTGGAGGGAATCTTCCCCAAAATGGATTTCATTCATTCAATAGTATTTATTGAGCGCTTACTATGTGCAGAGCACTGTACTAAGTGCTTGGAATGTACAATTCGACAACAGATAGAGACAATCCCTGACCAATGATGGGCTGGATTTGAGCCAAAGACCCCAGGACTCCAGTTTTCTGCCTCGGTGTTTCTCCCATCCCACCAACCAATCAATCGGTGGTATTTATTGAACACCTGCTGTGCACAAGATATTGCCCTAAGTCTTGAAAGAGCACAATGGAGACCTGATCCCTCCCACAGAGAGTTTACAATCTTGTGTCATTCTTTTCCTGCTACTGTTACCTGCTGGTCCTTCCAGACTCCAGAGACTCTGGACTCTCACTCCCACTTCAGGGCCAGGAGGCCAGGGTTCTGGGTTCAAAACCAGACAACCCGATGTGGAGTTCATTGCTGGTGAGAGAGGATAGGTGCTGGGGAGAGGAGGTACCTGCCTGTGGTTTCTTGCTCCTGCAGCCCTTATTGACCCATTGACCGGAGCAGTATCAATGCTCAAATCCACAGATCCACGGTTGTCTAAGGGGTCTGAGTAAGGCCCTGGCCCAAACCCACCCACGGAGAGTCGCGGACAGACAGGCAGGTAGACAGAGGATTGGTCATCAGGGAAAGCATCGACCCGGAGATAGAGAGAGAAAGTGCTCAGAGACAGTCAGGGAGAGATGACGAGCTGGGGGGGGGGCGGATAGAATTGGGGGTACTCTACTGGCATGGGATGGTAACCCAGTTTAACCAGATGGTGGAGATGGGACAGGACAGGAGTGTGATTAGCCTGCCAACCCCTTCTGAACTCCCGTGGGCACAAGCAAGCAGTCAGGCATTCTTGGGGTGGGAGGCCATGTGGGCTGAGGAGTGGGAGCCCGGGCAAGAAGGAGGAGGGGGACCAAGTAGGTTGAGGGGCAAGGGACTGGGGAGCCAGGGGGTGGAAGACTAGGCAGGATGGAGGGCAGGAGGTGGGCAGACAGGGGAGGTGGGCAGGTGCCTGGCAGCTCAAGCAGAGGTCAGACTGAAGGCTCCTTCTGAGGCTCTCATGAAGGCTCACCAAAGAGGAGAATGCTGGGGGTCGTGGGGGTCGACACCAGGGAATTCTCAGCACTGTACCACTCGGCTCCTCAGGGAGGGCCTTCCCTTTGGAAAGAAAAGGGATCCAGGACTTGGGTCTCACTCTCCAAGGCAGAGCCTAAGCACAGCTCCCAGTTAGGTCTGTGGCCCAGTCCCTGGGTCGCACCTCACATATGACATGCATACACAAGCGCTCATGGACGCAAGAGCATACATGTGCACACATACCCCCCAAAGATACAAGCAACCAAACGTACTTAAACGTTAACCGAAATTCCAATCAGGCCAAAACACATCAGCATTGCCCACGCCTCACACGTCAACATTCCCCATGACACACCAAGCCACACGGATCCTCCCACCCATTCACCTCCCCATTCAGGGCAGAGAGTCTCAATCCCCCAAGCCCCCATCCCAAGCTGTGCCCTGGCTCTTCAGGGCCGGGAAGTGCCGTTGGGACTCAAAGGGCAGGGCCAAATTGATGGGTCTGAAACTGCTCTTCCTCCTGCGCTCGGTGCTGACAGGGTAATCCGTCAGCTCACTCCTCAGGTCCCCATGGCATTTCGTGCTCAAATGTTACTTCCTCTGTGTCCCCACTGCAGCGGTGCGATCTGGAACCTGGGGCCCGGGGCCCGACTGCCCCCCAACAGCCAGGTAAGGGGGTCTGCCGGCCCTCCGGTCCCGGCACTATGCAGGCTGGGGTTCAGCAGTTGCCCCCGGCCTCCCAGGCATGGCCGCTCTCTGTGGGGCTTCAAGCAGTTGTCTCCACCAGCAGGCTCTGGAGCCCGGTGGAGGCCGAGTACTGGGGTGGCTGGCAAAGGGGCGGGGCAGGTGGCAATGGGGAGAGGATGGGCGATGACCTGCCAGCAGGCTGGGGGTGGTGTGTCTACCAACTCTATCGTATTGTACTTTCCCCAGCACTTAGTACAGCACTCTGCACATAGTAAACGCTCAATAAATACGAGTAATTGACTGATTGATTGAACGTGACGGTCTGCCTCTCCCCAGCCTCTCCTCCACCTCTGGGGTGCCCGGCTCCAATGCGGGGGGATGCCCCGGACCACCTACCCTTTCCCCCGGAAACTGGGGCAGCTGCACCAAGCTGGGCGCCCCGCCCCACCTCCCCCCTCCATCCACAGACTCCTTCCACCGGGTTCGACCAGAGCAGAACCGCCAGGGACCACCCTCGCCCACAGGCTATTTGGGCAGCTGCTTGGGTCCTGCCGGCCTTCCTTATCTTCCCCGGAAACCTGAGAAAGACCGAGAGGGGGAAGCGATCTGGTTTCCCCGCCACCCACATGACCTCACGGAGTTTTCTCAGCAGTGACCCTTAGTCGGCTCTGGCAGCCTGGGGCAAAGCGGGGTAGGAAATAGACCTTGTATTGAGTATTTTTCTTTCCCTGTCAAGAAGATCAGAGGGACGGAGATGGGATAGAAAAGGAGTCAAAAGGCCCCTCTCTTCCCCTCTCCCCCCAAGTTTGTGTGGTTTCTCTCCTCCCCTCTTGAACTCTAAGAAAACAAACTCCCCAGTCAAGTGAGGCCCGAGGCCTAGCTCTGACGAAGCCGTAAATAAGAGCCCCTGCGGCCAGCCGGCCCAGCCCCTTCCTCCAGGAAAGAAGCCCCTTTTGACGGAACATTTGATAGCTTGATAGCGGGGGAGAGGCCGAAGGGAGAGTGGATGTGTTAACTGAATCCCAATTTCCTTCTCGCATACCTTCTCTTATCTTTTTAATTATACACGGCCTTTAATCTTCCCAACGACTTGTCTCTGTCATTAAAGCGCGATCCCTATTACAGATAGAGATCTGGACGGTGGGTAATGGGAGCCCCAGCCCCTTTGAAACCCGGAGCACCAATCCGGGATGTTGATAAAGGAATGAGTTCTAGCTGCTCCGTTTGATCGGGGTCCCTCTGTCTCCCTGTCCCTCACAGGGTCAGCTCCGGGAAGGGAGGGACCGACTTGGGGGTTGGGGCCAGGGCAGGAGCTGGCCATCGGCTGTGTCGCTGCCGATGTCGGGAATCCGCCAGTGTTGTGGACGCTTCGGTAGAAAACAAAACTCAGGAAAAAAGATTCCCCGACTTCCATCTGTTGGCGCAGGGGGGCATCCGGGATGGGGTCGCAGGGGGGAGGGGAGCAGGCGGTGGACCGGTGGACCACTGGGCTCTGAGGAGCAGGAGGGGCTGCACCCAGGGGCTATTAGGGTGCACACCTTGACGTGGGCCCAGAGCTGGGGCCCCCTGGACATAACCTCAAGGCCTAAAGGAGAGGGCAGAGTCCTGGGTTCCATTTTCAGCTCTGCTATTTGCCTATGTGACCTTAGGCCAGTAATAACATTTCTTTGGGCCTCAGTTTTCTCATCTGTAAAATGGGGATTCAATGCCTGTTCTCCTCCTACTTAGACTGTGAGGCCCATTTTTTTAATGGTATTTGTTAAGCACTTAATGTGTGCCAGGCACTGTACTAAGCACTGGGGTAGATATAAGCTTTATCGGGTTGGGGATCCTTGTCCCACATGGAATTTACAGTCTTACATTTTACAGATGAGGTTCATTCATTCATTCATTCAATAGTATTTATTGAGCGCTTACTATGTGCAGAGCACTGTACTAAGCGCTTGGAATGAACAAGTCGGCAACAGATAGAGACAGTCTCTGCCGTTTGACGGGCTTACAGTCTAATCGGGGGAGACGGACAGACAAGAACAATGGCAATAAATGAGGTAACTGAGGCACAGAAGAGTTAAGTGTCCTAGGTCACACAGCAGACGAGTGGCGGAGCCAGAATTAGAACCCAGGTCCTTCTGACTCCCAGACCCCTGCTCTCTCCACTAGGTCATGCTGCTTCGCTACGTGGAATAGGGCCTGTGTCCAACTTGATTATCTTATATCTCCACCAGCCAGGACTTGGAGTGCTTGGCACATAGAAGGCACTTAACAAATACCAGTTCCTATTACTTTTACTGTTATCATTATTATTATTATTATTGTTATCAAGCAAGGAGGCTGTGACAGCTTGTCTGAGGCTGGCACGGCCCAGAGATGCCCACCTCGACACCCCTATCCTGAAGTCTGGGGGTAACAAGCCAGGTTCACGACAGCAGGGCCTGGAGCTGGGGTTAGAGACCGGCTGGGGATCGGGATCCAGGATTCTCCAGGATCCCTATTCCTCATGAAAGCAGTGTGGCTCAGTGGAAAGAGCACGGGCTTGGGAGTCAGAGGTAATGGGTTTGAATCCCCGCTCTGCCACTTGTCAGCTGTGTGACTGTGGGGAAGTCACTTAACTTCTCTGTGCCTCAGTTACCTCATTTGTAAAATGAGGATTAAGACTGTGAGCCTCACGTGGGACAACCTGATAACCCTGTATCTACCCCAGCGCTTAGAACAGTGCTCTGCACGTAGTAAGCGCTTAACAAATACCAACATTATTATTATTATTTGTGCCCATCAGCAACTCTGGGACTGGCTTGGTTCCACTTTCTCTCATAGAAGCTCTGCCACGCTGTGGGGAGCAGCAAGGGCACAGGAGGAGGGCACTCAGGGACCAGCACCCTCCCAGCAGTGAGCTCACCCTCAGACTCCACGACCACAGGGACAGGCCAAAGTTCAGGTCCTCATTTCAGATGGAAAACCAAGGCCCAGAGAGGTTAAGTGACTTGCCTGAGGACACACAGCGGCAAGCCCAGAGCCGGGCCGAATCTGGGTCTCTTAATTTCCGACACACTGCTCTTCCCCCGTGAACTCCTCCGCCTCCCTTATTTTTCTCCCGCCTCTGTATTGCAGATGTAGACACGGCCCCCACCTAGGACAGGAATGGACCCAGGGGTGGCTCAAGGAGAGTGCCAGGAGGCCATGAGGGCCAGAGGATTGTGGATAGTTATCTTGACACGGGCCACCAACTACTCCTGGGTAGGGGAAACCTTTGCCCTAGTGACTCCCCACCCCAGGGTCACCCAGAAGCTGCCGAAGTCCTCGGGACACAGCAGCCTGGCGCCGCTCTCTAGCCCGGACTCCACTTGTGGACGCCGTCAAGGGGAAATGGGAATCTTGTCTTAAAACAACCATGGCCAGAGAGGCCAGCCGGCTCCCCTACAGAGGGCCCTCGAGTGGGGGCTGGGGCGCGTCCGCCTCCTCGGTCTAGAAAACTGGACTCTGGAGTTCAAGCGCCTGCTGGTGACCTCCCACCCAGACCCATCCAGGAGTGTCCCTCCCGGTGCCTCATACCAACCACATTTGGAAGGTCTCAATCGTTGATACATCCCATGACCCAGCAAGGCCCAGAGAGTCATTGTCAGAGATCCTCGGGCAGCAAAATTTCCTTCTGGGTCCCAGACCCTCACAGTCCTCCCTGACCCAGGAGGAAACAAGTCATCTGACTGTGGGAACTCCCTCTGGGACCCCCCAAATCCGACAGATTCCCAGGCCCAAAAGAAGCCAAGCGGGGAGAAGTCCTGAATAAGCCTGATTTCTATTAAGCCACTGTGACTGATGTCCACTGGAATCACCTTGGCTTCTTTAAAGTGTCGGATCTGCCTGGACCGAGTTTGGGGGCTGGGGAAGGGGATCCTGCTTTCCACAAACTCCCCACTTCACCTGTTCCCCACCTACAATTTTGGCCTCTTCCCCTCCTCCCCACAACCTTCTCCTGCCCACCCCAAGTCGGTGTTTGCACCGGGGAAGGTGCTAGTGGGCAGAGACCGGAGACCCCCGAGTCCCGCCTGAGTTAAATTCTTGGCTCTACTCACCTCTTCCTCCCTAGAGCTCTGCATGGGGGTCAATACCTGTCAGTGCTACCGACCGCCCCGCCACCCCGAGGAAGGACACGTGCTGGGAGGTGCTGGGTGACCTTCCTACTTGGGTAATCCTGTCTGGGCTGTCCTCCACCCAGCTGGTTGGTCTCTGCTTTTCCAAGGGAGGCAGCAGTGTGGTTGGGTGAGTGGACAGCTTCTCCCACACTGGGTGACGTTAAGCAGCGTGGCATATGGATAGAGCACGGGCCTGGGAGTCAGAAGGTCAAGGGTTCTAATCCCGGCTCTGCCACTTGTCTACTGTGTCCTTGGGCCAGTCACTTCACTTCTCTGTGCCTCAGTTATCTCATCTGTAAAATGGGGATTAAGACTGTGAGCCTCATGTGGGACAACCTGATTACCCTGTAGCTACCCCAGGGCTTAGAATAGTGCTCTGCACATAGTAAGCGCTTAACAAATACCAACATTATTAATATTATTATTATCATTATTAAAATGCTAGACTTCTCTGGGTTCAGGTGCCCAACTGTGACAGGCCAGGGCAGTGTCTTTTAACTTCTACTGTATTCTGCCCAGCCCTTAGTACTGTGCTCTGCACATAGTAGGAACCCAGGATAGCACGCCACACACAGCAGGTACCCAGAATGGTGCCCGGCCCAACGCAGGAGCCCAGTACATCAGCCCCACTGCACCAGGGCCTATTGCTCCCAGAGCTGGGTTCTCGGGGGCCTCCGGGGCTGACTCCCTCTATCCAAGGTGAGGGGAGAGGGGCTTTTCCCGGGACCCCACGGCTGAGGAGAACGCCAACTCAGGGCACAGCCTCCGACCCTTGGCTTTTCAGGAGCCTCGAGGTGTGTGGCAGCCTCCCCAGGAATGTCGAGGCCTTAACGTACATATCCCCAACATGTGTTTTTGTTTTGTTCTCTTCTGCTTTGCCGTCTGTCTCCCCCATTTAGACTGTGAGCCCGTCATCTGGCAGTGATGGTCTCTATCTGTTGACCAATTGTACATTCCAAGCGCTTAGTAAGTAATAATAATAATAATGTTGGTATTTGTTAAGTGCTTACTATGTGCCGAGCACTGTTCTAGGCACTGGGGTAGATACAGGGTCATCAGGTTGTCCCACGTGAGGCTCACAGTCTTAATCGCCATTTTGCAGATGAGGTCACTGAGGCACCGAGAAGGTAAGTGACTTGCCCAAAGTCACACAGCTGACAGGTGGCAGGGCCAGGATTAGAACCCATGACCTCTGATTCCTAAGCCCGAGCTCTTCTTACTGAGCCACACTGCTTAGCACAGGGCTCTGCACCTAGTAAGCGCTCAATAGTTAGACTGTGAACCCGTCATTGGGCAGGGATGGTCTCTATCTCTTGCCCAGTTGTTCATTCCAAGCGCTTAGTACAGGGCTCTGCACCTAGTAAGCGCTCAATAATTAGACTGTGAGCCCGGCATTGGGCGGGGATGGTCTCTATCTGTTGCCCCGTTGTCCATTCCAAGCTCTTAGGACAGTGGTCAGCACATAGTAAGCGCTCAGTAAATACTATTGAATGAATGGATACATGTTGAGGCCCTGTATTCATCCTTCCTTTTCTCAGAAGGGGAAACTGAGGAAAGAGGCGGGGTCGGGCCCCTGAGGCTGCAGGAGGCGGGAACGGCCTCCCCTCTACACGGGAGCGCGCGCGCCCACCCACACGGGAGCGCGCGCACGCTCACGCGCCGCGCTACCCCGCGGCCATAGGGTGTGTGGGCGGCGCCACCTAGTGGACAAACGCGGAACTCCTCGACTTCCTGCGGCTCCGCTCTCCGTCTCCCACCAAATCTCCATTCCTTTATTCATTCAGTCGTATTTATTAGGCGCTTACTGTGAGCAGAGCACTGTACTAAGCGCTTGGGAAAGTACACTGCAACAAAGAAGCAGACACATATCCTGCCCACAGCAAGCTTACAGTCTGTTTTGCTTTGCCGTCTGTCTCCCCCGTTTAGACTGTGAGCCCGTCATTGGGCAGGGATGGTCTCTGTCGCCCAATTGTCCATTCCAAGCGCTTAGTACAGTGTTTTGCACATAGTAAGCGCTCAATAAATACTATTGAATGAATGAGTGAATGAGACAGACAGACCCTGCAGCCTCTTTGGAGTGAGAAGTCTCTGCCCGATCCAGGAAGGACGGTGGTGGCTGTAAAATGAGGCCTGCCCGGGCTCTGACTGAACTGTGGGGTGATGGTGGGGGGCTGGGGGTCCCTGCCTCACTCTCACCTGGGAGTAGGATTTTCTTGGTGATGCAAGGGCCCCAGAAATTAGGAAAGGGGGCCTAAGAGAACAGGGTAAGCTTGTTGCGGGCAGAGAATGTGATTGTTTATTATTGTGTTGTACTGTCCCAAGTGCTTAGTACAGGGCTCTGCACTAGGTAAGTGATTGAATGAATGGACGAATGAATAAATGTGGACCAGGCCTGGAGAGAAATGGGTAGACCGGTGCAGGAGCTTCAGGGGCTGCAGATGGAGCCCCTGGTCCTTGGGCTAAGTGCCAGGCCTGTTTCACAGAACCTCCAACCACACAGGGGCAGAAGGAGCCCCCTGAAGAGGCAGACAAACCCAGGGCAAGGTCTGAGAGGTGGGAAGGGCCTGCGAGCTGAACCCAGTGAGGCCCAATGCCTCCTGCTGTCCCCTCACAGCCCCCACCCAGCCCATTCTGGGGTTCAGGAAGTCACAGAGCTGACCAGGATGATTTATTAAGCAAAGGAAGAGGCGTGAGGCAGCCCTGCCCAGAGCTAGTCCACACTGCAAAGACCAGGCACTTTATTCCCTGATGAGCCAGTGGAAAGGGCTGGAAGCTGGACGAGGAGGAGCAGTTCAGCAGGTCGGGGGTCACAGAGATGGGGAGAGGGCGGCTGTGCAGTGTCCCCAGTGAGATGTCCTGAGAGGGCAGGAGTTTTCAGGTCTGTTAGACCTATTTCAAGTTGTAGCCTGCAGTGAAGGTGGGAGTGTGGTCAACCAAGAGCGGGCCATAGAAACACCCCTACACCACCCCAAGTTGAACCTCCCCCTGCCCCCATTCCAGAGTAGAAGGGCCCCGGGCCCAGACACGTAGGGGTCACTGGGCGGGGGTGGAGCAGGAAGCTTGTCCCCTCTGGACTTTTTAACTCAGGTTGTGGGCAGGGAATGGATCTGTTTATAGTTACATTGTTGTTTCCCAAGCACTTAGTACAGTGCTCTGCATAGAGTATATGCTCAATAAACGATTGAATGAATGAATGAATGACCAGAAGCCTCTGTTGGCCCAAACCCAGGACCTGCAAACACCACGGCTACCAGCTCTGTGCCTCCCTCTCCCCGTCGGAGTCCTCCCTTTCTGCCCCATAGACTGAGCCTGCGGGGGGCTCCGAGGAAGAACCTGATGTTGCTGCAATAAGGGAGAGGGGGCTGGAATGTCCCAGGGTCTGAAGGGGGGCTGTGGTCTCTTAGCTTAAGAGCTCTCTTTCCCCGGCATGGTGGAAGGAGTGGGCAGTGTTAGCTGCCCAATAGTCCAGCTCAGCAGGGAAGACCCCCCCCCAGTTCAGGGCAGCATGACTGCCCATCCAAAGGACCCTTGTGGTTCTGGGCACTCCTAGAACCTGTCGGGGCTCTCTGGAGGCCCGGCTACACCAGGGAAATTTTGCCGGTGCAGATCCAAAAGGCCTCAGACTTCTAATCGCAGGGATGGAGGATGCACGGAAGTTTGGGCCGCTCCCCAGGCGCAAGCTCCGACTCCTGCAACAATCCCTGTATCACCTCAAAGCCGGGCCGGCCCCATCCCCTCAAGCCTGAGGAATGGGCCCAGGGCTTCTCACCGGATGATCCCTTGCACAAGCGGATGTCCACACAAATCTCCTTGGCCTCCTTGCCCTCCTGAATGCCCTGGGTGATCATGTCGAGGAACTTCTTAATGAACTTCTTGCAGACGCGGCGCAGGAAGCGGCCCAATCGGGTACAGACCTTGCTTCCCGCTTCCTTAATGTTCTCCTGCAGCAACGGGTGGTTGGGGTGGGAGAAGAGGTGTTGGAGGGGGGCGGGGAGGTGAGGGTTAGTGAGGACCCGGCCTCCCTCTCCGCAGGGCCTGCTGTGTGTCTGGAGTTGTGGGGGGATGGAGGGGGACTTGGGGAGGGCTCCTCAGGGAGAAGCCAGGACTCTGGAAGAGGGAGAAGGGAAATGAGGGGACCCAGGTAGCTGGAGAACACCCCGGGCTTGGGGTGACAGTGGGGGATGGGGTGGAGTCTCACGGGGGTGGGGTCTTCTCCGACGGAGGCCACTATCTTCTGCACCACCATCTTGCAGGTCACACACTTGATAAACGGTTCTTTGCTCTGGAGGCCCTGTGGGGGAAGCGGGGGGGCGGGGGTGTCGGTCCCTCTAAACAACACGTCCGCGGGACCTGTCTGTGCCTCCCCCGGGGTGGGCCGGAGGACGGACGGAGCCAGGGGCAATCTAGCCTGGAACACCTTCTCCCTCCACCCGCACCCACCCCCCGAGGGGCCTTCATCAGGTAATAATAATAACAAAAATAACGGTAATAATTGCGGTGTTCGTTAAGCGCTTACTGTATGCCAGGCACTCTATTAAGCGCTGGGGTGGATACAGACAAATCGGACTGGACACAGCCCCTGTCCTTTGTGGGGCTCCCAGTCTCAATGCCCATTTTGCAGATGAGGAAACTGAGAGCCAGAGTAGTGAAGCGGTCACACAGCGGACGAGTGGCAGGGCCGGAATTAGAATCCATGACTTTCTGACTCCCAGGCCCCTGGGGCGGGGGTCCCGCTCTGTGCCTGTCGCCGGCCCCGAGCAGGGGACAGAGGGCAGGGGGCCGGGGGACCGGGGGGCGGGGAGAGGAAGCGTCGGGGCTTACCGGGGCGAGGTGGCAGGGGGCGGTGCCCTCTCCCAGGTGGTCCCCGGCCTCTCTGCATCGGCTGGCCGGGTCCCCTTGGCCCCCGTCCAGGGTCAGCGCCTCGCCGGCCCGGGCTTGGGGTGGGGGGGTGTTGGACGGGACTGACCTCGGGGGCCCGGACCGGAGGGGCGGCCCCGGCCAGACCTGGAGCCCCCCGGGCAACCCTGGGGAAGGACCCTGTTCCCCCACCCCCGACCCTGCTCCTCCCAACCGTTGGCTCCCCCTCCCCACTTCGTCCTCCTCCTCCCCCCACCACGAATCTCCTTTCCTCCCTGGGCTTTTCTCTGCTGGGTTGGGAAGAGGGAATAAGAATAATAATGTTAGTATTTGTTAAGCGCTTACTATGCGCCGAACACTGTTCTAAGCGCTGGGGTAGATACAAGGTAATCAGGTTATCCCACGAGGGGCTCACGGGCTTCCTCCCCATTTTCCAGATGAAGGAACTGAGGCCCCGAGAAGTGAAGTGACTTGCCCAAAGTCACACAGCTGACAAGCGGCGGAGCCGGGATTAGAACCCATGACCTCTGACTCCCAAGCGCGGGCTCTTGCCATTGAGCCACGATGCTTGAGGGAGAGGGGGGACAAATCTCCCCCCGCCCCCGGACAAGGGGCTCAGGCCGGAGGGCTGGGGGTGGGAGGGGGCGGCTCTGCCCCAGCCCGGATGGGGGGGACCAGGGGGATCCACCCCCATCCCTGCCACCCTCCCCGCCTTCCCGCGGCCCCCTCCCCACCCCGCCTTTGTCCCGAGGCCGGGGCCGGACTCTACCTGGGCTGACCGAAAGGACCAAGGCGAGGAGCAGGTGGAGCGGGACCGGCATTGCTGCGAGTTGCAGGGGGTCGTGGTGGGAGGGAGGGGGCGGATGGGGTGGTCCAGGTCCCTGCAACCTCTTGAGAGCAGTGGGTGCGAGGAGCGGGAGGGGACCCAGCTGGGCTCCTCTCCCCTCCCACCCACCGCGGAAACGCCCCCCACCCTCCCCAGCCACATCCTCAGCCCCGTGCAGCGGGGCTCTGCCTTGCAACGCATCCCTCAGTCCTTTCCTCGTCTTCCCCGCGGTAGCCCGGGAGGTCCTCCAGGATGGGGATCATGATTTTCACTCCTTGGGGGTCCCCAGAAAAGTGCTCTGCACACAGTAGCCACTCAGTAGTACAGCTCCCTCCACACAGTAGACATCAATATGCATACAGCTGGCATCCAGAACGATGCTCTGTACACCCTGGATGCTCAGTTTAGCGCTATTTTTTTTTAACGTTATTTGTTAAACGCTGGCTATCTGCCTGCCGCTGCACTGAGCACTGGGATAGCTACAAGATAATCAGGACAGACAAAGTCCATGTCCCATTTGGGCCTCACAGTCTTAACCCCCATTTTACAGATGAGGCAACTGAGGCACAGAGAAGTTGAGTGCCTTGACCAAGATCACACAGCAGATACGTCAGAGCTGGGCTTAGAACGCAGGTCCTCTGACGCCCAGCCTGTGCTCTTTCCACTAGGACATGATGCTTTGCACACAGTGACTCCCGGTACAGCTTTCTGCACACAGTAGTCATCAGGATGCATCCTGTACTGGCCAGCCAGTGACCAGTCAGTCATACTTGCCAGACCTCAGTTTCCCCCGCCTGTAAAAATGGATCTGAGAAGACCTGCCTCCTGGGGATGGTATGAGAGATCCAGGAAGAGCACGCGCCTTGACCTGTGTCCGCCCTGCCAGCCTGTCCGTTGTTGCCCTAGCCCTGCCTGCTCCCCCAGGGCAGGGCCACCCTGGCAGCTCGGACAAAGGGAATGGACCCAAAGAGGCGGTGGGCAGGGCTTCGGGGCAGCAGGGATGATGATGCCCTGCCCTGGCGGGTGCACCTGTGGACACTGCTTCAGCCCTGCCAAAGCATTAGGTTTCCTCCCTCCACATCCATCACTGAAGCCCAGTGCGTTCATGACATTTTATTCTCTGGAAAAGCCAGGGGGAGGGGCTGCAAGTTGGAGTGGGGGTGTTGGCAGATCGGGGGGGGGAGGGGGTGCATGGACAGAACCGCTGAAGCTTCTGAGCAGGATCAGTATCTCCGAAGGGACCTTTTGGCAGGCTGGGACCACTCTTCCTCCAGAGTCCTCTTCTCAAGGGCAGATTCAGACTCCAGGATCTTCTCCCCGGCATCCTGGTCTGGAGGGGGAGGATGGAGGAGGAAGTCAGGCAGGAGATAGCCAGGCAGAGGACCCCCATCCCTTCCCACGGTGCTAGCCAGGCCTGCCTCCAGGCCGGGCGTGATGGGGCACTGGAAGAACTCTCATTCCGATTCTCTAGGGTCTCCCAGTAGGTTGGAGGCCAGAGACCAAGGCTGCCGGAATAGTGGCAGGATCGGTGGGAGCTGGGGTGACCCCGGGGGCTGAAGAGGAGACATGCTCAGCATCGGAGGCCCCCTCTCCCTGTCCCCTCCCTTCCCACGGCCCAGAGAGACCCTTCGCCAACTCACGCTGTATTTGGGCTAGAGTGAGCAGCCTGGGCTCCCTATGTCCACTCCCGTCCTCTGAACCATGTCCCTCAGGGCCTGTTGGGATGGACATGGAACTCAGATTCGGCAGCATACCACCAAGTCCCGCCCCCTCTGGAACTGGTTCAGGTGACTTCCTCCCCCCAGGCGGGACTTCCGACCCTCACAGTGGCCTCAGTTCCTGTCCAGAAGACACGCTGACCATTCCCTCACTTTACTGGACTGGAGCCCAGTCTCACCTCCCTCCCCCTGCCTCTGGCTGCTCTGATTCTATGGTGCTTTTTGGGGGTGGGTTAGTCCCGTCCTGTTGAGGACTAGAAAGACGCCCCCAGTAGGAGACAGCTGTCGGAGGTTGGGGGGAGCCGGTGGGAGCGGGAGGGCGGTTTCCCCCCAGGATCCCGGGGGGCCCCAGGGTTGGGAACTCTGATCAATCATTGGTATTTACTGAGCACTTACTATGTGCAGAATACTGTATTAAGCACTTGGGAGACTACAATACCCCTTGGGAGAGTACTGATCCCCCTTGGCCTTGCCGGTCTCTGTAACCGCTATCTCCTAGGGGCCCAGGCCGGAACTCACCTTTCTTAGGCTTGCAGATCTTGATGTCCTCGCAGACCTGCCGGGGATTCTTGCCGCTTAAGAAGTCTCTGGCGATGGGGAGGAAGAACTTCTTTATGAGTTTCTCGCAGGCCCACCGGAGATAGAAGCTCACAGAGCTGCACACCTGCTTCTCTGCCTTCTTAATCTCATTCTGTGGGCACACAAAGCCCGCGTCGGACAGTCAGTGGCCCAGCCCCGGGGGCGACACCTCTCCCCTGATGGACGGGGATGGGGGGCAGGTGAGAGCCATACGGCTCTCCACCTGGAGTCCCCGGTCCCCCAGGCTCCCAATGCCACCGGCGGCCCTCCATGAGGACTTCAGGTGACCTGCCAGCTGGGGTGAGTGGAGCTGTGGCCACCGCTCTGCTGAGCTCTGCTATCTCCCCAAGGCCAGTCAGAGGCCCATGGGAGCGGGATGGGACTCACCATATCGTCAGAATTGTCCCCAACCAGCTCTTTAAGCTTCGTCATGATGACTTGACAGGTGCTGCAGATGAAACGGGGTGACACCTTCCGGTCAAGCAGGTCCCCCTGTCAGACAGACAACCATCGTGTTTGCTCCACCTGCCAGATCCGTCGCTCTCTCCTCCCGCCCGTCTAGTGGACGAGGGCCCAGGGTGGCTCTCCAGGCTGAATCTCGGGACCTGGGCCAGGGTAGGGCGCCTGGGATGGGGATGGAGGGGCGAGGGGGCCAGGGCAGGGAGAGGGGAAGTCCAAGGTGGGCCAGGGGCCCAGAGGCGGGTCAGGCCGACGGGTGAGGCTCACCGTTAAGCGGCTGTCTTGATGGTGCTGCTGGTGCCAGAGAGCTGGTTCCTGCTTGTGGTCCTTGGGGATCAGGCCTGTGCCGGCCCAGGCTGGCCACAATAAGAACAGAAAGTCAGAGACCAGGGCCAGCAGAGATTGGTTTAAATCATAGTAATAATCATTATTATTATTATTATTATGGCATCTGTTAAGCACTTACTAAGTGCTGGGGTGGATACAAGCAAATGGGGTAGGATATGGTCCCTGTCCCATATGGGGCTCCCAGTTTCAATCCCCATTTTGCAGATGGGGTAAATGAGGCACAGAGAAGTTAAGTGACTCGACCAAAGTCACACAGCAGACAAGTGGCAGAGCAGGGATTAGAACTCATAACCTTCTGACTCACAGTCCCATGCTCTGTCCAGTACATGGAGCTGCTTCTTTTGTTTTGTTCACAGTGGGGTTGACTCTGGCCACGGAAGGGTTTCTACCAGGCCATAGTCCTCAGTCCTCAGGGGGCCAAGACCGAGGGCAGGGGAGGGGGCCTGGGCTTTCAGCTCTCTGCAAACATCCACCTCCATTTCCAGGATAATAATAATGATAATTATGGTGTTTGCTAAGTGCTTACTCTGTGCCAAGCACTGTTCTAAGCACAGGGGTAGATACGAGTAATCAGGTTAGACACTGTCCCTTGTCCCACATGGGGTTTACAGTCTAAATCCCCATTTTAAAGATGAGGGAACTGAGGCACAGAGAAGTGAAGTGACTTGCCCAAGGTCACACATGCTGCTTGCCCTCAGGAAAGGAGGGGCCGGGGTCAGAGACTCCTGGGCCAAAGGTTAAGGTAGGAAGGGGAGAGGGGGATGAAGGGGAAGCAGCTCACACTGAATCCAGAGTTGTCAAACCTCCCTCTGCCTGCTGACCTCCCTCTTCTTTCCCTGCCACCTTCCATTCAGGTGAAGCTCTCCCCCAACCCCTCCCTCCCCCTCAACCCCACAGCCCCCTCATCCCCCGCCCCACCACCAGGCCCTACGTGAAACAAAACCTAGAAATGCATGCCCCTCTGTGCTGGTAGCCCTCAAGCCTCAGCCCCCTGGGACCTTGACACTGATTCACTCAGAGTCAGGCCGCCCACATCCACAACCCCCTGCACCCCCAGACCATCAGAACCACCAGCAAATGAGAACGCCCATTTCTCCCCTCGGGGCCCCCGTTCCACTGGCTCCGGGCAATCTCACTGGTTTCTGTCCCTTGGCCACTCTCCTGCCCCCAACCCTATGCTCCCCTGTAGCCCAAGCTCTGTCAGAGGAGAAGCCTAGGGGCCTTTTGCCCCGGCAGCCCCTGGCCACTGACTGACTGTCCATCTGCCCATCGCCCCCCCCGTCTGCCCCACCGTCCCCTTGCCCGACCTCCCGTTCATCCACTCACCCCACCACTCCTTCTGCTTCGGCCCTTGCTCCCCTCATCCTGGTCTGGCCTGCCCCAAAGGGGACTGAAGGATCAGGCTGTGTCCCTCTGGAGCCCTGACCCAGCCCATACCCCCAGCCTGATCTCAGAAGCGCTGCCCTCTCTCCTGTTCCCTGCCCCTCCTGCTGGCCCCCGACTCCAGATCCCCAGCAGGATCCCCAGTGGTGCCTCCCCAAGCCTAAGGACTAGAGCCCAGAGGGCAGGGCATAGGAGGAAAGGGGACAGGATTCATTCAGTTATATTTATTGAAGACTTATCCCATGCAGAGCACTCTACTAAGCACTTGGGAGAGTATAATACAACAGTAAACAATAAAACAATAACAGACACATTCCCACAAGGAGCTTACTTACAATCTAGGATTAGACCCCAGTTGTCCTGCCTCCCATACCCATGGGCTGGCTGGAGGCAAGGACTACCCCAAGCCCCTCCTGGTTATTCAGGCTGAGAATGGGTCACCTACCCCTCTTCTCCTTTTACCCACTCCCTTCTCCTTTTAACCCCTCCCCATTCCTCATTCCCCACCCTCACAAGAGCAGAGCCTCCATCTCCTCCCTTCCTAGGGGCACCAGAGCCGACCCGGGGCTCAGCCTTCATGAGAACTGAGGGAGGGACAGGGTGTAGGGACCAGTCATGGCCATGGCCGGAGTCGAAGGCCAGAGTCAAAGGTCAGGGTCCTTACCTGGGCCGGCCAGGAGGGTCAGGGAGAGAAGCAAGAGAAAAGCTGCCATTGTAAGAGCTGCTGGGGTCCCGGCCCAGAAGGGGTTTTTATTAGCTCAGGGCCAGAAGCAGCCCCCCCGCCCAACCCCACCCCCTTACTGGGGTCAGCCCTTCCACTAGAGTTCTCCCCGCCCTGTCTCTCTCCTCCCATCCCCTCTTTCACATGTGATCTCTCCCTATCAGCTCCTTCGGTGGCTTACCCCAAGCACCTCCCATCATGAAGAAGGGGCTGACAGGATGAGAGGTGCGAGCAGACCCCGGCCCCAATTTCCTGTGAACCCTGGGAATGGGTGAACTGTGCTCAGTGGGGGCTAGGGAGCTTGGATTGGGGGTGGGGGCTGACCTGGCATTCCCAGACTTTCTCAGGGTCTCTTCAGGCAAGTGGAGACCTCGATTCCCTGTGGTAATGCAGACCAAAGGGTAGCCTCACTTGCCAGCCTGCCCCAGGGTCTCCCAGTCCCTTTCAAATCAATCAATCTTTTTTATCGAACACTTACTATATGCAAAGCACTGTACTATGCACTTGGGAGAGTACAGTATAACAGAATTAGCAGTCACATTCTGCCTATAGTGAGCTTAGAGTCTAGCAGGAAGTCTGCAGAGTCCTCACCTTTCCTGTAGCCAAGCTCTGCCCAGCCTCCCCTCCGCCGTGGCCTCCCCTCCGCCCGGTCCTCCCTCCTCCCCTGCATCCTTTCCACTTGGGCCTCCGCTCTGTCCAGCCTCCGCCCGAATCTCCCTTCCACCCTAATCTCCATTTGGCCTCCTCTCTGCCCCAGCCTTCACTTTGCTCTGGCCCCCGCCTGGGTTTTCTTGCCCCTTTGACCTCGCTTTGCCCCAGCCTCCCTCTGTCCCAGCAGCCATGGGATTGTCCACTGTCAACATAGCTGGGCCAGAGTCTCCGAGCATACCAGCCTTGTTTACCTGGCCCCGATGAGGGTGGAGTGGGGGGGAGGGGTGGTTTCATTCATTCATTTATCAATTCATTCATTCATTTGTACTTATTGAGCACTTACTGGGTGCAGAGCACTGTACCAAGTGCTTGGGAGAGTACAGCACAACAATAAAGAGACACATTTGCTCCCCACAGCCAACTTAAAGTCTAGAGGGGAGGCAGACATTAATATAAATAAATGATGGATATGCACATAAGTGCTGTGGGGCTGGAGGGGGGATGAATAAAAGGAACAAGTCAGGGCAGTGCAGAATGGAGTGGGAGTAAAGGAAAGGAGGGCTTAGTCAGGGAAGTCATTTCACTTCTCTTGACCTCAGTTTCCTCATCTGTAAAATGGGGATAAGATTCCCAAAGAATCTTATCTCTGAGAAGTAGCATGGAATGGATAGAGCACAGGCCTGGGAGTCAGAAGGACTTGGGTTCTAATGTCAGTATTGCTAATAATAATTATGGTATTTGTTAAGCGCTTACTATGTGCGGAGCACTGTTCTAAGCGCTGGGGTAGATACAGGGTAATCAGGTTGTCCCATGTGAGGCTCACAGTCTTCATCCCCATTTTACAGATGAGGTAACTGAGGCACAGAGAAGTCAAATGTCTTGCCCACAGTCACACAGCTGCCAAGTGGCAGAGCTGGGATTCGAACCCATGACCTCTGACTCCCAAGCCCGTGCTCTTTCCACTGAGCCAGGCTGCTTAGGTGAGTACACTACAATAGAATTAGTAGACAACCCTGCCTGCAAGACGTCTACAGTTTCCCCCACCTGTAAATATGGATCTGAGAAGATTTGCCTCCTGGGGATGGTGTGAGAGATCCAAGAAGAGCACGCGCCTTGACCTGTGTCCGCGCTGCCAGCCTGTCCGTTGTTGCCCTAGCCCTGCCTGCTCCCCCAGGGCAGGGCCACACTGGCAGCTCGGACAAAGGGAATGGACCCAAAGAGGCGGTGGGCAGGGCTTCGGGGAAGCAGGGATGATGATGCCCTGCCCTGGCGGGTGCACCTGTGGACACTGCTTCAGCCCTGCCAAAGCATGAGGTTTCCTCCCTCCACATCCATCACTGAAGCCCAGTGCGTTCATGACATTTTATTCTCTGGAAAAGCCAGGGGGAGGGGCTGCAAGTTGGAGTGGGGGTGTTGGCAGATCGGGGGGGAGGGGGGGCAGGGACAGAGCCGCTGAAACTTCTGAGCAGGATCAGTATCTCCGGAGGGACCATCTGTCAGGCTGGGGCCACTCTCCCTCCAGACTCTTCTTCTCAAGGGTAGATTCGGGCTCTCAGATCTTTTCCCTGGCAACCTACTGTGGAGGGGGAGGATGGAGGAGGAGTTAAGGCAAGGAGTAGCCAGGCAGAAGACCCCCACCCCTTTTCTCGGTGCTAGCCTGGTCTGCCCCCCAGCCCGGGGACGGTGGGGTGCTGGAAGAACTCAGGCCGATTCCCAAGGGTCTTCCAGTGGGATGGAGCCAGGGACTAAGGCTGCCGGAATCATGAGGGGATCGTTGGAAGCTGGGGTGACCCCGGGAGCTAAAGTGGAGAAGGTCTCGGCAAGCCTCTCTTTATTACCGTATTGTACTTTCCAAGGGGTTAGTACGGGGCTCTGTACACAATATGCACTCAATAAATGATTGAATGAATGAATGAATGAATGAATGAATGAATCAGATGCCCCCTCTCCCGGGCCCCTCTGTTCTCGTGGCCCAGAGAGACCCTTCTTCACCTCAAGCTGCATTGGACTAGAGCTAGGGGCCTGTAGCCACTGAACCGTATCCCTCAGGGCCTACTGGGAGGGGCGTGGGGCTCCGAATGGGCATGACACTACCAAGCCCCACACCCTCTGGAAGGGTCCAGGTGATTTCCTCACCCCGCCCTCCTCCCCCACGGGCAGGACCTCCGTTCCTCGCAGTGGTCTCAGTCCCCTCCAGAAGAACACTGACCAACCCCCTGCCCCTGGCTGCTCCGACTGACTGGTGCTTCCTGGGGGCGGGCCAGTCCCGTGATGCCCCCACGGGGGTCCGCTGTCGGAGGTTGGGGGGAGCTGGTGGGAGTGGGAGGGCAGGTTCCCTGGAAGATCCCTGAGGGGCCCTGGGACAGGGAACCCTGATCGGTGGTATTTATTGAGTGCTTGTTATGTGCAGAACACGGGGAGGCACATAACTGGGAAGCATTTGGGTGACTACAATACACCTTGGGAGAGAACAGATCCCCCTTGGCCTTGCCGGTCTTGGTTTCCTCTGTCCCCTGGGAGCCCAGGCCAGCCCTCACCTTCCTTATTCTTGCAGAACTTGATGCCCACGCAGACGTCCCGGGGAGACTTGCCCAGCCGAACAGCAATGGCGATGGGGAGCAAGTATTTCAACATGAGAGTCTGGCAGGACTTCCGGAGGATAAAACTCACAAACTTGCACAACTGGTTCTCCGCACGCTTAATCGCCTCCTGCAGGCAAACACAGCCGGGGGATGGATGGTCAGGGGCCCAAACTCGGGGGCGACACCACTCTCTTGATGGGCAAGGACAAGGAGTGAGAGGGATCCATGTGGCTCTTCACCTGGAATTCTGGGTCCCCCGGGCCCCCCGCACCACCGACAGCCCTCCACCTGTCAGGCTGGGGTGAATGGGCGCTGTGGGTGGGGCCGCTGAGTTCGACTACCTCCCCCAACTCGGTCAGAGGCCCCTGGGGCAAGGGATGGGACTCACCATGTCCTTGGTGTTGTTCCCAACCATGTCCTTAAGTTTCTGCATGATGATCTGACAGCTGCTACAGGTCACTTGGGCTGATCCCTCCTGGTCAAGCAGACAGACACCCACTGTGTTTGCTCCACCTCTCCCGCCTGTCACCCTGTCCTCCCGCCCGTCTAGTCGCCAGGGGCCCAGGGTGGCTCTCCAGGCTGAATTTGGGGACGCGGGGCCAGGGTAGGGGGCCTGGGATGGGAACAGAGTGGCGAGGGGGCCAGGGCAGGGAGCGGGGAAGTCCAAAGGGGGGCCAGGGGCTCGGAGTGGGAGCAGGCCGAAGGGTGAGGCTCACCAAGAAGGAGCTGTCTTGCTGGTGCTGCTGGCTCTGGAGGGTGGGTTCCTGCCGATGATCCTTGGAGATCAGGCCTGTGCTAGCCCAGGCTGGCCATGAGAAAAACAGAGACTTAGAGATCAAGGCCGAAGGCAGGAGTTGGTTTATTAATAATAAAAATAATAATTCTGGTATTTGTTAAGAGTTTACTGTGTGCCCGACACTGAACTAAGCCCTGGAGTGGATACAATCAAGTGGGGGTGGACACAGTCCCTGTCCCACAAAGGGCTCACGGTTTCAATCCCCATTTTATAGATGGGGTAACTGAGGCACAGAGAAGCTAAGTGACTTGCCCAAGGTCACACAGCAGACAAGTGGCAGAGCCGGGATTAGAACCCATGATCTTCTGACTTCCAGGCCCATGCTCTAGCCACTACGCCATGCTGTTTCATCTGTTTTGTTCACACCTGGGGTTGCCTCTGGCCACAGAAGAGATTCTACCAGACCACAGTCCTCAGTCCTCAGTGGGCCAAGACTAAGAGGGGGAGTCGGGCGGGGGGTCCTGAGGCCTCAGTCCTCTCTGCCCTCCACCTCCATCTTCTGGATAATAATAATAATAATAATAATGAAAATAATAATAAAAATAATGGTATTTGTTAAGTGCTTACTACGTTCCAAGCACTGTTCTAAAAGCTGGAGTAGATACAAGTAATCAGGTTGGACACAGTCCCTTGACCCACATGGAGTTTACAGTCTTAATCCCCATTTTAAAGATGAGGGAACTGAGGCACAGAGAAGTGAAGTGACTTGCCCAAGGTCACACATGCCCCTTGCCCTCAGGAGAGGAGGGGCCGGCGTCAGAACCTCCTGGGCCAAAGGCTAAAGTGGGAAGGGGAGAGGAGGGATGAAGGGGAAGCAGCTCCCACCGAATCCTGAGTTGTCAAACCTCCCTCTGCCTGCTGACCTCCCTCTTCTTCCCCACACCACCACCCATGCAGGTGCAGCTCTGCCCACCCCACCATAACACCAGGCCCTACAAGGAACAAAACCTAGAAACCCCCTGGGCTAGTAGCTTCGGCCGCCCTGGGGCCTTGACACCGATTCACTCCGAGTCAGGCCACCCACACCCCCAACCCCCTGCACCCCCAGACCACCAGAACCACCAGCAAATGAGAACGCCCATTTCCCCCCTCGGGGCCCCGCTTCCACTGGCCTTGGCCAATCCCACTGATTTCTGCCCCTTGACCACCCTTCTGCTCCCACCCCATGCTCCCCTGCAGCCCAAGCTCCGTCAGAGGAGAAGCCTGGCAGCCCCCAGGGTTTTGTCCAGGCACAACCCGCCCACTGACTGCCTGTCTGCCCCCCCGGCCTCCTGTCCACCCGCTCATCCGCCTGACCGACCGCTTGCCCATCCGCCCGTTCGTCCACTCGCCCGAAAACTCCTTCTGCCTCTGCCCTCGCTCCCCTCATGCAGGGAGCCTGGCCTGCCCCCACGGGGACTGAAGGATCAGGCTGTGTCCCCCCGGAGCCCTGACCCGGCCCAGCACCCCCGGCCTGACCCCGGAGGCCGCCCCCTCTCCGGCTGCCTGCCCCTCCTGCCGACCGCCCGCTCCAGATCCCCAACAGAGGGTGGGACATGGATTCCCCCGGCTCGGAGGGTCCCACTCACTGCTGTCCCTTGCCTTCAGGCAGATACAGCTTGCCTGGCCCCCGGTCCCCCAGTGATGCCCCCGCAAGCCTAACGGCAGCGGACAGGAGGAAAGAGGGAAGGGTTAATTCAGTTGTATTTATTGGGGACTTACCCCGTGCAGAGCACAACAATAAACAGACACATTCCCACAAGGACTTTACAGTCTAGGGTTAGGCCCCAGTTGTCCTGCCTCCCATACCCCAAGCCCCTCCTGGTTATTCAAGCTGAGAGAGTGGGTCCCCTACCCCCCTTCTTCTCCTTTTACCCCCTCCCCTTCTCCTTTTAACCCCTCCTCATTCCTCATTCCCCACCCTCACAGAGAGCAGAGCCTCCATCTCCTGCCTTCCTAGGGGCACCAGGGCCGGCCGGGGGCCCGACCTTCATGGGAACTGAGGGAGGGACAGGGTGAAGGCCAGGGTCAAGGTCAGAGTCCTTACCTGGGCTGGCCAGGAGGGTCAGGGAGAGAAGCAGGAGAAAAGCCGCCATTGTAGGAGCTGCTGGGGTCCCAGCCCAGAAGGGGTTTTTATTAGCTCAGGGCCAGAAGCAGCCCCCCCGCCCAACCCCACCCCCTTACTGGGGTCAGCCCTTCCAACAGAGTTCTCCCCGCCCTGCCTCTCCCCTCCCTTCCCCTCTTTCGCATGTGATCTCTCCCTATCAGCTCCTTCGGTGGCTTACCCCAAGCACCTCCCATCATGAAGAAGGGGCTGACAGGATGAGAGGTGCGAGCAGACCCCGGCCCCAATTTCCTGTGAACCCTGGGAATGGGTGAACTGTGCTCAGTGGGGACAAGGGAGCTTGGAATGGGGGTGGGGGCTGACCTGGCATTCCCAGACCTTCTCAGGGTCTCTTCAGGCAGACACCTCGATTCCCTGTGGTAATGCAGACCAAAGGGTGGCCTCACCTGCCAGCCTGCCCCAGGTCATTTCAATCAATCATTCTTTTTTATCAAACACTTACTAGATGCAGAGCACTGTACTATGCACTTGGGAGAATACAGTATAACAGAATTAACAGTCACATTCTGCCCATAGTGAGCTTAGAGTCTAGCAGGAAGTCTGCAGAGTCCTCACCTTTCCTGTAGCCAAGCTCTGCCCAGCCTCCCCTCCGCCGTGGCCTCCCCTCCACCCTGTCCTCCCTTCACCCCTGCATCCTTTCCACTTGGGCCTCCGCTCTGTCCGGCCTCCGTCCGAGTCTCCCTTCCACCCTAATCTCCATTTGGCCTCCTCTCTGCCCCAGCCTTCACTTTGCTCTGGTCGCCGCCTGGGTTTTCTTGCCCCCTTGACCTCGCTTTGCTCCAGCCTCTCTCTGTCCCAGCAGCTATGGGATTGCCCACTGTCAGCATAGCTGGGCCATTCATTCATTCATTCATTCATTCATTCAGTAGTATTTAGTGAGCGCTTACTATATGCAGAGCACTGTACTAAGCACTTGGAATGTACAATTCGGCAACAGATAGAGACAGTCCCTGCCCATTGATGGACTTACAGTCTAATCGGGGGAGACAGACAGACAAAAACAATAGCAATAAATAGAATCAAGGGAATGTACACCTCATTAACAAAATAAATAGGGTAATAAAAATATATACAAATGCGCAAATGAGCACAGTGCTGAGGGGAGGGGGAGGTAGAGGGGGAGGAACAGAGGGAATGGGGGGAAAGGCGGCTTAGCTGAGGGAAAGTGAAGGGGGAGCAGAGAGGCAGTAGAGGGAGCAGAGGGAAAACGGGAAGCTCAGTTTGGGAAGGCTTCTTGGAGTAGGTGAGTTCTCAGTAGGGCTTTGAAGAGGGGAAGAGAGTTAGTTCGGCGGAGGTGACAAGGGAGGGCACTCCAAGATAGCAGGAGGACATGGGCTGGGGTCGATGGCGGGATAGGCGAGTACGGGGGACGGTGAGGAGATGAGCGGCAGAGGAGTGGAGCGTGCGGGGTGGGCAGTAGAAAGAGAGAAGGCAGGAGAGGTAGGAGGGGGCGAGGTGATAGAGACCCCTGAAGCCTAGAGTGAGAAGTTTCTCTTTCATGCGGAGGTTGATAGACAACCAATGGAGGTCTTTAAGGAGGGGAGAGACATGCCCAGAACGTTTCTGCAGGAAGATGATCAGGGCAGTGGAACGAAGAATAGACTGGAGCAGGAGGAGACAGGAAGAAGGGAGATCAGAGAGAAGGCTGACACAGTAATCCAGCCGGGTTATTATGAGAGCCCATACCAGTAAGCGCCGTTTGGATGGAGAGGAAAGGGCGGATCTTGGCGATATTATAAAGGTGAGACCGGCAGGCCTTGGTGACGGATTGGATGTGGGGGGTGAATGAGAGAGCCGAGTCAAGGATGACACCAAGGTTGCAGGCTTGAGAGGCGGGAAAGATGGTCATACCATCCACGGTGATAGGAAAGTCAGGAAGAGGACAGGGCTTGGGAGGGAAGATAAGAAGCTCAGTTTTGGCCATGTTGAGTTTTAGGTGGCAGGCAGACATCCAGGTGGAGACGTCCTGGAGGCAGGAGAAGATACGAGCCTGAAGGGAGGGGGAGAGAACAGGGCAGAGATGTAGATCTGAGTGTCATCTGCATAGAGATGATAGTCGAAGCCGTGGGAGCGAATGAGTTCACCAAGTGAGTGAGTGTAAATGGAGAACAGGAGAGGGCCAAGAACTGACCCTTGAGGAACCCCTACAGTTAGAGGATGAGAGGGGGAGGAGGAGCCCACGAAGGAGATCGAGAATGAACGGCCAGAAAGAAAAGAGGAGAACCAGGAGAGGACAGAGTCTGGGAAGCCAAGGTGAGATAAGGTGTGGAGGAGAAGGGGATGGTCTACAGTGTCAAAAGTAGCTGAGAGGTCGAGGAGGATTAAGATAGAGTAAGAGCCATTGGATTTGGCAAGAAGGAGGTCATGGGTGACCTTTGAGAGAGCAGTCTCGGTAGAGTGGAGGGGTGGGAAGCCAGATTGGAGGGGGTCCAGGAGAGAGTTGGAGTTAAGGAATTCTAGGCAGCAAGTGAAGACGACTCCTTCTAGGAGCTTGGAAAGGAAGGGTAGGAGGCAGATGGGGCGATAACTGGAAGGGGAAGTGGGGTCGAGAGAGGGTTTTTTTAGGATGGGGGAGACATGGGTGTTTTGAAGGCAGAGGGGAAGAAGCTATTGGAGAGTGAGCGCTTAAAGATAGAAGTTAAGGCGGGGAGGAGGGAAGGGGTGATGGTTTTTATAAGGTGAGCGGGAATGAGGTCTGAAGCACGGGTGGAGGGGGTGGCACTTGAGAGGAGGGAAGAGATCTCCTCTGAAGAAACTGCAGGGAAGAATGGGAAAGTAGGGGAGGGGGGGAGGCAGAAGGGGGAGACAGAAGGGGGAGGGGTGACTTTGGGGAGCTCAGACCTGACTGTGTTCATTTTCGTGATGAAGTAGTTGACCAGATCACTGGGGATGGGGAGGGATGGGAGAGGGGGAGGAACAGGGGGTCTGAGGAGAGAATTAAAGGTCCGGAACAATTGGCAGGGGTGACGGGCATGGGCGTCAATGAGGGAAGAAAAGTAGTTTTGCCTGGCGGGGGAGAGGGCAGAGTTAAGACAGGGAAGGATAAATTTTAAATGGATAAGGTCGGCTTGGTGCTTGGACCTTCACCAGCAGCGTTCAGCAGCTCGAGCATAAGAGCGAAGGAGGCGGACAGAGGAAGAGACCCAGGGCTGTGGGTTACTGGAGCGAGAGCGGCGGAGAGAAAGGGGGGCGAGGGAGTTGAGATGAGTAGAGAGGGTGGAGTTGAGAGCGATAACCTGATCATCGAGAGTGGGAAGAGAGGATAGGGAGGCAAGGTGGGGAGAGATGCTTTTGGAGAGATGGATGAGATCAAGAGAGCGGAGGTCTCTGTGGGGGAGTAATACAGGCCAGTCTCCGAGGCTACCAGCCTCGTTTACCCGGCCCCGGTGAGGGTGGGGTGGGGGGCTCATTCATTCATTTATCAATTCATTCTTTCCATTGTACTTATTGAGCACTTAGTGGGTGCAGAGCCCTATACTAAGTGCTTGGGAGAGTACAGTACAACAATAAAAAGACACATTCCCTGCCCACAACCAACTTAAAGTCTAGAGGGGAGGCAGACATTAATATAAATAAATGATGGATATGCACATAAGTGCTGTGGAGCTGGAGGGGGGATGAATAAAAGGAACAAGTCAGGGCAGTGCAGAATGGAGTGGGAGAAAAGGAAAGGAGGGCTTAATCAGGGAAAGCCTCTTGGAGGAGGTGCGCCTTCAATAAGGCTTGAAGGAGGGGAGAGTAATTGTTTCAGGCCTAGGTGACTGGGCGATCCTGCTTCGTGGATCCCAGCCTCCGCTGAGCCGAGCCTTGCACTCTAGGGAGGCCTGACCTAGAGCATCTGTTCAGTCCCCCTCCAAAGGGGACCGATGGTCACGTCCCAGCTACGGAGTTTTCCCTAGGTGCCCCCTCAGGGCCCATTCAATTGAAAGCTTCTTGGGCTTCTGAGAGAAGCAGCAAGGCCAAGTGGAAAGAACCCAGCGCCAGAAGTCAGGAGACCTAGATTCTAATCCTTATTTATATATTTATTTATATAAATGTCTGCCTCCCCCTTTAGACTGTTAGCTCATTGTGGGCAAGGAATGTGTCCGTTTGTTGTTGTATTGTCCTCTCCCAAGCGCTTAGTACAGTGCTCTGCACACAGTAAACGCTCAATCAATATGATTGAATGAATGAATAAATAATCCTGGCTCCACCATTTGCCTCCTGTAGGACTTTGGGCAAGTCACTTCACTTCTCTTGACCTCAGTTTCCTCATCTGTAAAATGGGGATAAGATTCCCAAAGAATCTTATCTCTGAGCAGTAGCGTGGAGTGGATAGAGCAAGGGCCTGGGAGTCAGAAGGACTTGGCTTCTAAAGTCAGTACTGCTATTTGTCTCCTGTGTGACCTCGGGTGCGTCACTTCACTTCTCTGTGCCTCGGTTACCTCGTCTGAAAATGGGGATTAAGACTGTGAGCCCCATGTGGGGCAAGAACTCTGTCCAACCTCCTCTACTTTCCACCCCCTAACTGTGGGGGTCACTCAAGTTTCACTTCCCAGTCTCCTTCTGTTCTCCATCTTTATCCACTCCCTTGGAGAACTCATTCGCCCCCATGGCTTCAACTACCAACTCTATGCAGATGATGCCCAAATCTACATCTCCTCCCCTGATCTCTCGCCCGCTCTCCAGATTTACATCTCCGCCTGCCTTCAAGACATCTATACTTGGATGTCCTCCCGTCACCTGAAACTTAACATGGCCAAAACAGAGCTCTTTATCTTCCTACCCAAACCCTGCCCTCTCCCGGACTTTTCCGCCACTGTAGACAGCACCACCATCCTTTCTGTCTCACAAACCCTTAACCTAGGTATAATCTCTGGCTACTCCGGCTCATTCAACCCACGTATTCAATCTGTCACTAAATCCTGCTGGTCCCATCTTCAAAACATCACTAAAATCCGCCCTTTCCTCTCCATCCAAACTGCTACCATGTTAATACAATCACTCATCCTATCCTGCCTAGATTACTGCATCAGCCTCCTTGCTGACCGCCCAACCTCCTGCCTCTCTCCACTCCAGTCTACACTTCACTCTGCTGCCCAGATCGTCTTTCTACAGAAACGTTCGGGACATGTCACCCACCTTCTCAAAAATCTCCAGTGGTTGCCTATCCATCTGTGTATCGAACAAAAACTCCTCACCGTTGGCTTTAAAACACTCTATCACCTTGCCCCCTCCTACTTCACCTCACTTCTCTCCTTCTACAACCCAGCCCGCACACTTCATTCCTCTGGTGTTAACTGTCTCACTGTGCCTCCATCTGGCCCGTCTTGCCACTGACCGCTGGCCCACATCCTACCTCTGGCCTGGAACGCCCTCCCTCCTCAAATCCACCAAGCAGTTACTCTCCCCGCCTTCAAAGCCTTACTGAAGGCGCATCTCCTCCAAAAGGCCTTCCCAGACTTAGCCCCACTTTTCCTCATCTCCCACTCCCTTCTGCATCACCCTGTCTTGCTTCCTTTGCTCTTCTCTCCTCTCCCCGCCCCACAGCACTTATGTATATATCTGTAATTTTATTTATTTATATTAATATCTGTTTATTTGTATTGTTGTCTGCCTCCCCCCGTCTAGACTGTAAACTTGTTGTGGACAGAGATTGTCACTCTATACTGCTGCACTGTACTTTCCCAAACACTTACGGGGCTTTGCACAGAGTAAGCACTTAATAAATACAATTGAATGAATGAACACGTATCTACCTCTGTGCTTAGAACAATGTATGACACATCGTAATTGCTTAACAAATACCATTATTATCATGATTATTATTATTATTCCTGTTCTCCCTTCCCCTTAGGCTGTGAACCTCGCATGGAACAAGGACACTCCCAGTGCTCAGTTCATAGTAAATACTTAACAAATATTATTACTATCTTATTATTACTACTATTATTCATTCATTCATTCAATCATATTTATTGAGCCCTTACTGTGTGAAGACCACTGTACTAAGCACTTGGAAAGTACAATTCGGCAACAGAGACAATCCCTACCCAAAACAGCCTCACAGTCTAGAAAGGGTAGACAGGCAGCAAAACAAAACAAGTAGATGGGCATCAATACCATCAAAATAGATAAATGGAACGATAAATATATACACATCATTAATAAAATAGAGTATTAAATATGTACAAATATACACGAGTGCTATGGGGCAGGAAAGGGAGTAGAGCCGAGGGAGGGAATCAGGGGCGATGGGGAGGAGGAGTGGAGGTAAAGGGAGGGCTCGATCTGGGAAGGCCTCATGTAGGAGGTGAGCTCTCAGTAGGGCTTTGAAGAGGGGAAGAGGGCTAGTTTGGGGGATCTGAGGAGGGAGGGCTTTCCAGGCCAGAGGTGGGACGTGGGCCAGGGGTTGACGGCGGGACAGGCGAGAACGAGGCACATTGTGGAGGTGAGCGGCAGAGGAGCAGACTGGCATAGTGGATAGAGCATGGTCCTGGGAGTGAGAAGGTCGTGGGTTCTGATCCTGACTCTGCCTCTTGTCTCTTGGGTCAACTTGGGTAAGTCACTTCTCTTCCTCTGTGCCTCGGTTACCTCATCTGTAAAATGGGGATTATGACTGTGAGCCCTTCATGGGTCGGGGACCGCGTCCACCCCGATTTGCTTTTATCTCCTCCAGCACTTAGAACAGTTCCTGGCACAGAGTAAAGTGCTTAACAAATACCATTACTATTATTTCCCACTCAATCGAGTAACCAGTGGTACTTGTTAATAATAGTATTTGTTAAGCCCTTACTATGTGCAGACGTTGGACTGAGCGCTGGGGTCGATCCAAGCAAATCGGGTTGGACGCAGTCCCCGTCCCTCATGGGGCTCACGGTCTTAAACCCCATTTGACAGATGAGTTAACTGAGGCACAGAAAAGTGACGTGACTTGCCCAAAGTCACTCACTGTGTACTAAGCACTTGGATGAGCACACTACAATAGACTTGGGAGACACAATCTCTGCAAAGAGTTTACAGTCTAGAGGGACAATCCCTCAGGACTGATAGGGTGGGAGTCTCAGGAGCTGTCAGTCAATCGCTCAATGATATTTGAGTGCTTATTATGTGCAGAGCATTGTACTTAGTGCTTAGGTGAGTACACTACAATAGAATTAGTAGTCTACCCTGCCTGCAAGGCATCTACAGTCTAGAGAGATAACCCCTCAGGCTCCTTAGAGAGGGAATTCGTTTCAGGAGCTACCTCTCTATCAGTCAATCAGAGGTATGTATTAAGCCTGAGGAAAGAGGTCCAGAGAAGTTGAGTTACTTGCCCAAGATCAGACAGCAGAGAGTCTGAGCTGGAATTAGAACCCAAGTCCTCCGACTCCCAAGCCTGGGCTCCTTCCACTAGGCAATATACCTTCTTGGTGGTTTTTTTTTGCTTTGTTTTTATGGTATTAAGTGCTTACTCTGTGCCAGGCTAATGATGATTAGACTGTAAGCCCGTCAATTGGCAGGGACTGTCTCTATCTGTTGCCGATTTGTACATTCCAAGTGGTTAGTACAGTGCTCTGCACATAGTAAGCACTCAATAAACATGAATGAATGATCATGATTATGGCACTTGTTAAGTGCTTTCTATCTGCCAAGCACTGTTCTAGGTGCTGGGTTAGATCCAAACTAATCGGGTTGGACCCAATCCGTGTCCCATAAGGGACTCACAGTCTTAATCCCCGTTTTACAAATGAGGTAATTGAGGCACAGAGAAGTTGAGTGACTTACCGAAGATCACACAGCAGATACATGGTGGAGCTGGGATTAGAACACAGATCCTCTGATTCCTAGGCTGTGCTCTTTCCACTAGGCCATAATGCTCTGCACACGGTGACACTCAGTACAGCTCTCTGCACACCGTAGTTATGAGAATGCATCCTGTACTGGCCTGCCAGTGACCTCGGGCCAATCATACTTGTCAGACCTCAGTTTCCCCTGTAAAAATGGATCTGAGAAGACCTGCCTCCTGGGGATGGTATGAGAGATCCAGGAAGAGCACCGCTCCTTGACCTGTGCCCGCCCTACCAGCCTGTCCATTGTTGCCCTAGCCCTGCCTGCTCCCTCAGGACAGGGCCACACTGGCAGCCCAGACAAAGGGAATGGACCCAAAGAGGCGGTGGGCAGGGCTTTGGGGCAGCAGGGATGATGATGCCCTGCCCTGGCGGGTGCACCTGTAGACACTGCTTCAGCCCTGCCAAAGCACGAGGTTTCCTCCCTCCACATCCATCACTGAAGCCCAGTGCATTCATGACATTTTATTCTCTGGAAAAGCCAGGGGGAGGGGCTGCAAGTTGGAGTGGGGGTGTTGGCAGATCGGGGGGGGGGGGGGGGCAGGGACAGAGCTGCTGAAGCTTCTGAGCAGGATCAGTATCTCCAGAGAGACCTTCTGGCAGGTTGGGGCCACTCCGCCTCCAGAGTCCTCTTCTCAAGGGTAGATTCAGACTCCAGGATCTTCTCCCTGGCATCCTGGTCTGGAGGGGGAGAATGGAGAAGGAGTTAAGGCAAGGAGTAGCCAGGCAGAGGACCCCCACCCCTTTTCTCGGTGCTAGCTTGGTCTGCCCCCCAGCCCGGGGACGGTGGGGTGCTGGAAGAACTCAGGCCGATTCCCAAGGGTCTCCCAGTGGGATGGAGCCAGAGACTAAGGCTGCCGGAATGGTGAGGGATTGGTGGAAGCTGAGGTGACCCCGGGAGCTAAAGTGGAGACGGTCTCAACAGGTCTCTCCTTATTGTCGTATTGTACTTTCCAAGGGGTTAGTACAGGGCTCTGTACACAGTATGCACTCAATAAATATGATTGAATGAATGAATGAATCAGATGCCCCCTCTCCAGGGCCCCTCCGTTCCCGCGGCCCAGAGAGACCCTTCTTCAACTCAAGCTGCACTGGGCTAAGGCTAGGGGGCTGTAGCCACTCCTCTCCTCTGAACCGTACCCCCTCAGGGCCTATTGGGAGGGGCGTGGGGCTCAGAATGGGCTCGGTAGTGTCACTCTGCAATGGTCCGGGTGACTTCCTCACCCCGCCCTTCTCCCCCCACCCCACCCCAAGGCAGGACCTCTGTCCCTTGCAGCGGTCTCAGTCCCTGTCCAGAACACTGACCATTTCCTGCTTTATTGGACAGAGCGGAGCCCAGTCTCAACTCTGGCTGCTCCGACTGGCTGGTGCTTCCTGGGGGCGGGTTAGTCCCGTGATGCCCCCACCGGGGTCCGCTGTCGGAGCTGGAGGGAGCTGGTGGGAATGGGAGGGCAGGTTCCCTGGAAGATCCCTGAGGGGCACTGGGGCAGGGAACCCTGATCAATCAATCCGATTTGTACATTCCAAGCGCTTAGTACAGTGCTCTGCACATAGTAAGCGCTCAATAAATACTATTGAAAGAAAGAAAAGAAATCAGTGGTATTTACTGAGTGCTTGTTATGCGCAGAACACTGTACTAAGCACTTGGGAGAGTACAGATCCCCCTTGGCCTTGCTGGTCTTGGTTTCCTCTGACCCCTGAGAGCCCAGGCCAGCCCTCACCTTCCATAGGCTTGCATAAACTGATGTCCACACAGACATCCCAGGGAGACTTGCCCGCCTGAAGTTCGATGGCGATGGGGTACATATATGTCTTCATGAGTTTCCGGCAGAACGTCCGGAGAATAAAACCCACGAACCTGCACAACCGCTTCTCCGCATTGTCTATCGCATCCTGCAAGCACACACAGCCCGGAGAAGGATGGTCAGGCCCAAACCCGGGGGCGACACCACTCCCTTGATGGGCAGGGACAGGGAGTGAGCGGGATCCATATGGATCTTCGCCTGGAGTTCTGGGTCCCCCGGGCCCCCTGCACCACCCACAGCCCTCCACCTGCCAGGTCGGGGTGAGTGGGCGCTGTGGGTGGGGCCTCTGAGCTCGGCTGTCTCCCCCAGCTCGGTCAGAGGCCCCCGGGGCACGGGATGGGACTCACCGTGTCGTTAATCTGGTTCCCAACCATGTCCTTAAGTTTCTGCATGATGATCTGACAGCTGCTACAGATCAGGAAGGGTGACCCATCCTGGTCACGCAGGTCCCCCTGCCAGACAGACACCCACCGCGTTTGCTCCACCTGCCCGACCTGTCGCTCTGTCCTCCCGCCCGTCTAGTCGCCAGGGGGCCAGGGTGGCTCTCCAGGCTGAATTTGGGGACGCGGGGCCAGGGTAGGGGGCCTGGGATGGGAACAGAGTGGCGAGGGGGCCAGGGCAGGGAGCGGGGAAGTCCAAAGGGGGGCCCGGGGCTCGGAGTGGGAGCAGGCCGAAGGGTGAGGCTCACCAAGAAGGAGCTGTCTTGCTGGTGCTGCTGGTTCCGGAGGGTGGGTTCCTGCCGGTGATCCTTGGAGATCAGGCCTGTGCTAGCCCAGGCTGGCCATGAGAAAAACAGAGACTCAGAGATCAAGGCCGAAGGCAGGAGTTGGTTAATTAATAATAAAAATTAAAATAATAATTCTGGTATTAGTTAAGACTTAACTGTGTGTCTGACACTGAACTAAGCCCTGGGGTGAATACAAGCAAGTGGGGGTGGACACAGTCCCTGTCCCACAAAGGGCTCACGGTTTCAATCCCCATTTTATAGATGGGGTAACTGAGGCACAGAGAAGCTAAGTGGCTTGCCCAAGGTCACACAGCAGACAAGTGGCAGAGCCGGGATTAGAACCCTTGATCTTCTGACTTCCAGGCCCGTGCTCTAGCCACTACGCCATGCTGGTTCATCTGTTTTGTTCACACCTGGGGTTGCCTCTGGCCACAGAAGAGATTCTACCAGACCACAGTCCTCAGTCCTCAGTGGGCCAAGACTAAGAGGGGGAGTCGGGCGGGGGGTCCTGAGGCCTCAGTCCTCTCTGCCCTCCACCTCCATCTTCTGGATAATAATAATAATAATAATAATGAAAATAATAATAAAAATAATGGTACTTGTTAAGTGCTTACTATGTTCCAAGCATTGTTCTAAAAGCTGGAGTAGTTATAAGTAATCAGGTTGGACACAGTCCCTTGACCCACATGGAGTTTACAGTCTGAATCCCCAATTTAAAGACGAGGGAACTGAGGCACAGAGAAGTGAAGTGCCTTGCCCAAAGTCACACATGCCGCTTACCCTCAGGAGAGGAGGGGTCGGCGTCAGAACCTCCCGGGCCAAAGGCTAAAGTGGGAAGGGGGGGTTGAAGGGGAAGCAGCTCCCACCGAATCCTGAGTTGTCAAACCTCCCTCTGCCTGCTGACCTCCCTCTTCTTCCCCACACCACCACCCATGCAGGTGCAGCTCTGCCCACCCCACCATAACACCAGGCCCTACAAGGAACAAAACCTAGAAACCCCCTGGGCTAGTAGCCTCGGCCGCCCTGGGGCCTTGACACCGATTCACTCCGAGTCAGGCCACCCACACCCCCAACCCCCTGCACCCCCAGACCACCAGAACCACCAGCAAATGAGAACGCCCATTTCTCCCCTCGGGCCCCCGCTTCCACTGGCCTTGGCCAATCCCACTGATTTCTGCCCCTTGACCAACCTCCTGCTCCCACCCCTATGCTCCCCTGCAGCCCAAGCTCCGTCAGAGGAGAAGCCTGGCAGCCCCCAGGGTTTTGTCCAGGCAACCCCCGCCCACTGACTGGCTGCCTGCCCCCCCGCCCTCCTGTCCACCCGCTCATCCGCCTGACCGCCCGTTTGCCCATCCGCCCGTTCGTCCACTCGCCCGTTCGTCCACTCGCCCGAAAACTCCTTCTGCCTCTGCCCTCGCTCCCCTCATGCAGGGAGCCTGGCCTGCCCCCACGGGGACTGAAGGATCAGGCTGTGTCCCCCCGGAGCCCTGACCCGGCCCAGCACCCCCGGCCTGACCCCGGAGGCCGCCCCCTCTCCGGCTGCCTGCCCCTCCTGCCGACCGCCCGCTCCAGATCCCCAACAGAGGGTGGGACATGGATTCCCCCGGCTCGGAGGGTCCCACTCACTGCTGTCCCTTGCCTTCAGGCAGATACAGCTTGCCTGGCCCCCGGTCCCCCAGTGATGCCCCCGCAAGCCTAACGGCAGCGGACAGGAGGAAAGAGGGAAGGGTTAATTCAGTTGTATTTATTGGGGACTTACCCCGTGCAGAGCACAACAATAAACAGACACATTCCCACAAGGACTTTACAGTCTAGGGTTAGGCCCCAGTTGTCCTGCCTCCCATACCCCAAGCCCCTCCTGGTTATTCAAGCTGAGAGAGTGGGTCCCCTACCCCCCTTCTTCTCCTTTTACCCCCTCCCCTTCTCCTTTTAACCCCTCCTCATTCCTCATTCCCCACCCTCACAGAGAGCAGAGCCTCCATCTCCTGCCTTCCTAGGGGCACCAGGGCCGGCCGGGGGCCCCACCTTCATGGGAACTGAGGGACGGGCAGGGTGGAGGCGTCATCATGGCCATGACCCGGCTCAAAGGCCAGAGTCCTTACCTGGGCCGGCCAGGAGGGTCAGGGAGAGGAGCAGGAGAAAAGCTGCCATTGCAGGAATTGCTGGGGTCCCAGCCCAGAATGGCGTTTTTATCAGCTCAGGGACAGGAGCAGCCCCCCACAACCCCACCCCCTTACTGGGATCAGCCCTTCCACCAGAGCTCTCCCCACCCTGCCCCTCCCCTCTCCACTTTTACAGGTGATCACCCCCTGTCATCTACTTCGGTAGTTTACCTCAAACCCCTCCCATCATGGGAAAGGAGGGGCTGACAGGATGAGGGATGTGGCAGCCCCTGGCCCCGATTTCCTTTGACCTCAGGGAATGGGTGAACTGTGATCAGTGGGGACAAGCTGGGCTTGAAATGGAGGTGGGGGCTGACCTGACATTCCCAGACCTTCTCAGGGTCTCTTCGGGCAAGCAGCGTGGCTCAGTGGAAAGAGCCCGGGCTTGGGAGTCGGAGATCACGAGTTCGAATCCCAGCTCTGCCATTTGTCAGCTGTATGACTGTGGGTGAGTCACTTAATTTCTCTGGGCCTCAGTTCCCTCATCTGTAAAATGGGGATGAAGACTGTGAGTCCCACGTGGGACAACCTGATTACCCTGTATCTACCCAGTGCTTAGAACAGTGCTCTGCACATAGTAAGTGCTTAACAAATACCAACATTATTATTATTATTATATAGACCTCGATTCCCTGTGGTAATGCAGAGCAAAGGGTAGCCTCACCTGCCAGCCTGCCCCAGGATCTCCCAGTCGATTTCAATCAATCAATCTTTTTTATCGAACACTTACTATGTGCAAAGCACTGTACTATGCACTTGGGAGAGTACAGTATAACAGAATTAGCAGTCACATTCTACCCATAGTGAGCTTAGAGTCTAGCAGGAAGTCTGCAGAGTCCTCACCTTTCCTGTAGCCAAGCTCTGCCCAGCCTCCCCTCCGCCGTGGCCTCCCCTCCGCCCGGTCCTCCCTCCACCCCTGCATCCTTTCCACTTGGGCCTCCGCTCTGTCCAGCCTCCGCCCGAATCTCCCTTCCACCCTAATCTCCATTTGGCCTCCTCTCTGCCCCAGCCTTCACTTTGCTCTGGCCCCCGCCTGGATTTTCTTGCCCCTTTGACCTCCCTTTGCCCCAGCCTCCCTCTGTCCCAGCAGCCGTGGCGTTGCCCACCGTCAGCATGGCTGGACCAGAGTCTCCGAGGCTACCAGCCTTGTTTACCTGGCCCGGGGGGAGGGTTTCATTCATTAATTTATTAATTCATTTGTTCAATTGTACTTATTGAGCACTTACTGGGTGCAGAGCACTGTACTAAGTGCTTGGGAGAGTACAATACAACAATAAAAAGACACATTCCCTGCCCACAACCAATTTAAAGTCTAGAGATGGAGACGGACATTAATATGAATAAGTGACGGTCATGCACATAAGTGCTGTGGGGCTGGAAGGGGGACGAATAAAAGGAACAAGGCAGGGCTTGCAGAATGGAGTGGGAGAAAAGGAAAGGAGGGCTTGGTCAGGGAAGGCCTCTTGGAGGAGGTGTGCCTTCAATATGGCTTTGTTTCAGTCCTAGGTGACTGGGCGATCCTGCTTTGTGGCTCCCAGCCTCCGATGAGCTGAGTCTTACACTCCTGGGGGCCTGACCTGAAGCATCTGTTCGATCCCATCCAAAAGGGGACTGATGGTCATTCCGCGGCTAAGGAGTTCCCCCTTGGTGGCCCCTGAGGACCCATTCAACTGAAAGTTTCTTGGGCTTCTGAGAGAAGCAACGTGACTTAGTGGAAAAAGCATGGGCTTGGGAGTCATAGATTGTAGGTTCTAATCCCGACTCTGCCGCTTGCCAGCTGTGTGACGTTGGACAAGTCACTTTACTTCTCTGTGCCTCAGTTAACTCATCTGTAAAATCAAGACTGAGCCCCACGTGGGACAACCTGATTACCTTGTATCTACACCACTGCTTAGAACAGTGCTTGGTACACAGTAAGCTTTTAACAAATACTATTATTATTATTACTGTTATCCTTATTTATTCATTTGTGTATTCATTCATTCAATCGTATTTATTGAGCGCTTACTGTGTGCAGAGCACTCTACTAAACGCTTGGAATGTACAATTCAGCAACAGATAGAGACAATCCCTGCCCAACAAAGGGCTCACAGTCTAAAAGGGGGAGACAGCAAAACAAAAAAAGTAGTCAGGGATCAATACCATCAAGATAAATAGAATCATAGATATATACACATCACTGATAAAATAAAGTAATAAATAATATATATAAATATATACAAGTGCTGTGGGGAGGGGAAGGGGGTAGACCAGAGGGAAGGGGAAGGGGGAATGGGGAGGGGAGGAGAGGCAGAGGGAAAGGGAAAGGGAGGGCTCAGTCTGGGAAGGCCTCCTGGAGGAGGTGAGCTCTCAGTAGGGCTTTGAAGAGGGGAAGAGAGGGAGTTTGGCGGATGTGAGGAGGGAGGGCATTCCAGGTCAGTGGTAGGATTTGGGCCAGGGGTTGACGGGGCGGGACAGGTGAGAAGGAGGCACGGAGAGGAGGTTAGGGCAGAGGAGTCGAGTATATTGATGTCTGTCTCTCCCTCTAGACTTTGATCTCGTTGTGGGCAGGGACTATGTCTGTTTGTTGTATTGTACTCTCCCAAGCATTTAGTACAGTGCTTTACCATTATTATTATTATTTCCCAGTCATCAGGCAATCAGTAGTATTTATTAACAATGGTTTTGTCAAGCCCTTATTATGTGAAGGGACTGTACTAAGCACTGGGATCGATCCAAGCAAATTGGGTTGGACACAGTCCCCGTCCCTTATGGGGCTCACAGTCCTAAACCCCATGTGACAGATGAGTTAACTGAGGCACATAGAAGTGAAGTGACTTGCCAAGGTCACTCACTGTGTACTAAGCACTCGGATGAGCACACTACAATAGGGTTGGGAGACATAGGTTGGAGAAGCAGCGTGGCTCAGTGGAAAGAGCGTGGGCTTTGGAGTCAGGGCTCATGAGTTCGAATCCCAGCTCTGCCACTTGTCGGCTGTGTGACTGTGGGCAAGTCACTTAACTTCTCTGTGCCTCAGTTCCCTCATCTGTAAAATGGGGATTAAGACTGTGAGCCCCACGTGGGACAACCTGATTCCCCTGTGTCTACCCCAACGCTTAGAACAGTGCTTGGCACACAGTAAGCGCTTAACAAATACCAACATTATTATTATTATTATTACATAATCCCTACCTGCAAAGAGTTTACAGTCTAGAGGGACAACCCTTCAGGACTGATAAAAAGGGAATCTCAGAAGCGGTCAGTCAATCACTTAATGATATTTGAGTGTTTACTGTGTGCAGAGCATTGTACTTGGTGCTTAGTTGAGTCCACTACAATAGGATTAGTAGACAACCCTGCCTGCAAGGCGTCTACAGTCTAGAGGGATAACCCCTCAGGCTTGTTAGAGAGGGAGTCAGTCTCAGGAGCTGCCTTTCAATCAATCAACCATGGTATGTATTAAGCACTCACTGTGTGCAGAGCACTGTGTTAATTGCTTGGGAAAGTACAATATAATAAAGTCGATAGGCGCGATCCCTGCCCACAAGGAACTTCCTTCCTCCAGGGCCCACAGATCCATGCTTCCTCTCCAGCCATTACGTTTAAGTTCCTGGTCCAATTCCACTACTCCGGGCCCAACTTGCTCTCCCCATCAGTTTCCCCAAACCGTGTCCCTCCCTTCCTTTTTCTTTTCTTTTTTTTTAAACGGTATTAAGTGATTACTATGAAGAGGACAGAGTTTCAGGTCAGAGCGAGGATGTGTGAGAGAGATTGTAGCAAGATTACCCACGAGGTACCAGTGAGTAGGTTGGCATTAGAGTTAAGTGAGCGGGTTGACTTCTAGTAGGAAATTGAAGAGGTAAGGTAGGAGAGGGAGAGCTGAGTACACGCCACAGAGTGGAAGATGGGGAGTTTCTGTTTGGTGTGGGGGGTGGATGGGCAACCACTGCAGATTCTTGAGGGGTGGGGAAGACGTGGACTGAATTTATTTTAGCAAATGATCCTGACAGCAGAGTGAAGTAAGGACTGGAATGGGAACTTCAAATGAGGAAACTGAGGCCCAGAGAAATTGAGTGACTTGCCCAAGATCGGCAGGTTTCCGAGCCGGATTTGGAATTCAAGTCCTCTGACTCCCAAGCCTGGGCTCCTTCCACTAGGCAATGTACCGCCTTTGTTTGTTTTTTGTTTGTTTGTTTGTTTTGTTTTTATGGTATTTTTAAGTGCTTATTATGTGCCAGGCATTGTACTAATGATAATGATTATTATGGTACTTGTTAAGCGCTTAGTATGTGCCAAACACTGTTCTAAGCACCAAGTTAGATACAAGCTAATCAGGTGGGACACAATGCAGGTTCCATCTGGGACTCACAGTTTTAATCCCCATTTTACAGATGAGATAACTGAGGAACAGAGAAGTTAAGTGACTTGCCCAAGGTCACACAGCAAACAAGTGGCAGAGCCGGGATTAGAGCGCAGGTCCTCTGACTACCAGGACCCTGCTCAATCCATTAGGCCATGCTGCTTCTCATGTTGTTGCTGGTTTATTTGCCTGGGCAAGGTCTGCTGCCTTTCACTTCAGATTGGGAGGGAGCTCCTTGAGTGCAGGGATCACACACCTCTCCTCCGTCTGTTTGTTTCCCCAGTCAATCCATCAACGGTATTCATTAAATCATACTAAGTACTATGTTAAATGCTTGGGAGAGTGCAATTCAACAATAAACTGACACCTTCCCCGCCCACGAGCTTAGAGTCTAGAGGTGGGGAGACAGACATTAATATAAATAAATAAATGACAGATATGTACATAAGTGTTGTGGAGCCGGAAGGGGGAAGAATATAGGGACCAAGTCAGGGCGGCACAGAAGGGAGTGGGAGAAAGGAAAGGGGGACTTAGTGAGGGAAGCCTTCTCCGAGATGTGTCTTCAATAAGGCTTTGAATAATAATAATAAATCCATAAGTCGGGTAGAGTAATTGTCTATCGGATTAGAGGATGGAGGGCCTTCCAGGCCAGAGGCAGGATATGGGCGAGTGGTCAACGGCGAGATAGACAAGATCGAGGCACAGTGAGGTTAGCATTAGAGGAGCAAAGTGTGCGGGCTGGGTTGTAGTAGGAGAGTAGCGAGGTGAGGTAGGAGGGGGCAAGGTGATTGAGGGCTTTAAAGTGAGGAGTTTCTGTTTAATGCAGAGGTGGATGGGCAATCACTGAAGTTTACTGAACACTTACCGTGTGCAGAGCACTTATATGTGCTTGGGAGACTACAACACACCAGAGCTGTCAGACATGTTCCCTGCTCACCACGAGCTAAGAGTCTAGAGGTGCTCAGTACGGCATTCGGCATGCAGTGGCCTCCACTGGACCCGTTGGCTGAGCTGGGGATGAGCGAGAGCTGGCCCCAAGGCCACCACAACCTCATCTGTTGTGGTCTCCCCTAACACTACCCCAGAGGTCCAAAGTGATAGCTGAGTTCACGACCTGAGAACTGTTGGTTATGGTGAAATGTGGAGAAGATGAGAAGATTTAGCACGTCTCCCCTATATCTCCCCTCCCACCCCCCACCCCATCCCTCTCTCCTGTCGGTTCTCAGCAACTGATGCCAACCATAGTTGTAGACATCTGGGGCAATGTGCAATCGAGGGAGCAGCCAAATGTGGTGAGGTGGAGCAGAGCTGTGGCTACCCACTCCTGAAGCCCCTTCAGTCACCCCTGGGCTGGGCTGGGGCTGACCCCACCTCCTCCACTGTTTCTCAACCCATCTTCTTTCCTCCTCTTACTCTTTCCCATGGAAAAAAACGCAGCTTTCACTTCGACCGGGCATTTCCCCCTCTTGCCTTTCTCCAGGCCCATCAGCAGACCACAGCCATTCCTGGTGGGAGGAGCCAGACCCCAGGAAGGAGGATGGGGTCAGACTGGCCGAGCTGCGATACCTGAGGCCAAACATCTGCTCAGCAGATGCTGGGTCACCTCTCCCCACCTGCCGCCCACTCCCCATCACCTACCTGGGATGACCCCTGGCCAGCAAAAGGGTGTCTGCGAGCCCCGCTCTCTGCCTCGGGACAGCAGGTCCAGCAGCCGTTGTATTTACTGAGCACCTACTAGGTGCAGGGCACCGTACCACGTGCCTCTCAGGTACGGGGCATCCACTGTGCCAGAATATCTACCAGGTGTAGAAAACTGCACTGGATGCCCACTGGGTGCAGAACACCGTCTTGGGTTCTAGGGAAAGTACAATAGAAATGAAAGACATAGTCCCTACCCTCAAGGAGTTTACAGTCTAACGGGAGAGAGGGATTACTCCATGCAAGCTGGTTGGACTCCCAACAGGTCAGGAGGTTCAGCAGCAGTTGAAACTCTGCTTCTCCTTGGTGTTCAGTGCCTCTCCCCTCCTTACAGTGTGGGCCCCATCTCTGCACATATACACCACCACCCCCGTTCAGGTGTCGGGGAATGCAGCCAGCAGCCAGGCTCCTCTAGGGTCCCAGCCAGCAGTAAAGGGCTGTGGCCAGTTGGGCTTTGAGAGTGGCAGCCTGGCTGTTTCACCCACACGAGAGAGGACCTCGCCATTTAATGCCGAATCGTGTACGTGGTTCGCCCTGATCGAACCGCTCGAGAAGCCAGATGTACGGTCTTTACTTCTTTCCCAAGAAAATAATGCAGCTTTCACTTCGGCCAGGCATTTCCCCCTCTTGCCCTTCTCCGGGCCCTCTGTCGCTGCCCATCAGACCCCGGACCCATTGGCTGATCTGGGGATGAGCGAGGGCTGGCCCCCAAGTCCACCACAACCTCATCTGCTGTGGTTTCCCCCAACCCTGCCCCAGAGGCCCAAAACGATAGCTGAGTTCACGACCTGAGAACTGCTGGTTCTCAGTCTCGTTCCTGCTCACAAGAGGAACAAGACTCCAGGAAGGAGGATGGGGTCAGGCTGGCCGAGCTGCGATATCCGAGGCCAAACACCGGCTCGGCGGATGCTGGGTCATCCGTCCCCACCTGCAGTGGTCAAACGGCAGGTTGGGCAAGGACTTCAGGATGAGCTAAAACGAGGCCATGTGGGTGGCTGCCCATCTCCAGAGGGCGAGTTGGCCTTTGGGATTCAGTTTCTACTTCTTCGCTCCTGGCACATCATGGGACAGTGTACCGTTTGGGGAGCGGGTCACGGTGGCCGCTTTTAGCCCTCGGTCCACGGTGAAAGCCCCCGTGGTGGACGGGGCTGGTTGAGTTCAGGCTGGTTCCGGAACTTGAATCATCCGGCGAATTGTTGGCTGAGTCTGAAAAGTCGTTCGAAATCCTCTATGGCCACTCCCGGGGGCCTCGGGTAGCAGGGTGGGGCCGTCGCTGGGTGACTCATAATTTCAAGGACTCTCGATGATGCTTGTAGCCTGTTGAGATGGAAGGGTTTCCCGGAGGGCCTCGATCCTGTTCCGGGCCCCCGGCCTTAGACCCTCCACTGGCCTCCCCTCTCCTCTGGCACCTTCTTCTTAGATCTGGGCCAGAGGCAGCAAGGACCCCAGACCCTTTACAAGGGAAGAATGGTGTGGACCCATCCCCATTTAAGAAAGAGGAGTCTTTGCTGCTGAATCTGAGGGGGACTGGTGGGGGCTGGACCTGAGGGGGTGAAGGAGTGGGGAGCGAAAGGGAGAGGCCCTCTCTGCTCTCCAATCAATTAATCACCCGGTGGTATTTACTGAATCCTTACTGTGGGCAGAGCACTGGACTAAACACTTGGGAGAATGAGAGGAGGAACAGCGTGGCTCAGGGGAAAGAGCACCAGCCTATGAATCAGAGGACCTGGGTTATAGCTGGGCTTCATCCCTCGCCTGCTGTGTGATCTTGGAAAAGTCACTTAATTTCTCTGGGCCCTCTGTTTCCTCATCTGTAAAATGGAGATTCAATCCCTGTCCTCCCCCCTGTTCAGACCATGAGCCCATGTGGGACAGGGACTCTATCTGACCTGATACACTCGTGACTACCCCAGCGCTTAGAACAGCGCTCGACACATAGTAGGAGCTTAACAAATATAATAATAGAAATGATAATTATTATAATGCAACGGAGTCGGGAGACATAATCCCAGTACACAAGGAGCTTAGCCTAGAGTCTATATTCTCTTCCCTTCCCCCAGGCATAGCCCCCAACCCCCATTCCTTGGGCCGAGTTTTGTGCTTTCCTGTTAAGCCCTGCCCCCTTCCTCTCCACCACAACTCTTCGCGTTGCTCTTCAGACATCCACCTCCTCCATGTGGCCTTCCAGGATTGGCCTGCCTCTGTCTGACCACTCGGGCTTTGCCTGCTGCGCCCTGGTGTGGAGGCAGGCCTCTATGAAGATCTCACTCAAGGGGTTTCTGTTCCCGGGGCTGGGTGGTCCGGCCTACAACTCCACCCGTCAAACTTCAAACCTCCTTCCCCGTCAGCGTGTGCCTGCCTCTACCCAACTAAGATGGTCACTCTCTCGAGGACAAGGACCAAGTCCGATCGTGCCTCTGTCCCTCTGCACAGCTCCAGGGAGCAGTAGGTGGACCCACTAAGCCATGGAGGGAGCCCCTGCCCTGGCTACGAGGGGGGGTGTCCAGGAGGGCAACCAGTACCCAATTCCTCCAAACGTTTCGGTGCCGCTGTCACAGACAAGGTCTTGGGTTGGATGGACCAGCCTGGAGGCTGAGCTGGGGGCCGGGGCCGGGGGGTAGATGGATAGTTGACTGCAGTCTCATGTCCCTAACATCTCCACGAGTGGTGCAGTCCACACAGGCCCTGCCGGGGGATGTTACCCTTGGCCCTAGGGTTGGAAAGGAGTGTGTGGGGAGGTGGCCAACAATATCACAGAAATGTCCACAGTTGTCTCTGTTCTCTGTCAACCAGGGGACTTTAGGGCCTCCCAGAAGGCAGGAACCAGACAAGGAGCTGGGTCACCAGTTCTCTCTCCCCTGCCCCTCGTCCACACAAGCAGCTCACGCCCATGGCTGGGGCTCACCTGGGGCCTCCCCGCACCCTGGCCCTGGTGGGCTCAGTAACACCTCCTGCCCGGAGCTCGCCCCAGGTGAAGGGTCTGGGAGACTCTCAGCAGCAAAATTGCCCAGGGGGCAGATTGGGGGCCAGGGTGAAGCCTCTGGAATTCAACTTTCCTTCCTCTTGCCAGCCAGCCCTCCCTTTCCCGGGCTCCACTGGGAGGAGGTTCAAGGGGGCAGGACCAGGAGGAGGAGGACATAGGAGGGGGAGAGGGAGCTGGAAGGACAAAAGTGGGGGCTGGAGGCCCCCTGCCAGCCAGGTGAAGATCAAAGAGGCTGGGAGGAGGCGGGCCGATTGTGAGGACTCTCAGCAGAGAAGGCAAACAGCAACGGAGTTCGGGGGACACAGGGTGCCAGAGGCGGGGCCGTGGCCCAAAGAGGGGCCGAGGTCCCATTGCTTCCCCGTGGGCTCCCATCACGGCCCGCCCCGCCCCTGGGGATCCGGCCCAGCTATAAGCGCTGTCCCCGAGCGCCCCAGGACTTAGCCAGAACACCCTGGGACACCCCAGAGCAAACATGACCTGGACCATCTTGCTTCTGCTGACTCTCGCCTGCCTCAGCCCCAGTGAGACTCCCTGCCGGGTGGACCCAGGGAAGGGGAGGGGGCTGGGACCGGGAGCTGGGGGCAGGGGGCCGGGCACCAGCTTGAGGAACCGCTTATGATCCCCAGCACGTGCTGCCCGGATCCCGGAGACCCCAGAATGCACCCTTGGCCCCAAGTTTTGGTGCCAGGACGTGGAGACTGCCTTGCGGTGTGGGGCATTGGGACACTGCCTGCGGGAAGGCTGGCCCCTCCTCCAGATGGTGAGTCCCCCGGGGGGAGTCTCCAAGGATGACATATGCCCCCGATCCCCCAAGCCCCAAGCCACTAATCCTGTTCCTCAGTCTCATCCCAATAGCATCCAGGGGCCACAAGGACTGCAGAGCCCATGGAAGGAGGTTGAGGAAGGAGGGGTGCGGGTGGGAATCTCACCCTTAGTGGGCCACCAGCTCTTATGTGCCCACCCCAGGGGAATCTGTGCCAGGAGTGCAAGGACGTGGTGAGGATCTTCACCAACATAGCCAAGGAGATGTTGTTCCAGGTAGGGGCTGGGGACCTATGGATTGGGTCGGGGGAGTGGGAGGGAAGAGGCTGAGCAGGGAGGGATGGGGTGGGGTGAGGAACGGACCCAGAGAAGACCAGGTCCATAAGCGATAAATGCTCCAAGAGAAACCCGTGGCAAGCTCCTATCCCCGTTCCCCTCCCCCTGGGGGGCTCCAGGGCCCATTCCCCTTTATGGCCCCCATACTGCTCTCTCCCAGGCCCCCCAGGTCCCACCCCTCAGCCCCCAAAGCCTGCCCCAAGCCCCGGCCCATGTGGTCTCCTCGTGGCACAGGACACCGTGAAGCAGTACCTGGAGCAGGAGTGTGCCATGTTCCCGCTGAAGGCGCTGGCCCTGCACTGCCAGTATGCCCTGGAGGAGTACTTCCCCGTCATCGTCACCTTCTTCAAGAGCCAGATCGTGAGCCCCCCAAGGCTCCCGCCTCCCAAGTCCCCCGAGACCCTCGGATCCTGCGGCCCAGACCCCAAAGACCCCAGCTCCTCAGGCCCCCTGCCTTTGCGATGAGAGCCCCCCTGCTCCCCAACCCACTGCCTCGCTGATCCCCGCGTGGCCCACACTCCCCAGCCCCCTGGCCCCCGTCCAGTGCTCTGTACTGAGTGCCTATTGAGGGCAGAGCACTGTGCTGAGCACCTGGGAGATCCCACAGGAGCAAAGCACCCCTCCCAGAGCCCATCATTCCACTGCCCCATTCCACTGCAGTTCCCTTTGCCTCTGGCCGAGTCTGGGCCGGGCCCCTTCTGAACTCCTCCCTGACCCCTCTCCTTTCCGCGTCCCAGGACCCGGAGGTCATCTGTGAGAAGATAGAGCTGTGCAAACACCCGGACCTGGGGCCGGAACCGGGGCCCCTGTCCGGCCTCCTGGAGAAGCTGGTCCCGCTGCTGCAGGACTCCCTCAAGCTGCCCCAGGGACCCACCCAGGTGAGGCCCCCCTTCTACTTCACCACAACAAGTAGTGCAGCCCAGTGGAAAGAGCCTGGGCCTAGGAGTCAGAGGATCCTAGTTCTGCCATCTGACTGGTGTATGACCTGCGGCAAGTCACTTCGCTTCCCCGGGCTTCAGTTTGCTCATTTTTGTAAAATGTGGATTGAATAAATACCTGTCGTCGTCCCCCCCCCCTCGATTGGGAGCCCCAGGGACTGCATCCCACCTGATTATCTTGCAACACAGTACAGTGCTTGGCACACAGTAGACTCTTGACAAATCAGAGAAGCAGCGTGGCTTAGTGGAAAGAGCCCGGGCTTGGGAATCAGAGGTCTCGGGTTCTAATCCCAGATCCACCACTTCTCAGCTGTGTGACTTTGGGCAAGTCACTGAACTTCTCTGGGCCTCAGTTACCTCATCTGTAAAATGGGGATTAAGACTGTGAGCCCCACCACCTGATAACCTTGCACACAGTAAGCGCTCAATAAATACGACTGAACGAATATTCCAGCGCTCAGAACAGTGCTTGGCACATAGTAGTGAGCGCTTAACAAATACCAGCATTATTATTAAATCCCACAGTTCTTAGGACAACCGGGCCTGTGGCAGGGTCACACCTGTCAGACCCTTACCCCTATTCCCCAAGGCTGAGCTGCCAAGTTACCACTCGCATCCTGCCGGGCCCCAGGCAACCCATTTCACTCATTCAATCATACTTATTGAGCACTTACTGTGTGCAGGACACTGTACTAAGCGCTTGGGTGCATACAATACAAAAATATGACACATTCCCTGCCCACAACGAGTTTGCAGTCTGGAGGATGAGCTTACAAGCCTAGTGCTTATAAAGTTCAACAGGGAGGGAGGGAGAGGAGGCAAAGAGGAGAGCAGAGGCTGTGAACTGGAGCATCCCAAGCCCACCCAGGGCGTCGCCAGCCACCCCGGGGGGCCTGGAGTCAGGAGGAAATCCAGGCTTAGAGTGAGGCCTGGGGGCGGGGAATGGAAAAGGAGGAACGGAGCCCCACTGTCCCTGAGACCATCCCGTCTCCCCCAGGGCCTGCCGGGCCAGGAGTTCCCCATCCCGCTGCCATACTGCTGGCTGTGTCGCAACCTGCTCAATCGAGTCCAAGGTGTCATCCCCAAGGTGAGCCCCGATCGGCTGTCCGCCAGCCGGCCCCGACACCCTGCTGAACGCCAGCCGGCCCCCACAGCCGGCCATTTGGCCTCATCCCCCTAACCTTCTGACCGCCAACCTGTACTCCCAGCCTGCTGGTCGGACCAATCCCCCCAGGACGCTAACTGCCAGCCCAGTCTCTCGGCCCGGTCCCCAGACGACGGTCAAGCCTACTGCCCTCAACCTGGCCCCCGCAACCCCCGATTCCAGGCCCCCAACGTGTTACCTCCTGCCCGCTACCCCCAATCCCGGTTCCCGCTGCAGTCCCGGCCTCACCCCTGTGGCCGGCTGTGGCCCAGAGGGTCCCTGTGCTCGGGGGAGGGGCCCTCGGGGATCCAGCCCCCTCAGGCTCTGAATCCTCCCTGGCATCACCTCTTCAGAGCTTCCTGGGGGTGGCCGTGGCCCAGGTCTGCAATGTGGTCCCGCTGGCGGTGGGTGGAATCTGCCACTGCCTGGCCGAGCGCTATATAGTCATCCTGCTAGACTCGCTGCTGGGCCGCCTCCTGCCCCAGCTGGTCTGCGGCCTCATCCTCCACTGCTCCGCTGCCGAGAACTGCCATACGGGTGAGCGCCTGGGCACGGGCTCGTGCCCACCCCCGGTTCCCCCCGCCCTTCCACGTCTTCCCTGGAGCTGCCGCCTCCCCCGTCCCCAACCCCCCGGCCCTCGCTGTTTCAGAGCCTCCCCCCGCCCTGTGGCTTCCCTCTGCCCCCGACTGCGGCCTCTGCCTCTCGGTGACCAGCCAGGTCTGCCCGGGCCTCCGACCCAACAGCACCGAACGGGACAAGGTCCTGGCCCTGCTCCAAGCCTGCGACAGCCCTGCCCTGGACTGGCGCGAGGTGAGGGCGGGGGATGCCGCCGGCGTGGCAGGGTGGGCTCGGGGAAGGCGGGGCGGAGCCAAAGCCTGAGGCCGGCAGAGGGACGCGTCCAGGACCAGGGTGCCGCCCTGACCCTGGGTCTGGTGTCCCGTAGTGTCAGGCCTTCATGGAGCAGTACTACCCGCAACTGCAGGCCCTGCTGCCCCACGGCTGGGACCCCCATACCACCTGCCAGGTAGGTGCAGCCCGGGGCCCCCCGCCTCCCGGCCCGGATGCCAGGGTGGGGGGCAACCCTGGGGGTTGGGGTTGGCTCCTGAGTCTAAGCCGGTCCCCCGCTGGGCGGATCCCTCACCCTATAGGAACTGGGGATATGTGAGGCTAGGCTCAGCCCCCCGCCGACCCTGGACTGTGCCCGCGGACCCACCTACTGGTGCTCCAGCAAGGAGGCAGCGAAGAAGTGCCATGTAAGTACCCACATCCGCGGAGGAGCTTGGAGCCTTGCGGGGAAGGGAGCGGAGGGACCGGCCCCAGATCTAGATGGGACAGACCCGGCTCTGGTCTGGGGCAGCCTGAGACCACAGGGCCCCGTGGCCAAGGGACCCGGAAACATTTCAGCTCCCCACGTCGACCCAGGCCGACGCATACCTCGGGCGCTGTCCGGCACTCAGCCAGAGGCAGTGAGGGATGCCCCAGTCCTCAGACGGGACCCTCACACCTCCATTTCCTCAGCAACGTGCTCCACCGCCAGCTGTCGGCATCGCCCTGACCGGGGCCGGCCGAGGCCGGCTGCGTGCAGGCGAGGCGCCATCCCACGTCCACTGGGACAATGGGGAGTAGAAGCCCAAGCCCTTCCTTTAAGGGGCCGCCTATCAGCGGAGGAGATGATCCCCCACCCACGCTCCCACCTCAGTCCCATCCACGACTGGGATTGGCTGAGGGTCCGAGTGGGGAAATCAAGCTCTAGGCAAGGAAGCAGGCTGAGGAGGGGCCCAGGGTGCCAGGACAAATTAGGTTGTCCCCCAGCCAGTGGGTGGGCGGGCAGGAGGGAGGCTCTCACTGGGGAGGTAACTCCTACGCCATGCTGGGGTTCCAGGCCACCCTGCACTGCGGGGCCCATGGATGGCTCTAGCCCATCGCCAGCGTCACCGGAGGGGACCGAGCCACAGAGGCCAGGGAGAAGCCCGCCCTCCCCAGCTCCTCCGACCGAACCTCCCCAGAAAGCACCCGGAGGCCTGGGGGCCCGGGGCGCCGGCAGCCCTTCTCAGCCGCCCGGACCATCCGCTCCCAAGACCATCCCCGCTGGCCTTCGAGTGCCTGCCGGTGGGGAGAGGCGCCAAGCTGCCCGTCCCGGCGCAGCCTCCGAGCCAGCCTGCCCGCCGCCATTACCGCTGACACACAGGGGTCAGGCATCAATAAAGCTTTGGATCCCGGACCCAAGACCAGACGCTTCCTTCTTTCTCCATCACCAGGCCCCGTGGGGCTCGGGGTCAGGGGGCCGCAACAGGGCAACCGGACCGCAGCAGCCAGGCACGTGATCCCGTTCCGGGATGCCGGGGGGGGAGGGCGGGTGAGGGGAGAAGCTACAACCGGTCCACATGTGTACAGGAAAGGAGAGCTAGGTTTACGTGCCCGGTATTAACCGCAAACACCGGAAATGACTGTCCGTGGTGTGCTCTGTGAACCCTCAGAGTCAGTGAGAAAACCCCGTTCTATCTAGAGCGTTGTGGGAGTGCACAGCCGCTGGGCCCAGAGAGGGGGTCTAGGCAGCAAAAGGAGCTGGAAGTCCTTGCCCAAGACGATGGTGAGCTCCCGTTACTGCCTAGAAGTCAAGCAATTGGTGGAAATTGGAGCTTCTCCAGTCCCATTCGTGCCATCTATTGAGCCCTGTACTGAGCACACGGTACCATACCAAGTGCTTGGGAGAGGGCGAGAGAGGAGACAATCCCTGTCCTCAAGGGGCTAACAAACTAGAGAGAGACACTGAAATGAATGGCAGGTATTCATTCATTTAATCGTATTTATTCAGCGCTTACTGCGTGCAGAGCACCGTACTAAGCACTCAGAGGAGTAAAATACGACAATAAATAGACACATTCCCTGCCCACGACGAACTCAGAGCTTGAAGGCAGGTAGGCAAGAGTAGAAGGATATGCCCCTATATTGCAGTTAGGCTGGGGTTCAGGCCCAAATGCATAGGTGACGCAGAAGGGAGGGAGAATGGCGCGGGGGTTAGTTAGGGAAGACTTCCTGGAAGAGATAAGATTTTGTAGGGATTTGAAGATGGCAAGAGTGGCGGCCCCTCAGATGCTCACCTGAGCCGTCTGGAGTCCTTCAACCCAGGCAGATACGGGCCTCTAAGGGATTCACGAGGACCTGAGGCAAGGGCGGACTTCAAGCCAGGGAACGTGAGGATGGGATACGGCGGGCCGGAGCCTGGGCGGGGAACCGGTTGGATCGTTGCCCACCCCAGAGCTTGGGAACAGGCGGACGGGGCCCGGCCAGAGCCGGGATCTGGCGGGATTCCCCTCCCCCCGCCAACCTCTCATCCAGGGCCCCCGGCCCGGTGTTTGACTTAAAAGGCCTCTTCCTTTGCAGAGTTAATCTTTGACAGCTGGAGAGCCCAGATGACTTCTGAGAAGAGAACATGCCAGGAAGTGGGGCAGGAAGTGGGGCAAAAATAATCCCCCTCGAATCTCCAAATATGCCAAAAGCACAGTTTCAACTGGGGAAATGGGGGCGGTGCTGTTAACGGCGGCTTCACCCCTGTGGCCCTCGTTCAACCTCTACCACAGGCAGAGGCAGCTGCCCCGGCTAGACCCACTCCGGACTGACCTTCCGGCGGCCCACACCCAGAGCTAGGACTTGTCCCCTACGACCCACTAGGGCAGTCCCCGACGGGCCGCTCACCTACTGTTCACTACTGCCCGGGCAGGGCCGAGCGGGGACCGGGCCAGCGTTGGTGAGAAGGGTTCAGGTCTAACCGTCAGAGGTATTTACTGAGTGCTTACTGTGTGCAGTGCACTGTACTAAGCACTTGGGAGAATACAACAAGCACATTCCCTGCCTACAATGAGCTTACAGTCTAAAGGGGGAGGACAGACGTTAATAGAAACAAATAAAATTACATATAAGTGCTGTGGGGCTGAGAGGGTGGTGAATAATGGGAGCAAGTCAGGGCGATGCAGAAGGGATGGGGAGAAGAGGAAAGGAGGGCTTAGTCAGGGAAGGCCTCTCGGGGGAGATATGCCTTCAGTGAGGCTTTGAAGGTGAGAGTAATTGTTCGATATTCATTCATTTGCTTATTCATTCAGTCTTATTTATTGAGCACTTACTGTGTGCAGAGCACTGTACTAAGCGCTTGGAAAATATAATTCAGCAGTAAAGACAGACAATCCCTGCCCACACCAGGCTATCTAGAAGGGGGGAGACACATCAAAACAAGTAAATAGGCATCAATATAAAGAAATGGAATTATAGATGTATACACATCAAAACAAGTCAAAAGGCAGCAATATAAATAGAATTACAGATATATACATATATTTATATAAGTGCTGTGGGACAGGGAGCCGGGGGTAGAGCAAAGGGAGCGAGTCGAGGTGACGCGGAAGGGAGGGGGAGATGAGGAAAAGGGGGGCTTAGCCTGGGAAGGCCTTTTGGAGGAGATGTGCCTTCAGTTAGGCTTTGAAAGTGGGGACAGTAATTGGGGGATTTGAGGAGGGAGGGCATTCCAGGCCAGAGGTAGGACGTGGGCCAGTGGTCAGTGGCGAGACAGGCCAGATCGAGGCACAGTGGGACGGTTAGTACCAGAGGAGCAAAGTGTGCGGGCTGGGTTGTAGGAGAGAAATGAGGTGAGGTAGGAGGGGGCAAGGTGATGGAGTGCTTTAAAGCTAATGTTGAGAAGTTTTTGTTTGAAATGGATAGGCAACCACTGGAGATTTTTGAGAAGGTGGGTGACATGTCCTGAACGTTTCTGTAGACAGATGATCTGGGCAGCAGAGTGAAGTATAGACTGGAGTGGGAGGAGTGGATGAGTGATTGTACTAACGTGGTAGAGGTTTGGACGGAGAGGAAAGGGCGGATCCTGGCGAAGGTGAGATTACCACGTCAGTACAATCACTCATCCTATCCCAACTGGATTACTGCTCTGGCATCCTTTCTGACCTCCCAACCTCCTATCTCTCCCCACTTCAGTCTATACTTCCCTCTCCGGCCCGATCTATTCTTCAGAAACGTTCTGAGCATGTCACCCCCCTCCTCAAAAATCTCCAGTGGTTGTCTATCAACCTCCGTATCAAGCAAAAACTCTCACTATTGGCTTCAAAGCTGTCCATCACCTTGTTCCCTCCTACCTCGCCTTCCTTCCCTCTTTCTACATCCCAGCCCGCACACTCCGCTCCTCTGGTGCTAACCTTCTCACTTTTCGTCATTCTCACGTGTCCCGTCGACCCCTGGTCCACGTCCCAACTCTGGCCTGGAATGCCCTCCCTCCTCAAATCCACCAATCACACTTCCCCTCCTTTAAGCCCTACTGAAGGCTCACCTCCTCCAAGGCCTTCCCAGAATAAGCTCTCCTTTTCCTCAGCTCCCCTTCCCCTCCCCATCGCCCCGACTCGCTTCCTCTGCTCTACGCCCCCCGTCCCACAGCACTTGTGTATATATGTGCACACCTATAATTCTATTTATATTAATACCTGTTTACTTGTTTTGATGTGTATATATCTATAATTATAATTATCTATAATTCCCTTTATTAGTATCGACGCTGATGCCTGCATACTTGTTTTGATGTCTGTCTCCCCCCTTCTAGACTGTGAGCCCATTGTGGGCCGGAATTCTCTCTCATTATTGCTAGATTCAGCAATAAGTAAGCGCTCAATAAATATGACGGAATGAATAAATACGAGGACAAGTGGGAGAGGATGGAGTCAGTGAAGCCAAGGTTGGATAACATGTTGAGGAGAAGGGGATGTTCGACAGTGTCAAAAGCAGCTGAGAGGTCAAGGAGGATTAGGATGGAGTAGGAGCCGTTGGATTTGGCGAGAAGGAGATCACTGGCGATACTTGAGAGGGCGGTTTCAGTGGAGCGGAGGGGGCAGAAGCCAGATGGGAGGGGTCCGGGAGTTGGAGGAGAGGATTTTGAGGCAGTGAGTGTAGACGATTCACCTCAGGAGTTTGGAAAGGAACGCTAGGAGGGAGATGGAGTGATAACTGGCGGGGGCTGTGGTGTCAAGGGAGGGTTTTTTTTAGGATGGGGGAGACTTGGGCATGTTTGAAGACAGTGGGGAAGAAGCCATTGGAGAGTGAGCGAGTGAGTGAGAGATGGTAGTTAAGGAGTGAAGGGGCAAGAGTTTTTATAAGGTGTGAAGGAATGGGATCCGATGCGCACGTGGAAGGGGTGGCCCTTGAGAGGAGACAGGAGATCTCTGAAGATACTGCTGGGAAGGATGGGAAAGTTGAGAAGGGGGCCGAGAAGCGGGGTATGAGGAGGGGTGATTTGGGGGAGCTCAGACCTGATGATGTTAATTTTTTTAATGAAGTAGGTGACCAGATCATTGGGGGCGAGGGGAGGGGGTGAGGATGGGGACCTGAGGAGGGAGTTAAATGTCCAGAGCAACTGATGAGGGTGACGGGCATGGGTGTCAATAAGGGAAGAGAAATAGTTTTTCCGGGCAGAGTTAAGGCAAGAAAGGACAAACTTGAAGTGGACAAGGTCGGCCTGATGTTTAGATTTCCACCAGCAGCGTTCAGCGGCTAGAGCATAAGAGCAAAGGAGGTGGATAGTGCAGGTGATCCAGGGCTGTTAGTGGTGTGAGAGCGAAGGGACAGGGGAGCGAGTGAGTTGAGGGTGGAGTTGAGAGCATCTACTTGGTAATCAAGAGTAGGAAGAGTGGGTATGGAGGCTAGGTGGAGTGTGATGCGCTGAGAGATGGATGAGGTCGAGAGAACGGAGGTCTCTGTGGGGGAATAGTACAGATTTACGGGGAGGTGTGTGGAAGAGGAGGCAAGGGAGAAGGTTGTGGTCAGAGAGGAATTTTGGAGTTGGTGAGGGTAGAGATTGTACAGCGGTTAGAGATGGATGGTCCAGGCCAGAGGAAGCATGTGGGCAGGAGATTGGCAGCGAGATAGGTGAGATTGAGGGACAGTGAGAAGGTAGGAGCCAACTGAGAGGGCTGGGTTGTGAGGGGGGTTAGGAGCGGGCCAGGTGACTGAGTACTTTAAATCCAATAGTAAGGAAAGGTAGTAAAGTCTGAGGGCTGAAGACCTGACCGTATACACAGTCTCATTCACCTTGACTGTGTGAGGACAGGCAGCCTCCACCCACCAATCTCTCAGGAGGCAGACCCTTCTCCCAAATCCAGCCCCATCCCCCTGCGGGACTTCCCTCTGCGGCCTGAGCACGCCTGCACACACCCACCATCTCAGATCCAGCCACTGAAACCCCATAAATGGCATCTGAGGGAGCCTAGGCCCCAAGGCCAGGGGGTTGGGGAAAGGCTGGCTGAGAAGCAGCGTGGCTCAGTGGAAAGAGCCCGGGCTTGGGAGTCAGAGGTAATGGGTTCGAATCCCAGCTTTGCCACCTGTCAGCTGTGTGACTGTGGGCAAGTCATTTTACTTCTCTGGGCCTCAGTTCCCTCATCTGAAAATGGGGATGAAGACTGTGAGCTTCACGTGGGACCACCTGATTACCCTGTATCTACCCCAGCGCTTAGAACAGTGCTCTGCATATAGTAAGTGCTTAACAAATACCAACATTTTTATTAAAACTTCTCCTCTTCCCCCAACTCACTGGTGCCGCCCCCGCCCCCCCCGGGCGGCTACAGGAACTGCCTGGGTTCCTGGTTACGTCTAGACTGTAAGCTCTTTGTAGGCAGGGAAGGTGACTGTTACACCGTATTCTCCCAAGCACTGAGCAGTATGCTCGGTGCACAGTAAGTACTCAGTAAATACGACTGATTGCCCTTGCTCGCCTCCTCCGGAGCACTTTGTAGGCCAGGACCCTTATGAGGAGGAGAAGGGGGCCAGCCGGTAAGTTGATTAACCTGCCAGTGATCCCCCGGCACTGCAGGGGCCCTGGCCAGGTAGGGCCTTTCGTCCAGCACTTACAACGGTGCTTGACTAATAGTACTTATTTGCTTTACAAATACCATTATCATTATTATTTTTAGAGTGGGCTGCTGCTCCTGCTGCTCAGCCTGTTAGGGCGGAATGGCCCGCGTTTTCCTCCGCAGCCCGAGAAGGGGCCCAAACTGGCACTCTCCGCTCACGCTGGTTTTTCAGTCTGACAAGAGCCTAGGATTTGGGCTGAGGCTTCGGCCCTTGGCCCGGTCCCCGCCCCCGAGCCGCCTCACTCCACCACCCTCCAGGGCCCAAATCAGCCCTGGGCGAGGGGAAGGGGCAGGGCCCATTTTACCTCTGGAGTTTGAAGGGTCGGCTGAACCGGGGCTGGAGGCTGTCTCGGGACTTCGCCAGCAGGCAGGTGTCTGAGGGAGAGGAGGCCTGGCAGAGAGGGGAAGGAGGGAGGTGATGGGAGCAGGGCGGACTCTAAAGAACAGATCGGCGTGTCCAGACAGGCCAGCAGAGACCTCAGGCAGCTAGCTCTAAACCCCTGATCCTGTCACATGGCTCCAGGAAGAAAAGAGGGAACCACTCCGTGGTTCCGGCCATCCCCACTCGGAGCAAGGAATACCGCCAGCACCCACGCTCCTGTAGTCACGTCCCCTGCCTCTCTGGCTGGGTCGGCGGGGGGCCGTGGGTGGTCTCAGTCCTCCAGGGCACGATCTTCCTGCCCCTCCGCCTAGCTAGATCCTGGGCTGCAGAGACGGGGACTCGGCTTCCCCTTGCAGCAGGCGGGCCGTGCCACTTTCAGATTGCAGAGGCCAGGTGATAGGGGACCCATCACCCCCCGGCAGTCTTGACTCATTCGAGGATGCCAGGGTGGGATTGCACCTTGACTCAGCACAGTGACAGGAGGACTAGAGTCTTCCCGGCCCACGACCTGGTCCCTACCGCCCCGCCTGAGCCGCGGGAGCGCCGAGGAGCCAAGATCAATCGAGGACAGAGCTAGATTCACAGGGGATGGCCGGGGAGGGACCCGCCCACACACTCCCACCGCGGGACAGACGGCCGTCCGGGCCCGAGAACAGATGCGCTCATCTCAGGAGGCAGCCAACCAGGCAGACAGACAGCAGAGATAGAAACGGGCACATTTAATATACACTACAAAGCACGGCACTCGTGCTCACGTTCACAAGGGCGGCTGCCCAGGGGAAGTCACCCGCCCCACACCTAGAGGGCAGGCACGAGGAGGCGGTGGCCCTGTGGCCTGGCCCAGCCCTCTGGTGACACGGAATCTGTTAACCACACCTATGGCTTGAAGCATACTGGCATTTAGCCTCAGAACCCTCTCTGTGCAGTAAGTTACACCGCTACTAAGTATGGCCAGCGGGGCCAGGAAGTGGCCAGCTAGGGTGGGGTGGGCCAAACCCAGAGCGGGCCACATCTTCGCTTGCCTCTTGTCACAACGGTGGGTGGGTCGGTCAGTGGGGGCCGGCTTCGGATAAGCTGGTGGATCAGCTCGGGGTGGGCTGACCTACGGTTCACGCTCCCTGCTGGTTGGTTTCATCACTATCCCGCCTCTTCCATATCTGCAAGAGATCAGCCCGGTGTCGGAGAGCTGGCCTGAGGGGGTGGGTGGGCTGCCGTAGGGGTCTAGCAGGCTCCGGCTCTCTGAGCAGCCTGACCGCTGAGCCTCCCAAGACGTAGACTCTTCAGAGTCTCCCCTCCCCACCCCCGGGTCTGATCCCGCGTTCCTCTCCCTTGCAGCCTCCAACCTCGCCTGTCCCGGGCCGAAGGACGGGGACCCCGAGCAGGGTTGGTTCTGACCCCCCCGATCTCTTCTGGTCTCCTGGGTGCGCTGGCGGTAGCCAGAGGGGAATGAGACCCAACCAGACCCGCCAAGCCTCCGCCCTGCACCCCACCCCCTCGACCCCGCCACCTGCAGGGCCCCAGCCTGGCCTGCCGCCCCACCTGGATGTACGCCTCCGACAGTGTGATCATCTGAGGAAGAATGTCTGTCACCTGCAGGTCTTGCAACTCGTACCACTTCCCCGTCCCCTGAGAAAAGACAACATCTTGAGCCAGGCCCAGAGCCCCGGGCCCGCGGGCCTCGGCCCGGTCTCGGCCATGCTGCAGTGAGTAAGTGAGGGAGTCCCGTCCCGCGTTCGACCAAGCCCAAGGGTCGCCGCCCGGCACTCACATGATGGAGGACGTGGATCCGGTACGAGCCCTCTGTAGGCTTCCCGTCGTGGACGATGTTGGCTATCAGGTCGTAGGTGGTGTTCTCGTGCACGGCCTGAACCTCCTCGGACAAGTATTCCCGCAGGTCCACGTTCCTGCAAGGGAAGGAGGTTGGGGAGGGTGGCCCGCTGCTTACACTGCTCCTACCACGCGGCAGCTGGAAAGCTCAAATAGTAGCCGTCGGGATGACTCAACCAGTGAGCTTCCCCACCTCCCCTCACCCACATTCCACCAAGGGACGGCTTCTCTGAGGTCACACCATTTCAGCTGCTGGCTAGATCTCCGCCCCCCATCTAAGGCCTGAAGGCTTCTTCCTCTCTGGCCTCACCCCGCCGACGCCAGGTCGGTGCCAGGGGAGCCTGGGATATTCCTCCTTCTTCCTCCTGCTCCCGCTCTGGGCCAACCGATCAACTGTGTTCACTGAGCGCCTACTCTGTACACAGCAATCATTTGTTCCGGTCTGCCTCCACCCTTACAGCGTAAGCACGCTGAGGCCAGGGAACCTACCTTGGGCCTGTGCTTCTTTTCTATTCTCTCCAGGGCCTAGCACTCAGTCACTCCCAGGGATCGATCCGGGCTTCAAGCCCGCGGGAGCGGTTCCAGGAACAAATGCCCACATGTAGGAGCCCCACGGCCACCGACTTCGGCCAGAAGCCACTCCGCCCTCCTCCTCCCACCCCTGCTGTCCCTCCAAGGGGGGAGACGAGGATCGGCTCAAGCCCAGCCCCCACAACCCTGAGCCGAATCCAACAGCCCCAGGCCCCCAGCTCCCCACAGCGAGATCGGCAAGGCCCCATTCCCACCCGAACCAAGAGAAGGGAAGGGGCGTCTGGGAGAGTGTCTCCTACGTGATAGGGAAGTTGACGATGGTTGGGTTCTTCTCCACGAAGAAGTTGTTTTTGGTGAATCTCTTAATGCAAAAGATGAGGTACGGAGGCAGTTTGGTGAGCTGGAAACGTTTCAGGAAGTTCTCCTTGTACGTCTTGTATTCCTGGAGACGGGGGAAACCGGTCAGTGAAGGCGGGGGAGCGCAGCAGCCGGCCGACGAGGGGACCGGGGGAGAAGGTAGGCGGCCAGCTCCATCCCCAGGCCATCCGACGGACAAGCAGGCCGGTGGCCAGACCCTTGAGCGGCGTGTGAGGCTGTGGACCCACAAGTCACAGCTGCAGGCTGGAGGAGAGTCCAAGGCTGAAGGGCCGGGTTGACCACTGACCACTTCCCCTCCATCCCCGAGGGCCAACACCCCGCCCTTCCTACTACCCAGACCGACCGGGAGCCTATTCCGAAACGGGAGCTGGGGACGATGGGGAAAATCCCCAGGACAGGCCTGCTGGAGGGGAGGAGCCGGGGGGCGGCGGCCGGGCCGGGGCCGAGCCAGGGGCCTGACTACCTTTTCCGTGATCCCGTTGAACTTGGCCAAGATGTTGAAGAGCGGCACTTGGGGGATGATGAGCTGTTCTTTCTCATCCTTGTAGAGGGGCGCGGTGGGGAGGTCCAGCGTCAGGTACATGAACGTCGATTCCACCATCGTCTCCTGGTACTCGTCGTTGTGCAGCAAGTGCTCTTTCTCCTCCGCGGGCTGGGGAGGGCGGAGGGTCACAGACCCGGGGCTGAACCGGCCGGTGGCTGACCCCAAGGGGCTATGCGGGGTGGGAAAAGGGACCCCAGACCCAAGGACCGTGAAGGGGAAGAAGAGGGAGAAGGTACGGCCCCTGCTCTGCCTCAGCTCAGCCCGGGCTGGGAGGGAGGCCTCCTAGTGCCCGCTCTCCATCAAACACTCCGTTCATTCAATCAATCGTATTTATTGAGCGCTTACTATGTGCAGAGCACCGGACTAAGCGCTTGGAATGTACAACTGGGCAACAGATAGAGACAATCCCCGCCCAATAACGGGCTCACAGTCTAAATTCCAACACCCAACACCCCACCACGCAGGAGTCAGCAGCCGCCCCGCTACCGGAGCCCCAGCCCAGTTCAAGAGCTTGACCGGTTCTTCCCCGACACGGCGGGGCTCGCCCTCAGCCCCCACTCACCAGATCAGGATGTGGCAGCTTCTTGGTGAAAATCCTCATGGAACCCTGGAAGACGTCCGTCACGATCGCTAGGGAGACGCACACGTGGGGACTCAACTTTCCTGGGGTCGGGGGAGCGGGGAGGCGGCCTCCCACAGCCCTCAAACCCAACCGTCCCAGGAAAAGGATTCTTTCTGCACAGGGCCAGGCCACTCTGCCAACACCTCTCCCCTCTTGTCTGCAGTGGGGAACCCTGAAGGCTGAGGTGAGAGGTCACATCCCCAATTCCACCTCTACTTGTCCCTGGCCAGTTGCCAGCACTGGGATTCTCCCAAGCACTTAGAACAGTGCTCTGCACATCATAAGTGCTCAATAAATATTACCGATTACTTGATTGATTGATTAGAAGCCCCCCGCCCACTCACCAGGGAGAATGCAGGAGAGCCACTGAAGAGCAGGCTGGCCTTTCTCACCCAGAAGATGAACAACTAAGGCCCAAAATCCAAGGTCCCAGAGACTTCTCCACAAACCCCCTTCCCCAGGGCCCCCAGGCCCGACAACGCCCAGGGAGCCTAACTCACTTTTCTTCTTCTTTTTGGTCCCGCCGAGGGCCGAATGCAGGGCGTTGAGAAACCAAGACAGGAAGTCGACCCCGTCACCTGGGGAGAGACGAGTGGGGATGGGAACGGGGCATAAGAGGTGGTGGGACCGCCTAAGTGCCCACCAGAGTTTCTCCCCAAACCGGTCCTTGAGTGACCAGTCCCGGACCCACCGGGATCCCAGGGACGAGGGCTCATCTCGCGCAGAGAACCCCAACCGGCCGCCCGGCAGAGGGCACGCCCGGCGCTCCGCCCTCCTGGCAGTGTGCCTATGCCCCTTCTCTCACTCAAATTCACAGCCCTGGCGCTGCTTGCTGGGAGTCTCTGGTTTCACCCCTCAGCCTCACCCACCCCTCTGCTCCTGGCACCCCTGCAGAGAGCAAGGGAAACAAGACCCACCCAGTCAGGACGCACGGCCCCCCAGGGCTCGGCTCGTGCAGGGTGGACAACGGCTGGGGTAGCAGCTTGGACCGACCCCTCTACGGCTCCTAGATTCGGAAATGTCTTCTTTCCTTCCTGTCCCAGGTCCCTTCTGCAGCGAGGGAAGCCCATTCCCTCTGGTCCAGCCCACAGGGGAGGCAGAGAGCTGCAACTTACAGTCCCAACGTCCCTCACCCATCCCACCAGAGGCTCGAGAACCTCCACGTCCCCTGGCTCGGGTGCCCCTGAGCTCTAGCACCACCCCTTGTTGAAGAAGCCCCCCCAGCGGAGCGGTGGACGACTCCTCCTTCCATTTCCCCCCATACCACCATGGCAGCAGGCAGCTCGGGGTCCTCCCCGCCCCTCACCTTGCTTGGTGATCTGGAAGGTCTTTTTGCTGCACAGGACCACGGCCTGCAGCATCTCGTGGGGCGAGACGTGGGCCTTGAAATTCCGCGGGTTCCACAGCTTCCTCATCAGCTCCCCGAAACGCTGCACCAGGAGGAACATGATGTCCCCGGGTGGGCGCTTGATGTTCTTGTAGTTTTCCTCCTCCAGGAAATAGTTGCGCAGCGGCGGGACGTTGGACAGAGCCTGGAAGCCGGCGTGTCGGTCAGCCCCGTCCTCCCCCGATGGCCACCTTCCCCAACCCTCCCAACGGTGGGGCCGTTCCGCCACGACCCCAGGACTCGGACGTCGCCGTGCGCTTTCCATTTGATTTCGAGGCCGCTTCCTGTCCCTGAGAGGCCCCTCGGAGACCCTCGCTGCTCCCTGCTCCCCACGGGCCCTGGAGTTGGGCCGAGATCACTGCCCCACCGCCGCACTCATTGAGAAACAGCGATGCTCAGTGGAAAGAGCCCGGGCTTGGGAGTCAGAGGTCATGGGTTCTAATCCCGGCTTGGCCACTTGCCAGCTGTGTGACTTTGGGCAGGTCACTTAACTTCTCTGGGCCTCAGTTCCCTCATCTGGAAAATGGGGAATAAGACCGTGAGCCCCACGTGGGACAATCTGATCACCTTGTATCCTCTCCAGAGCTTAGAACAGTGCCTTGCACATAGTAAGCGCCTAACAAATGCCATCAACATCATCAGAGCCGGGAAGCGACAGGCTCCAAGCCGAGCCACAGCAGATCCATGACCGGTCCCGGGTTTTCCATGTGTTCCGGTCCCAAAACAAACCACTTCGCCTGCCCTCGATGCTGGGGGTGCTGGTCAGTTAGCGCTCTGCCCGGGGAAGGGCGGGGGCCACGGGGTGGAGCCCGTTCTTGGGCAGGGATTCTTCGTTGCCAAACTGTCCCTTCCAAGCACTCAATACAGTGCTCTGCACAAAGTAAGCGCTCAATAAATACGACAATGAATGAATGGAGCGGAGAACTGCTGTCCTGGGAATTACTCGGGCGCCCCCTGCTGGTCCGGGGGCCCCAAGTTTATGAAAATTCATTCGGGGTGTAATATCTGGACAGAATAATAATAATAATGTTAGTATTTGTTAAGCGCTTCCTATGTGCAGAGCACTGTTCTAAGCGCTGGGGGAGATGCAGGGTCATCAGGTTGTGCCACGTGAGGTTCACCGTTAATCCCCATTTGACAGATGAGGTCACTGAGGCCCAGAGAAGTGAAGTGACTTGCCCCCAGTCACCCAGCTGACAAGTGGCAGGGCCGGCATTTGAACCCATGACCTCTGACTCCCAAGCCCGCGCTCTTTCCACTGAGCCACGCTGCTAAGAAATCCCGGGCTGGCCAATCATAGACCCATCCCCCTCAGACTTACTGAGACCATCAGGGGGCCTCCCGACATCCCTCAAGACCTGTCCATCCTCGTCTTGAGGACAGTCCCCAGCCCACTGCCACCACTGGGCTAGGAGCCCCTCCAGGGCCCTCGGTCTGTCTGGGACCAGAAAGAAGGGTAGAAAAGATAAGGGTGTCCCATCCTCTAGGAGCTCCTGCCACGGTGCCCCGGCGCCCAGCCCAGCCAGGGCCACTCACTCCGGTCCCGCTGGAACTGACCGCCGCCCCCTCCCCTCCACCATCCCCACAGTCAGTCCTCTGCCGGGCACGGGTGAGGGCTGGGAGTGCAATCTCCGGAGGCCCCGCGAGGTTTCCCAAAAAGAAGCCGTTTCCGTGCCGCGTCCCACCTGAAGCACGGCATTGGCGTAGTCGTTGGCCTTTATGTTGTTCAATCCCACAATGCCCGGCAGGTAGGTGGTGCCATCGTAGGCCCGGGACAGCTTGGCCTGCTTATCCAGGTTGCCAATCTGCTGCTTGGTGAAGGTGGGTTTCAGCACGTACTGTGGAGAGAGGGGCGCCGCTGGGACTGACTGCTCCGTCACGGGCCCCGGGCCTGACGGGCTCCCGGTCCCGGTGACCACCAAAACCGAGTCTGGCTCCCACGGCCACCTCCCCACACCCGCAGGGGCCGCTCAGAAGCTCCAACCTGGAGTCCCCAAGCCGCCAGCCCAGGCTGGTCCGGAGCAGCAGAGGTCTCGGCCTAAGCCTGCGGAGGACGGGGACGTGGGTCGAGCCCATCCCTCAGCTGACGGGGGCTCTCACACAGAGGGAACCTCCCGTCCCCTCCCCAGGGCAATGCCCGGTGCCAACCGAGGCCAGGAGAGGCATCGCCGGCTGCCGTGCCCTGTGACGGAGAAGGCTGAGAGAGGAGCCAGGCGCTCTGTGGACTTTGACCCTGGCCTGTCATGTGGACCGGGAGAAAACTTGTATGATAGCCTCACCTCCCTCGTGTGCCCATTATGCCAATCTCTTCCTAACGTTCCTCATCCCTGGGCCCCAAGGGCTTCTGTTCTGAGTGATTCATTCATTCATTCATTCAACGTATTTACTGAGCGCTTACTATGTGCAGAGCACTGAACTAAGCGCTTGGAATGGACAATTTGGCAACAGATAGAGACCATCCCTGCCCACTGAGGGGCTTACAGTCTAATAGGGGGAGACAGACGGGCAAACAAGACAACTTAATCACGATAAATAGAATCAAGGGGATGGACACCCTCATTAACAATATAAATAGGGTAATAAAAATATATGCAAATGAGCACAGTGCTGGGGGAAGAGGGGGGAGGAGCAGAGAGAAAGGGGGAAAGGGGGTTTAGCTGAGGGGAGATGAAGGGGGAAAGGGGGAGGGAGCAGAGAGGGAGCAGAGGGAGCAGAGGGAAAAGGGGAAGCTCAGTCTGGGAAGGCCTCTTGGAGGAGGTGAGCTCTCGGTAGGGCTTTGAAGAGGGGAAGAGTTAGTTTGGCGGAGGTGAGGAGGGAGGGCATCCAAGACTGCGGTAGGACGTGGGCCAGAGGTCAACGGCAGGATAGGCGTGAACAGGGTACGATGAGGAGGGGAGCGGCAGAGGAGAGGAGCGCGCGGGGTGAGCAGCAGAAACAGAGATGGGAGGAGAGGTAGGAGGGGGCAAGGTGATGGAGAGCCTTGATTCGGCTTAGGCCCCCACAGGCAGCCACCTACCACCCTCCAGGGTCTCGCTTTGATCCCCCGCCGTCCCCTGGGGCCCCGCAGAACCGGGCTCCGGGATCCTCTCCACCCCGCCCGCACTTCCAGCTCATCTGGGGTCCCTTCCCCTCCCCACCAAAGCTACGGAGCTCAACACACAGCTCCGGCGGCACCGTGCAGGGGCGATTAAGGGCTTCCTCTCGATCGGGAGTGAAAGTCAAGTCTAGCGTCACCGTCCCTACACCGGGACCTAACCCACTGGTGCACGCTCGCAGCGGGGAGGGCACGTGTCACTTTATGTCGGCCAAGTGCCCGGCACCCTGCAGTGCGCCAAACGGGCCTCCCCTCCGCAGCCCGGGGGACACGTACGGTGATGTCCTCCAGGGACGAGTCGATGATCTCGTAATTGTCGGGGAGGCAGTAGAACTTGAGGGTGTGCAGGTTGAGGAAGACGTGGTGGCTGCACTGGACGCTGTGGATGTACGCATGAGACTTCAGCCCTCGGCCTACGGGGAAGGAGCAGAGGGGACCGACTCTAATAATAACGACGATGGCATTTGTTATGCGCTTTCTGTGTGCCAGGCATTGTAATAGAGTTGGACAGAGTCCCTGTCCCATCAGGCTGTCCTACATGAGGCTCACGGTCTCAATACCCATTCTGCAGATGAGGCAACTGCGGCACAGAGAAGTGAACTGACTTGCCCAAAGTCACACGGCAGACAGGTGGCGGAGCCGGGACTAGAACTCATGATCTTCTGACTCCCAGGCCTGTGCTCTATCCTCTAGGCCATGCTGCTTCTCTTCCCATTCTGTGGTTGGACTGTCCTCTCCCGAGCGCTTAGTACAGCACCCTGCATACAGCAAGCGCTCAGGCACCAATAACTGACTGAGATGCTGGGCGGCCCCCCGGGTAACCGATTTTTTACCATGCCTGTCCTAAGCGCTGACGGCTATGTCCTACCCACCAATGGCTACGTCCTAAGCGCCGACAGCTATGCGCTTCCCCTACTGAGCGGCCAATTCCTCCCTCAGCCGGCTCGCCCCGACAGGCTTGGGCTACCACCTGCTGCATCGCTGCTCTTCCTCCGGCTCCCACCAACTCTCAGCCATCCGGGGCCGCCCGCCTCCCCAATAAATTCCAAGCCCCCGGAGGGCAGGGACTGTGTCTTCCGTTACTAGTGCATTCTCCCAAGCCCCCAGGAGGAGCCCAGTAAATACCACCGATTGACGGAGAGAGCCTGGCAAAAAATTTGGCTTTCCCCCCACTTTCTATGGCCCTTCTCCTCAGAGCAGCAAAGGGAAATGGCACATTGTGGTGAAAACAGCCGGCAGCAGCCCCTTGCTGCCTCTTACAGTCGGGTCTGTCCAAACCGGCCTCGTCCGTCACCCGGGGAGCACTGTAGGGAGGCACTAGCCAACTGTCTCCCATTCCAGGAGGGAGCAGCATTCCCAGATACCTCACTCCCTGTTCATTTTCCAAGTCTGCCTGTGACACCTTTAATAGAGTGGGTGTCTCTCCCTCTCGTCAAGGCCGCAGGGTCCAGGAGGCAGGACACCATGGTTCTAATCCCAGCAATGCCAACAACCTTGGGCAAGTCACCCAGTCTCTTTGGCCTCAGTTTTCTCACCTTTACAAAGGGGATAAGACACCAGCTCTCCCTCCCTCTCTGGGCAGGGTACGTGCCTGCGAATTCTGTTGTACTGTACTCTCCCAAGCGCTTAGGACAGTGCTCGGCACTCAGTAAGGGCTCGACAAATACCACTGACTGATTTGGCTGTACGGGGACGGTGTGACACAGGGACTGTGTCGAGAATCTACCCCAGGGCTCGGCACAGCGTGTAGGACGACAGAGAGCTCTCGATCAGAGCCAGTGAAACCAAGTCAAAGAGGATGGAGCGAATCCAGTCCGGGGAGCGCAGGCAAAGGGGATTCCCGAAGCAGACGATGTGGGACCCACTTATAGCTGGGCGGGCCGGGAGCGGCGGCCAGGCCGAGCCCATCGGGCCCCGGCTTACCCTGGAAGTACTTGCCACACACCAGGCAGGCGTACACATTGATGTGCGAGAGGGAGATGGAGCACAGTTTCTCAAAGTCAAAGTCCAAGACGCTCCTGAGAGAGCAAGAGGAGAACAGGTTAGAGGGCAGGGTAGCGAACCCGGAAACTCCTGTCAGCAAGCACCGAAAGACCCCCACGATACCCTCGGAGCTGATATGGCCTTACTCAGCACGTCTAAATGGCCTCCTGCCATTGAGCTGTAGCTACAGCCCTACCGGCTGCCCCACCACAGCCTGGGTCTTCGCCCGGTCGAGGATGGCATTTACGCCCAGTTTGGCCCTCCGCACCCCAAACCAATCAACGGTATCTCCCGAGCACCCGCCCGGTCGCCTGGGCCGTCAACGCGTTGGCGACGGAGAACTCTTCTGTTCAACCTCCCGTTGCACTATCGTGCCTAGCAAATCACGGGTTCTATTTTAAGTACTTCTCCCTCCCACCTGTAAATTACTCGGCATCTCCCTTAAGCCCCTTGTAAGCAGGTATCGCATATCCTATATTGACTGCATTCTCCCAAATCCTCGGGGCAGTGCTCTAGTCATAGCAGGTGCTCAATAAACCGTTGACTGATTCTGTCATTACCGTGTTTGCTAATGAAAAGCAACCGAGCCTCGACTAAGTCCAAAGCCCTCAGCACCTCCATTCCTGCCATTTCTCGGCAAACTTAGCGTTGGCAAAGGGGAGGCTTCCAAATGGGCAGGGCCGTGCTATGAAGAGGGGAAACCGAGGGTCGCGTCGAGGCACCTAAGGGTGGCACTGCACATTCCACGCTGGCCCCGGCGGAGCTCCTCGTTGCCCCTCTCCACTGACCTGTTGATGGTGTCCAGGTACGGGCAGTGGCGGCTCCGCCGGTCCTCGGAGTCCAGGCGGCCATGTCTCACTGAAACAAGAAACCAAGTGCCGTAGAGGTGACGTTTCCTGCTACACCCTAAGTCCCTTGAGGGTCGGGAGGGCGCCGACCCATTCAACTGAACTTTCCCCCAAGCTCCGAAAACACTGAGGGCAGGGACTGTGTCTACTAGCTGTACTTTCCCAAGCACTCAGTACGGCGCTCTGCACACAGTAAGCATTTAGTTCAACAAATACTACCATTAATAACAATAAGTTACCATAATGATAGTATTTAAGCGCTTACTATGTGTCAAGCACTGTTCTAAGAGCTGGGGTAGGTACCTGTTAATCACAATAGACATAGTCCCCGTCCCACATTGGGGCTCACAGTCTTAACCCCCATTTTCAGAGACGAGAATTGAGGCGCAGAAGAGAAATCAGTCAGTCGCGTTCATTGAGCCCTTACTGTGTGCTGAGCACTATACTGCGCACTAAAGAAGCAGCGCGGCTCAGTGGAGAGAGCCCGGGCTTGGGATTCAGAGGTCATGGGTTCTAATCCCGGCTCTGTCACTTATCAGCTGTGGGACTTTGGGAAAGTCACTTCACTTCTGTGGGCCTCAGTGACCTCATCTGCAAAATGGGGATGAAGACTCAGTGGTACCCCCTGCTGACCCTGTATCTCCCCCAGAGCTTAGAACAGTGCTCGGCCCATAGTAAGCGCTTAACATTCATTCATTCAATAGTATTTATTGAGCGCTTACTAGGTGCAGAGCACTGGACTAAGCGCTTGGAATGGACAATTGGGCCACAGATAGAGACCAGTCCTGCCCAATGATGGGCTTACAGTTTAATTGGGGGGAGATCATGATTATTATTCACATCTCTGGGCCTCAGTTCCCTCATCTGTCAAATGGGAATGAAGACAGTGAGCCTCACGTGGGACCACCTGATGACCCTGCATCTCCCCCAGCGCTTCGAAGCAGCGTGGCTCAGTGGCAAGAGCCTGGGCTTGGGAGTCAGAGTTCATGGGTTCGAATCCCAGCTCTGCCACTTGTGAGCTGTGTGACTTTGGGCAAGTCACTTAACTTCTTTATGCTTCAGTTCCCTCATCTGGAAAATGGGGATGAAGACTGTGAGCCTCACGTGGGTCCACCTGATGACCCTGGATCTCCCCCAGCGCTTAGAACAGTGCTCTGCACATAGTCAGTGCTTAACAAATACCAACATCATTACTGTTCTCTGTGCCTCAGTTCCCTCATCTGCCAAATGGGGATCAGCTGTGAGCCTCACGTGGGACCACCTGATGTCCCTGGATCTCCCCCAGCGCTTAGAACAGTGCTCTGCACATAGTCAGCGCTTAACAAATACCAACATTATTATTCTCTGTGCCTCAGTTCCCTCATCTGTCAAATGGGGATGAAGACTGTGAGCCTCACGTGGGACCACCTGATGACCCTGGATCTCCCCCAGCGCTTAGAACAGTGCTCTGCACGTAGTCAGCGCTTAACAAAACAGGGCCGAGCACGTAGTACGCGCTCAGGAACTAGCACCCTCCTGAGAATTATTTGTTAAGCACTTACTATGACCCAGGGGGTTTCTAGACCCAGGGGAATCAGGTGGTCCCACGTGGGGCTCCCAGTCTTCATCCCCATTTTCCAGATGAGGTCACTGAGGCCCGGAGAAGTGACTGGCCCCCCGTCAGCCAGCTGACAAGTGGCAGAGCCGGGACTCGAACTCATGCCCTCTGACTCCAAAGCCCGGGCTCTTTCCAGTGAGCCACGCTGCTTCTCTTATTAGAGTATCAGTCGGTGTCACCTCGCACTTCCCGGTGGGGCTGGGACTGGTCGTCCTGCAGGCGGTCGCGCTTCCCGCGGGTCCCGGCGGGGTCGGGCCAGGCCGCCGACGCCTCCTCCCGCGGGCGCTTGGCACGGGCCGGGCTCCCCCGGGGCTCCCGCTCCCGCTTGGCCCGGCCGGCGGCGGCTCCGCCCCGGGGCTCCGCCTCACGCTTCGCCCGCGCCGAGCTCCGCGGCTCCCGCCGCAGCCGCCCGCTCATGGCCGCCGCCCGCCCGCTCCCGCACCGCGCGCCGCGCACGCGCAGACACCGCCCCCTCGGCTGCCGCGCAGGCGCGCGGCGCTGGCCCGGCGCGCGGCGCTGGCCCGGCGCGCGGCGCTGGCCCGGCGCGCGGCGCTGGCCCGGCGCGCGGCGCTGGCCCGGCGCGCGGCGCTGGCCCGGCGCGCGGCGCTGGCCCGGCGCATGCGCACCCTCACCTAACGGCCTCCGCGCCTGCGCGCCCGCCCCAGTCATGGCAATGCTAATCATCCATTCATTCAAGAGTATTGATAATAATAATAATGATGTGGGTATTTGTGAAGCGCTTACTATGTGTCGAGCACTGGTCTAAGCGCTGGGGTAGACACAGGGGAATCAGGTTGTCCCACGTGGGGCTCACAGTCTTCATCCCCATTTTACAGATGAGGGAACTGAGGCACCGAGAAGTTAAGTGACTTGCCCAAAGTCACCCAGCTGACAAGTTGATAATAATGTTGGTAATGTTGGTATTTGTTAAGCACTTGCTATGTGCCGAGCACTGTTCTAAGCGCTGGGGTAGACACAGGGGAATCAGGTTGTCCCACGTGGGGCTCACAGTCTTCATCCCCATTTTACAGATGAGGGAACTGAGGCACAGAGAAGTTAAGTGACTTGCCCAAAGTCACCCAGCTGACAAGTTGATAATAATGTTGGTAATGTTGGTATTTGTTAAGCACTTGCTATGTGCCGAGCACTGTTCTAAGCGCTGGGGTAGACACAGGGGAATCAGGTTGTCCCACGTGGGGCTCACAGTCTTCATCCCCATTTTACAGATGAGGGAACTGAGGCACAGAGAAGTTAAGTGACTTGCCCACAGTCACATTGGGGGTGGGGGGACAGACACGAAGGTAAATCAGTCAATAAATGCCAGTTATGTCCCCGGGGGCAGCACACAAGTGCTTAATAAATGCCATCATTATTATTATTATTATTAAAAGGGGGGAGAGAGAGACATCGAAACAAGTAAACAGGCAACTTTATCCACTGAGCCCCCCGCTTCTCCAACCTCCCTGCCCACAAAGAGGTTACAGTCTGGGAGTGGGGGGACAGACAGGAAGGTAAATCAATCAGTAAAACCGGCTATGTCCCTGGAGGCAGCACATAGTAAGCGTTTAATAAATGCCATCATTATTATTAGAAGGGGGGAGACAGACATCGAAACAACAGCCAACTTTATCCACTGGGCCCCGCCGCTTCTCCTACCTGCCTGTCCACAAGGAGATTACAGTCTAGAGGGGAGAGACAGACATGAATAGAAATCAATAAATGCCAGTTATGTCCCTGGAGGCAGCACCTAGTAAGCGCTTAATAAATGCCATCATTATTATTATTATTAAAAGCGGGGAGAGAGACAGCGAAACAAGTAAACAGGCAACGTTATCCACTGAGCCCCGTGCTTCTCCAACTTCCCTGCCCACAAAGAGGTTACAGTCTGGGGGTGGGGGGACAGACATGAAAAATCAATCAATAAATACCAGCTATGTCCCCGGAGGCAGTACATAGTAAGCGCTTAATAAATGCCATCATTATTATTAGAAAGGGGGAGAGAGAGATCGAAACAAGTCCACAGGCAAATTTATCCACTGGGCCCCGCCGCTTCTTAGAAAGGGGGAGAGAGAGATCGAAACAAGTCCACAGGCAACTTTATCCACTGGGCCCCGCCGCTTCTAATAATAATAATAATATTGGTATTTGTTAAGCGCTTACTATGTGCCGAGCACCGTTCTAAGCGCTGGGGTAGACACAGGGGAATCAGGTTGTCCCACGTGGGGCTCACAGTCTCAATCCCCATTTTACAGATGAAGTAACTGAGGCACCGAGAAGTTAAGTGACTTGCCCAACGTCACACAGCCGACAAGTGGCCGAGCTGAGATTCGAACCCATGACCTCTGACTCCAAAGGCCGTGCTCTTTCCACTGAGCCACGCTGCTTGTCCACAAAGAGATTACAGTCTAGAGGGGAGAGACAGACATGAATAGAAATCAATAAAGGGCAGTTATGTCCCCGGAAGCAGCACCTAGTAAGCGCTTAATAAATGCCATCGTTGTTATTATTGGAGAAGCAGCGTGGCTCAGTGGAAAGAGCATGGGCTTTGGAGTCAGGGCTCACGAGTTCGAATCCCAGCTCTGCCACTTGTCGGCTGTGTGACTGTGGGCAAGTCACTTCACTTCTCTGGGCCTCAGTTCCCTCATCTGTAAAATGGGGATGAAGACTGTGAGCCCCACGTGGGACAACCTGATTCCCCTATGTCTACCCCAGCGCTTAGAACAGTGCTCGGCACATAGTAAGCGCTTAACAAATACCAACATTATTATTATTATTAGAAGGGGGGAGACATGGAAACAAGGAAACAGGCAACTTTGTCCATTAAACGGGCAACTTTCTCCACTGAGCCCCGCCGCTTCTCCAACCTCCCTGCCCACAGAGAGGTTAGGGTCTGGGGCGGCGGGGGGGGCAGACACGAAGGTAAATCGATCACTAAATGGCAGTTGTGTCCCCGGAGGGCGGGGGTGGGCTTCCCGAAGCCCGTCCCTTCGCCCTCGCCCCCCCGGCTGTAGAGCGAGGCCGCGGTTGTCTCGGGGGGGGGGCCGGTCCCGGTGTCCGGCGGAGGGCGGTCCCGGCCGGTCCTGGGGCCCGGGGAGGGGGCGGACACCGTCCGGTGCCCCGGCGGGTGGGGGTGTTTCGGCGCCGGGGCGGGGCCGGGGGCGGAGCGGCGGAGGACCCCGATGGAAGCGGAGCCGGGCCCGGGCCGGCGCTGCCGCTTCCAGCCCGGGGGCCGGCTGGACATGAGCCACGGCTTCGTGCACCACATCCGCAGGAACCAGCTGGCCCGGTACCGGCTGCCCCAGCCCCCGCGGCCCGGCCGGGGAGGGGGAAGGGCTCCCGGGGCTCCCGGGGCCTCTTGACCTCTGACCCCGCCGCTCCCCGCAGGGACGACTACGACAAGCGGATGAAGCAGGCGGCCACCGAGAAGGGCAGGAGGCGGCACACGCCCGCCCCGGCTCGGCCCCGCAAGCCCGACCGCCAGGTCTACCTGCCCCGCCGCCGAGGTGAGCCCCAGGGACGGGCCCCAAAGATGGGGAACCCCCGTCCCTCCCTCCCCTTGCCCCTCCGGGCCTCGCCATCATCGTTATTCTTGGCAACTGAGCCCGGGGTTGGCAGCCCTCCCCTCCATCTGTTGCCGACTTGTCCGTTCCAAGCGCCGAGTCCAGTGCTCTGCACAGAGTAAGCGCTCAATAAATACTATTGAATGAATGAGTGGATCCCCCACCCCCCCTCCGACCCCTGCCCCTCCTTCTCCTCCTCTTCCTCCTGCTGCTGCTGCCCCCCTCGACCCCCCAGCCGGAGAGCCCCCCGCCCCCCGCGTCCCCGACTTCGAGGAGTCCAGCGGCAGCTCGGACCCGGAGCCGCCCGGACCCCAGCTCTTCTGCCTGGAGTACGAGGCCGACGGCGGAGAGGTCACCTCCGTCATCGTCTACCAGGTAGGGCCCGGCTCTGGGGCGAGGGCCACGGGGCAAGGCCCGAACCGGAGCTCCCTGGCGCGCCCCGTGTCCGCCGGGCGGCCGGGACGGTCGGTTGGAGGGACGGGGCAGGGTCCCGTCCCGCCTCCGCCCCCGTGACTTTCCTCTGGTCTGTCCAGGACGATGACCCAGCCAGGGTAAGCGAGGAGGTCTCGGCCCACACCCCCCTGGACCCTCCCATGCGCGAGGCCCTGCGACGGCGCATCCAGGAAGAGATGGCAAAGCGGCAGAGTCTGCAGTGACCGGGCCATGTGTCCCGCGGAGGGGGCGAACCCCCTTTTCCCCGGCTGCCCCTAAGGGGGCCGGGGGAGCTGCGGGTTGGACCGCCGGCGAGGGGGGAGCCGGGCCCCGCCTGCGGCCGGGGGACACCTCCCCTAGTCGGCCGCAGCTTGAGGCCCCCCTCCCGAGGGAGAAGAGGTGTCGATCCACAGGCCTGGGGCCTCCTTCGAGGGCGTGCGCTGACCATCCCCCTGGACCCCTCCTGCCTCAGGCAGTGACCCGGGCTCTGGACTGGCCTGCCGCCGTGTGGCCCGGGGAGGGCCCTCAGGGGACCCCCCGCCTTTCGCCCAACCTCACGCCTTGCCAGTGAGGAAATCGTGGTGGTGTCAGAGAACAGCGCAGTGAGCCGTTGTCTCGCTCCCCCTCTAGGGCCCAGTTAAGTTCTGTGCCAACTTCCCGAAGCTGCCTGTGTGCCGTATAACAGCCTTCTCCACCTGGCCGCCCCCCTAAACGGGGAGCCCCATCCATATCTTATGGTGAATCATCTCCTCCTGCAGTCCTTACTTCCCCCGATCCTGGTTTTTATACTGCTTTCCTGTTCACGCCCTCTCTGTGTGCCTCCAGAAAATGTCCGCGGCTGCGCGATGCTCGGAATAAAGGTACCGAAAAAGGGCGGCCCCTGCCTTGATCTACTGAGTCTAATTCCTATAGGGGCGTGGGGGTGCTCCGAGGGTCTGTGCGCCCCAAGACCGTTAACCCCACTGCCCTCAGCAGCACTGCTTTCCTAGTAGAGGTCTCCCGGCACCCCCCCTCACCACCACCCTCTGAAGCCAGTCCCACAACCCTATCAGGCCCTGCTTTTTGTCCTCAATGTTGCCCAGCAGTGGGGGCTGCCAGTGGTCATCGTTGATGGCCAGGAACCCTTTTCCTCCTCCAGACGCCTCCAGCCACCACATAGCCTGACCCTCAGCCTCGTAACAAGCACTAGCCACCGTGTCTAAAAGTTATGGATCCAGGTGAACGGGCATCACGGCGAGCGGAGAGTAGAAGCTCCTCACCAGCAGAGCCGTGTCTTTTGTTTTTCTTTTACTCTCCTAAGGGCCCAGTACAGTGCTCTGCCCACGGGAGGCAATACAAACGGCACTGTGCCCCCAGGAAGCCTGCCAGTACAATTCTCTGCTCACAAGTCACCCAGCACAGTGCTTTGCAAGCAGGAGGCACCCGTTACAGTGCTCTGTTTACAGTGGACATTTAATACCAATGGTTCCCATAGCTGAGTGCTGCAAACAAAGCCATAGCAGATCTCCCTAAACCTTCTGCTCCTTCCATCAGTGCCCCTTCCCTTTCCTGTGAGGGGAGAGAAAAATACCGTTTCAAAAACCAGGCTCTCCCTCTCCTGGCTGCTGTTTCTGCCTTGAACCTCTCCCTTGCTGTCTTCAGTCTCAGGATCAGGCTGAACCCAGCCCAGACCCCTCCAGGGTCCCCTTAGGGACAGAAGCCAAGAATAGGCTTCCCTCGGCTAGAAAGAGGGTCGAATACTGAGGGTAAAGGGGATGGTGGCAGTCAGACATTTATCCAGTCATCTGCCTCCCCCCCGCCATACATTCCTCCCACGTGGCAAAACTGCCTGAAGCCAGGAGTTGGGGAGGAAGGGGCAGTGGCCACGAAGCTTTGCCTCCATCCTCGCCCCTCTTCCAGGCCTCAGCAAGTGGGTGCTGGGCAGCCTCGAGGGACTCTGTGGGTCCCATCAATCTAAACCCCCACAGCCCCGACTGTCTGAGTCAGTGGGTCGATCTGAGTTTGCCTAGCTCAGCCGGGCCCAGACCCCTGCCCCCAACCCCCCCCCCCACCAGAGACTCTCGTCTCTCCCTCAGCTGGGTCCCCGGAGCCCTCAGGACACTGGAGCTGCATCCCATTCTGCCTCTTCCCCCACCTCTCCCAGCCCTCTGGTTTTGTCCACCCTGGGAGGAACTGGGGCTGGGTTCCCCCCACACTCCTGTCCTCCCCGGCCCAGGTAGGGAGTAGGTTTGTGGGGCACGTGGCTATGGCAGCACCTGAAAACGGGATACTCCCCCATTTCCCACATGTGCCGAGGATGAGGGCAGATCCGGGCACTGGAGCGGTTTGAGTAGCTCAGCAGGTTCCCTGGGCACAGGTCACATCTCAACAATAAAAACAAGCCTTTGTACTTGCCTAGAGTTTTGATTTTTCCCAAGTGCTTTCACATAAGTTGTCATTTTTGCCTCACAACAGTTCTGGAAATAGGTCATCATTTTACTGATAAGGGAATCAGTGGAATTTATTGAATGCTTACTAAGCACTTGGGAGTGTACAGTACAACAGAGTTTGAGATATATGTTCCCTGCCCATAAGGAGTTTACAGACTAGAGAGACAGATATGAAAATAAACTCGAGATGTGTACATAAGAGCTGTGGGGGTTGAGGGTGGGATGAATTTCGGGTGCTTAAAGGGGACAGATCCAACTGCAAGGATGACACGGAAGGGAGAGCCATAGGGGAGATGCAAGATTTAGTTGGGGAAGACCTCTTGGAGACGTGATTTTAGTAAGACTTTGACAGTGGGGAAAGTGGTGATCTGTCAGATATGAAAGAAGGAGGGAGTTTCAGGCCAGAGGGAGAATGTGGGCAAGGAATCGGCAGCAAGGTGGAACTGAGGCCTACTGAGGTCAAGTGACTTTCCCAAGGTCATTCAACTGGCCACTGATGAGCTGGAAAGAGAACCTGGGTTCCCCTAATTCCCAACCCCTTGTGCTTTCCACTAGGCTGCACTACCTTCCCTGAAGGCTTTTTTGGGGGGGGGGGGGGGGGGGGGAGGTGTTGAGGAATTCGTGCACTGACCCGACCCTGGGGTCGTTCCTTGAGAAGGAACAGGAGATCAGTGTCCAAACCAGGAGGGGAGTCCGGAGTCCTGAGTCAATCGCGAGTTCTGCTACGACCCGGAGGAGGACTCTGCCCCACTGGGCCTCGGTTCTGGCCGAGGGTGCCGAGACCCCGCACGCAGACGCTACAGAGCTACCCTAGAGAGCGGCTCCAGCTTGGCCCCAGACTCCTCACTGGGCTCAGATCCAGCTCCATCGCCAAATAAATGGCCAGGCCTGTTTCTTCTTACCTGTCGCTGCCAAGGCTGGACTTCCAGGGTCAGGGGTCTCCTGGGCAACCGTGACCTCACAACGCAGTGGGATTGTTTAGGGCCGTTGCCAGGGAAACCTGGAATCTGGACCCGAGTCCTGGACAGTAAGCAGGGGGAACTGGTCCTTCAAGGGCGTAAGGCTTTCTCAGCCTGAGGACAGGGTGGGAGGCGGGCCCCTCACCCGGAGAAGCCTCTGGAAAGAGACATGGAGTCCCTGGGGTTCGTCCCCAGCTGAGGCCGACTCCTGCCAGCTGGGGTGGTCCCTTTGTGGCCCGGGAACTGCCGCTGAACCCCATCCAGCAGGGCAGGGGCGTCCAGCCTCTGCGGGAACAAAAATCAGCTCCTTTCATCCACCCTAGCGACTGAAACAAGCGTCCCTCTTCTGCCTCCAGTCTCTCTCCTCCTGCCTTCTTGCTTTCAATGACCCCTCCCCCCAATCCTCTGCCTCGCTCACGGGTTGAGGTGAAGCAAGAGTGAAAGAGCTGCTTACCTCTACGGACCCAGCACAGTGGAAGCAACAGATCTCTGGGCTTTAGTTTCCTCATCTGTAAAATGGACATAAAATACCTGGCCTCTCCTGCTTTTAGATTGTCAGCCCCCATGGGGGACCGGCACTGTGTCCATAGGATTATCTAATAGCTAAACCAGCGCTTTACACAGTGCTAGGCTCATAGTAAATGCTCAATGAATGCCATCATTCTTCCAGCTCATCAGCGCCCTGGCCAAGAGAGTCAGCTGATAATCTCAACTCCAGATGGGGTGGCGAATGGTTCCCACCATTGAGCCAACGGTCCTCACCCCCTCCCCTGGCTGGGTCTGTCCCCTTGGGGTGAGGGCGGTGGTCCCTTGCCTCTCCAGGCGGGGAGGGTGAGGCCGTCTCCACGGCTGCTGAGCTCTGGCTAGAAGGAGTCCTGAAGCCCGAAAGGCGCAGCCCTTTTCCGCAGCATCTCGTGGCTGCAGGGGAGTCCCACGGCCACCCTGATGACCGCTCCCGAGATCCTCCGGGGCTGGACACGTGTGGTGTGGCTTGGGCCGAGGATGGGACACCCTCGGCGGGGTTGGGGGGAGCTGACAGGATTTCACCCCACTCCCCGTGGAAAGGGCCCGCCAGAAAGGAGTAGCGCTGGATGTGGCTGAACCCCGGCCCCTTCTGGCTTTTGCGGCCCTCCCTCGGCGTCGGCCCTGGCGCAGGGGCCCAGGGCGGATTCAAGTCCATCCACTCTGTGTTCTGGGGGTCACATTCATTCCTCCGGGGCTGCTGAGGCACGAGGACATTCCGAGCGCTTAGTACAGTCCTCTGCACATAGTAAGCGTTCAATAAATACTATTGAATGAATGAAAGGAAGTCTTTAGATGGGGTTGGCACCGGCCGGGGTGGCCCCGCTGCACCAGACCGCTGCCCGGAGGGTCCAGGGGCCTGCTGGAGGGGGCCCCGCTGCCCCAGAGATGCCACTGCGTGCAGGCGAGCCCATGGAGAAGGGCACCTCTCGGTGGGGCAGAGGACAGAGGGCAAGGGGCCCTCTGCTCCCTCTCTGCTCCCCCTTCACCTCCCCTCAGCTATGCCCCCTTTCCCCCCTTTAATAACGTTGGTATTTGTTAAGCGCTTACTATGTGCAGAGCACTGTTCTAAGCGCTGGGGTAGATACAGGGGAATCAGGTTGTCCCACGTGAGGCTCACAGTCTTCACCCCCATTTTCCAGCTGAGGTCACTGAGGCCCAGAGAAGCGAAGTGACCCGCCCACAGTCACCCAGCCGGCAAGTGGCAGAGCCGGGACTCGAACCCTTGAACTCTGACTCTTCCCACTGAGCCACGCTTTCCCTCTGCTCCTCCCCCTCCCCTCAGCCCTGTGCTCATTTGTCTATATTTGTATTCCCCCGTTTATTTGGAGAATGAGGCGTCCACCCCCTTCATTCTATTTACGGTCATTAAGTTGTCTTGTTTTTGTCCGTCTCCCCCTTTCAGACTGCAAGCCCGTCAGCGGGCAGGGACGCAAACTGTCCATTCCAAGGGCTCAGGCCAGCGCTCTGCACCTCGTAAGCGCTCAAGAAATACGACTGAATGAGTGAATGAAGGGGCAGGGGGCGGCCCGGCCCCGCCCCCCCCGCTATTGTGACGTCACGGCGGGGCCGGCGCGGGGGCTGCCGGGAATTGTAGTCCGGGCGGCGGGGGCGGCCCCGGGGCCTGCCGGCCCATGGACTCCAAGGCCCGTCGGCCCCCGGGGCGGCCGCCCCTGCCCGGGGGAGGGAGGGCAGGGAGCCGGCCCAAGACCCTGCTCTTTAAACCCTTTAAAGGGCCATTCCGGGAGGAGGAGGTGGTGAAGGTGGAGGAGGAGGAGGAGGTGGTGGTGATGATGATGATGATGATGATGATGATGATGATGATGATGATGATGGTGGGGGGGAGAGGTCACGACCCCTAACCTGGAGCAGAGCTGCCACATCCAGCTCTTTCCCCCTCCCTGGGAGGAGCCTGCACCCGGTGGGGGAGGGTCCAACAGACCCCTCCCCCCGGCCCAGGGAGGGACGAGGAGGGGGCTCCCACCCTTTCTGCCCCCCGCTCAGGGTTGGGCGCACTTGCCTGGTTTTGCTCCTTTTTTTTTTGCAGCAGGGTTGGTCTTACTGGGGTCTGAGCATCCATGGGGACCCCCCAGAGGGGTGGGAGGGAGAAGAGGGCCGTCCTAGAGACCGGTCCCGCTCCCCGGTCCCCACCGTGACCCCCTTTCCTCCCGTCTCTCCGCCTCCCCCAGGGTCGGGGCAGCCCATGGTTGCGGTCGGAGGCAGGAGGAGGTAGCCGGGCTCCCCCGTCCCGCTCCCGGCCCTCCCCTCCCTCATGACCGCCTGGATCGTCCTTCCAGTCAGCCTCTCCGCCTTCTCCATCACCGGCATATGGATCGTGTGAGTTCAGCGGTGGGCAAGGGCTGGGGGAGCCTGGGGAGGGCACAGCACTGGGGGTCGGGGAGCACTGGGGAGCAGAGGAGGGGAGCAGTGAGGGCAGGGGGCACTGAGGACAGGAGGAGGAGAGTAGCGTGGGGGCAAGCAGAACCAGGAGCCGGAGGAAAACGGGGCCGGGCCGAAGCTCTGGCCGGGAAGGCTGGGGAAGGGACCCCAGACACAAGGTCCCTTGTCCCAGCCAGGCAGGAGGGCCAGAGCCCGGCACCGCTCCTGGTGCCTCCACCGCCTGGCCCAGCGCCCGGCCCAACCCCGCAGCCACCCAGCGCCCTCAGGACCAGCTGGCACCACCGCCAGACGGCCAGACGGGCAGCAGCGCCCTGGCACCTCTGCTCCCGGCCGGGGTCGGTGTCCAGAGCGGACTGCCTTGCAGAGCGGGGCTGGGAGGGGGAGGAGAAGGGGGCAGATGCTCAGGTTCCGGCCCCCAGCCCCCACCTGCCCCGGAGCTCCGAGCAGGGCATGTGCTAATCTGCTGGGGAGGAAGGGCAGGACCGGATTCCAAGGAGCCTGGAAGAGAGTGGCTCGAGGAGGAGCGGGCTGGCCGGTTGGGGGGAGGGGCGGAGGCTACTGATGCCCTTCTGCCCCCCGGCAGGTATGCCATGGCGGTGATGAATCACCACGTGTGCCCCGTGGAGAACTGGTATGATGTCCCTTCTCCCAACCCGAGGGGCCAGATGGAGTCCCCGGTCTTCCCTTTTGCATGGCCATCCCCTGTCCCCAGTCCCCTGCCCGGCCCCCCATCCCACGTCCGTGTTGTCTGTGAGCTGCGGGGCGGGTGGCGGGGGTCTCCGAGCTAGGAGAGGGGCCGAGAGTTGCCGTCGGGCGGGCACGCCGGGAAGAACAGGGTGGGACCTGCTTTCCTCCAATCCACTTCTCCTCCCCCGTCACCCCTGCTCCTGTCCCCCTTCCCCTCTCCCTTCCAATAGGTCCTACAATGAATCGTGCTCCACTGAGTCTGCCAAGCAGGGCTCCCCGAAGAGCTGCTGCACCCTGGAGGACATTCCCCTCATCAGGTGAGGCCCCCGGGGCCAGAGGCAGGGTGTTCCACTGGCCCCGCTGGGGGCTCCTTGGCCCCTCGGAGCCACAGGCCCCGGGCGCGACCTGGCTCCGGGGCTCCTTAGCCTGAGACAGAGCCCCCGGGGCGGCAGCCGCCTTCCCTTTCTCGACCTGGCAACCTCGGGAGAGCAGGATTCTTCCGAAACGGGGCAAGGTGGGGCTTGGCTGGACCCTGGGGTCGGCTCTTGACTGCCCTCTCCCCCGCCGAACCCCCAGCAAGTGCGGTACGTACCCTCCCGAGAGCTGCCTCTTCAGTCTCATCGGCAACGTCGGTGCCTTCATGGGTGAGTGCCTCTCTTCCTTCCGTCGCCCCAAACACATCCTCCCTCCTCCCCCTCCCACCGGCCCCTATCACCCCTCTGCCCTGCACTAGGCCTTCTTTAGAGCGGAATTGGGTGAGGGCAGGGAATTCCGGGTTGGCTCCTGTTATACTCCCCCAAGTGCTCAATTCTAAGTGCCCACTAAATGCAGAGCAGCGTACTTACCGTAGGTTGATTGCAGGTGACCCGATGGCAGCTTAGGCCTTCACGGGGGCCGTCCGTGAGGCCGGTCTCCCTTTTTCTGCCCCTCTTCGTTCCCCCTCCGCCCCCGGCCCCCACACACAGAGTGGCTGCCCCTGGCCCAGGGCCGGGTTGTCCACTCAGAGCCCCTGCCCACCTTCCTCCGCCTCCTTGACCAACCCTCTGAGTGATACGAGGGAGGGATGGCCCAGCCCCCCCAGTTTCCCAACTCTTCCCCCCCGCCACCCCCATCGGTCGGGGGCCGAGGCCTCTAACGTTTTCTGCCCACAGTGGTGCTGATCTGCCTTCTGCGCTACGGCCAGCTGCTGGAGCAGAGGCACCACTCCTGGGTGAACACCACGGCTCTGATCGCGGGCTGCACCAACGCCGCCGGGCTCGTCGTCGTCGGTAACTTCCAGGTCTGGCAGGGTGTCGTCCCCCACCCCTCCTTCTGCGGCGGCGGGCAGATGCGAGGCCAGAGGTTGTGGGGAGGTTGCCGATAATTCATTCTTTGTTAAGCACTTACTTAATGCTAAGCACTGGGGAAGAAATAGATGATCAGATCAGAGAGCCCCTCCCCTACATGGTCACAGTGGAAGTGGAGAGAGCAAGTGTCTTATCTCAGTTTTACAGATGAGGAAACTGAGGCTCAGAGAGGTTAAATGACTTGCCCAAGGTCACACAGCAGGTCAGTGGTAGAGCCGGGATTAGACTTGGGATGATGATGATACTAAAAATGACGGTGGTGGTGGTAAGCCCTTCCTGAGGGCCGAGCACGAGGCGAAGGTGGGGCTGACGTGAGATGATCAGACGGGTCACCGTACCGGCCCCTGCCTCCGGCCCCTGCCCCGGCCCTCGGCCCCGCCGCCTCCCGTTTAGCCCCCTGTGGTCCCCGCGCCCCCAGGTGGATCACGCCAAGTCTCTGCACTACATTGGGGCTGGGGTGGCCTTCCCCGCCGGCCTGCTCTTCGTCTGCCTGCACTGCGTCCTGTCCTACCACGGGGCCGCTGCCTCCCTCGACCTGGCCATGGCCCACTTGCGAGCTGTACTCGCCATCGTCGCCTTCGTCACCCTGGTCCTCAGTATCCTTACCGGGGGAGCTGGGTTTGGGGGTGGACTGAGCCCCGGCCCCCGGGGAACGCCCCCATCCCCACCCCGGGCCTGGGGCCTCGATAGCCGGGGACCCCTGGTCTGACACCTCGCACGATGCACTCCCAGATCCGACCCAAGGAGGGGCGGTGCAGGGGTCAGATGCTTCTGACCCACAATAATTATAGTAATAATTACAGTATTCTTTAAGCTCATACTATGTGCCAAGCACTGTTCTAAGCGCTGGGTTAGATATAAGCTAATCAGGTCCGACACAGTCCCCGTCCCGCAGGGGGCTCACAGTCTTAATCCCCATTTTACAGATGAGGTAACTGAGACACGGAGAAGTGAAGTGACTTGCCCAAGGTCACACAGTAAATAAGTGGCAGAGCCAGGAGTAGAACGCAGGTCCTTCTGACTCCCAGGCCCAGGCTCTATTACGGTAAGCAGCATGGCTCAGTGGCAAGAGCGCGGGCTTGGGAGTCAGAGGTCATGGGTTCGAATCTCCGATGTGCCACTTGTCAACTGTGTGACTGTGGGCGAGTCACTTAACTTCTCTGTGCCTGTTACCTCATCTGTAAAATGGGGATTTAATAATAATGTTGGTATTTGTTAAGCGCTTACTATGTGCCGAGCACTGTTCTAAGCGCTGGGGTAGACATAGGGGAATCAGGTTGTCCCACGTGGGGCTCACAGTCTTAATCCCCATTTTACAGATGAGGGAACTGAGGCACGGAGAAGTTAAGTGACTTGCCCACAGTCACACAGCCGACAAGTGGCAGAGCTGGGATTCGAACTCATGAGCCCTGACTCCAAAGCCCGTGCTCTTTCCACTGAGCCACGCTGATTTAGACTGTGAGCCTCATGTGGGACAACCTGATGACCCTGTATCTCAGAAGAGTGCTCTGCACACAGTAAGCGCTTAACAAAAACCAACATTATTAACTAGGCCATCCGCTTCCCCATTAGTGCAGTGATACCGCCCCGGCCGTGCCCCAGAAGCAAGTCGGGGGGAGGTGAGAGTGTGGGCGGGAGCGTAGGGATGTGGGGGGGTCACATCTCTGCCCCTGTGAGAAGCCCCCCCCACCCCCCAAAGCCGATCCCCACCCTGGCACCGGGTCAGGTGCAGCTGAGAAGACGAGGAGGATCCATCCCATTCTGGCGCCCCGTTCCTTAGCCGGCTCCCAGGCGGCATCTTCTTCATCCACGAGAGCTCCCGGCTGCAGCACGTGGCCGCCCTGTGCGAGTGGGTCTTCGTCATCGACATCCTCATCTTCTACGGGACCTTCAGCTACGAGTTCGGGGCCGTGTCGGGCGACACGCTGGTGGCCGCCCTCCAGCCGGCCTCCGGCCGCGGCTGTAAGTCTCCGGGCAGCAGCAGCACCTCCACGCACCTCCACTGTGCACCAGAGGGCATCGCCATGATTTGAGACTGGATGGGGGGCAGGGGTTGGCGCCGGCCCTCACCCCGCCCCCATTTATTTTGTACCAAAAAGAGTTTTTTTAAGAGAAAGCGTTATTTGGAGGGGGGAGGCCCTTCTCCAGCCTGTACCACCCTAACGGGCCACTCCCCCAACCCCTGGGGCTGCCCATGTGCCTAATGGAGCCAGTCCACCTATCGGGGGGGCAGGGCCAGGAATTTTTAAACGTTGTTTCCCACCCCAATCCCCCCACGGTGCCTTCTGCTCCCCTGCCCTGGGGCCGGTGGAGCTTCTGCTGCGGGAAGTTGGGAGGAAGGGACTGGGCCCGGATGGGACCCTCCCGCCTCCAAGCTGCAGCAGGCCAGCACAAGCCATTCAACTCTTTTCCTTCTCCCCTCCTTCCTTTAGGGCAAATAACAGAGCAGAACCACTTGGGTAATTTTAGTACTTTTTTATATCTATAAAAAAATGGCTTGGATTGTGCCACGGCCTTGGGGTCTCTTTGGAGAGAGGGGTGGAGGGCAGGGAGGGGCTGGGGCTTGGCCTCTGATTCCAGGGAAGAGATGAACAACAGTGGGGGGTACGGGGGGGGGGGGGCACCACCCCTACTCTAATCTCCCTTTTAACTGCGGTTCCCGCGCTCTCTCATCTCGGGGATGGGGGCGAGCTCTTCCGGGCCTGCTCGGTTAGTGGGGCGAAGCATTACTTTGCCTACAGGCCCAAGGTTGCTGTTTTCCCCACCCCTACACCGGGCCTGCCGGGGCAAGAGGGAAAAGGGCAGCTCTGGCCAGCGGGTCAGGGGGGCCCAGCACTGTGCTGATCACCCTGGGCCCCGGGACGGATGCTGTAGGGTGGAGACCTGGAGCAAAGCAGCTCCTCCGGGGAGGCCCAAGCATTGATTTCTGGAGGCGAGGCCCCCTCCGCTCCCCGGGGGCTCAGAATCAGGTGAGCTCTGCGAGGAGCGGCTTCAGCCCACAGGGGAGCCGCTCCATGAGGGTCTTTAGGGAGGTGGCGGGCTCCTGCCGGGGGCAACCGTCTGGAGGTCTCTGCTCGCTGATTCTCCAGTGACCCGATAGTTCTGGCCCACTGCTTGGAAGAGCCTCCTCCCCACCCCGGAGATTGGCATCTGAGCAAGCCTCCCCTCACCGGCACGGCCAGGCCCCCTGCAGCGCCTGGGCCCGGCGAGCCGGCTCAGGCTTCGGCACTTCTGAAGGGGCCCTAGCTACTCCATCCTCCCCCCTCACAGAGATACCTGTGGCGAGATACCTAGGCGAGATACCTGCGGGGCCACATAAGGAAATTTAATAAGCCGGGGGGGCGGGGGGGCTGGCGGGGAAGGAGGGCAGGGGCAGCCTCGGGCTCCCGGCTCCATCACGTGTACATGGCTCCGTGCAGGTACTCGAGCCGGTGCTGCCGTTGCTGCTGGCGGGCCTGCAAGACAGAGGCGGCTGGAGCGAGGGGTCCCAGCCCACCCCGAACCCCTCCGAGGCCCACCAGGGACCTGCAGTAGCTGCAGGGCGGGGGGGGAGTTGGCGTGAGGTACCCCGGGGAGTCTCTGAGTGGTCTCAAGATCTGGAAAGATCTGGCCTGTTGGTGTGTGCAAAGAGGGAGGAGCCCTAGCATGAGGTGGGGTAGGAGAGACCCTTTGGCCCATCCCCGCCCCTAACCCTACCTTGTCCTTCTTGTATTCCTCGTACTCTGCGTTGTCCGTGGGCAGCTCGTGCCGGCACAGGGGACAGGAGTTGGTCTGGAGAGACAGGTCGGGGCTGAGGGCTCCCGTTCCTCCGGCCCCAGAAGGACACGCACGTGCGAGGGCCCCATTTCACCTCTCGCCCCTGATGCCCGCAGGCTCCGCTTTATTGTCCAGTTGGCCACCCCCCAGCCACTTATTCCCCTCCAAAGCCTCAGGCAGAGTCTCCAAGGGGTGGGAAGGGGACAGAGGGGTACCTTGCCCAGCCAGGGTAGGATGCAGTTGGCGTGGAACAGGTGCTGACAGGGCATGGCGCGTGCCGTCTGCTCCTCCTCAAACTCCAGCAGGCACACGGGGCACTTCAGACCTTTGTCTGGAACGGAGAATGAGTTGGAAGGGGCGTCGCTCTGTCCCCCTGGAGGTCTCCAGCCCCCGGGGCAGCTCACGCCTAAAGCCCTGCTCTCCTGCTCTCTGCCTCCCCTGGGGCTGGAGAGAGGGGGAAGAGGGCGGCAGGGGAGGTTTGGACCGAGTGAAGCGGCTGCCCCACGGCGGGTACGGGGGGCAAAGATGAAAGGGAAAGGGAGAAGGACCCTCTAGGGGACGGAGGCAGAGGGGAAAGGGAGGAGGAGGACGCTCACCGGCCTGGGCCTCGGTGATGACGGCCGTGGGGAGGTTCTGGACGATTCTCTTGGCGGCGGGCGGGGGCAGCCGGTGGTCCCAGTCGGTGAGGTCAGCGGAGCCCAGGTCAATGTCCATCCCGTTGAAGAGCGTCCTGGGATGGGATGGGGCTTCACTGGACCGTGCCTTCTCCCCTCCGGCCTCGCAACTCACCCCCACCGATACTCCTAGCGCCGCCTCTCCCCCCTCATTCATTCAATCGTATCTACTGAGCGCTCACTGTGTGCAAAGGCCTGTACTGAGCGCTTGGGAGGGTACACTACAACAGCAACGGGACACATTCCCTGCCCACGACGCCAATCCAGGTCCAGCCCCCTGCCAGGAGCAGAACTCAGGATGTTTTCAATCAATCGAGGGTATATTTATTGAGCACTTACTATGTGCAGAGCGCTGTGGCCGCCCCCCACCCCTCACTCCTCCTGCCCGGCCCCCCGATAACCTAACATCCTGCCCCCGGATAGAGAAAGTGTGGCTCAATGGACAGAGCACGGGCTTGGGAGTCAGAGGTCATGGGTTCAAATCAGTTTTGAATTAGAATCCCGTGCCTCCTCTTGCCTGCTGTAAGACCTTGGACCAGTCACTTCCCTCCTCTGGGCCTCAGTTCCCTCATCTGTGAAATGGGAGTGTAGACCGTGAGCCCCACGGGGGACAGGGACCGGGTCCAACCCCATTTGCTTATGTCCACCTCAGCTCTGACTGCAGTGCCTGGCACATTGTGAGCGCTTAGCACTGTGAGCCTGTTATTGGGCAGGGATGGTCTCCATCTGTTGCCGAATTGTCCATTCCAAGCGCTTAGTACAGTGCCCTGCACATAGTACGCGCTCAATAAATACTATTGAATGAATGAATCCCCATTCGGCTGCTTTTCAGCTGTGTGACTTTGGGCAAGTCACTTAGCTTCTCTGGGCCTCAGGGACCTCATCTGTAAAAGAGGAATAATAATAATTATGGTATTTGTTAAGCGCTTACTATGTGCAGAGCACTGTTCTAAGCACTGGGGTAGATACAGGGTCATCAGGTTGTCCCACGTGGGGCTGACATTTTTTAATCCGTGGCTCAGTGGAAAGAGCCCGGGCTTGAGAGAAGAGGTCCCTGAGGCCCAGAGAAGTGACTTGCCCCCAGTAACCCAGCTGACAAGTGGCAGAGCGGGGATTCGAACCCATGACCTGTGCCTCCCAAGCCCGGGCTCTTTCCACTGAGCCACACTGTCTCCTCCCCCAGCGCTCCTAACAGTGCTTGGCACATAGTAAGCGCTTAACCAATGCCATCATCATCCTTATGATGATGATTATCCCGGCTCTGCCACTTGTCAGCTGTGTGACCGTGGACAAGTCACTCCTCTGGGCCTCAGTTCCCTCATCTGGAAAATGGGGATGAAGACTGTGAGCCTCCCGTGGGACCACCTGATTCCCCTGTATCTCCCCCAGCGCTTAGAACAGTGCTCTGCACATAGTAAGAGCTTAACCAATGCCATCATCATCATCCTTATTATGATGATTATCCCGGCTCTGCCACTTGTCAGTTGTGCAAGTCACTTCTCTGGGCCTCAGTTCCCTCATCTGGAAAATGGGGATGAAGCCTGTGAGTCTCACGTGGCACAGAGAAGTGAATTGACTTGCCCACAGTCACACAGCTGACAAGTGGCAGAGTCTGGATTCAAACCCATGACCTCTGACTCCCAAGCCCGGGCTCTTTCCACTGAGACACGGATTAAAAAATGTCAGCCCCACGTGGGACAACCTGATGACCCTGTATCTCCCCCAGTGCTTAGAACAGTGCTCTGCACAAAGTCAGCGCTTAAATACCAACATTATTATTATTCTCTGTGCCTCAGTTCCCTCCTCTGTCAAATGGGGATGAGGACTAGGAGCCTCCAGTGGGACCACCTGATGCCCCTGTCTCTCCCCCAGCGCTTAGAACAGTGCTCGGCACACAGTAAGCACTTAACAAATACCGGTATCATTATTATCCCAGCTCTGCCACTTGTCAGCTGTGTGACCTTGGGCAAGTCACTTAACTTCTCTGTGCCTCAGTTCCCTCCTCTGCCAAATGGGGATGAGGACTGGGAGCCTCCCATGGGACCACCTGATGCCCCTGTCCCTCCCCCAACGCTTAGAACGGTGCTCTGCACATAGTCAGCGCTTACCAAATACCAACATCATCATTCTCTGTGCCTCAGTTCCCTCCTCTGCCAAATGGGGATGAGGACTGGGAGCCTCCCGTGGGACCACCTGATGACCCTGGATCTCCCCCAACGCTTAGAACAGTGCTCTGCACATAGCGCTTACCAAATACCAACATCATCATTCTCTGTGCCTCAGTTCCCTCCTCTGCCAAATGGGGATGAGGACTGGGAGCCTCCCGTGGGACCACCTGATGACCCTGGATCTCCCCCAGCGCTTACAACAGTGCTCTGCACATAGGAAGCGCTTAACCAATACCAACATGATGATGACTAAATGCCCCCTGCCCCGGGGCGGATAAAGCGCAGCGGCGGGCCCGGGGTCGCACCGGGCGAGCTCCAGCAGCGCGTTCTGTCGGTATTGCTCCTCCGGGAGGCCGGGCTCGCAGTCGTGCTCCTCGAAGTAGGACGCCATGTGCCCGTCCCGGCCCGTCCCCTCCGGCCCGCGGTTGCCCCTCCGCCCCCGCCGCGGCCCCCTTTGCCCCCAGCCAATGGGAGGCCGCGCCGCGCCCCGCGGGCCAATCACAGCAGCTCTCGCCCGCGCCGACGTCACCACAACCCGGAAATGGAACGCTTATTCCCCATTGGCTCCTTGCGGGTCAGGTGAGCGGCCGCCCGAGCCAATGGGGGCGGTCGCTTGCCTTCTAGACTATTTATTGAGCGCTTACGAGCGGCGGAGCGCTGGACTGAGCGCTTGGAATTCATTCATTCATCCGATAGTATTTATTGAGCGCTTACGAGGTGCAGAGCACTGGACTGAGCGCTTGGAATTCATTCATTCATCCGATAGTATTTATTGAGCGCTTACGAGGTGCAGAGCGCTGGACTGAGAGCTTGGAATTCATTCATTCATCCGATAGTATTTATTGAGCGCTTACGAGGTGCAGAGCGCTGGACTAAGCGCTTGGAATTCATTCATTCATCCGATAGTATTTATTGAGCGCTTACGAGGTGCAGAGCACTGGACTGAGAGCTTGGAATTCATTCATTCATCCGATAGTATTTATTGAGCGCTTACGAGGTGCAGAGCACTGGACTGAGAGCTTGGAATTCATTCATTCATCCGATAGTATTTATTGAGCGCTTACGAGGTGCAGAGCGCTGGACTGAGCGCTTGGAATTCATTCATTCATCCGATAGTATTTATTGAGCGCTTACGAGGTGCAGAGCACTGGACTGAGAGCTTGGAATTCATTCATTCATCCGATAGTATTTATTGAGCGCTTACGAGGTGCAGAGCGCTGGACTGAGAGCTTGGAATTCATTCATTCATCCGATAGTATTTATTGAGCGCTTACGAGGTGCAGAGCGCTGGACTGAGCGCTTGGAATTCATTCATTCATCCGATAGTATTTATTGAGCGCTTACGAGGTGCAGAGCGCTGGACTAAGCGCTTGGAATTCATTCATTCATCCGATAGTATTTATTGAGCGCTTACGAGGTGCAGAGCACTGGACTGAGAGCTTGGAATTCATTCATTCATCCGATAGTATTTATTGAGCGCTTACGAGGTGCAGAGCGCTGGACTGAGAGCTTGGAATTCATTCATTCATCCGATAGTATTTATTGAGCGCTTACGAGGTGCAGAGCACTGGACTAAGCGCTTGGAATTCATTCATTCATCCGATAGTATTTATTGAGCGCTTACGAGGTGCAGAGCACTGGACTGAGAGCTTGGAATTCATTCATTCATCCGATAGTATTTATTGAGCGCTTACGAGGTGCAGAGCGCTGGACTAAGAGCTTGGAATTCATTCATTCATCCGATAGTATTTATTGGGCGCTTACGAGGTGCAGAGCACTGGACTAAGCGCTTGGAATTCATTCATTCATCCGATAGTATTTATTGAGCGCTTACGAGGTGCAGAGCACTGGACTGAGAGCTTGGAATTCATTCATTCATCCGATAGTATTTATTGAGCACTTACGAGGTGCAGAGCACTGACTAAGCGCTTGAAGTGGACAATTGGGCAACAGATAGAGACCATCCCTGCCCAATGATGGGCTCACAGTGTAATTACTGAGTGCTTACTATGTGCAGAGCACTGGACTAAGTGCTTGGAATGGACAATTGGGCAACAGATGGAGACCCTCCCTGCCCAATGACGAGCTCACAGTCTAATTATTGAGCGCTTACTAGGTGCAGAGCACTGGACTAAGCGCTTGGAATGGACAGTTTGGTAATAGAGACAATTCCTGCCCAATGATGGGCTCACAGTCTAATTATTGAGCGCTTACTAGGTGCAGAGCACTGGACTAAGCACTGTCTCTATCTGTTGCCGATTTGTCCATTCCAAGCACTTAGTCCAGTGTCGTGTACCTAGTAAGTGCTCAATAAATACTATTGAATGAATGAATGAATAATAATAATAATGTTGGTATTTGTTAAGCACTTACTAGGTGCAGAGCACTGTTCTAAGTGCTGGGGTAGATACAGGGTAATCAGGTTGTCCCACGTGAGGCTCACAGTTAATCCCCACCCTACAGATGAGGGAACTGAGGCACAGAGAAGTGAAGTGATTTGTCCACAATCACCCAGCTGACAAGTGGCAGAGCCAGGATTCGAACCCATGACCTCTGACTCCCCAGCTCGGGCGCTTTCCACTGAGCCATGAATACTAGGAGCTTGGAATGGACAATTGGGCAACAGATAGAGACCATCCCTGCCCACTGATGGGCTCACAGTGTAATCGGGGGAGACAGACGGACAAAAGCAAGACAACATAGTCACGATAAATAGAATGAAGGGGATGGACACCTCATTAAAGACGGGCCACAGGCTGCACGTGCTCTAGGCTTGGACAGGGGTCGGATGTTCTCCCGCCTAATAATAATGATGATGGTGTTTGTTAAGCGCTTCCTTGGTGCCAAGCACTATTCTAAGCACTGGGGTGGACACAAGTTCATCAGGTTGTCCCATGTGGCGCTCACAGTCTTCATCCCTATTTTAATAATAATAATAATGTTGGTATTTGTTAAGCACTTACTATGTGCAGAGCACTTTTCTAAGCACTGTGGGAGATACAGGGTCATCAGCTTGTCCCACCTGAGGCTCACAGTCTTAATCCCCATTTTACCCATGAGGGAACTGAGGCACAGAGAAGTGAAGTGACTTGCCCCCAGTCACTCAGATGACAAGTGGCAGAGCAGGGATCTGAACCCATGACCTCTGACTCCCAAGCCCAGGCTCTTTCCACTGAGCCACGCTGCGTCTCCAAAAGTAGTATTTGCTAAGCGCTTACTATGTGCCAAGCACTGTTCTAAGCGCTGGAGGGATAGAAGATGATCAGGTTGTCCCACGTGGGGCTCACAGTTTTAATCCCCATTTTACAGATGAGGGAACCAAGGCCCAGAGGAGTGAAGTGACTTGCCCACCGTCACACAGCTGGCAAGCGGCGGAGCTGGGATTAGAACCCATGACCTCTGACTCCCAAGCCCGGGCTCTTTCCACTGAGCCACGGGCTCCTAGGGGCCAGTCAGTCAATCAATCAATCAGCCAGCCAAGCAATCAATCCATTCACTTATTTATTGAGAGCCTACTGGGAGCTGAGCACTGTACTAAGCGCACGGGGGAGCTCAATATAACAGACTTCGTAGAGACGTTCCCTGCCCACAGCGAACTTAGTCTAGTCAGTTTGGCTCCTGACATGGGGTGGGAATAAAGGCGTAATTCCAGAAGGAATCGGGCAGTTTCCCCTTGGCAATGAATTACCAGGTTTAGGGAGGGAATTTCCTCACTTTGTAGGGGTACCAGGAGGTAATGGGTGGGGGTTGCAGGTGTTGGGCGGCTATTCATTCAATAGTATTTATTGAGCGCTTACTATGTGCAGAGCACTGTACTAAGCGCTTGGAATGAACAAGTCGGCAACAGATAGAGACAGTCCCTGCCATTTGACGGGCTTACAGTCTAATCGGGGGAGACGGACATTCCCCGCAGATCAGGCCCCAAGAATCTTGATGACTTACTGTGGGCAAAAGATGTCCCATTTCTCCCTGCCTCCTTCCCCGGACACAGAACGGGCCTGTACCTCCAGGATTCTGGGACAGAATCAGGATTCTGATTCAGGCCCAGCAATTGTAACACAGTTGAGCTCCTGGTGGCACCCTACCGGGGTCTTTTTGGTCACTGAGAGGAGAAGCCCAGCCCCCGTCTGTCTCTGAGGTGCTCGGAACACACACTGCAGCTCTCCTGGGGCAGGACCAGTCGATGGTTTCCTCCAGTGGCTGATGTGGAAACTGAGGCCCAGAGTTTGGCAGGTCCTGGTTGAAGGTAGCAGAGCGGGTGGGCTGAGCAGCCAGGAACTGTCCCCGGGAGAAGTCCTGTTCCGGGGTATCCGGCCAGCCCCGCAGACCCCCTCCCAGAGCTGGGGATGAGGCTGCGTCTTGCCGAGGTGGCTTGGGGAGGCCGCGGGAGCCGTGAAGTTCAGACAGGAGAGAGGATCCACTCAGCCAGACAAGCCCCTTCTCAGTTGCGGGCTTGGGCTGTGCACACGGGGACAACTGTCCATTGGGAGGGTGGGAGGAAGGGACGAGACTTTTATGGAGGGAGTGGGTTGGCTTTGAAGAGCTCATGGGTGGAAAAGACCCTATGTGGGGTCTCTCCAACACCCATGGACGTTCTTAGGTGTAATCGGAGAAGGAGATGAACAAGGAGTCCAGCCCGGCGAGCCGTGGGGGGAATAGCGGCTTTGCCATCTCTATAGCTGGAACCCGGGTATAACAGTTCCCAAATTCCTCCCAACCGGAACCCAGGGGACACTGTCACGGAGCCGGCCGGGAAGGATATTACCCAAAAGAGACACGCTGAGAAGCAAAGAGGCCTAATGGAAACAGCACGAGCCTGAGAGCCAGAGGACCTGGGTTCTAATCCCAGCTCCACTGTTTGTGTGCTGTGTCCTTGGCAAATCACTTCACTTCTCTCTGTCTCAGTTACCTCACCTGCAAAACGGGCGTTAAGACTGTGAGCCCTATGTGGGACATGGACTGCGTCCAACCTGATTAGCTTGTATAATAATAATAATAATTGTGGTATTTAGTAAATGCTTAATATGGGTCAAGGACTGTTCTAAGTGCTGGGTGGATACAAGATAATCAAGTCCCACGTGGGCCGCACAGTCCAAGAAGGAGGGAGGACAGGGATTCAATTTGCATTTTTTAGATAACGGAATTGAGGCATAGAGAAGTTTTAAGCGACTGGCCCAAGGTCACGGAGCAGTTAGGGGCAGAGCCGGATTGGAAACCAGGTTCCCTGACTCCCAAGCCCATACTCTTTCCACTAGGCCACGATTGCTTCTCTATCTATTTATCCCAGGGCCTAGTACAGTGCCTCACACATGGTAAGTGATTAACAAATGCCACTAAAAAAAAAAGAGACAGGCCATGCTTCTCGGTGGAGCACTAATGGGCATTCTGCTCCAAGCACTTGCAGAAATCACCCTCGCAGTCTGTCCCAAACAGCAGTTTTTAAGGCGTTATGGGCAAACCCGGTAATGGGGGGGGGCCCACACCCTGGGCACATGGGCAGCAGAGAAACCACCAGGTTTTTGCGTGAGACAAAATGAAGCCCAAAGTTTCGTCCTCCAAGGCACTGCAGGATGTGTGTGCGTGTGTGTGTATGTGTGTGGTGTGTGTAGCGGGGTGGGATGGGGAGAAGGGTGGCCCAGGGTGCCCCCAGGGCTCGGGTCAGCCCCCTTCACCTCGGGGCAAGAAGACCACGAGCAAAATCACAATCAGCAGCAGCACAACCCCGCCTAGGACCAGACCCACGATGAGAGGGCAGCGCCACTTTTCCCAGTACGTTTTCTTAGCCAAGGTCTTGGTCGTCTTGGTGAACGCCGACGACTGCAACGCAACGGACAGGGGAGGGTCAGTCTCTCCCTGGGCACCTTCTTCCCGAGCCCCCTGCTCCTAAACCCCACCCTCCTGCCCCTTCTCGCTGTGAACGCCCCTTGCACCCTCCTTCAGCTGGGCCCCCACCCGAGATGGCCCCCTCCCCCTTCACGGTGCCCTCCGGTGCTGCCCCGCACCATGTCCAGTAGCTGATGCGAACGCTGCTCCAGGTCCGACAACTTCCCATCCCGCTCCAGCACGCGCTCGTAGTTGTTCAGCATGATCTCCGTCACCTCGTCCGCCTGCCTTTGGCACAGCTCCAGGTTGTTCCCGGCCTGGGAGGGCAGAGCCGGAAGGGTCAGCCCCACCGCCCCCACGGTGCCCTCCCCTCCACCCCACGAGACTCACCCTGCAACCTCGGGCACAGTGGGCGGAGGTCGGGGCTTCCCGGGGGCAGGACGGAGGGGGTGTGGCTCCACCCACCCCTGGGCAGCGGCTCGGGGTGCGAGGGCAAAGGGAGGAGAGGGTCAGGGTGCCAGGGTTTGGAAGCTGAGAAGGCAGGCCCCTGACCTCTGACCTGGCCTCCTGGGAGAGCCCCTGCTCCGGACAACCGGATGATCGTCCCAGAGGAGAAAGGACAGAGGAGGGGTGGAATCAGGGGTCAGCGTGGCCTGGGAGTCAGGAGACCAGAGTTCTAGTTCTGCTTTTGCCACTTGCCTGTTGTGCACCCCCACCTTCGGCATCCATACTGTCTGTCACCCCCTCTAAACCGAAAGCTCCCGGAGGGCAGGGACCGTTTCTCTACCAACTCTGTTGCATTGCACTCGGCACACGGTAGGCGCTCAATAAATACCACTGATTGATTGGTGGGTGACCTTGAGCGAGTCACTTAACTCCTCTGTGCCTGTTTCCTCATCTGTAACATCTCCTACACCATGAACCCCCGGGTGAGACAGAGACCATGACTGAGCTGAAGATCTTACATCCACCCCAGCGTCTACCACAGGGCTTGGCACAGTCAGTGCTTCATGAAGATTGTCCTTAGTTGTCCCAGACAGGAACCTCGCTCTCTCCTCCCGGTGGGCCAGTCCAGTCCAGCCAGTTCTGCCTCCTGGCCTTTTTCCAGCGAGAACATTCTTGTGGCAGATGAGAGTTCTCAGCAGGCACCTCCCTCCTCAGGAAGCCACAGCTTGTCCACTGCCTGCCAACATCCCCGGCCCTCACCCTCCTCCCTGCACTCTCCCCCAGAAGAAAGCAACCGGGAGGATGGTGGCAAGAGAGGAAATGGTGGAAGCTCCAGAAACCCAGACAGGCGCCAGGGTGGGAGGCGAGGGGCGGCGCAGGCGTCCGAGGCTGAGGAAAGGGCTTCCGGGGAAAGGGGCAGAGACCCGGAGTTTAAACTCGCTGATCCCCCCCGTCCTGCCGTGAGCCCAGACCAGGAGGGAGCCCAAAGCCCCAGATCATCCAGGCCTCTGACCCCTGACCTGGCCGCCTGGGAGAGCCCCTGCTCCGGGCAACCGGACGATCATCCCAGAGGGTGGGGTGCTGGGGACCCAGGACGACAAGAGCCGTTGAGACATCCCCAACTCTATCAGGGCGGCGTGGCTCGCTCAAGGTGCCTTCTGGGAGCCTGTCTGCCAGCTAATAATGATAATAGTAATAATAGTGGTATTTGTTAAGCACTTACTATGTGCCAGGCACTGTACTAAGCGCTGAAGTAGATACAAGTTAACCAGGTTGGACACAGTTCCTGTCCCACATGAGGCTCACAGTCTTAATCCCCATTCTACAGATGAGGGAACTGAAGCACAAAGCAGTGAAATGACTTGCCCAAAGTCACACAGCTGATGAGTGGTGGATCCGGCATTAGAACCCAGGTCCTGCCGACTCTCAGGCCTGTGCTCTATCCACTAGGCCATGCTGCTTCTCAGTCTCACCCTCCTCCCACTCACCCGCTCCCTCGCCAACCCTTCGCTGTCACAAAGGTTGGCAGCGGGAAGTGGAAGGGCATCCCACAAGGGGCAGGTGGGGAGGGCTGGGAAACATCCCTTCCACAGCTCAAACTGCCTCATTCAGTCAGTTAATCGTATTTATTGAGAGCTTACTGTGTGCAGGGCACTCTACTAACCGCTCCGGAGAGGAAGACAATACAACAATATAACAGAAACATTCTCTGCCCACAGTGAGCTTACCGTCTAGAGGGGGAGACAGACATTAATATAAATAAATAAAATTAGATATGGACATAAGTGCAATGGGATCGGGCAGGGGGAATTCATTTAATAGTATTTATTGAGTGCTTACTATGTGCAGAGCACTGTACTAAGCGCTTGGAATGAATAAAGGGAGCATGTCAGGGTGATGCAGAAGGGAATGGAAGAGAAGAAAAAGAGAGTTTAGACAGGGAAGGCCTCTTGGAGGAGATATGCCTTCAAAAAGGCTTTGAAGTTGGGAAGAGTAATCATCTGCCAGATATGAAAAGGGAGAATGTTCCAGACCAAAGGGAAGGTGTACCAGACCAGAGGCAGGACATGCGTGAGAGGTCGGCGGCGAGACGGGCAAGATGGAGGTGCAGTGAGAAGGTTGGCATCAGAGGAGCAAAGTGTGTGGGCTGGGTTGTAGTAGGAGAGCAGCGAGGTAAGGTAGGAGGAGGTCAGGGTGATTGAGAGCTTTAAAGCCGACGGTAAGGAGTTTCTGTTCGATGCGGAGGTGGATGGGCAGTGGGGAAACAAAGCCTGCCTCGTGGCTCTTAACCTTCTGAGGATGACCCCGCCCGCCTGGGTCCTCCCCGCTACCTAATCTCTGCCTTGCCGGGTGACCCCTCCCAGGGCCTCAGTTTCCCTTCTAGGTCTAAGCCTTGAGAGAAGATAGTGGGGGGAGGGAGAGGAGAGGGAGAACAGGGCAGGGGCTCCTGGTCAGGAGGTCCTGGGGGGGGGGGTGGACCCAGGCACCAGTCACCCAGGGAGGGAGGAGTCCGGGGAAGCTGGCCTTTGGCCACCCCATCTCCCCTGAAGAAGGCAGGAAGGGCCCCTCCCTCCGGTCCTCTGAGTGTTGCCAGTTCTAAACTCCCCCTTACCGCCTCCCCTCAACCCAGCACAGGAAATGCCTGCGAGATATTTCAGGCCCAGGGGGTGAGAAGGAGCCCGCCTCTTCCTGGGCAGGTCATTTCCCCTGCAGCTGGAATCCATTGCCAGCCACTCCTCTGGTCCAGGGCAGAAGGGTCAAGGTTGGGGGCGTGGAGAGGGGAGACAGGATCTATGAGGTACAGGCTGGGATCCCATGGTTGATACCTCCCCTAGTCCCTCCTCCGATCTCCTCCAAGAGACCTTCCCCACCTAAGGCCTTCCTTTCTTCTACTTCCTCTCCCTCCTGCGTCACCGTCACCGCCTTTGCACCTTTTAAGCACTTGATAGTCACCCCACCCTCAGCCCCACAGCACTTACATACACATCCATCATTTATTTTAATGCTTGTTTCCTCCCCTAAACTGTAAACTCCTTGTGGATAGAGAAGTTGCCTCAGAGTCAGAAGAACCTGGGTTCTAATCCCAGCTCTGCCACGTGGCTGCCGGGTAACCTTAGGCAAGTCGCTTCGCTTCTCTGTGCCTCGGGTACCTTAACCATAAAATGGGGATTAAGACCGTGAGCCCTATGCAGGACACAAACTGTGTCCAACCTGCTTAGCCTTTATCTCAGTGCTTAGTACAGTTTGTGGCACATAGAAAGCCCTTAACAAATAACATGATTACCAAATCCATTATATTGTACCCTCCCAAGTGCTCTGAGCTCAGTAAATATCACTGATTGATTGATTGATTGATCTCTGATCTCATTCCCCATCTTGCCTTAGGGACAGGATGAGGCTTGGAACACCAGTCCACACAAGAGAGGCAGGGATGAGGTCAGGGAAGGGAAAGACAGGCAGACTTTCTAGAGTGTGAGCCCGACGTGGGCAGGATTGTCTCTATTGCTGAATTGTACTTAGCAAGTGCTTAGTAGAGTGTTCTGCACACAGGACGACAGAATGAATGAGACCTATCCTAGAGCTCAGAACAGTGCTTGATGCATAGTAACCACTTAACAAATATTAGAATAATAAAAATATGACAGACAAGTCCTTCTCCCCAACTCCCACTTTAGATACCCTTCGCTAACTCTGCTTGTGCCCTCACACTCACCCATAGTCCTTCTGCTCAAATCACTATCCACGCCCCACTAGTCTAGTCCTTATTCAATCAACCAATCATTGGTATTTATTGAGCACTCACTGTGTGCAGAGCACTGTACTAAGCACTTGGGAGAATACACTGTACGGCTACAGGGCCCTTTTCCCCTTTCTCTTCTGCCCTGTGTCCGTCTCCGCAGTTAGACTTTCAGCTTCGCGATTGTATCTCCAATCGGCTAGTACAGCACTCTGCACACAGTAGACTGGCAGCTCCTTGAGGGTGAGGTTGGTATCTATTCATTCTATTGAACTCTTCCAGCACTCAGTACAGTGCTCTGCCCACTGAAGGTAATAATAATAATAATGATAATACGTGATATTTGTTAAGTGCTTAATGCCAGGCACTGAACAGGGTTGGATACAAGTAAATTGGGTTGGATACAGTCCCTGTCCCATGTTGAACTCCCAGTCTCAATCCCCATTTTACAGATGAGGTAACTGTACACAGAGAAGTTAAATGCCTTCCCTGATTAAGCCCTCTTTCCCCCGGCATCCTCTCCCTTCTGTGTCTTCTACGCACTTTGATCTCTGACCTTTGGACATTTGATATTCGCCTCTCCCTCAACCCCACAACACTCACGTACACATCTTTCAATTTTAAAGTATATATTATTTATTCATATTAATGTCTCTCTCCCCCTCTACACTGTAAGGTTGTTACAGGCAGGGAACTTTTCTGCTAATGCCGTTGAATTGTACTCTCCCAAGCGCTTAGTACAGTGCTCTGAACATAGTAAGGGCTCAATAAATACCATTGATTGACTGACGGATTGATGTATTTCCCTAGTGCTTTGCCATTTCTGCTCTGGTTCTTCCACTTCGCTGCTGAAACCCACGGTCGGGACCCCAATTAGGGGAGGTAAGCACACACATTTCCCCACTGCCAATCCTTCCAAAAGAGGAATCTCGTTGCAGGGTACAGGCTACAGGTAGGAGATGGGTGGCTGGGGGGAGTGGGGAGAGGGGACAAGGTGGGGCTCTGTGGGACAGAAATTTAGGGACCCCCACTGGATTGGGGGTTGATAAGAGCCAAAAACAGTGGCAGCCATATAACACACCTTGAAGTTGATTTTCCAAGCCCTTTCACATCACATCTCCTTTTGTAGGGAGAGGCAAGCTTCTTCTCCCTATTTAAAAGTCAATCAATAGTATTTTTTGGACGTTTATTCTGTGCAGAGCACTGTACTAAGCTCTTGGGAAAATACAATAGTAGTAGACATGTTCCCCGCCTTCCAGGAGCTTACAATCTAGCAACCGTGCTCCGCACACTGTAAGCGCTCGATAAATATGATTGCATGAGCTGTAGGCACTGGTGTAGGCAACAGTGATGGAAAAATTAAGTTGGGAGAGGATTTAGGAGAAAAGACGAGGAGTTCAGTTTCATATTCAGTTTCAGGAGTTCAGTTGAGCTTGGGAGAGGTGGCCTGGGGGCAGGAAGAGATGAAAGATATCAGAGAAGGAATATCAGGCTAGTGAGGTGGATTTGAGAATCATTCACATAGAAGTGGTAGTTGAAACATCGAGAGGGTAAGCTCACTGTGGGCAGAGAATGTGTCTGCTAACTCTGTTGCGCTCTGTTGTATTGAGAAGAAGCATGGTGCAATGGATAGAGTACAGGATTGAGAGGAGGAAGGTCATGGGTTCTAATCCTAGCTCTGCCGCTTGTCTGCTGTGACCTTGGGCAAGTCCCATCACTTTTCTGTGCCTCATCTGGAAAATGGGGATTGAGACTGTGAGCCCCACATGGGATGGAGACTGTGCTCAACCCAATCTGCCTGTATCCATCCCAGCACTTAGTATAGTGCCTGGCACATAGTAAGTGCTTAACAAATACCATAATTATTATTATTGTTACTCTTCCAAGTGGTTAGTACAGTGCTCTGCATGTAGTATGTGCTAAATGCCATTGATTGATTGATTGAGCGCCCCAAGGATTTGAACATAGGTTGAGAATAAAAGAGGGCTCAGGACTATGGGGGGCACCTACAGTTAGGGACCAGTAGGCAGAGGAAGAGTCAGCAAAAGAACCTGAGAAGGATGGTGTCCCAAGGTGAACGAGGGTACGCACCATCTCAAGGTCAGACGCGATCTTGTGACTTCCCGAGCCAGCAAAGCGGAACTCAGAAACGTGGGTGGGACACCACCCCCGCAACCGCAACTTCTAGATGGACATCCCGGGCCGGGAATACAGAAGGTGTCCTTCGTCCTCGTGCCAATAAAATAAGGTTTGGAGGAGTGGGGAGGGCAGAGATTGGACAAACTGAGGCCGGAAGCTGCAAAGGCCTGGGAGCACAGTTAAAATATACCTGTGGTCTCAGACCTTCCGGGTAGAGGATGGAGACTTGCAGCAGCCGGCTGAGTGTCACCTCTGCCCAGAGCGTGGGACGCTCGCTCCGCCTGCACCAAGCGAGGAGCCGAGGGATGGGTGAATGTCCCACCGAACGATCGTGGGGCTGGAAGCTAGGCCCTTTGCCAAATGCATGTAAGACATCAATATATTCCTCCCAAATGGAAAGTGCTTGTGGGTGGGAGCTAGGTGCTTCTCCATGAGCTATCAGTGTCATCGATGAGCCATCAATAGGAAAGCTCCAATAAAATTAAATAATCATATTCCTCCCAAAAGGGAAGTTCAATTTGCTGTGTCCAAATAATTAAATAATCACATTCCTCCTGAAAGGGAAGTTCAATTCTCCACATCCAAAATAACTAAATAATTATATCCTCCCCAAAAGGGAAATTCTCTTCATCGCAAGGAATAAATTTTATATAAACTCAGCCTTTCTGACCCCGGGTCTGTCACTCTTGCCGGGCCGATTGCCAAACCCGTCCCCTTCGGGGTCCGGCTCCTTCTTCTAGCCTCGGTGATGGGTGACAAGAGAACAGAGAAATGACAGGAAAACCAGGAGAGGACTGTGTCAAGGAAAACAAGGTCAGCTACCATTTCCAGGAGAAGGGGGTGGTCCACGGTGTCAAAGACAGCGGAGATGTGGATGAGAATTAAGGCAGAGTAGAGTCCATCAGATTTGGTGAAGAGGAGGTCATTGGAGACCTGGGAGAGAGCGGTCTCAGTGAAGTGGAGAATCAAGGCGGGAGTTGGAGGAGACGAAGTGGGGGCGATGGGTGTAAGGAGGGGTGAGACGAGCAGGATGAGAGGTAGCTGGATGGCACAATGGACTCAAGAAAGTGGTTACACGGGCATGTTTGAAGGCAGAGGGAAGTGAGGGAGTTTAAGGGCTTAAGGAAGAAGTTAAAAGTCTGGAGTAGTTGGTGCAGGTAGTGACATGGGAGTCCAAGAGAGAGAAGTGGGTTTGCTGGGTGGAAGAGAGATCAGAGTTAAAGCAGGCAAGGATGAATTTGTGAGGGTCGAGGTTGTTCTGTGGACAGGACCGCTAGGGAGTTTAGTTCAGAAGATGAGGGAGCTGAGGGTGTGGATTTGGGTATCAAGAAAGGGAAGGTCGGGTAGGGAGGCTAAAAGGGACATATCGGTCTAGAGAGGGTCAAGAGATCGGAAGTCTTTTTAAGAGGAGAAGACTCTCTTTGGGGAGAAGGAGGTGTGTGGGAGAGTAAACAGATAAGGATGCGAGGAATAATATGAGGAAATTCTTGAGGCCCAGAGAGGTCGAGTAACTTGACCAAAGTCACACAGCAGTCCAGGGGCAAGATGGATTAGAACCTGGGTGTTCTGATTCCCAGCCCCATACACTTTCCAAGAGGCCGTGCTGCCTCTCTAGAAGGATGTGAGACACCCAGGTTTGCTAGTGGTCTGGAGCAGGCACAGTGATGCCTGCCCCCGGGGCTTCCTCAGCTCTTAGTGGCTTGGTGTTCCCGCTAGGAGGGTCTGGGCCAGATGGGCACTGTTCACAGCTTGGGCAATGATGAGGGTCCAGATTCTGGCCATGCCCAACAAACCTCTAAGCTACCATGGGGCTGTGCTGGGCTGGGCAGTTTCATGCCTTTAATCGAGGTTCGAGGTTACAAAGGGAGAGAAGAGCCCACCGAAGACTCTGCCTCCTCTTTCTCCCCCTTCTCCTTTTTTTCTCTTTCTCCTTATTTTCCTCCTCCTCCTCCTTCCTTGACTCCTCCACCTCTGCCAGCCCTCACTATCTTCCTGTTTCTCCTGCCCCAGGCCTGCCCGGCTCTCTGCCCATGGCCAGTTCCCGGTGGGCGGCCTCCTCTCTCCCCGCCTTTGGGCTTCCTGGCCCCTCCCCCCGGCCCTCTCCACCGGCTTCCTGACCCCTTTCCTCTTCCTGCCCCTCTTACTTGGAGACGGAGCCGTCCGTGCTTCCTGACATCCCCCCCGGCCCCCAGTTAACACACATGAACACATCACCCAGTGCCAGGGAGAGAAATTTCCTCCTGCCTCTTCCCCACTTGGGGGACTGGCTGGCCAGGGGCCTCAGAACTGCTGCCCAAAGCCCAGCAGCAGAGCGGAGAGGGCCTGACCAGGTGTGGCCAGCTGTGGCCAGCGGTATTTTCAAGGCCAAGGATTCGGGACCCTGATGGGAGCTGGGGAGGAGGGCGTAGGGTTGAGGGAACGATGATTTGCTCAAAGGGCCTGAAGCTGGTGTGGGGGAATTTTGTTTGGACAGCTGGGTCACCCTCTCCAGTTGGCCATCTCCTCCGTGTGACTCTGGACCGCATCCCTCCTCCCTCTCCGGGGAGAGCCACTCCATCCCGGCCTCCAACCCTCGCTCCCCCCGCCCCATACCCCAGGCCATCAGCTCCCCCACGGCTCTCATGACCCGGCCAGCGGTCCCCACCCCCCGACCCCTGGCTTGGTGTCAGTGCAGAGGAGAGGGAGATGGCCGGACAACTGACCGTGATGCGGCTAGAGGCGGGGTTGTCGGGTGGTTAGAACTGTGCAGGGGCTGCGGGACCCCTCCTCCCCCACCCCCGGGGTTTGGATTGCTGGACTCCCATCTCGGGGGGAAGGGGGCAGATGAGGCGCTCCCCCTTTCTGGGTCGGGGGGATTCCGCACCACTGGCTGTGGGCAGGGAAAGTGTCTACCAACTCTCATGCTGTTACCGTGACCTCTCCCGATCGCTTAGGACAAGGCTCCGCTCACAGAACTGGGTTCGGTGAATACCGGGGTTGATTGAGGGCAGAAAGGGAAGGCAGGGCAGAGGCACCTCGGCAGGGCAGGGAGCTGGGAGGGATTTGGGGGTCGGGGTTTCCCCTCCGTCCACCGCTCTGATCCACCCCCCGTCCCCGCTGACCGTAACGCGACACCGGCCGCGGGCACCACCTGTGCCCGTCCGTCCGGCCCCAGCCCAGCCTCTGCCCCGAGCAGAGACCCCCTTCGCCCCCCACCCAACCCGGGCAGTGACCCCCTTCTCCCCTCCTCCCGGCCCGGGCACTGCCCACCTTCTCCCCTCCCCCCGGCCCGGGCAGTGCCCATCTTCTCCCCTCTTCCCGGCCCGGGCAGTGCCCACCTTCTCCCCTCTTCCCGGCCCGGGCAGTGCCCACCTTCTCCCCTCCTCCCGGCCTGGGCAGTGCCCACTTTCTCCCCTCCTCCCGGTCCGGGCACTGCCCACCTTCTCCCTCCTCCCCAGCCCGGACAGTGCCCTCCTTCTCCCCTCCTCCCGGGCCGGGCACTGCCCACCTTCTCTCTCCGCCCCCGGCCCGGGCAGTGCCCCCTCACCATGTCGTCGTCGTCGCCGCCGGCGGAGGGTCCCGCCGTCCCACTCCCGGGCCCCGCGGGTCTCGGCTGCTCTCCGCCCCGGGAGGGCCGGCTCGAGGACCGGCCGGAGGGCGGGTCGCCGGGGGCGGGGCTGGCCAGGTCCCGGAGACAACCTCGGGAGGAGAGCGGACAGGGAGCACCGGGAGCACCGGGGGGAGAGGGAGGGAGCACCGGGACCAGGGGAGGGAGGGAGCACCGGGTCAGGGGGAGAAGGAGCACCGAGACCGGGGGAGAGGGAGCACCGGGACCGGGGGAGGAAGGGAGGGAGGGAGCACCGGGTCAGGGGAGAGGGACCACGGGGACCGGAGGGAGAGGGAGCACCGGGACCGGGGGAGGGAGGGAGAGAGCACTGGGTCAGGGGAGAGGGACCACGGGGACCGGGGTGGAGAGGGAGCACCTGGACCGGGGGAGAGGGAGCATCGGGGCAGGGGGGAGAGGGAGCACCGGGATCGGGGGAGGAGAGGAAACACCGGGACTGGAGGAGGGAGGGAGCACCGAGACAGGGGGAGAAGGAGCACCGAGACCGGGGGAGAGGGAGCACCAGGTGCTGCTGGTCTTCTCCGCTGGGCCCGAAGCCTTGAAATGAAAGTGAAAATGGGCGCAGGAGAACCCTCTCCGTCCACCCCCGGGCCGGCCCCCGGCCCGCCCCCTTGCCCGGGGTCCGGGCTCTGCCAGAGCGACAGCAGCCTCCTCTCTGCACCTCAGTTTCCCCCCGGGGACCGGCAGACCCCTGGGAGGGTTCCCAGGGAAACGATGCTGGGGATGGGGGTTGGCAGGGAATGTGTCTGTTTACTGTTCTATCGTACTCTTCCAAGCGCTGAGTACAGTGCTCTGCATATAGTAAGCGCTCAATACGCACCATTGATTGATGGAATGAATGAATGGGAGGAAGGAAAGGAGTCCTGGCCCTCCCCCTGCCCCAGCCTTCCCCACCCACTAGGCCGCAGCAGGGGTCTCCCGTCCCCCCCCCACCCCCCGCATCTTTTTCTAACGGCCGTCACCCTGGTCAGGGTGGTCTCGGAGAGGGATCCGGGTCTTTGGGCTGCGGGTCATAATAATAAGAATAACGTTGGTATTTGTTAGGCGCTTACTATGGGCCAAGCACTGTTCTAGGTGCTGGGGTAGATACAAGATAATCAGGTTGTCCCGGGTGGGGCTGACAGTCTTCAGCTGCATTTGACAGATGAGGTCACTGAGGCCCAGAGAAGCGATTGCCCAGCTGACAAGTGGATCGTGAAAGTGACTCCACAGGCCATCTCCCCCTCACGGGCCCACGGTGGTCAAACTCAGCTGCCCCTCTTTGAATCTGCCAGGCCACTGCTCCTCCCGCCCCAATTCGAAGTCCTCCTGAAATCCCTCCTGCTGGAGGAGGCTTTTCCCTGATCAATTCTCACCGCCCCATATCGATCCACGCATTTCTCGTTTCATCGTTCCATACTCTCACTACTACTAGGAGTGTGGCGTATATATAATGATATTACTGATGCCCGTTTACTTGTTTTGCTATCTTCCCCCACCCTTCTAAACTGTGAGCCCGTCACGGGCAGGGATTGTCTGTATTTGTTGCTGAATTGTACTTCCCAAGTCCTTAGTATGGTGCTCTGGGCCCAGTAAGCGCTCAATAAATAGGAATGAATGAATGAATGATGAATGAATGAAAGTAGCAGTTAGAGCACAGGTTCATGGGTTCTAATCCCAGCCCTGCCATTTGTCTGTTATGGGGCCTTGAACAAGTCACTTAACTTCTCTGAGCCTCAGTTCCCTCGTCTGTAAAATGGGGATTAAGACTGTGAACCCCATGCGGGACAGGGACAGCGTCCAACTCAATTTGCTTGAATCCACCCCATTGCTTAGTACAGTGCCTGGCACATAGTAAGTACTTAACAAATACCACTATTATTACTATTATTATTCCATATGAGGAGGGACTGAGTCTGCAGAGACAGGCTGAGAGGTAGAGAAAGTATATAAAAGCAGCATGGCCTAGTGGATAGAGCATGGACCTGGAAGTCAGAGTCCCACCTCTGCCACTTGCCTGCTGTGTGACATCGGGCAAGTCACTTCACTCCTCTGTGCCTCAGTTACCACATCTGTAAAATGGGGATTAAGACTGTGAGCCCCATTTGGGACATGGATTCTAACCAACCTGATTAGCTTGTATCTATCCCATTGCTTGGTACACTGACTGGCACAGTAAGTGCTCACAAATACCACAAAAAATAAATATAAAGTACATATTTATAAATATACATGGTAGTATAAATTATTTATAGTAATGTCTGTCGCCCCCTCTAGGCTGTAAGATTGTTGTGGGCAGGGAACTTGTCTGCCAAGTCTGTGGTATTGTGCTATCTCAAGCACCTAGTACAGTGCTCTGCACACAGTGTCATAAATATCACTGATTGATTAAGTGAACAGGGAACTGTGGTCCCCCCCAGCCCAACCCCATCAGGGCAAGGGGCACCTGCTGGAGGCGGAAGGGGGCAGGTTCAGACCAAATAAGAGAAAATATTTTCTCTTAGCAGAGGATAAACGTTCGAAATCCAGCCACCAGGAAGCTGTGCAGCTGAATATATCACCAGGGGTGCAGTGGGATTAGCAAAGATCCACGGTCCAAGATGGGTCCCAGGGGAGAGTCAGGGGGTCCGATGATCTGTGCTGAGTCACTTGGGGGGAGACAGAGCTGAAGAGGGGAAAGTCACGGGGGTGGGATGGTTTGTGTTGGGTCACTAGGGGAGAGTCAAGGGCGTTGAAGGAAGTCAGGGCTGGAGCGGGAGAGACAGGGCTGTTGGATGACCCACCGTTAACCCTGAGGTTGGGTGTCCGAAGGGTCAGCCAGTACACGGTTCCTCTTGGTGATGCATCAGAAAGAGTCCTGGGCTGGATGGGCTGTGGCCTAATCCAGTAACGGCTCTGACGGCCTTCGGTGGGGCTTGCCTCGACTGGGAGACTGCAGCAGCAGAGCAGACAGAAAGCCTGACCTGGTGCCCCTCCCCGCCAGGCCCCATGACCGGAAAAGGCCACACACCCAGGCAGGAACACAGAAAGGTCTTTATTCCATACGTGTCTCCAGCACACCCCTGCGGCGAATCTGAGGCCCCAGAAACCCAGTTCCAGGCAGGCAGGGCCGGTGAGCCCCTGGAGCAAGCAGGAGAGGGTCCCAGGGGTGAGAGGGGAGGAGCAGGAGGAGACAGGATGGGTCTCCACCCTCAGAGGAAAAGGAGGACAGGGAGATGGCACCCTCTGGCCATGGGGGAGGGGGAGCTAGAGGAAGGAGGCCAGGAATCCACGGTGGGGGGACCCTCTAAGTTGGGATCGTCTTAGTGGCAAAGAGCACGATGAAGAGGATGATGATGCCGACGATCACGCAGATGAGTACGATCATCTTCACGTTCTTCCACCAGAACTTCCGGGCCACCTTCTGAGATGTGGTCTTGAAGTGCTCCGACTGCGGGGGCCGGGCAGGATGAGCCGTGGGTCGGGCCGCCCCTCTCACCCTGCACCACCAGGGGAGCGGTTCCGGCCGGCCCCCTAACCCTCCACCGCCAGGCGGAGGTCCCGGCCGCCTTCTTCACCCTCTGCCACTGGGCAGTGGCCGGAACCACCCCCCTCACCCTCCACCGCCGGGCAGCTGCCCCCGTCACCCTCCAATGCCAGGCAGCCGACCCCCACTGCAGCTCGGGACAGTGGAAGCTAACAATAGGCAGCTCCCTCAGCCTAGCTCTGCCCCCACTAGCCGGGATCACCCTCCTGGTAAGGACAGAGGCAGAGCCGGCTGGGGTGGGGGTGGGGGTCTCCCGGGAAGGCAGCGGTTGGCCGGGTTGCCGGTTCCCAGCCCATCCAGGAGAGTCCCGCCTCTCCCGCCCTGAACTTTGGAGTCAGCTGACTCCCAGCAAACAGCCCTGCGGCCCCCTACCCCAGGCCCTGGGGAAGGCGGCTAGGGCGAAGGGCTAGCGGGGGCAGGGCTACAACGGCCTGGGCAAGCCAGCAGAGCCACTGACCACCTTCCGCCCCCGCCCCACACCCCCCAGAGATTCCCTCCCCGCCTTCCCAGTCGGGCTGCACTGCTGTCAGCTGCTCCAGGGCCCTGGTCTCCCCCAACAGTCCCGGGCACTCAGAGCTGCTTGGATCAAGGCATTCCAGCCTGCAGAGGATCAGACAGCTGCACTCGACAGGTTGAAGCTCCCGGCTGCTCCACCACCGTGGGGACGCCCGGTGTGCCAGCGGCCCCCGGACCCCCACCTGTCCCCCCGGCCTCCCGCCCATCTCACCGTGGCCTCCAGGTCCTCTGTCTTGTTGCGCAGATGGTCGAGGTTCTCTCCCCGGGCCAGGATGCGCTCCACGTTCTGGGTCATAATATTCTTCACGCCCTCCACCTCACTCTGCAGGCTCCTCACCCGGTCGCTGCCCCCGCCTCCGCTGGCTTCCTCCTGGGAACGGTGCCGGGTGGGGGGAAGGTATTACGTGGGGCGACGGAGAGGGTGACCAGCCAGGGAGACGGATGTAGGCCCTCATGGAAGCTTGGGGGGAACCGAGGCCCACGCCTGACTCCGAGGCGCCGGGCAAGGGTCAGAGCCTGATTGGGCCCACGGCTGGTGAAGGCCCACAGGCCCCACCTGGCTTTATCGGCCCCTAATCTGGGCTGAGACCCCCAAGAAGCCGGAACAGAGATTAGAGGGTGACACTGGGTTCCGAGGCTGTTTCTCATGGTTCCAGTAACATTCCTCCCATCACTGACAGCCCCAATTCCTCCCTGACCACCCAGCTTCCCCGAGACTGGGACCACCCTACTCCCCCCGATTCCTGCTCCATGTTCTGGCCGACACTCATCATGCCTTCCATCTCTGGAGCCCCTCGCTCTGGTCCCGGCTCGGGTTAGGTATCACCACCCATCCTAGAAGGCCTCACTGCAGGCCCCGCCTCCTCCCTCCCCAGATGTTGCCCCCTTCACCCACCCTGTGCTCAGGACATCGTCACCTCCAGGCAGTTGAGCGAGGGCAGCACCAGCCTGCCCCGTGGGGTCCGCCAGCCGTTGGGCCACAAACTTCTGCTTTCCCTCCCCCCGCTTCGACTGGTTTCAGAGCATGGGATCTAGAAACTCCAACTGGGCCCTCTGAGAAATATCCAACACCCTCCTTCTCGGGACTAGAGGGCAGGGGGCCAGAAGGGCTGGGGAGGAGGGTGTCCTCTTCCAATTAGTCTCTCCTTCAGCAACCTCCTGATCCCCCTGCCAAGACCGGCTATCAATCAATCAATCAAGAAGCAACATGGATAGAGCATGGACCTGGGAGTCGGAAGGTCATGGGTTCTAATCCAGGCCCTGCCACATGCCTGCGGTGTGACTTTGGGCAAGTCACTTCACTTCTCTGTGCCTCAGTGACCTCACCTGGAAAATGGGGATTGAGACTGAGATCCCCACGTGGAACAGGGACTGTTTGTACCACTCCAGGGCTTAGTACAGTGCCTGGCACACGGAAAGCACTTAAATACCGGAATTATTATTATTATTACTATGCATTAAGCCCTTCCTGTGTTCGGGGCACCATCCTGAGCGAGTGGTGGAGTACAATAAAGTCGGTAGATATAATCACTGGCCACAAGACTGGAGGCAGTTTGGGCCGACAGCCTGCTGGAATTTCGGCTCCCCCTCCCACCCAGTGGGAGGGGAAGCTGACAGAGTTGGAAAGGGTGAGAATCCCTCCCAGCATAGCCCCCTCCCCTTCTCCACCTTTGGTCTCTGCTTTTTCAGCCACTTGGCTCCCCGGCCTAGGAGTCTGCGGAGTGTGGGATTGGGGGCCTACGCGGATGCCCCCGGGAGCAGCGGGGCAGCGGGCCGGGCTGGTGGAGCTGGCTCTCTCGGAGGGCTCGGCCCAGGCTCCCTTCCCCCAAAGATGACCTCAGGGATGCCAGTCCCTCCCCCATGCGGAGGGCCGAGGCCCTTGACCACGGGCTGCGCGTTGACTCACCTGCAGCGTCGTTTTTAACACGGGGGAGGGGAGACTGGATTCCGGAAGCCACCAGGACCGGTCACCCCGAAACAACACCACCACCCTCGAATAAACAGTTTCTCTGCCTCTCCCGGTCCATCCCTCTGCCTCCCAGTCTGTCACTCCCTCTATCAGTGTCCATTTCTGGTGCTCTCTGCGTCTGTCTCTACGAGTCTGTCTCTGTTGGTCTCCGTTGGCCCGCTTGACATCTCTGGGGGTCGGTCTGGCTCTGTTGGCCTGCTTGACATCTCTGGGGGTCGGTCTGGCTCTGTTGGCCTGCTTGACATCTCTGGGGGTAGGTCTGGCTCTGTTGGCCTGCTTGACATCTCTGGGGATCGGTCAGTCTCTGTAGGTCGGTAGGTTTCTGGGGGTCTGCCTGTCCTTGGGAGTCTCTGTCTTTTGGGGTCGGCCGGTCCCTGTGGGTCAGTGTCTCTGTGGTCGGTCTAGGGATCTATAGATCTCTCTCTGCAGCTCCATTGGCCTGTCTGTGGGTCGGACGGTCTGTCTGTCTCTTCCTTTCCCCCTCTGGCCCCGTTCCCTCCCTGGCACGGCCTTCGGACCGGGACGCCCCGTTCACACTTACCATAGCTGGGACTCCCGGGGCCTGCCGGCTGCAGAGGGGCTGGCTGGATCTGTGTGTGTGTCTGTGTCTCTGTTTCCGGGGCTGTCCGGAGCTGGGGCCCGGCCTCCTCCCGGGCTGCTAGCAGCTCTCACTTCCTGCTCCGTCCAACCCTCCGCCCGCCCCGCCGGCTTCCTGCCCGGGCCCCAGCGACTCCCACACCTGGATCCACAGGTTCCCGCAGGGCTCCTCCTCTTTCCCTCCCCTCCCTCTCTTTCTCCTCCTCCTCCTCCCGCCCCGTCTCCCCCACGCCTCCTTCCTCTTTCTCAGAGTTGGAGTTGAATTAAAACGTCCGGATTGCCCCTTCCCAACCTCGACCCGAGCTTTCTGGTTTCTCTGCGGGGAAGGATCCTTGTTCCAGCCTCCTTTGCTCCCTCTCATTCATTCAGTCGTATTGATTGAGCGCTTACCATGTGCAGAAGCACTGTACTAAGCGCTTGGAATGGACGATTCGACAACAGATACAATCCCTGCCCAGTGACGAGTTCACAGTCCAAACGGGGGAGGCAGACAGCAAAGCAAAACAGAACAAAAGACAACAGCATCATCAAGATAAATAGAATCATAGAGATATGCACATCATATACACAGTCCTCCCTCCACCAGGCACCCCTTCCCCAACAGCAGGAAGGCAGACCCGCTGCCCCTCTCCCCCAACATGCCCTCCCTCCCCAAAAGGGTGGGAAGGGACAATGTAGAGAGGGGGTGTCTCTGAGTGATGACCACAGGCCAGCGGAGCCAGAGGATTTGTTCAGAACCGGGGCTGGTCATGGGAATATCCAGTTGACTGGTATTGTCCCCCAGATTTGGGGGAGAGCGGCATAATGGAGCAATAGGGCCAAAGCCAATGGTCAAGACAGAACCTGGATTTCCCTGGGGCTTGATCCCCTTCCCAACTTGATTAACTTGTATCTACCCCAGCGCTTAGAACAGTGCTTGGCACATAGTAAGCGCTTAACAAGTACCACTGAGAAGCAGCGTGGCTTAGTGGAAAGAGCACGGGCTTGGGAGTCAGAGGTCGTGGGCTCTAATCCCGGTTCCGCTACCTGTCTGCTGTGTGACCTTGGGCAAGTCACGTTCCTTCTCTGGGCCTCAGTCACTCCATCTGTAAAATGGCAATCGTGTGTGAGCCCCACATGGGACAGGGACCGTGTCCAACCTGATTAACTTGTATTTACCCCAGTGCTAGAACAGTGCTTGGCACATAGTAAGTGCTAAACAAGTACCACAATAATAATATCTATTGTTATCAAGTGCTTAGGTGACCAGAAATGATGAAGTGGCAGTTGTGTACAGTAGGGAGATTAGATATTAAATGGAAGGTCTTCTGGAAGGGATGTGATTCCAGAAGGGCTCTGAGGGTGAGGAGACCTCGAGGTCTACGGGACTTGGGGTGGGAGGAAATTATAGGGGAGAGTGTGAGCAAGAGGTTGGAGGTGGGAGAGAATTAAATGAAGTTCGGTGATTAGGTTAGGTAGAGGAGAATGAAGAATGCAAGCTGAGGTGTAATGGGAGAAGAGAGTGGATGAGTAGAAGGGAGAAGCTGATTGAAGCCAATGGTCAGGAGTTTCTTAGTAATGCTGAGAGGGAAAGAGTAACTTTTGGAGGATTTCGAGGAGTAGTGTGATAAATGATGACTTAGAGAAAGGATCCGGGCAGATGAGTGAAGTGTGCACCAGGGAGGGTTGAGATGGGTGGCAAGGAGACTGTTGCAGTAATCAAGCTGAGGCCTAATGGATAGAGCACGGGCCTGAGAGTCAGGAGGTCATGGGCTCTAATTCCGCCTCCGCAACTTGTATGCTGTGTGACCTCGGGCAAATCACTTCGCTTCTCTGTACCTCAGTCCCCTCATCTGTAAAATGGGGACGGAGACTGTGAGCCCCACATGGTACAGGGCCTATGTCCCACCCGATTTGCTCGTATCCACCCTGGCGCTCAGCGCAGTGCCTGGCACACAGTAAACACTTAACAAATACCTTAATTATTATTACGACAGGGGCCTGGGCCAGAGTGGAGGTCGTTGGGATGGAGAGGAAGGGGCATGGTGGTGCTGAGGCAGAGGCCGCGGCCCCAACATCCCCACTCTCCCAGGGGACCCTGCTCATCCGCAAAGCCCCTCTCCAGTCAGCCCCCTCCCGTGTTAGCTGCCCCCAGGTCAGCCTCCCGGTCTGTCCAGCCCTGGACCGCTGAATGGCCAGGCGGACACGTGGCGAAGGGCAAGGGGCACCCGGATCATCTTCCTACAGAAACGCTCTGGGCATGAAACTCCCCTCCTCTAAAACCTCCAGTGGTTGTCTATCAACCTTTGCTTGATACAAAAACCTCACTCTTGGCTTCAAAGCTCTCCATCCCCTTGCCCCCTCCTACCTCACCCCTCTTCTCTCTTTCTACTGCCCACCCCATACACTCCTCTCCTCTGCCACTCACCTCCTCACGGTCCCCCGTCCGCGCCTGTCCCGCCATCGACCCCTGGCTCGCGTCCTACCGCTGTCCTGGAATGCCCTCCCTCCTCACCGCCGCCAAACTCTCTTCCCCTCTTCAAAGCCCTACTGAGAACTCACCTCCTCCAGGAGGCCTTCCCAGACTGAGCCCCCCTTTTCCTCTGCTCTACCTCCCCTCTCCATCCCCCCTTTCCCCCTCCCTCTGCTCTTCCCCCTTCCCCTCCCCACACACTATGTATATTTGCATATATTACTTATTACTCTCTTTATTTTGTTAATGACATGTATATATCTAGGATTCTATTTATCTTGACGATATTGACGCCAAACTCCTTGTTTTGTTTTGTTGTCTGTCTCCCCCGTTTAGACTGCGAGCCCGTTATTGGGCAGGGATGGTCTCTATCTGTTGCCGGAATTGTATGTTCCAAGCGCTGAGTCCAGTGCTCTGCACATTGTCTCTATCTGTTGCCGAATTGTCCATTCCAAGCGCTTAGTCCAGTGCTCTGCACCTAGTAAGCGCTCAATAATTGGACTGTGAGCTCGTCATTGGGCAGGAATTGTCTCTATCTATTATCGAATTGTCCATTCCAAGCGCTTAGTCCAGTGCTCTGCACCTCGTATATGCTCAATAATTAGACTGTGAGCCCATCATTGGGCAGGAATTGTCTCTATTACCGAATTATCCATTCCGAGCGCTCAGTCCAGTGCTCTGCACCTAGTAAGCGCTCAATAATCAGACTGTGAGCCCGTCATTGGGCAGGAATTGTCTCTATTACCGAATTGTTCATCGGGCAGGGACCGTCTCTGTTGCCCAATTGTCCATTCCAAGCGCTTAGTCCAGTGCTCTGCACCTAGTAAGCGCTCAATAAATACTACGGAATGGAAATACGCGCGGATGAATAGTAAGCGCTCCATAAATAGGACCGAATGAATGAATGAAAGAAAGGGGCAAAGGGCAGGGCCGCGGCCGCCGCCGTAAAGCGCCCCGCCTAGGAGACGGGCCGTTGCGACAGCCGGCCTCTTTGCGACGCCCCTCCCCCCGGAGGGTGTTGACGTGTCCCGGGAGGCCCCGCCCCCTCCGCCGATAGGCCCCGCCCCCTGGGGGGTTGTCCTGGCAACGCGCTGGGGGCCCCGTCCGACGCCAGCGCGATGGAGGGGCTGCGGCCGACGTCGACAGGTAGCGCGAGACCCGGGCCTCGGCCCCGCGCGCGCGGGCGCGCGCCCCCCCCTGCACGTGCGGCCCCCCCCCCGTCTCGCGCACGCGCGCCGGCCCCCAGCTCGGGGAGGCTCCATCCCCCTGGGGAGCACCGGGGAGATGTCCTGGCCAGAGAGAAGGCGGCTCTGGGACTCCTGATCCTTAGGGGACGGGGCACCCCGGGATAACGAGGGGCTGTCCTGGGGGGAGGAGGGGGCACTGGGACCCCGGATCCTTAGGGGAGGGGGCACCCCCGGAAAACAAGTGTGTCCTGGGGGGAGGAGGGGGCACTGGGTCCCTGGGAGGGGGCACTGGGTCCCTGGATCCTTAGGGGAGGGGGCACCCCGGGATAACGAGGGTGTCCTAGGGAGGAGGAGGGGGCACTGGACTCCTGCTCTTTAGGAGAGGGGGGCACCCCTGGAAAACGAGGGAGTGGCCGGGGGGGGGGGAGCACTGGGACTCCGGATCCTTAGGAAGGAGGCACCCCTGGAAAACGAGGGGGGGTCCTGGGGGGAAGAGGGGGCTCTGGAACTCCTGATCCTTAGGGGAGGGGGCACCCCTGGAAAACGAGTGTTTCCTAGCGGGGAGGAGGGAGCACTGGACTCCTGATCTTTAGGAGAGGGGGCACCCCTGGAAAACGAGTGTGTCCTGGGGGGAGGAGGGGGCACTGGGACTCCGGATCCTTAGGAGAGGGGGCACCCCGGGATAACGAGGGGGTGTCCTGGGGGGAGGAGGGAGCACTGGGACCCCGGATCCTTAGGGGAGGGGGCACCCAGTGAAACGAGGGGGGTGTCCTGGGGGGAGGACGGGGCACTGGACTCCTGATCCTTAGGGTGGGGTGAGGGGCGACCTGGTGACTCCACCCCCCCACCCCTCTGGTCCCTTGTCAGAGCCCCCGCGGAGGGACCGGAGTGGCCGGACCCCAGGGCCCGGTCAGCTGAACACCATGAGGAGGCTGTTCGGCTTCGACTGGTCAGACGTATCCAGCTGGACAAGGCTGGTGACCCTGCTCAGCCGCCCCACAGACCCGGCGAGCCTCGGGACCTTCCGTTTCCTCTTTGGTGAGTTGGGGGGGTGGGGGTCGGAGGACAAGGTCAGCGTCCCCCTCTCCCCCTCCGGGCTTCGGTGGGGTCGGGAGGTGGGAGGACCCGGGCCCAAATCGTTTTCCAGATCCTCTGACCCTGTTGCCGGAGACCAAGGGACTTTGCCCTCAAATGGCAAAGAAGAGGAGGTGGGAGGTGGGATGTGGGAGGGAAAGAGAGATGGGGGCAGGGGAGGAGGGGCCTGCCACCTTCCCTAGGCAGAGCCTACCCCTTGACCAAGAAAGTCTTCTCCCTTCCCCCCGAAAAGAGAAAGCAGCTCTGACCCCTTGACCCTAGGTGGGGCCAGATCTCCCTCTAATAATAATAATGCTGGCATTTGTTAAGCACTTACTGTGTGCAAAGCACTCTTCTAACCGCTGGGGAGGATACAAGATGATCAGGTTGTCCCATGTGGGGCTCACAGTCTTAATGCCTATTTTACAGTTGAGGTAACTGAGGCTCAGAGAAGGGAAGTGACTTGCCCAAAGTCACCCAGCTGACAAGCTGACAATCTAGCCGGGATTAGAACCCATGACCTCTGACTCCCCAGCCCGGGCTCTTTCCACTGAGTCACGCTGCTTCTCTGACCCTGTGACCACGCCCCCACCTTTCCAGGTTTACTGATGGTGCTGGACATCCCTCAGGAGCGGGGCCTCAGCTCCCTGGACCACCGGTACCTGGAGGGACTGGAGGTGTGCCGGTTCCCGCTGCTGGACATTCTGCAGCCACTGCCCCTCGACTGGATGTACTTCATCTACACCCTCATGCTGTTGGGTGAGGGGAGCCTGAAGATCGATCGGTCAATCGGTCCTATTTATTGAGCCGCTTACTGTGGGCAGAGCACCGCTCTAAGCACTTGGAAGAATACGATGCAAGAGATTTGGTAGACACGTTCCTTGCCCAAAAGGAGCTAGACAGGGAGGGAGACTGGGGGTGGAGGCGAGGGGGCAGAGAGGGGCCTGGTCCCCTTCACCGAGCCACCAGTCAATCAATCAGTCGATCAGTTGCATTTATTGAGTGCTTACTGCTTGCAGAGCACCGGACTAAGGGCTTGGGAGAGTACAATACGATCAAGTTGGTCGATGTGATCCCTGCTCTCAAGGAGCTTACAATCTAGTGAGCCGTGCTCCCCGTCTTCGGGCCGCGGTGACCCAGTGACCCTTGGACTCTGGTCATTGAATTCCAGGGGCCTTGGGCATGATGCTGGGCCTGTGGTACCGCCTGAGCTGTCTCCTGTTCCTACTGCCCTACTGGTACGTGTTTCTGCTGGACAAGACCACCTGGAACAACCACTCTTACCTGTATGGACTTCTGGCCTTCCAGCTGGCGCTGACGGATGCCAACCGCTACTGGTAAGGAGATTCGGGGGCGGGACTGGCGGAGGGTGGGCTAGGGATGGTGGGCGGACACAGGAGGCGATTAAGTCTTTGCTCTGTGCTGACCAAGAGGCTTGGCTCAACACCGTTGCAAATTCACTGTAAGCCCGTCAATGGGCAGGGACTGTCTCTATCTGTTGCCGATTTGTACATTCCAAGTGCTTAGTACAGTGCTCTGCACATAGTAAGCGCTCAAGAAATACTATTGAATGAATTCAGTCAATGTCGGACTTATTGAGCATCTACTGTGGGCACTGTACTAATTGCTTGGAAGAGGATAAGATCCCAGTTCTTAAGGAGGTTACAGTCTTGTGGGGGAGACAGATGCTAATATTAATTACGATTAGGAAGGAGAAGGAAAAGGGGATATGTACATGAGACAATGCTTAATGAATAAGGTATTAAAATTGTGGCTTGAATGAATTCTGAGGTTTCATGGAAACAACACCCAAAGTACCCGGTGGGAGGGGCAGGCAGCGTGGGAAGGAGGAAGATGGATATTTTAGAACTTGCAGAACAGTCCTACCCGCCGCGTCTGAGGGCTTGTGGGACCTAGGGTCCAGGAGAGGGTGGGGGGACATGGGGGCTCCTGAATGTATTTTCAGAAGGCCGGCCGGCTGGGCCTGAACGGGGCAGGGGTCTTGAATGGGAGAGGCTAATTAGAGACACGGTTTGCTCTCACCAGTGCAGCGGGCTGAGCTGGCCCCTTGGCCGCGGCCTGGGCTGAGCCTGCCGCCTAACCCACCTGTCTGGATAGGTCCCCGCGGAGCAGTACGTACATCCTAGAGACAAACAGGGGAGGGCAGGGCGATCGGGGCTGTGGAAGGGTTGGCACCAAGTAGCCCTTCGGCCCTCACCTCCGCCTTCCTGTCCTCCTTTCCTCCCCTTCTCTTTGCCCCTCCCTCCTCGGCCCCAGGTCCCTGGATGGCTTGCGGGACTCCCGGAAGAGGAACGTGCATGTCCCGCTCTGGAACTACACTGTCCTGCGCAGCCAGGTTTGCCAAGGACCCCTCTCCCTCACTCCCTGATCCCCACCAGGCTCCAGACCGGCGGCTGCTTCCGACCCGCCCAGCCAGGACCCGCTTCCTTTTGAAGGAAGCATGATGGGAGGAGGGATGACCCCTAGAGCCTTCCTGAGCCGCAGCCCTCCCTAGACTACCCACTTCCCCCGGCCCGGTCCCCCTTCCCTCCCCACCGATCTGTTCCGGCTCATAACTGCCCGTCCTGGGTCGCCATCGCAGATCTTCATCGTGTACTTCATCGCCGGGGTGAAGAAACTTGACGCCGACTGGGTTGGCGGCTACTCGATGGGCTCCCTGTCCCGGCACTGGCTCTTCAGCCCCTTCAAGTGAGAGCTGGGGACCCGGAGAAGGACTCTGACCCCGGGTGGGAGAGGGCGGGCCCGGCGGTAACTTCCTCAGCCCCTTCCCAGTCCGCTGGATACCCGGGGCTGCTTGGCCCCCAACTCCTCTGTGCACCACCAGGGGGAGCCAGGGCCTCTTAATAATAATAGTTTAATATTTGTTAAGCGCTTACTATGTGCCAAGCACTGTTCTAAGCGCTGGGTAGATACAAGGTGATCAGGTTGCCCCACGTGGGGCTCACAGTCTTCATCCCCATTTTCCAGATGAGGGAGCTGAGGCCCAGAGAAGCAAAGTGACTCGCCCACAGTCACACAGCTGACAAGCGGCAGAGCCGGGATTAGAACCCACGACCTCTGACTCCCAAGCCCGGGCTCTTTCCACTGAGCCGCGCTGCTTCGAAGGAGCTCCCGGCTCCTTCTGTGGTGGGGAGGGCCCAGGGACCATCTTCTCCCCCGTACCCTGCTGTCCACAGGCTGGTGCTGTCGGAAGAGATGACCAACCTGCTGGTGGTGCACGGGGGTGGGCTGGTGCTGGACCTCTCGGCCGGATTCCTGCTGTTCTTCGACGCCTCGCGGCCCGTCGGGCTTTTTTTCGTCTCCTACTTCCACTGCATGAACTCGCAGCTCTTCAGCATCGGTCAGGGCCCACCCCGGGGCCCGGGTGGCTCAGGGCCCCGGGGGCCCGGGCTTCGGGGCGGGGCGGTCGGTCCCGACGTCAGGGAGGTGCAGGGAAAGGCCCAACGGGGATGGGGAACTGGGCTTGGACCCCGAATAGCGGTGGGCTGGCCATTTCACGCTGCGGGGCGGGGGCGCCGGGGAAGCGAAGGGCTCCAGGAGCCCCTAGACGGAGCCCCCCGACCTGAAGCCGTCCCCTCTGCCGTCGCAGGCATGTTCCCGTACGTCATGCTGGCCAGCAGCCCCCTGTTCTGCTCTCCAGACTGGCCCCGGCGGTTGGCAGCCCGCTCTCCTCGCTGGCTCCGGGGCCCGCTGCCGGCCGTGGCCCCCCCCGGAGCGCAGTGCCTCCTGCGTCTACAAAGGGGGCCGGGGTGGCCGCCAGAGGCCCGGGTGGCGGCAGCGGCTGGGAGCCGCCTTCACGCTGCTCTACGTCCTGGAGCAGCTCTTCCTGCCCTACTCCCACTTCCTCACCCAGGTAGCCGTCAGGGTCGGGGAGCTGGGGTGCCGGCGGGAAGGAGGGAGGGAGGACCCCGACTCCCAGAGTGACCCCTCCTTTCTCTCCCCGTCCCCCCCCAAGGGCTACAACAACTGGACGAATGGGCTGTATGGCTATTCCTGGGACATGATGGTGCACTCCCGCTTCCACCAACACGTCAAGATCACCTACCGCGATGGGCTCACCGGCAAGCTGGGGTACCTCAACCCCGGGGTGAGCCTCCCCCCGCCCCACGTGCCATCCCTTGGAGAGAAAATTGCTGCTCTACCACCTAGCCTCCTCCCCTCTCCTACTCTGCCCGCTGGCTGCGGTCCCCGACCCGGCGGAAGCGTAACGCCGTTTATCGAACACCGACGGCGACTGCCGGCGCGCTGTAATAAGCGCTTGAGCCCGGCCCCCGAGGTGCCAGTTCAGCGGGCAGAGGCCCCGGGTGCCTCCTCCCCGCCAGCAAGCCGGGGCGGGCCCGGGGGCCGCTAGCGGGCGGAGAGCGCGGCCGGGGCTGACGTCGGGGTCCGGACAGGTGTTTACCCAGAGCCGGCGCTGGAAGGACCACGCAGATATGCTGAAGCAGTATGCCGCCTGCCTGAGCCAGCTGCTGCCCAACTACAATGTCTCCGAGCCCCAGATCTACTTCGACGTCTGGGTTTCCATCAACGACCGCTTCCAGCAGAGGTGGGGCCCGAGGCTGGATAGAGCAGGAGAGGCCAAGTCAAGAGGGCGAGGGAGACCTGCGGGTTAGGGTCCCCGGGCTGCGGGGGCCGGGCCGGCCCAAACCCAAATCCCATCGGGCTGGACTAATAATAATAATAATGTTGGTATTTGTTAAGCGCTTACTATGTGCCGAGCACTGTTCTAAGCGCTGGGGTAGACATAGGGGAATCAGGTTGTCCCACATGGGGCTCACAGTCTTAATCCCCATTGTACAGATGAGGGAACTGAGGCACAGAGAAGTTAAGTGACTTGCCCACAGTCACACAGCCGACAAGTGGCAGAGCTGGGATTCGAACTCATGAGCCCTGACTCCAAAGCCCATGCTCTTTCCACTGAGCCACGCTGCTTCTCCATCCAGGTGACCTGGACTAGATCCAGGTGACCTGTCGCCCTCCGACCCCAGCCTCTGCAGGTCTCCCCGCCTGGGGATCGGGTCATGGGCGGGGCGGAGGTCCCCCCGGGGCATTCAGTCCCCCCGCCCGGGCCCAGCAGCACCACCGGCGACCAGCCCAAATCCCCGCCGGACCTCGCAGACTGAACCGTGGCCGGTCCACCCTGGTGCTCGGACGCCAGTCCGGAGCCGGCTGCTGGATCGGGGGTCCCGGTTTCCTGGCCAGTGCCGGCCGTGTGGGCGCCCGCCCGCCGGCAGGGGACATTACTCCACCAGAGAAGAAGAGAAAACTCAGCCAAGCCCCAGGAGGCCTTCCGCCTTCCTCCTCGGCCAGGCCCAAGTCTGTTGTGGTATGGTGGCCCTCCCCCTCGCTCCAGGCGGGACCAGGGCGGAGTGCAGAGTCCCGGTAGAAGGGCAGATCTCTCTCTCTCTCGACCCCAGGCTGTTTGACCCTCGGGTGGACATCGTCAAGGCCACCTGGTCCCCGTTCCGTCCGACACCCTGGCTGCAGCCGCTGCTCCTGGACCTGTCTCCGTGGAGAGCCAAATTCCAGGAGATCGAGGGTGGCCTGGATAACCACACCGAGGTGGTCTTCATTGCCGACTTCCCTGGTAGGGCCGAGGTAGGGGAGGTCTGCCCCAGGGGCTCTCCCATTTTGGGCCAAGCGGGTGGGGGGGTCTTGGACGCTGTAGGCGGTTAGGCGTTGTAAGCCCGGAGGGTGAGCGGGCAGTTGGGGGCCCTGGGCCCCTTGACCGGATGGGCAGTTGGGGGCTCTGGGCCGGGCGGCCTGGAGAGGAAGTGAGGGTAAAGGTGACCCCTTTCCTCCCGGGAGGGTGGCCAAGTCCCGCGCCCCGAGCCCCGTGCTCTGTGCCCGAGCAGGACTGCACCTGGAGAACTTTGTGAGCGAGGACTTGGGGAACACCAGCATCCAGCTGCTGCAGGGGAAGGTGACGGTGGAGTTGGTGTCGGAGCAGAAGAACCACTCCCTGCAAGAGGGGGATCGGCTGCAGGTACCGGCCCCGGACCCCCCCGGCCAGGGTGGGCCGGAGAGGCGGGAGCTCAGAGCCGGCAGTTAAGTGCCAAGTTCTCGGAAACGGATAGGAACGTCCGAGTCTTTGACCGCTCTCCCTTCACCCCTCGCCTCCTGTGCCCTGCGACGGAGAAGGCACGGCTGCTGGGGGGCCAAGAGGCAGCTGGGGGTGTGGGTCGTGACCCCTGCTGCCTTGTCCCTTCCCAGCTGCCCCCTGGCGAGTACCACAAGGTCCACACGGTGTCGGACGGCCCCTCCTGCTATATGTACGTCTTTGTGAACACGACGGAGCTGGCCCTGGAGCGAGACCTGGCCCGGCTCCAGGAGCTGAAGGAGAAGGTGGAGAACGGAAGTGGTGAGCACCTAGTTCACGGCGCGAGCGGGGCGAGCCGGGCCAGGGGCACCCTCCTCCCCGCCCCCGCCGGCCACCTTCCCGTCATCTTCCTTCTCCCTTCCCGGTGCAGAGACGGGCCCACTGCCCCCTGAGCTGCTTCCCCTCCTGGAGGGGGAGGTGAAAGGTGGCCCCGAGCCCCCGCCTCTGGTTCAGACCTTCCTGCGGCGGCAGCAGCGACTGCAGGAGCTTCAGCGCCGGCACGCGGCCCCCTGCCACGAGCGGCTGACCCGCTTCCTGCTGCGTAAACTATACATCTTTCGCCGCAGGTCAGCGTTTGCCCGCCGTTTTTTCTGTCTGGCTCCCGGCCCCTCGTGAGGCGGGGCCCCCATCGGGCCGAAATGGGGCCGGTCCTCTAAGGAGCTGGGAGCAGAGTGTCCTTCCCCACGGGCGGGCCTGGGTGACAGGGTGGCTGGGGAAAGCGGGAAAAGGCTCAGCCACTCTGGCTCCAAGTTGGTCCTACTCTGCTTCTCATCCCTTCCCCCTCTCTCTAACTCCTCTTCTTCTCCCAGCTTCCTGATGACTTCCATCTCCCTGCGCAACCTCATGCTAGGCCGCCCCTCCCCGGACCAGCTGGCCCAGGAAGTGGCCTATGCCAACCTGCGCCCATTCGAAACGGCGGCTGCCTCGGACCCGGGGGCATCGGAGTCTCCCCCCTTGGACTCTGACTCTCCAGATCCAAATGCAGGCCCTGGCCCCACAGCAGCCCGTTCGGAGCTTTGATGGGGATGGCCTCAGGGTAAGTGGGTGGGAGAATTTATACAGACTCATTTTTTAAGCCCTTCCACCCCCTCACCCCCCCACCAAGGAGCAGGCTTCTTTCTCACAATAAATGGCCCTTTGTAGCCTGTGATTTTTATTGTGCCATAAGGTAGGGCGGCTACACAGCCAATATAAGAGTGGAAGGGCAAGACCATTGTGCTGGGAGCCGTTAAGAAGGCTTCCTTACAGCACAGGCGATTGGTTGAGTGAGTGGGACGTACTCTTGCCGGAGACTGGATCTCCATGCAGCCACAACAAGACTGGGCTAGCTAGGCTGCCTATACCCATTGCTGGGGGAGGGATCTCGATCTCCCCCCTACTCATCACTGACCTATCTTGGGCACAGGGGAGCCCTGGTGTGCCCAGTCGGACACCTGGGTTCAAAGCAGGTACAGCCTTGGGCCAGGTACAGCCAAGTGTTGCCTTGAGAAGGGGACTACAGTGCTAACCTGTTTACACTGGGCCCCCCCATTGTTCTGAGTGACGCCAGCTACTTGCTGCAGAGGTCAGGGCAACCAGTCAGGTGGAGAGGGGTCACAATCCTACTTCATCAGCCCTGCTGAGGGGTCCAGGGAGGAGAGACCATAACCACACTCTCCTCTATGGGGCAGAGAGAAGGGCTTTTTTTGGTCAACCAGTCACTCCTTGAAGCTGCCTGGGTAAGGAATAGGGCCCTGCTATAGGGTAGGGGGCTCAGGGCCCAGGTTCAAGCTCAAATCCGCACCCCCCCCAACCACCCAACTGGGCTCCACGTATTCCTTGCACCAGGAAATCCTAGAAGGCAGTTACCAGCACCCCTGGCCAAAAGCACACTGGTGGTTAGGTCAGGAAGGGTTCAAAGCTATGGGGTACAGGTGCCAGCCTCTGCCCGTGGTTCAAGAGGTTCCAGTAGCTAAGGTATGAATGTGATCACAGCTCCCCAAAAGCAGCAAACAGAGGGGCTTTAGGGCCAATGGGCACCTGTCCTCCCAAGCACAGGGCACTTCTAGCCAAAACCTGGCTGCTCTAGCCAGGCAACAGAGCCTCCGGCTGGAAACGTTTAGAGACTCTGGCCCACACAAGCTGCCTTGTACTTTGGCTATCACCAGCCTGCATCCACAGCAAGGACAACACAACTCAGGGCAGATGAGCACCTCATCTATCTGACCTCACGGTTTGGCAGGGAGAGCAGTTACCCAGGCCTAAATGCTCCTCCCTTCAGATTCGAGGGGAAGCAGGTGGGAGCAGGAACACCCCAAATTCTCCTCTTACAGGGTCAACTTACCTAGTCCCTCCCAGCCAGGGAGTTGGGGAGGAATGACCATAGCCAAGCGGCCTCCCCCTAGGATTGAACCAATCTAGCTCCTCTTAACCCAGTAGAACTCGGCCCACAGTAGGTATAAAGCCACTCCAGTTAGCACTTGCCCAGGCGGGTCACAATTAACAGAGCTGGGATATGAATTTAAGTCCTTCTACCACTCAGGCCTGCGCTTTATCCCCTAGGCCCCGATGCTGTTTATGACTAGCAGGGAAGGTTTGCACTTCTGTGCCAATCCGGAGGGCACTACCCTTATAACAGTTTTCCCACAGGCAGGCAGACCCATCTGAAGGGCAGGACCAGTTTTCAAGGGGACTTTGTACCCACTGTAGACCAAGCCCAACCCAGGAAGAAATAAATGTCAATGAGGAAACCCAACCCGGGCTTGGGTCAGATAGCCACCCCACCTGCCCCGCTTCTGTTCGAGGCCATGGGCCAAGGCTCTCCTCCCCCACCCCGCTAAGCCCAGAGTGGACAAAACTTCTCCAGAGGGAGGACCGACTCACAGTAAAAGGTAGAACCTAGCATTTTATTAAGATCTTCATTTACTGTTGGAATTGAGAACCAGACATACGTAATAAACCTCCCAAAAAAAAAAAAAAAGATCCTGAAAGGCACTTTCTGCTGAGGACAGTAGTCATGGGATGAGCCTGTAAACAAGCTGGCTTCTCTGTACAACACCAGCCAAGTCAGCGTCTCCCCACGGCCAGCCGCTCCAGCTCTGCCCTCCCCTCAGAAACCAGCCAGAACCCCCAAAGGTGCGACCCAAGGTTTTTCTGTAGGACACCCTGGCCTACCTGGGAATGCTGGAAACATGGCAATGAAATCATGGTGTCCAAAAAGAATAGGTTTTTCATTTTCTCTTTTTAAAAAGCTGCCTCTCTGAGGTGATAGCTTCTCTGTACTCACGCCACACCCCAGAACACAATAAATAAGCAATTAGAAAATGTTTCAAGTATGAAGGGATTTCCTTCTCCTCCCCGCCAAAAGTACTGCTCTCTGAAGGGAGCTGGTTTCTCTGTAGCTACACCAGCTGTTCAGAAAGCTCATTGGACCTGGTTTTGAAAATAAAACAAAGTTAAAAAACCCTGGGAGGAGCTCTTGTGCAGTGTGGAATACTTGGTCTTTCTTATAAAGAAAAAGTTACTCCGATACCAAAGTGTGCAACCTACAGACCCTCTGGCACCACCCCGCGACTTCTCTGTAGGACATCGCAAGAGTGCCAAGCGCCCGTTATCCTAGAGCTAGGAGTTGGTGAGGTTTGGCTAGTGCTGAAACCATGCATAGGATTGATTCGATAAAATTAAAACCTTATTACGTACGTCCTCCGGACAGACAGCTAGAAAGTGGAGAGGTTTCGGCCCCGGTGCCGGCCAGAGGGCGGCCGTTAAGAGAGCGCGGGCGCCGGGGCAAGGGCTCAGATGCTGACTGCCTTTCTCTGAAGTGAGGCTAGAGCTCCACCTGGAGCTTTGCGTGGCATGCAAGACTGATCTGGTAAGGGACACCCGGACAAGCAGCTACATAATTAAGAGTTGGGTTGAGGGGGTCCAGGGTGGGGAGAGGGGGTAGCTTCACATTCATAGTAGGAGCTCGAATATAAAAAAAGCCCCATGCCACTGACAGGGCTGTGGTCCTGCAGGACAGGCGATCGCTCGGTCGGGTCAAGAAACTACAAGTACTTCACGGGCACGTTACAAGGACATCTCTCGATGGTGGAGGGGGAGGTGAGGCGGTTAGATCCGGGGGCTCGGGGGGGGCGGAGAGTGGGGTCAATTTGAAAGCATCATTTACTAGGCAGACTGCTGTCTGTTCACCTCTAGGAAGTTACGCGGGTCACCTAAAGCTCACCAAATCCATTATAAGGGTGAGCGGAACATTGGGGATGGGATGGGAATTGGGGGGAGGGAGGAGAAATAGCACAGCCCACCTTACGGCCTCCACACAAAAGCTAAAAATTCAGGTCATTGGACAGAGTGACTGCAACTGATCAGGAGCTGAAAGAGGACAGGAGAGTTTAGGGAGCGGGGCCCTTTCCCGCAGAGCTTGAAGGCTTCTCTGTAACCTACGCCAACAAGTCTGGGGAAAGAAGCCTAACACTTTCAATACTTTAGCTTTTTGGGCACTTCCCATGGGAAGCTGTCCCTACCAAAGTGGCCATAGGCTGCAGTCCTCTGATAAATTGGTTTCTTCAGATCCAGATCCCTGGAATATACAAGTCCAGAACTTAATACGTAGTATTCAAATCGAGGTCAGACACAAAAATCAGCAAGACTCATTCTCAAGACTCCTGGCACATGAGACGTGTGCGGCTCAGTGGGGAAAGCTAGGAAGAAAGTCTGCGGGGGGAAGAAGGGTTACGCCTCCCTGCTGTCCGGACTGCTTGCAGTGAGGGAGAGGAAGGACAGGCACTGCCCCGCTGGCTCGCAGTCTAACGGCGACTGCGGAGCCGTGGCCCTTTGCGTGCCTTCGCAGAACCCGAGGCGCCTGTCTGGCTCGAGCCCGGAGCTGTGCCCGGGACCACGTGCTCGAGGCTCCAGTCACCGACAGACCTGAAAGCTCGTGGAGCGGGTCCCGAGAAGAAAAGTCTGAGATCGTGTGATACTTACCATCCCGCCCCGGACCCCCCACCTCCATCCCACCTCAGGTCTCAGTGGCAGAGAAAGGCACTCTAGCATTTAGGGGCTGCTTGACGGGTGACAGCTGGGGTGGGGTGGGGGCGGGGGGAGCAGATTTCAAAGCCTGACTTCGCGACACAACCAAGACCAACAGGAATGCAGACAGCACGACCTACCGTCTCTCCGTCTCAGAGAGCAGCTATCGAGTGTCGTCGGAATGAAGGGGTCTCTACTGTGGGTCTTGGTTGAGGGCCCGCCCTGCCTTAGTTTTTACTTGGACCTGAGTACTAACAAGACTTGGGTTTTTTTGTTTGTTTGTTTTCCGGGGGAGGGTGCTAGCAACATGCATTACCATCTTTACCTGACAATGACCCCGGGTCGGAGGTCAAAGTTCTTCTTCACAATCTCCAGCAGCTCCCTCTCGCTCTTCTGAGAGGTGCCATAATGGAAGATGGAGATGGACAATGGATGAGCCACTCCGATGGCATAAGATACCTAGGAGGCGAGGTGAGGCATCAGAAGCCCACCCTTCACTCGGAGCGTCAGGCGCGGCTACCCGTCGTTCCACTCCTCACACCCAGGTCCCGTCAGGTTAGCACCTACCTGAACAAGCACCCGCCTGCACAGACCTCCTTTCACAAGGGACTTTGCGACCCAACGGGCGGCGTAGGCAGCCGAACGATCCACTTTGGTATAATCCTTTCCGGAGAAAGCTCCTCCGCCGTGAGCACCCCAGCCACCATACGTGTCCACGATGATCTTGCGTCCCGTCAAGCCAGCGTCACCCTGGAGGAACAGCCTCATTGAGATCCTTGGGCACAAGGGGCAGATGTTCGAGCCACCTCGGGACCTGGCCGGAATCTCCCGCCCTGTGCGCCCCACCCCCCGCCCCCCACCGATGCCCCCAGCCTTACCTGAGGCCCACCGATGACAAACCTGCCACTAGGCTGCAGGTGATAGATTGTGTCCTCATCCAGGTACTTGGCCGGCACGACGGCTTTGATCACCTTCTCCTTCAGGGCATCCCTCATCTCATCCAAGCAGACGTCTTCGTCATGTTGGACGGAGATGACGATCGTGTGGACTCTGATGGGAAGGACGGCCCCGCGGTCCTGCATGTACTGTACCGTCACCTGAGAGACGATCCATCGTGAGATGCGGAGAGCCGACAGCCCGTCTCCAAACCACCCCCGCGAGTGGAGCACCACCTCCCCGCGTGGCAGGAGCCGGCTTCCCGGCTGGTTTAACCCATACAAGAGCTAAGCCATGGCTATGGCGATTTTTTTTGGGTCGGCGGATGAGGGAGCGGGGAGGGAGATGCTAGATGAGGAACCTGGGGCCGACCCTCCGGTTTTAGAGGGCTCCTCGGCTCTCTCCACATGTGCCATTAGTGCCCTGAAGGTGCTAAATTGAAGACCCGGCTTGCTCAACGAGATTACATGACTGTCGGAGATTCCAGGAACTGCTTACTTGAGTTTTGGAATCTGGACGAAGCCAAGGCAGGGTGCCATTGCGCCGCAACTCGGCCAGCTTAGCGTTGAGTTTGTGCGCGAGGACAATGGTCAACGGCATGCACTCTTCTGTCTCATCTGTGGCATAGCCAAACATCAAGCCCTATTGCGAGGGGGAGAGGAGGGAAAAGAAGAAGAGAGGACAAAAACCCCATCATGAAACTCTGTTACTCAAGGAGCTGCAATGTGCTTTGGGATGGAAGACTTTTAGCAACGTACCTGGTCACCCGCACCAATATCCTCTTCATTTCTGTCCAGATGAACTCCCTGAGCAATATCGGGGGACTGCTGCTCCAAGGCCACGAGCACATTACAGGTTTTATAGTCAAACCCTACGAGAGAGGAGCTTGTTTCAGTGTGCACCAATAACCCTCCGGGGCCGCACCTTACCATTCACCTTTTAACTATGGAGTGGGTTTGGGGGACAAGGATAAGACCTAATGGAGTGGGTTTTTCAAGTTAAGACAATTGGGGAGAGGGGGCAGGGAGAGAGCCATTTGAGTTTTAAATATAGAGTTGACTTACAAAGGCTAATACCGTCATAGCCCAAGACTCAGGGACTGGGGATTTAACAGATGGATGGGTTTCTGTTAATTCCCACACAGACTGTGGGAGGTGGGCTTTGCAGGCAGTCACCTGGCCAACAATCCAAACAGTAAACTCGGGCTTTCAAGTATCACCCACGTTTTAAAGGGGGCGGGGGCACAGTGAAACACTGTCAGGGCTTAGTGTACTCCAACAAGTTTGAAAGAAAGAGACAGCCGGCATTTGGAGAGAGTCATTGAGTGGGCAAAGCCACACCAGGGCTCTTCCCAGAGGCCACCGGAAAAGTGACCAAAGATGGCTGTGGAGCCAGCAGTAAAATGGAGTTGATGACTCAGGATCATGGGACTTTCGGGGTGGGGGGGGGCCACGGGTGGAGAAAGAGAGGAGGGGGGAGAGAAGAGGTATCTACTGCCTTATTTCAGAGTGTACTTAGGTGGCTGGAATGACCCACATCATGGACCTGGAAGTATGCATTGACACTAGCCTGGGTAATGTCAACTACCTTAGGTGGGTGAGGAGAAGGGGGGTGGGGAGGGAGAAAGGCTACTGGCTTATCTTGGGAATACCAGTGCGCAATTACCTTATTGTCAAGCCAATTGGACAACTCACCTTTGGAAGAATCATCATAGCCCACGTGTTTGATGGTTTCTCGGACCACTTTCTGGTAGTCGACAGCAGCTCTGGATGTGATTTCCCCAGCAAGAAGGATCATCCCTGTTTTAGCAACCGTTTCTATAGGACAGGTTACACACAGTCATTACAGAGGCTCGGGTGTTAAGGCTAGGTAACTGACGGTTCAAACAAGTTCACCACTCACCACAAGCAACTTTAGCGTCGGGGTCCTGCTGGAGGTGGGCATCAAGGACAGCATCACTGATTTGGTCACAAATCTTATCTAGAAAGAAACGCAAGGTTGCTGCTTTCAGACACTTCACACTACTGGATCCAGCCTAAAAATGTGACTCAGCCAGTTTGCCCCCTCCTCCCCCTTCCCTTCCCCCCAAGAAAAAACATTCCACTGAGGGCTTTAGGAGCCTCTGCCATTAACTAGTGTATCGCTAGAGGTCACGGAACTGAAGGCAGCTGGAATAATCTAAGGGGCTGAGTTGCATGCTAATTGCAAGTTGACACTGTGTTCTCAATATAGCTGCACTTCAGACTTGGCTCTTCAGCTAGTGAGCTGCAGAAAGCTGTACTCATTTTTTTTTTTTAAGTGGGCAGAGACTACGAACGACAAAAACCTAGGTACAGCATGGGAAGTGATTAATGTTTAATAAATACGTTGATATACGAATGCAACCTCAATTTCGGGAGCAGGGAGAATGAGAGAGAGTTCATTAGAAAAAGACAATAGTCCTTTGTTTCAAGCTCCTTCTCACGTTAAGGCTAATTCTAAGCTTATTCAATACTTGGGCTTGGAGTCCAAAAACAGGGAAAGCAAAAAAAGATCAGTTTCTCTGAATCACATACCCGTGGGCCGTACTACGCTTCTGGATTACTGACGGGAACCCAGATTTAACCTCTCCCCATTTCGCAGAGCGATTAAAGGCGCTCAGTCCTCGCGAAGCGCTTGAGTCTACTCCATATTTTCCCTTCCCGCATTTTCGAATGGCTAACGCGTGTGCGGAAAAAGAAAGCGTCCCTATTTAGTCAGCCTACTTTCCATTAGATCCCTAGGTTTCCTTACGGGCGGAACGATCAACACGCTCCCTCCCCCGATTTTCGAATTACTCATGATGTCAAGGACAAAAGATGCCCAAGGGACTGGACGCCTTTGGAAATGGAGCAGAAACGCTTCTTCCAAGGAAACCGGAATAGATGCATTCTTCGGATTATGATGCAACCCGAATGTGCACGCAGATCTTTCTGTCTAGAGCTACAGATGCACAAGTCTGGTTACATCTATCTACACACTCAGAATCACACCCACACGTCCCACACTTGGGGACAGCCAGGAATGGCTCCTCCCTCTGCTGCAGCCTCGTTGGGTGTGTTCGGGGGGAGGAAAAAAAAAGCGCTCTCGCCCTTCCAGGCCGAATAAGGACCCCCCCCCTGCGGGGCGAGGACCCTGGGTGGCGGGTCTAAAGCGACCGACACCTAGTAGGTGGGGGACCCTTCCATCCTGGGGGGGCTAAAAGCAGTGAAAAAGGACTTTCGGATGGTGACTTGGGTGCCTCTCCGCCGAGGAGCTAAATCAAAATGTCTGACGGCACAAGGCTGTTGAGAAATGGCTGTAAAAGGATCCTGCCCCAGCCGGCGGGGAGGGAAGGGCTTTTAATAGTAACGATGTTGGTATTTGTTAAGCGCTTACTAGGTGCGCAGCACTGTTCTAAGCGCTGGGGGGAGATCAGGCGGTCCCACGTGAGGCTCGGTCTTCACCCCCATTTTACAGAGGAGGTGACTGAGGCCCAGAGCATAATGATGTCGGTATGTGTTAAGCGCTTACTATGTGCAGAGCACCGTTCTAAGCGCTGGGGGAGACCCAGGGGAATCGGGTTGTCCCACGTGGGGCTCACAGCCTTCATCCCCATTTTACAGACGAGGGAACTGAGGCACAGTGAAGTGACTTGCCCAGTCGCACAGCTGACAAGGGGCAGGGGTTGGGGGGGGGGGGGGAATCGCACCTCTGGCCGGTATAGCATCCATAGGTGGTCCCTCCCTGCATCCCCCCCCAAGAGAGGGTGTCCCGCCCCCCTGCAGACGGGTCTAAATTTAGAGGCCTCGTCGGGTGCGGGGCGGGCCACGTGCGAGCCCGCATGGCTGCGGGGGTCCCCCCGCCCCAGGAGCAGACACGTGGTGGGGCGCTGCAATGCGGGGAGCGCGCGCGCGCCCGCGGGGGAGGGGGGGGGCAGGGCTCTCCCTTCCCCCTCCCTCCTTCTGGAATCTTCTAGGCCCGAAGAAGGGGGGGGGGAAAGAAAAAAAAGGACCGGCCACGCGGGCCCTTTCCGCCTCACCTGGGTGTCCTTCCCCGACCGACTCGGAAGTGAAGAGGAAGGTGCCCTCCTCGATGAACGCCTCGTGGAAGCCGTTGAGTTGCCCGTTCATGGTGTCGGCGGCTGCGAGGGGGGAAAGCGAGGAGAAGGGAGGGCGCTCCACCGGCCCGGGGGAAAGCAGGGAGGAGGAGACGACGGCGGCGGGGCGGAGGGCGCCGGCACAACGAGGCGGCCGCTGGGGCGCCGCCACCTTTATAGGCCGACGCCAGCGCGCGCCCGGCCCCCGCGCGCCGCCGCCGCGCGCCGAGGCGCCGCCCCTCGCCGGCGCGCGCCAATGCGCCATTCATCAGGGAGCGCGGGGCGGGGGGAGGGAGCGGACCGAACCACTCGGAAAAGACCCCCCTAAAAAGGCGGCGCGCCCGAGCCGTTATGTAACCCACGGCTCCCCTCCCCACGCCCGCTCCTCCTCTCTGGGGAGCGCCGGCTGAGCCCGGGAGACGTGGGAAAAGGAAGGGGAAAGGAGGGCGGGGGGAGGGGGTTCTGAGGAGGAGTGTCCCCCCCCCAGGGGGTGCAGTTGGGCTCGTCCCGCCCCCGCCCTTTCCCGACCGTTGGTGGCGGCGGGTCGTGGCGCGGCGCGGAGGGAAGGACCGTCCCCTCCCTCTCCTTTTTGTAGGCCATCATCGCCACCCCACTTTGGCCACGGAACAAGGGACCCCCCCCCTCGGGGGTCTTGTCCCCAGTAGCCCGAGCCGTGGCGCGCAGTTAGGCCTCAGGACGGGAAATGGCCCCCTGGACTGCGATATAATAATAATGATGATGGTATTTGTTAAGCGCTGACTATGTGCAGAGCACCGTTCTAAGCGCTGGGGGAGATCCAGGGTCCTCAGGTGGCCCCCCGTGAGGCTCACAGGCTTCATCTCCATTTGACAGATGAGGGGGCACAGACAAGTCAAGTGACTTGCCCACAGTCACACAGCTGACGTGGCGGAGCCGGGATGAGAATCCATGACCTCTGACTCCCGAGGCCAGGCTCTTTCCACTGAGCCACGCTGCTTTTCTAAAATAATTTGATATTTGTTAAGCGCTTACTATGCAGCAGGCTGTTCTAAGCACTGGGGGAGATACAGGGTCATCAGGGGGTCCCACGTGAGGCTCACAGGCTTCATCCCCATTTTACAGATGAGGGAACTGAGGCCCAGAGAAGTGACTTGCCCACAGTCACACAGCTGACAAGTGGCAGAGCTGGGATTCGAACCCATGACCTCTGAATCCCAATACTAATTATGGTATTTGTTAAGCACTTACTATATGTAGAGCACTGTTCATTCGTTCACTCATTCAGTCGTATTTATTGAGAGCTTACTATGTGCAGAGCACTGAACTAAGCACTTGGAATGGACAATTCAGCAACAGATAGAGACCATCCCTACCCAATAACGGGCTCACAGTCTAATCCAGGGAGATAGACGGACAAAAACAAGACAACAAAATCACGATAAATAGAATCGCGCTGGGGTAGATACAGGGTCATCAGATTGTCCCCCGAGGAGCTCACATTTTTTAATCCCCATTTTCACAGATGAGATCACTGAGGCCCAGAGAAGTCAAATGACTTGCCCTAGGTCACCCAGCAGACAAGTGGCGGAGTTGGGATTAGAATCCACGACCTCTGACTCCCCAGCCCGGGCTCTTTCTACTGAGCCACACTGCTTCTCTAAGATCCACTGAGATCCACGAGGGCGGCAGGGGCTCACACCTGCCCACCATGTCGCCCTGTCCCAAGCGCTCAGTACAGTGCCCGGTACACACTAGCAAGCTCAATTAGTGTTGCCGATCGAAACGGCCACCCCCCAAATGGTCCCTAAAGGGGGAGGGAAACACAGAGGGTCAGTCTCATCATTTCTGTGTTGGATGAGGGATGAGGTCAAGAGCAAAGACCATTCTTCCCGCTATTTCAGGGCGGGAATGGCGGGAAAGGAGCCCGATGAGCCGGGACTCGTGACACGGAGCGGGACCCAGGAGCAAAGTGCAGACTTTGACTCCACAGTCCAGCCCGCTGTCTGTGCCTCTGGTGAATCCGGGCATCTAACCAGGCGTTTCGCCTCACTTGTGCTCCTGAATAAGGAGATAATGATGAAAAGGAGGGCATTTAGGACGTGCATATTAGGTGCCAAGCATTGTGCCCATACCAGGTAATCAGAATAATTGTATTTGCTAAATGGCACTTACTACTCATCAAGCACTGTATGAGCGGCAGGGGTAGATATAATAATAATACTAATGATGGCATTTGTTAAGCGCTTACTATGTGCAAAGCCCTGGGGGGGGATACAAAGCGATCAGGTTGTCCCACAGGGGGCTCACAGTCTTCATCCCCACTTTACAGATGAGGGAACTGAGGCCCAGAGAAGTGAAGTGACTCACCCAAAGTCACACAGCTGACAAGCGGCAGAGCCGGGGTTAGAACCCATGACCTCAGACTCCCAAACCCGTGCTCTTTCCACTGAGCCACGCTGCTTCTCGATATAGATGTAGATATAGAGTCATCAGGTGGGACACAGCCCTAGTCCCGCGTGAAACTCAAAATCCAAGTAGAAGTGAGAACAGGTTTTTAGCCCCGTTTTACATGTGAGGAAACTGAGGCACCTAAACGTGAAATGACTTGCCCGAGGGCACACGGCGGACAAGTGGCAAGAGTCGGGAGCGGAACCCGGGTCCTCTGACTTCCAGTCCCGTGCTCTCTCCATGGAGCCACTTTGCTTCTCAGATTGACTAATGTCCCAGTTCCAAGCAGGGTTCATAATCTAAGAGTTAAGGGGAGTAGGGTTCTTGTCCCCATTTTATAGACGAGGATGCTGAGGCCCAGAGAGCCCCAAGGACTAAGAGCAGGGCAGTGACAGACCTGGGACTACAGCCCAGGTCTCCCAATTCCGATTTTATGGTCTTTCCTTTAGATTCCCCTACATGAGTTCTCCAGGACTTGGGATTTGAGGGGACGGGGCTATGGTTCGCCCCAGGTGCCAGTTGCATGGGGGCAAATAGGGACCCTTGCCCCATGAGGGCTTCCACCCGGGGTGGCAAAGCCATTGTTTTCACCCACTGCTAGTTGGGCCAAACCCCATCACCCCCTCGCCTCAGGACTCCGATAAAGATACAGATCCTTCCAAGCGAAGCCAAAGAAAGCGGAGTTTGAAGAGGGGCTGAGAAGCCCTTAAACGGGGCCTGATTCGTTTCACTCTCTCCCCCCCACCAAGTCCCATTCCAATCTTACCCCCCTACACTCACCTCAAATGTAAAGTTGACCCCTCTGTTCTCTGGGGTCACAACTCCCAACGGCCAGTTGGGCAGCTGCCTCGGGGAACACCCTTCGGTGCTGAGCTCTTTACTGGGCAGGGCTGGGCCTGTGACGCAAACGTCCCACCCAGCCACCCCTCCACATTTGTTTCCCGCAAACCTCCCACCCAACCACCCCGTTACGTATGTTTCTCGCTGACACTTCCCCACTGAAATGCTGTCGGTCAGGGTGGGTAGGGCGAGGTGCTCCCGGGAGCAGGGATTTGCACCTCCTCTCCTTCCCAGAAAGTGCCATTTCCAACCCAGTGGCTGAAGCAAGAGGGTGGGGCCGAGACCCTCACCCTCTCCACTCCTCCACTCCGCTTCCAAAACCCCTCAACCAAGGGATGGGCGAACACCCGACAACCCTCCCAACCAGGGTCGCTTGGGGCGGTTGCCACAGTCACCCCGCCCTTGGTACTGCTGTGGAAACAGCTGCTTGAGGAGATACAAAGGGAGGACAAGACATGGCCTGTGCCTTTAAGAAACTTCTAGTCTACTGGAGGAAAGAGTAAAAAAACACGCCATATATAAACTTACATATTGATCTAAAACAAAAATGCCCACGGGACACAGCGAATCCAGAGTCCACAGAAACATACACAGATGAGCAATAAATTTTTTCAAGTCTTCTCTCCAGTCCGACAGGTGAAGTTTTTCATTCAATCGTTCAGTTGTATTTATTGAGCGCCGAGCAGTAAATTTTTCTCTCTCCCAGGTTGTATCTATGTGAATTTTCCTCTTTTGCTTTGAATTTTCTCTTTTCTGCAACCTCTCTCACACACCCAGCCCCGCAGTCACCCTGACAAACACCAGACCGACCCCCCTTCCTTGCAGTCTCATTCTCTGAGCTGGAGGAAAGCTAAAGCCAGTTCCCTCCAGCTGCAAGAGCAGGGCTGGAGCAGAGGACCTGACTCCCATTTCCCACCCCAGAGTGTGACACCCGCTCCCCCCACCCCCTCATCCCTTCTCCCCACCTCCCTGGACTCTGGGTGGGAGTCAGGCCTTCCGCTCCCAGGATTGGGCATCGGGGGGAAGAGGGTCCCTGGTCCCATTCTCTGGAGTGGGCTGAGGGAGATGCCCAGCATGCCCTCCTTGAGCGAAAAAAGGAGACCCGGGCTTCTCATTTTCCCATTCTCGCCAGCAGTTCTGGACTTGGAGAGGGAAGGAAAGTTCAAATTAGGCATCATCTCCCTGCCTCTGCTGTCCTGCCCCCTCTGAAGCCAAGTGGGAAGGCTTCATGGCAGAAGGCGGATTTTGGATGAGTTTGAAGGTGGGGAAGGACTTGTTTGGGGGCAGGAGCAGAGGAGGAAGGTCCAGGCTCCGGGCTGGATGTACGCAATCAGTCAGAAGTGGGAGAGTCGTACTGACAGGCGAGCGGCATGTTCTGAACCCTCTGTGACAGCCAGATAAAGGCTGGGCAGAAGGCACCGGGGGTAGTTTCCCTCCATCCTGGTGGCCGGTTTGGAACATCCCCCCGGCCTTATCTGGAAAGAACTAACAAACCTCCCCTCAGAGGCACACATGACAGATGAAACCCTTAGGTGCCATGGTAATCTGTGCTACAGCAATTTAGATATAATGTCACGGCAGTCCCAGGCCCGCGGATAAATGTCAGGTTTAATCCCGCCGAAAGTGACCAGGCCCCGGTGGATTGGACCCCAAGCAGAGGAGAGGATGGACCTTGCGGCCTCCAACTCGAAATCGTCCTTTCGGCACCACAGCCAGAGAGTCTGGCAGGTCACGAGCCCCATGTGATCTTCTAGACCGTGAGCCCTGTAATTGTGAACAGGGATTATCTCTATTTGTTGTTGAAGTGTACTTCCCAAATGCTTAGTACAGTGCTCTGCACACAATAAGCACTCAATAAATACGACTGAATTGAATTGAATTGATCATGTCTGCCAAGGGTGGGGGGCAAGGGCACCCTGGGGACTCTCAGCCCTAACAAACCTTTCTAGGGCTCTTCCCGACCAGGCCCGCCCACGGGACATTGGAAGAAATAAATTCTGGTTCGAGCCAACTAAGAGGGGACAAGGGAATCATCCAGCTGGTCAACCAGGACTGTGCCCTACACACAGGATGAATGCTTATGTAACTAGCTAATCCCAGGAGGTCTGGTGTCAGCGGGTCGCTTGATGCTTTTCCATCCTCCACTTCAATTATTGTAGTCTCATTACTATGCTGCTTATTAAGTGCTTTCTGTCTGCTAAGCGCTGGGGTAGATGCAAGATAGACAGTGAGAAGGAAGGAAGGCGGTGTTATCAACTGAGATTAGTGAAGTGAGGAAAAGGAGGAGATTTAGAGGGTAGATCAGTAATTCAGTTTTAGAGTGAGTGTAAACTGCTGGTGGGACATCCAAGTGGAAATTATCCGGAAGGCCAGAGGAGATGCGGTGTTGAAGATTATTTGCAGGGGTCAGAGCTGGAGAGATAAATTTGGGGATCATCAAAGTAGAGGTGCTACCTGAAGTCTCATGTGAGCCGCCGAGCTCTCCGAGAGGGTGGGTGTAGAGCGAGAGGAGTAGGGTCCCCTAGATTGTAACTTCCTTGAGAGCAGGTTTTGAATTTACTTTTTGCCAGGGGAAGGTATTTGTTAAGCACTGCTCTAAGGGCTGGGGTAGATTCAGTCCCTGTCCTATATGGGGCTCACAGTCTAAACTGGAGGGAGAAGGATTTAATTCCCATTTTACATCTGAGGTAACAGAGGCACAGAGAAGTTCAGTAACTTGCCCAAGACCACACAGCAAGCAGTTGGCAGAGTCAAGATTAGAACCCAGGTCCTCTGGCTCCCAGGCCCGTGCTCTTTCCACTAGGCCATGCTGCTTCCCGGTACGTACTAAGTTGTACCTTCTCAAGGACTCAGTACACTGCTCTGCCCACAGTACATTTACATTAAGTTTACCATTGATTGCTTGATTGATTGACCCAGAAGAGAACCCTGTGAGACACCTAAAGTTAAGGAATGAGAGGAAGAAGAGGAGCCAGGAAACCAACTAAGAAGGAACGGTAAGCGGTGTGGGATGAGACCCAAGGTAGCAAAACCACGCTGTGGTAAGTGTTTCAAGGACCGAGTGGTCCTCTCTGTCAAAGGCAGGTGAGGCGTGAAGGAGGGTTAGGACCTGGGCTCTTCCTCCTGGTTTCACTGTCTGGAAACCGTTTGTACTTGATTTTTATCCCCGTTAGACTATAAGCTCCTCGAGGGCAGGGAATATGCGTCTCCCAACTGTTGTATTCTCCCCTAGGCTTAGCAGGCAGCATACAGTGCCTAGCACTCGGTAACTGTTAAATGAATGCCATTGTTTGATGGATTGATGTGTGGCAGGTTTTCATAACCAACCGGCATAACTGGACCGTCAAAATACAGTCGACACACACCCGGAGACCCAAACTAAAAGAACCCCACCCTCTAAGAATTCTAGATATTGGGCCTAGAAAACATACCCAACTGGGGCCAAGCAACCCTCACTGGGGGCAAATCAATATCGGAGGAGCCGGACCTCTAGGAGGCCTCAATCGTGATGTTTATTGAGCATTTACTGTGTGCAGAGCACTGAACTGAGCACTTGGGAGAGTACGATAGAGAAGGGTTGGTAGACACGGTCCCTGCCCACACGGAGATTAGGGTCTAGAGACTGTAAGCCTCCAATGGGACTGACGGTCTCCTCAGTTGTAGTACTTCCAGAGATGTGTCTCTGATTTTGTATAATTTTAATTAAGCAAAACTCAATAACCCAGAACGTTAAAAGCATCAGCACTTGGCTCCAGTGGTGACTGACTTGGGATTTTGGAACTTGCCAACTCGAGAAACGTGTTGATTCTTGGCTGTTTGGGATATGAATTATGGTAATTATTCCCCCAGCACTTGGCAGTATGCCAAGGGTTTGGGGCACCAGAGAGCTCTTCCAAAAGAGACGTGTTCTTTGCCCCACAGGAGTGGCAAGTGGGGGGTCGCTGTCGGCGTCTGGTCTGAAGTGGGGCAGCACTGATGCCCCTGACTGAGACTTTTTTTGGCTCGGAAGTCTGAGGAGCTTAAGGGGATTGTTCTTTAGGATTTGGGAGCTGGGCTTTATCCCGTATGGGAAGCATCCACACTGCGCCAGCGGAAGACGTCGACACGGTTAGGAGAGCCGGGAGGGATGCCCGTTCTCTTTAGAGAGAGTTGCCCTCTGGTTCGAGGACAGAGGTGGGATTGGATCCCTGGGGTATGAGGGTCAAACTGAGAGCCTCCAGTACCCACTCGCACACTGTGCCTGGGAGAATTTGGGCAGTCCCCCTTTCCGGCCCCTTGTAGCCATTCAAGATGAGCATTGCTCAGATTCCATCGATCACCAACCGGACTCGTGCTTGACCTGTTATTGCAGGAGTGGTGATGGTTTGCTCTGAGTCATCCCCACTCTCTTGCCTGGTCCCCCTGTGCCCAGTGGCAAGCACTGCCAGGTGACCACTAGGGCAGACGGGAGCCATCTGTGGTCACTGACCAGAACCTCTCTGAGACCTCAACAGCAGTGATGATGATGGTATTTGTTAAGCGCTTACTATGTGTCAAGCACTGTACCAAGACCTGGGGAGGATACAAGCAGATCGAGTCGGACACAGTCCCTGACCTATGTGGGGCTCACGGTCTCAATCCCATTTTACCGGTGAGATAACTGAGGCAGAGAGAAAAGAGATGACTTGCCTAAGGTCACACAGCAGACAAGTGGTGAAGCCGGGAGTAGAACCCATGAACTTGTGACTCCCAGGCCCGTGCTTTACCCATTATGCCATGCTGCTTCTCTGGCTCCTCACCCTTTGGGTAAATACAATGCCCAGTGGGGCTGAGTAAGGGCCGAGGGAGTCACCTCCCCTTTTTCACTTAAGCAAGAAATGAAGAAGCAAAACGGAACAACAGCTGCGGAACCACCTGCAACAGGCAATGGTCCGATGGATGAGGAAAGACCTCTCCAAAAGAAGGGGCACCGGACACCTGACTCCGGAAGCCACCCTTCTATTTGGCCCAGGGCTACAAAATCAATGCCACATCCTGCCCGCCCGAAGCCAGCAGGCAACACCGTTGTCTCCGGAAGATCCCTGGACTCGCGTACTCATTGCCCCAACCAGAAAGGCCTAGAAGCTTAGAGAGGGAAGTGCAGATTGAAGAAGTTCCTAACCTGAAATGGAGAGAGGCCCAGGCTTGTCACCTCCCTAGTCAGGAAGGCAAGAGCAGAGATGCCCCGCTTTCACAGAAGCACCCCTTACCTGGAAGAACTTGGTGATTGAAGAAAAAAAGGGAGAGAGAGATATGACTTCCCCTGCTGCCATTCTGCTGCTTGGTGCTCATTCTGTAATTTTATTGCTTTATATTGATGTCTGTTTACTTCTATTGATGTCTGTCTCCCCTCCCCCCGAGACTGTGAGCTCGTCATGGGCAGGGGTTGTCTCTTTTAACTGCTGTATTGTACTTTCCCAAATACTCAGTGCAGTGCTCTGCACACAGTAAGCGCTCAAAAAAAGTGACTGACTGACTGAATGAATGAATTCTCCTACCCTCCTACCCTCTGCTGGAGAGCTGAGCTGATCTGACCAGAAACTAGGCTGGGCTTGTTGGCAGCTCCCCAGTTGGCTCAATGCAGTGCTGGGGTGGCGAAGAGAAGTCGAGGTAGGAGGATTGCCAGCACCCGGAGGTCTTTTTGACTGGTGTTGATTTGATCCTCATTCCCCTGTCCTGAAGTCACCTCCCAGTTTCCCCTAAGGAACCTGGGCCCAGAACTGGCCCAAACCCGAGGAGGGAGCTGAAGCTTTTAGCTTGCACTCGGCTCTGAGGTTCTGAGGTTCCTAGCATGCTTGCTGAAGGGCCGAGCGGGGATGGAGAAGGGGATTGCCTTTCCAAGTGGCACTTTGTTGTGACAAGTGGGGTGAAGGCAGGGGAGGAGAATGGGGAGCCAGAGGGCACCGGGTTGCAGTGGCGTCTCCCAGAAATACTTGGGCCCATCTGTGATCTCCCCCTCCTGCGGCTTACATTCTAAACTAGCTTTGATGCTGATATAAGGGCAGCTGGGCACAGCATCAAAAAAAGAAACAACAAAATAGACACTCTCTCCTGTGCTCTCCTCTCTCTCTCTCCCCCCACTGAGACTTTTATTTCAAATACAATAGGGAGGCATCATGTAGCCGGGTGTGGGCAGGGATTGTCTCTCTTCATTGCTGAATTGTACTTTCCCAGCAGTTAGCACAGTGCTCTGCACACAGTAAGCGCTCAGTAAATACTATTGAATGAATGAATGATTTTTCCCCAAGTTACCCATTTTGTTACGGAGAGGGATTTCATTGACTCATTGCGTTTAGGGGACAGGCAGGAGGCAGGAGAGGTAATTACAGAAGAGAAGGGCGGAAGAAGGCAAAGAGGTTGGGGCCCAGGCAATGGCATTATCTTCCAAGTGGACAATTCGACTGAATTATGGAGAAAAGGACAGAGGATGTAAGAAGTGACTAATAGAGGCACAGAGAGAATAGTGTAAAAACAAACAACTAGGAAAATGGGTCCTGCTTATCTCTGTGTTCCAAATCATTAATTAACTTGAAAGTTCTTGATTAGCAGATCAAATAGCCATTCCATTCTGAGGAAGGGGATTTCTGACGTCATGAGCATAAGCACAGAGGCCAGATAAGGAAGGATAAATTCCTATTCCTCAACACTTAGCGAGGGCTGACGCAGACCAGGGGCTCCCGCCCGGAGCAGAAAACAATCAGAGAGAAAACCAGAAGAGCTCAGAGCCATGCTGGGCAGCCCGCGAGGGGGAAGTGGGCATGAAAGAGAGGGTGCTACTGAGTGGGACATCTGGGGAGCTCCAGTGTGTGAGTCGTCCTCAGGTTGGTGCTCTGGTGGTCCCAGAGTGGCTTTTGGGAAAAGGCTTTGAGAGGTGTTGTAGAGTGGGAGAGGCATGCTTCGCTCCTCTAATGCTAACCTTCTCACTGTACCATGATCTCATCTATCTCGCCACCCAACTCTTGCCCATATCCTGCCCCTGGCCTGAAATGCCCTCCCTCCTCATATCTGACAGACAGTTTCTTTCCCGGGTTTCAAAGCCTTATTGAAGGTACATCTCCTAGAGATCTTCCCTGGCTAAACCCTCCTTTCCTCTTCTCCCACTCCCTTCTGTGTCGCTCTGACTTGCTCCCTTTATTCATCCCCCCCCCAACCCCACAGCACTTACGTACATATCTGTAATGTATTTGTATTAATGTCTGTTTCCCCTGGCCCCACCCCTAGACCGTAAACTCATTGTGGGCAGGGAATATGTCTTCTTATTGTTATATTGTACTCTCCCAAGTGTTTAGTACAGTGCGGCTAGGGGATGGGCAGAAGAGATGAGAAGATAATTACAGAAAAGAAGGGCGGGAGAAGTCTAGGAGGTTGGGGCTCAGGCAATGGCATCATCTTCCAAGTGGATGACTCTACTGAATTATGGGGAAAGGAAGAGACAGAGAGTGGATTTAGGAAGGACTAATAGAGGCAGAGAGAGAAAAGTGTAAAAACAAACAACTTGGGAAATAGGCCCCTCTTTCTCTATGCTCCAAATCAGGAATCCTCTGGCTGATTGACCTACTGATTGACTGTAGGGGGAGAAGCAGCAGGGGAAAGGAGGGAATGATACAGAGTGCATATGGGGAGTGACGAGAGATGGGCTGGGGATGTAAAACGATAGAGAAGACAAGGGAATGGTAAGGAGAGAGGAAGACTGTCCCAAGTAGGGTAAATAGAAGGAAAAGTGAAAAAGAAGGGGAGGAGAGGAAGTAGGAAATGCAAGAAGGGCTGAAGTGGTGCAGACCACGGAGGGCTCAGAGGGAAAGGCCAGAATGATTGGAGGAGTCGCAGGGAGGAAATGTCGGGGAGGAGAAGTGTCTGGGTAGTAGGACCTAGCTCCAGTATTGCTCGGTCGGGTGAGAGGCAACAGCGTTGTTCGAGAGTAATTAGCGATTGCTGTTGCGGCTGCTACTGTCAGTTTCCCTAAGCACCCCATGTTGAAAGGCCAGAGCAGCGCTCTCAAACTGGTTCTCCTGTGCCACTCGGTACCTCATGAGAAATTCACTTAGACAGTATAGACAGGCCAGGCCGACGGGCCATTTGAACTGAGAGGAACAGGGAAGCAGTGGGGCCTAGTGGAAAGAGCACGGACCTGGGAGTCAGCAGGCTAATCCTGGCTCTGCCACATGTCTGCTATGTGACCCTGGGCAAGTCACTTCACTCTGTGCCTCACTTACCTCATCTGTAAAATGAGGTTTAAGACTGTGAGCCCCATGAGGGATAGGGAGCGTATCCATCCTTGTATCTACCTCAGTACTTAGAACAGTACTTGGCACACAGTAAGCACTTAACAAATACCATAATTATTATTATTATTAGGAAGCTGAAGATTGCTCGAAATGGGGTCCCCACACGTTCCCTGCTCACAACAAGCTTACAGCCTAGAGGCCGATTGGCCCCAGCCTCATTCTCAGCAGAGAGCTGGAATCCAGACCAGAACATTTCCTCAACCGGTGTGTCCCGGTCACAGGTTGAGGGAATGTTATGGTCTGAATAAAGTCTGATGCACTGTAATGCTGGGGAACCTTTCTTAGGAGTCTTAGTCAGTTTCTCTCTACTGAGAGCCCCAAAAGGGAATCTGCATAACATTTTTCCCCATGACTAATCAGAGAAACCAAGGGCCAGAGAAAGGAAATGAGTTGTCTAAGTCTTGGATGAAATAATGAGGAGGAGAGAGATGCCATCTTTCCATACCTTCCTGGGAAGGTTTGGAGTTAAGGGCAGGAGTTCATATGCAGCACCATCTTGGGTCAGTCCCAAGGTCCATCCAGCTCAGGACTCCATCTCCAACAGGGGCACCAAAGCATTCAAAGGAAACACATTCTGATTGCCCTCCTGGACTTCCACTGTAATGGTTAGAGATGGACCGTCCGAAACCCCCGACTCCTCCCCAGTGACCCGGCACAGACCATCCAACACCCTTGACTCTCCCCTCTCTGACTCTGACTCTTCCCCAGCATGGTTTAGTGTAAAGAACACAGGCCTGGGAGTCAGAGGTCGTGGGTTCTAATCCCAACTCCACCACTGGTCTGCTGTGTGACTTTGGGCAAGCCACTTAACTTCTCTGTGCCTCAGTTACCTCATCTGTAAAATGGAGATTAAAACTCTGAGCCCCTCGTGGGACAATCTGATTACCTTGTATCTACCCCTGTGCTTAGAACAGTGCTTTGCACATAGTAAGTGCTTAACAAATACCATAATTACTATTATTCCCCAGTGACCTAGCAGGGATCATCCAACAACCTCTAATTCTCCCCTCTCTGTCTCTGACTCTTCTCCGATGAGCCAGCACAGACCATCAAACACCCCTGACTCCTGTCTCTGACTCTCCCAGTGACCCAGCATGAACCATCCCACACCCCTGTCTCTTCCCTCTCTGTCTCTGGCTCTCCCCCAGTGATCTAGCATGAACTATTCCTCCATGGATCTCTCCAAAGCCCTCTGGGACCTGCAGTTATTGCCTGTCTATACAGCTTAATGTGGGAACCCTCGTCATGTTCTCATGGTAAGCTTGGTGTTTGGCCTTTACCTTAGGAGTGTCTGTTCACCCTGGTTTCCATGGTTTCCTAGCCCTACCCCCCCTTGCCCATTCCTCTCCATTCTGCACCCCTTGCTGCCTCCAGGCCTGCTGGCCCATTCCCTCTCACGGCCCCTGGGTGTGTTGGGGAAGCTGGGCTGGGTCAGCGGGAGTTGGGGGCTTTGGGTCCCCGGGTCAAACCATCCCTCAGGGTCCCTTAGAGGATGAATTTTGGTGACCTATAAGCCTATTGGACATTTCAGATTCCAATTTCCCTTTGCCCTTCCTTAGGTTTAAGGAAGAATATTTTTCCAGGAAGATGGAGAAAGGATGAGCCTGTGTCACTTAACACCACCTGCCCCTAGGTCCACAAAGAGGCCCCCAAATAGCCATGAGACAGGGCCCTCCCCGTTGGCCCCCCCGACCATGCCTCTTGCAACGCAGGCCGGGGTTTTGGCCGGCCTCTCCAGTGCCCCTGTCCGACACCCCCTGTGGGGTGATGGGAGATGTGATAGAGGCAGCAAAGCCAGTGACTTTTCCCTTCCTTATTTCTCCCGCTCATCTTGGGAGGCAAAATTCCTCTGGGAAATCTGTTGGGGCGAGCACATCTGGAATTTTTTAATGAGCTCGGCCGGGGAGCCAGCCAGCTCTTTACCAAGGAGCGTTTCTGGGTCGGGGCTGCCCAAGAGGAAAGGCCATCCGTCGCCTCAGAGTACCTCCGGCCAGCGCAGGGCAGCGGGGCTCCTCCCGTCCGGCTCTGGACTCGACGACCCAGCCCTGCAGGCTCTCAGAGGCGGCCCGGGCCTTGCCAGGGCACTGAGTGCCCTGGCCCGGGTTGAAGGCCTCCGAGAATGGGACAGAACACCTGCCCCTTCCACGTGGGCCCTCCCAGACCCCTCCCTCCTGCCTCCCCTTCCTCGCCAGCTGAGCCCTGCCACAAAGGAAAGAAAGCAGCCTGTGTTTGGCGCTGGGTGGGGCCTCCACACTCTCTGGAATGAAACAATGCCGTTACGTGGTCAAAATAATAAGTAACCGTGGTGGGAGAGTGTGGCCCGCCAGGAATACTGCATGGAGGCTTTCCTCGCACTGCGTCCCCTCCCCTCTCTCTGAGACCACAGGCCTTCCCTTCCTCCCTTCTGTGACTCCATCTCAAAAAGAAAGGCAGTCACCTTTCTTAGAGGGCTGCAGGGGAGGTCAAGGTTCACGAAGGCAAAGGACAGACTCCCCTGAGGGCTTGGGAGCTTTCTGTTTCCCTGATCAACGGTTTCACCAGGGGTGCAGGTCTCCATAGGGCACCCCAGGGACTGAGGAGAATCTCTCTGGGCTCCCTGATAGGCCAGAGAGGGGCAGAGTGGTGGCCCCCAGAGCCGGTGAGGAGGGAAACTGCTCTCTCTGTGCTGCCCTGAGTTCAGGCGTCTGCTGGGAGCTTATTGAGAAGCCACAGCTCGACCTGGGGGTGAAGACGCTGAGAGATTGGTGGCAACAGCAGCCAGACCAGTGTCCCCTGTCAACTGCCCTGCCCCTTTAGTGTTTCTTCCTTGCATGTGAATGGAGGTGTAGGGGGTGGGGAGCAGGAGGGAGGTCAGCCGGGTGAGAGGCAAGAGGGCAAGAGAATCAGCATGGCCTAGTGAAAAGAGTCCAGACCTGGGAATCGGGAGACCTCAGTTATAATCCCAACTCTGCCATTTGCCTGCTGTATGACTTTGGACAAGTCCCTTAACTTCTCTGAGCCTTAGTTTCCTCATCTGTAAAATGGAAATAAGATGCCTAGTTTGTTGGGGGGGTTTTAATGGTATTTGTTAAGTGCTTACTAGGTGCCGAGGCATTTTACAAAGCACTGGGGTAGGTACAAGATAAAATGGTTGGACACAGTCCCTATCTCACATAGGGCTAACAGTCTTAATCCTCATTTTGCAGGTGAGGAAACTGAGGCACAGAGAAGCAAAGTGACTTGACTAAGGTCACACAGCAGACAAGTGGCAGAGCTGGGATTAGAACCCAGGACCTCTGACTCCCAGGCCCTTGCTCTTTCCACCAAGCCACACTGCTTCTCTGTTCTCTCTCTTCATTAGACTTTGAGCTCCATGAGAGACAGGCACTCCGTCCTGTCTGATTGTATTGTATCTACCACAGTGCTTGACACATAGTAAGTGTTTAACAAGTACCCCAGTACTAATAATAAAACAAGAATACTTTGGCGGAAACAGGATGTTAAAAGAGTTGGAAAACCCTGTGCTAGAGAGTTAAGCCCTCACCTAAACTGAGGTTACAAGAGATAGTCCAACCTCATCCTCTGTGGACTTTTACAGAGGAGGAAGAGGAGGAGGGGGAGGATCTCAGTGTGAAGCAGCGTGGCGCAGTGGAAAGAGCACGGGCTTTGGAGTCAGGGCTCATGAGTTCGAATCCCAGCTCTGCCACTTGTCAGCTGTGTGACTGTGGGCAAGTCACTTAACTTCTCTGTGCCTCAGTTCCCTCATCTGTAAAATGGGGATTAAGACTGTGAGCCCCATGTGGGACAACCTGATTCCCCTGTGTTTACCCCAGCACTTAGAACAGTGCTCTGCACATAGTAAGCGCTTAACAAATACCAACATTATTATCTGAGACTAGAAGGTGTTTATTTGCTTGTCTCTCCACCCTCCACTGGGCAACTGGGCACACCTCTGTTCCACCCCCCACAGGGGAACAGATAAATGCCGCTATTAAGGACTTAAACCCCCTCTCTCCCTGAAGCTCTGACTCCGACAATCCCAATAATGATAATAATAATGGAATTTGTTAAGCGCTTACTGTGAGCCAGACACTCTACCCTTTAGGGGCAGAGGGCTGGGGGAAAAGCCTCTCTCCCTCCATGAGCACTTAGGTGGTCCTGGGAGCAGCACCGGGGAGCCCAAGGATGGAGTATTTACTGTACCGTACTTTCCCAAGCGTTTAGTTCACTGCTCTGCACACGGTAAGAGCTCAATAAATACAATTGAATGAATAGAGTGGTTTTCTCCAGAAGCCCGGGGACAGAGGAAGTGGAGGAGGAAGAGGAGGCTCAAGATAGGAGAGGCAGCTGCCTCCGCTCCTTCACTGCTTCAGGACTCTCAGCTCACCGGCTGGCCAGCCCCCCGTCAGGGCCCAGCTCCCCTCCCAGGGCTCTGCCCCAAGGCCCCGGGGGCTCCTGGCTGGATGGGAACTCTGTTTCTAAGCAATTGTCTTTCCCCTCATGTTCACTTATGTCTGGTGATAAGGACAATAAGAAGACCAAAACAAAATGGAAAACCCAAGCCAACCCTTCCTAAGAGATCAGAATGTTCTTCTGGAATCAGGGGGTGGAGTATATCAGGCCATTTTAGACAGAAAGTTTGTCGAAGGCAAGGGTTACATCCTGTGAATCTTCTGTACGGTGGCGGGCACACTGAGAATGCTCCATAAATACTAACCCACCAGGGCTGGGGAGGGAAGGGGAGGAGGGGAAGGTGATCTCGGGGAAGGGGTGCGGCTCCCATCTGCCAACAGAACCCCACCCGCCTCCCATCTTTAGGATCTTTGCATTGACCAATTGACTGATTGATTGATAAGACCCTGTTCCCCACCTGAATTTAGGAAAAGCTAATCTAGGTTGGGGGGAGGAGAATGATGGACCTCTAGGATCTCTTGGTGATTCTTTCCAACCTGCAGAGCACTAGCCTCCCTTAGCCTCAGTTCTTTCATCCGAGCAGGAGGAAAAGAGGATCATGGTCTGCAGGGCGTTTGGCTCGTGGCCAATGACAAAAACTCCAGGCGCGCTACAGCAAGTAGATCTGGGCCTCGGTCTCGGTTACTTCAGGAAAGCCTCTGAACATCCGTGACTCAGAATATGCTGAAGTGACATCTGATGAAAGGGGAGGCCCTCTCTGAAACCCCACTTGCCTCCTTCTGGGTGCCCTGGACTGGTCTGCTGTGAAACCATCTTGGATTTCTCCGGCAGCTCTTCGCTCGGAGACTTGAGGTATCTCCCCCATTTCCTCTGATGGCAAGTCTCACAAGATCATAAGAAGAGCCCACCTGGGCTCTGTCTCTGACAGGGGCACGAGGTCACTTGAAAGGATCATGTGCCATCCTCGACACCCATCCTCAAGGAGGGGGAACTGGGGGCTAGTCCTCTCCTGAGAAACTGGTGTTGGAAATCGCTTCGTCTCCCACCTTTCTGAGGCGGAGTCGACAAAATCAAGTGGGAGTCAGGAGATGCAGGTTCTGGTCTAGGTCCTTCCACTTGCTTGCTGGATGACCGTGGGCAGGTCTCTTAGTTTCTCTGTGCCTCAGTTTCCTCATCTGTAGAATGGGGGTAAAACACCTATTCTCCACTCCCCCCTCCTATACTTAGAACAGGGCTTGGGACATTAGTTTTAATAAGTCTATCATTACTGTGGACAGATATAGCCTGCACAACCCTGGCCTCTGCCTTCTCCCCGTCACGCCGACTCTACCCCCAGTGACCTAGTATGGGCCATCCAACAACCCTGACTGCTCTCTTTTGGTCCCTGACCCTCCTCCCAGTGATCCATGGATTTATCCAGACCCTTCTCCAACTCGATGATCCGCTTACCTTCTGCCATGTGAAGGGTTTCCTTGTTTGTTTTGAACCTGCCACCTTCAAGCTTCAGTGGATGGCCCCCTGTCCCAAGGCTGTGGGATTCTGTGTTTGCCTTGTCCATATCCGTCCCAAGTGGGTAAACTTTCATTCAATAGTATTTATTGAGCGCTTACTATGTGCAGAGCACTGTGCTAAGCGCTTGGAATTAACAAGTCGGCAACAGATAGAGACAGTCCCTGCCCTTTGACGGGCTTATGGTCTAATCAGGGGAGACAGACAAGAACAATGGCAATAAATAGAGTCAAGGGGAAGAACATCTCGTAAAAACAATGGCAACTAAATAGAATTGAGGTGATGTACATTTCATTAACAAAATAAATAGGGTAATGAAAATATATACAGTTGAGCAGACGAGTACAGTGCTGAGGGGATGGGAAGGGAGAGGGGGAGGAGCAGAAGGAAATGGGGGGAAAAGAGGGTTAAGCTGCGGAGAGGTGAACGGGGGGCGGGTAGAGGGAGTAGAGGGAGAAGGGGAGCTCAGTCTGGGCCCCCACCCAATTGGCCTCTCTCAATGGGCTTTGGAGTCAGAGGTCATGGGTTCAAATCCCAGCTCTGCCACTTGTCAGCTGTGTGACTGTGGGCAAGTCACTTGACTTCTCGGTGCCTCAGTTACCTCATCTGTAAAATGGGGATGAAGACTGTGAGCCCCACATGGGACAACCTGATTCCCCTGTGTCTACCCCAGCGCTTAGAACAGTGCTCTGCACATAGTAAGCGCTTAACAAATACCAACATTATTATCCCTTCCTCCCTCCTCACCGTGCCATCCTCCCTGAATTGGAGAGTCTCACTAATCTACCAGGGTCCTTGGGAAGGGAACAGAAGGGTTTGCAACACAACCAGTTCCCAGTCAGTTAGGCCAGGAGTCCAGCAGGCTGAACTGTCCCCCTAGTGCCTAGATTCTCCTTCCCCACTGTCTGGCCGGGCATTTCCCAGAAGCCAACAGGGTGGTGTTGCTCTTGCCATCGAGGAGGCTGTGCAATTTCGACTCCACTCCTGGCGATTTATCCCTTAAAAATCTATTAGGGGAGAGAGCAGTCAAGAGACCTGAGTTTGATTCCCAGCTCTTGAATCCCAGCTCTGCCCCTCTGTGTCCTCAGGCAAGTCACTTAACCTCTTGAGATCTCAATTTCCTCAGCTGAAAAATGGGGATAATCATTAATAATAATAATAATTGCGGTACTTCTTAAGCACTTACTATGTTCCAGGCACTGTACCAAGAACTGGGGTGGATACAATCAAATCTGGTTGGACACTGTCCCATGTGGGGCTCATAGTCTCAATCCCCATTTTACAGATGAAGTCACTGAGACCCAGAGAAGTGAAGTGATTTGCCCAAGGTCACACAGCAGACAAGTGGGAAAGTGGGGATTAAAACCCACGGTCTTCTGACTCCCAGGCCCATGCTCCATCCACTATGCCATGCCTGTGGGGGTCAGGGACAGTGTCTGATCTCATAACCTTGTATTTACTCCAGCGCCTAGCACATAGTAAGCGTTTAATAAAGGTCATGATTAATTCATGAATTATTTAATGAGGCCTCGGAGCATCGGTCTTGACAATGAATCTGAGTGATAGCCCAGGTTTCTCCTTTCCGTAGCCCCCGGGCAACACTGGGGCAAAAACTCTGGTCTTGGCCCGGGCCTGGGAGAGCACAGACTCAGCCTTTGTGTGCCTCCAATAACAAGGGCACTGTGTTTTCCTAGCGTCATCCTTCTAGACAGCCCCACTGGAGAGGGAGAGCAGTCCCCAGCTTGCTCCTCTCTGCCTGCTGTTGGAAATCACTTTGTCTCGCGCCTTCCTGAGTCGCCGCAGGTCGATAGAATCAAAATTCTATTAGTCTTAAAATACCACCGGGACATAGGGTGAGTTTTTATTTACCATACCAACCGATATTCCTCTCTAAGCGTTGGGGTGGAACCCAGCACCCACACTGGGGCATTTTCCAGTGAGGAGCGGAGCTGTGCAGGAAATGAGGAGTTCGGCCATTCCTGCAGATTCTTAGGGAGAAAGAGGCCTCCTTGAAGAAACTTCCTTAGCCTGGAGGCCGTGGTGACCCCAAGCGTCTGAGTTCAGGTGAACCCGAAAGGCACACCCCCTGTATTTACGCAGGAACACGCTGGCATCGCCACCCAGATTGGACTCCACGTGATGTTGCTCATGGACAAATAATAATAATACCTGTGGTATTTGTTAAACGCTTAAGGGCTGGGGTAGATACAAAATAATTAGTCCCACTTGGGGCTCACAGTCTAAGAAGGAGGGCGAACGGGTATCGAATCCCCATTTTGCAGATGAGGGAACTGAAGCACAGAGAAATTAAGTAACTTGTTGTTCAAGGTCACACAGTAGGTAATAAGAAGAAGAGTAATTGTGGTGTTTGTTAAGCGCTTATTATGTGCCAGGCACTGTACTAAGTGCTGGGGTAGATACAAGACAATCAGATTGGACACAGTCTCTGTCCCACATAGGGCTCACAATCTGCACCCCCATTTTACAGATGAGGGAACTGAGACACAGAGAATTGAAGTAACTTGCCCAGAGTCAAACTACAGACAAGTGGAGGAGTTGGGATTAGAACCTAGGACCTTTGACTTGCAGGCCTATGCTCTATCCACTAGACCATACTACTTCTTAGATACTTCTTAGATACTTCTAAGATACTTCTTCTTAGGTCACACAGTAGGTAATAAGAAGAAGAGTAATTGTGGTGTTTGTTAAGCGCTTATTATGTGCCAGGCACTGTACTAAGTGCTGGGGTAGATACAAGACAATCAGATTGGACACAGTCTCTGTCCCACATAGGGCTCACAATCTGCACCCCCATTTTACAGATGAGGGAACTGAGACACAGAGAATTGAAGTAACTTGCCCAGAGTCAAACTACAGACAAGTGGAGGAGTTGGGATTAGAACCTAGGACCTTTGACTTGCAGGCCTATGCTCTATCCACTAGACCATACTACTTCTTAGAGATCCTGGAGGCCAGCCCAACCTCTTGGGCTTAGTTGGATTTTACCCCACGGGCTTGCTCAGAACAATGGGACCCGCTACTCCCCGGTCAACCTCACCCTCGATTTCCTCTGAGTCTGGGAGCCCCTTGGGGGCCAGGTACTGGGCCTACATCTCAGCCGGGGACTTCTTTCCCATTGTAGAGAATAGTGCTTGGCACATGGTGAGAATTAAATTAAAAGTAAATTTGGATATTTGTTCAGCACTTGCTGCGGACCAATCACTCTTCTAAGCACCAGGGTAGATTCAAGTTATCAGTTCGGACACGAGCTCACAGTCTAAGTAGGAGGAAGAACAAGTATTGGATCCCTATTTTACACATGAGGAGACTGAGGCACAGAAAAGTCAAGTGAGTTGCCTAAGGTCACCCAGCAGACAAGTGGCAGAGCTGGGATTAGAACCCAAGTTCTCCAACTCCCAGGCCTGTGCTCTTTCTCCTAGGCCATGCTGCTTCTCAGTAGCCATGTTGCTTCTACTGTTCATTTATTCACCACTCACAAGTGAACTAGAGGTTGGAGGTGAAACCAGGTTTCCTAACCACGAGACAACACTGTCTCTGGGCCAGGCCCCCTGGAGTAGCCGCTTAGGGAGAAAAAACCCAGCCCGTCATGCCCAGAACCAGTGGGATCGACGGCCAAGGTTATTTATCCCGAGAGTGGCTGCCTCTCCGAATCCCCGCGGTGGTCCACGTGGGGTGAGGCGGTCCGGACGGGATCAGAGCCCAAACCGAATCAGACCTGAGAGATCCCTATCAGAAACCAGGAGTCTGCCAGGGACAGATGGGGGAGTTGGCAGGGTGAGAAGGCCTGGCCTATGAAGTCATTCCTCTAATGGGCTGGGCCCCGTGGAGCAGAGACTGACAGAGGTGGGCACCTTTCTGGGCTGCCGCCCTGGAGATCGGCCCCAAGGACGGTGAAGTTTCCAACAGAAGCTGGGGCTGTGGCAGGGTCGGGAGGGTGTCTTCTTTCTGCTTTGGGAAGAGAAGTGGGTTTGGGAGGGATCAGTCTAGGGGGAGGACTTTGACGTGAGTCAAACCCCGGGACCCAACCTTTAGTGTGCATTTCATTCACTGGGCAAGGATGAAGCCAGATAAGCTCTTGAGTGTCAACGCTAAGAGGATGTCGAGCCATTGTTTCCCTCCCAGTGGTCTGGGTCGGCCTTCCAGCTTCGCATACCCTGGATCCCTGAGCAGCTCCGGGAGCTTGCGAGCAGGGCAGGAAAGACCCCAACTCAGGTCCTCCTGTGCCATTTGCTCTTTGCAGCCTCCCTGCCCTCCTCAGCCCTGTCCCATGCTTCCCTCCTAAAGCCCCTCCCCATATCCACCCACCCCTGGACTGCCAGTACGATCGATCAAGCAATCGATCGGTCAGTGCCAGGTATTGAGTGCTTACTAAGCACTTGGGAGAGTTCAGTAGAGTTGGTAGACAGGACCCCTGCCCTCAAGGAGCTTGCAGTCTAGTGGGGAAGATGGATAATAAAATATATTACAGATGGGAAAGCGACAGAGAATAAGGATATATGTGCATGAGGGCTGTGGGGCTATGGGTTGGGTGAGCATCACAGGGCTCGGGGGGTGCTCATCGGTGACACAAGGTTGCCAAGGTTGCTGGGCCCAGTAACGAAAAGGTTTCAAATCCAGCTTAGCCTTTGACTAACACACCTCAGCCACAACCTGGAGAAAATCATGAAATAACTCAGCTGCAGCTGCATCTGCCACCACCGCAGCCTCACGCAAATCTCTCTGGTAAGGCAGGGGAAGGTCTCAGTAACTCGTGAGGCTCCAGATTATGGCACCTATTTTGCCTATAGGAGCCCTTGAAATACTGAACCCACCAGTTCTCCATTGGCAACTGGGTTGGGACCCCAGGTCCCTAACTATGAAAGTATAAGTATAAATATTAAATATTATTCTAAATAAAAGTACATGTACATATATCCATATTTTCATGGTATTTATTGAGTGCTTTCTAAGTGCCAGGCACTGTACTAAGAGTTGGGGTGGTTAGAGCCCAATCAGGTTGGACACAGGCTATGTCCCACATAGGGCTCACAGTCTTAATCCCCATTTTATAGATGAGGGAACTGAGGCCCAGAGAAGTGAAGTGACTTACCCAAGGTCATACAGCAGACAAGTGGCAGAGCTGAGATTAGGACTTTCCGGGGTGGGATGTGAAACAAAAGAATAGTAGTAGTAAGAGCATGAAATGAGCACCCATTGGATGCAGTGCACTGTACTGAGCACTGGAATCAAAATGGAGATGTTACCTATTCCCTGCCCAAAAGGAGCTTACATTTTAATGAGGACAACAGGCATAAAACTATATACAAATAGAGTAATCCAAATAAATAATTGAATGTACCATTGAACAGCACTAGCATATCCGAAAAGGGTCAGGATGAGTATCCATTAGTGCTGAAGTGCCAGAGGTTGCTGGTCCAACTTGGGGTGCCGGGAAGTGATCGGGGAAGTGGAAGCAGCGTGGCTTAGTGGGAAGAGCGCGGGTTTGGGAGTCAGAGCTCATGGGTTCTAATCCCAGCTCTGCCACTTGTCAGCTGTGTGACTTTAGGCAAGTCACTTCACTTCTCTGTGCCTCAGTCATCTCATCTGTAAAATGGGGATTAAGAATCTGAGCCCCACATGGGACAACCTAATTACCTTGTATTCCCCCCAACCCCCACACTTAGAACAGTGCTTGGAACATAGTAAGCGCATAACAAATACTTTTATAATCATTATTATTTTAGGAGAGATGGGAGGGTAGGGAGAGCTGTGATCTATCTGTTTGAGGCATGCAGAGAGTTTCAAGTAGGGAGAACAGCATGGGGGAGGGCACAAAGGCCAAAGAGGAGAGAGTGAGGACCAGTTAGAAGATTGGCTTGAGAGGAATGAAGAGAATTAGCTGGAGAGAAGCAGGTAAAGAGAGTAGACCCTTAAGCTAGGGTAAATCAGCAGAAAGCCGGGAAGCCCAAGGCAGCGGAGGGTTTGAGTAAGGTGATCCACAAGGCACAGATCGGAAAGAGTAGAGGCTGGAGGCTGGGATTCCCAAAAGGAGGCTGATGCAGAAGTCTGGCTGTGACATTAATAGTAATAGTATCTTTTAAGCATTTTCTATGTGCTTGAACTAGGAAGGTAGTTGTTTGGTTGGAGATGAAGGGACAGATCCAGGAAATTTTATGTAGGAAGAACCAGCCAGATTGGCAATAATAATAATAATGGTGGTATTTGTTAAGCGCTTACTATGTGCACAGCACCGTTTTAAGCGCTGGGGGGAATACAAGGTGATCAGTTTGTCCCACTTGGAGCTCACAATTTTAATCCCCATTTTACAGATGAGGTAACTGAGGCACAGAGAAGTGAAGTGACTTGCCCACAGTCACATAGCTGGCAAGCGGCGGAGGCAGGATTAATAATAATAATGTTGGTATTTGTTAAGCGCTTACTATGTGCAGAGCACTGTTCTAAGGGAAGGGGTAGATACAGGGTAATCAGGTTGTCCCACGTGAGGTTCACAGTTAACCCCCATTTTACAGATGAGGTAACTGAGGCACAGAGAAGTTAAATGACTTGCCCACAGTCACACAGCTGACAAGTGGCAGAGCCGGGATTCAAACCCATGACCTCTGACTCCCAAGCCTGGGTTCTTTCCACTAAGCCACAATAGATTGAATGTGGAAATTGAAAGACATTGAGGAGGAACCCAAGGTTTCCAACTTCTGGGACAGGGAGGTTGGTGGTTTTATCAACACAGATAGGAAAGATAGGAGGAGAAGTATGCTTAAAGGACAAGATGGGTAGTTCTGTTTTAAACTTGTTGAGTTTCACATGCCAAATGGCCATCCAGATAGCAGAGTTCTGGAGGCCAGAGAAGATGTGAGATTGGCGGTTAGCTGAGAGAGAGAGATCAGGGAGACAGAGAGATTTAGGAGTCATCCGCAAAGAGGTGGTTGTTTAAGCCGTGGAAGCAGATGAGCTCCTTGAAAGAGGGACTGCAGAGTGAGGAGAGTAGGGGGCCTAGGCCAGAGCCTGGACAGCCCCCATCTCCCCCCTGCAGCAGAAGGGTGAGAATGAGGGAAAAGCAGAGCCAGTGGAAGAACTGGAGGGAGCTTCCCTTAGAGAGAGCTTCTCTTAGAGAGAGCACAAGCTGTCATCAGGAGTCATGGGGTTAAAACTTGACTGTAGTATGTTGAGAGTTGGTGGAGAGGAAGTGAAGGCAGACAGTGAAGAGGCCCCGAAGGAGAGTAGAGAGACAAGGTGATAGCCACAGGAGGCCTTAAGGGTAAAGGGAGTTTTCTAGACCGTGGAAGACATGAGTTGGTTTGAAGGCAGAAGGAGAGGAGCCAGCGGAGAGCTGATGCAGTTTGTCCTTGTGCCTATGGGAAAAGTACCTCGACAGACCCCTGGGGCTTTATTTTTTGTTATTTTTTAACTTCTCTTCCCCCCCCCCACCATCCCTCCCCCCTCACCCCCCCCTGCTCCCCAGGGGATCCGCATCTCTGGGCAGAGTTTGGACTTTGAATGTTTTTCTATTTCTAAGTGTGTGTGTGTGTTGTCTATGCCTCATGCATTGAGAGAGAGAGAGACTGCCTGTCTGCTCTCTTCACTCATTAAAGCCCCGGTAAAGACACTGGCCTCCCTCCCTTCCCCCCAGCATCCCGCCTCTCTGAAAGGGCCTGAGAGTTTATATTCAGAAGTGGATTATTTCCGGAGGTGGCTGGGGGGGCGGGGGGATGAGGGGGGAAGTACAGACTGAGATTTGAGAGTCCTGAATAGAACAGTTGGTGTGGCCAATATGTAAGGCAGCCCTGAAGCAAGCTCTTTTTATTAGTAACTGTTTGGGCCATTCAGGGCCCCCACCCCATGCTCTTTGGTCTCAAAAACCTGGCCATTGGCAGGCAAAAGTGTTTGGGGAGAGTGGGGGGTGGGAGATCTGCAACACAGTGGGAGTTGAGTAACAGTAGTAAGTGAGCATCTACCCAGTGCCCTGCATCCTATTGGATGCTTGAGATGAAGCCTCAGGCATGGGCCTGACCACTTGAGGCCCAAGCCCCAGCCCTCCTGTAGCAGAGTTGATATGCAGAATTGGCTTAGCTCACCTGAGTTGGGAGCAGGAATCACTCTCTTGACAAGTGCTTCCTGGCTGTGGCAGGGCCCAACGTCCACCCCAGGGAGGCTGGTGGTCACCAGGGACATGAGGTGGGACTCCAGGTTTTCTGCACAAGTCCCTCCCTCTCCCCGATCTTGGGTTCCCCTTTCCCACCGCACCCAATCCCAGGACCCCTCAGCTCCACTCTAGGGAAGGGAAAGCTGCTTGTGCCCCACAGGGAGGAGAGAAGGTAGCATTTGGGAAGGAAAACTCCACCAGCCCAGCCTTGTAGTTAAGCGTGTCCCTCGCCACGGAAGTTCACATCAAGGCTGCGTCTAGACCGAAGGGGAGCCGTTACCTCCCTCCAAGAGCTGGAGGCCCCGCTTGAGCGGTAGGGCTTCCTGGACTCTGTCCAGCTCCAATGCCTATTCAGGGAGCGATGTGGACTCAGCCCCTCGGGAGCCAGCTTCCCTCTCTTTCCAATGGCTGGACCGTGGGAGTTTCTGCCCTGTTGCCCTCAGGAGAAGCAGAGGGACGGAAGTTGCTTCTCAGGACTGGGTCTACCGGGCCGCGTCTCCAAGGGGAGAGTTAATGGCAGATCCAGAAACAAAAAGCCCGGAAAGTGGCAGGCTGCCAGCCGGGGGAGGCTGCCGGTGGGTTCAGGCTCCTGGGGGAGGGATCAAGGGGCAGCCCAAGGGTCCGGGGAGCTGCACGTGGCTTTGTCTCACTCCCTGGAACACCCCCTCCTCCGGTCTCCCCTGGCAAGAGCCGGAAAGACAGCAAAGCCCGGGCCCTCAGGGCCCCTCCCTTAGCCACTAGCTTACACTGGTCCCTCCCAGGGGGCCGCCCAGGGCCACCTGCCATGGAAACCCATCTCCCGGGAAAGCATGAGCTCGGTGACCTACTTCCCAGGCTGTCCGAGGGCCCAAGGGCTGCTGCTGCCTGGGAGAGTTTTGCCTCAGCCTGGCTGCTGCCTGGGGAGAAATGAGCTGGAGTTGTGAGATCAAGCTGGCTCCCTTCACTCCGGGGCATTTCTCTGGCTCAGGAGCAGCCCTACAAATGAAGCCTCAACATGTTTTTGCCTGAGTCCATCCCCAGCCAACCTGCCCATCGGGCTCCCTGCCCGGCCCTAGGCAAGGGGGCCCAGGCCATAGGGGTTTGGGAGAATGAGAACGGGTCAAGGAGGGAGCTCCAGGACGGGCTGCCTGGCATGGTACCCAGGCCCTACAGCGAACGAGGGCTCACCAGTTGGCAGGACCCAAGGATGTGACACGAGCGTGAGATCGTGAGCAGCACTCTTCTGGCTCGCCCTTTGTCCCAGCTGGCCCAGGACTTCTGAATGAACCGTTTGCTGGTTGTCCTTCTGGTCACCCTCACTCATGGGTCACCCAACTCATCCCTTCCCTTTCCATCCCTCACTCTCCCCACAGTGACAAAGGATGGATCATCCGAGATCCCCGGCTCTCCCCTAACTCCATCTCCGACTCTCCGACCAGTGACCCAACATGAACTATCCAAACTATCCAATGCCCCTGATTCTCATCCCTGGCTCTCAATCCAGTGACCCAGAATGGTCCATCCAACATCCATGACTCTCCCCTTTCCATCCCTTACTCACTCCCCAGTGACCCACTCTCCTCCCCACCTTTAATTTCCACCCCCCGGGTGACCCAGCATGGACCACCCACCCCTGACTCTCCTCTACCCCGTCTCTGACTTTCCCTAGTAACCACCATGGACCATCCAACACTTCTGATTCTCTTCTCTCCATCCCTGACTCTCCCCATGGACTCAGTGTGGATCCCTCATCCCCAGATCTATACAAACCCCTCTTGACGCTGCTGGAATTTTTGGCCACCCAACAGTCCTGTGGGAATGGTGCCATTCTTCCCTCCCTCCCTTTGTCTCCCACTACCCTGTCCTCCCGCAGTGGCCCACCCCTAAACTCTAACTGGCCTGAGGCGCCTGGAGGATTCCAGTTTCCTTCCAACTCCCAGGAGTGGAGTTGTGTTGACCTAGAGGAACATGCCTTGAGACTAAAGGCATCTTCACCCCCTCCCCTTCCCTCCCAGTTCTCTCTCTGCCCTCTGGAGCTCTAGGGGCAACATCCCTGATCCACAGTGCCAGAAACTGGAGGCGGGCAGAGGCTCAGGGCATGACGCCAGACTTAGTTGTTAGGTTGCAGTGGGGCAAGCTCCCGCCTGCAGGACCACGGCAAAGCCCTCATTCCGTGCCCCTCTACCAGCACCCCCTCCCTTGCCCTGCTGCCTTCCTCCACCACCAATGCTTGGGCACAGGGTGGGCTGGTGGGAAGGGCTAGGATGGAACTAATCCCACTCTCCTGCCCCCAGGCCATCTCCCCTCAGGTTCCTGTCCACACTGCCAGAAGTCTCACTGGGCCTCTCATTGGTCTCAGAGGCAGAATGGTGAGGGTGGTGCAGGCTGCGCAGGCCCTTGCCCCAAGGGAAGTGTGCCCAAGCCCCTGGGCCCTGAAGGAGGGAGCACTAGGCATAGTGGGTGGAGAGTCCTACCACCTTCAGGGGGCCTCCCAGCTGGTGCAAGTCACACCGCCTACAGCCCTAACAGGTAGCCCCCCTGAGGGAGCAAGGATCCTGCTGAGCCAATCTCTCTCGCTCCTGCAACAGCAGCAGGCCTTCCCAGCCCTCCGGCTTCCACAGAGTATCAGGCCGAAACCTCTGGCCCGCAGTCAGGCCCGGCCCGGGGCTTGTTTGCAGACTGGCTTCTCTCCCAGCCCCACCTCAGGTTTTGCCACTGCCCTGGACCGAGGCCTGGCCAATTCCCCTCCATCCCAGCCCCCTTTTTGGGACCCATCAGGCCCCATGGCATCCGGGCCCAGTTTCAGTGCCCCTCCAGGTGCCCCCGGGAAAGTAGGGAGTTGGAGCTGGGAGGGATCGGGTGAAATGCTCACCCTGCAGATGCTGCTGCTACTGCTGCGCTGGCTATGGGTTCTTCCGCCGGCCCCTCCACCTCTGGTTTCCCAGGCAGCCGATCTTCTGCCCTGCAGGCCCTCCTGCTGATCATGGGGTCGAGCCCCCTCACCGCCGGTCCCCTGGGTAGCGCTACCAACCCAGTCCCAAGCCCCGTCCCCCCACCCCAGTATGAGGGAGCCAGCAAGGGCAGGGCCGTGACCGAAGACTAGCTTCCTTTAGATTAAAGTTGTTTAATGGACCCAGTACTTCCATTAATGGACTGCACTTGGGGGAAACAGATCCAACATTGTGGTTCTTCATGAGCTGTGACATCATGTCTTCCTGCCTTCTTGACCACACCATCCCCTCAGCCACCTCAGCACTCACATGTCCTTGTTTAGTATCGATTTATTTATCTACTCAAGTCTTTGGTATAGATCTAATCTCAAGTTCTTTAACTCTTGAACATTCATCCACTTATGCCAACCGTGGTCTTTCCCACGAGTTTGGAAGTTCCACCAGGCAGGGATTGTGTCTCACACTTCTGTATGATCCCCCAAATCTAGGGTAGTGTTGTGCCCACAGTAGAAGCCCTTTCCAGGGCTCTGCTCACAATAGGTGTCCAGTACAGCGTTCTCCAACCTGGAGGGGCCCAAGATAGTACTCAGCACTGCTGGTGCTCAGTACACTACTCTGCTTTTGGAAAACAGAGTATGTTTGCTCTTCAGGGGCCTAGAAAGCTGTGGGGCCAGTTGGGAAACTGGGACCTGATGGGAATGGAGAGAAATGGGAGGGGCTGCGCAGAAGTGAGGTATGAGTAATAATAATCATCCTGATATTGTTAAATACTTACTCTGCACCAAGCGCTATTCTAAACGCTGGGGTAGATATAAGATTATCATGGGGCTTAGTCTAAATGGGAGGGTGAACAGGTTTTAAATCCCCATTTTGCAGTTGAGGGAATGGAGGCACAGAGAAGTGAAGAGGTTTGTCCAAGGTCACATACAGCAGACAAGTGGCAGAGTCAGGATTAGAACCCAGGTCTTTCTGACTCCCAGGCTCGGGCTCTTTCCACTAGGCCACGCTGCTTCTTTAGGGTTTGGATTGAACTGGATGGCCTGGAGGATCTCGGCGACGCTTTTAAATTTTCTAGGGAGAATGAGGCCATTCCGGAACCCCGGCCCCAAAGCCCCACCCAACAGCCTGCCTCCCCAGAAAGTAATCTGGTGGTTCCCATCTCACCTGTTCTGACACATCCATTCTCTCCTGACTGTCACCACAGCAGAGCTGAATGTTTCAGCCGTGACTCACGCCAGAGCAGAGTTGGCCGAATGGGACGGTCGGGATTAAGGGTCATGGTCATAGTCATGGCCGGGACAAAGCGGCGCTCTGTGTCGTAGCCGCCGATAACCTTCCAGCGATGCGGTACGTCATGGCCGTGGGCGGTGCCATAGCGATGCTGCACGTAATGGCTGTGGGTGCTTGCCAAAGCAATCCTGCATGTTGAATGATCGATCTAGTCATGGCCACCGTGGGTAGTGCCATAGCGATGCTGTACGTCATGGCTGTGGGCACTGCCAAAGCAATATACTGCATGTTGATGAATAATGATGATATTTTTTAAGCGCTTACTATGTATCAAGCACCGTTCTAAGCCCTGGGGTAGACACAAGCTAATCAGGTTGGAAACGGTCCCTGTCCCACGTGGGGCTCACGGTCCTAACCCCCATTTTACAGATGAGGTAACTGAGGCACAGAGAAGTGAAGTAACTTGCCCAAGGTCACACAGCAGACAAATGGTAGAGCTGGGGTTAGAACCCAGGTCCTTCTGATTCACAGGCCCGTGCTGGTTGATTGACCTAGTCATGGCTGCCGTGGGTCGTGCCATGGCTTCACTGTCCATCATGGCCCTGACTAACGTTATAGCAGTACTATGGCCATGGCAGTGCCAGAGCTGGGCTGAACCTCTCGGCGGCAGCCAAGGTCACCGCGGGGCTGAGTCTCACGGCTGACACCGTTCCCACGGGGCCGGGTCTCGAGGCAGTGAACCCGGAGAGCCAGAAGAAGCATAAATCAACATGGGGGATTTGGCTTTAAAGTATCCCCCAAACTCCAGCCACCCCCTCATTAAGTAAGAGCCCTGTGGCATTACTTCCCCCGAGCCCCCGGCCAGTTCCCGGGCTAACCCAAGGGGCTGCTGGCATCCTGAGGGCCACGGCGGGACCGGGGCTGGGGCCAGGAATAATGAATGGGGCTTGGGTGAGGACCCGGCGGGGTGCTGCAGGGAAGGTTCGTGAGGTGCAGGTGGAGTCCTGCCAGCAGGCACACTGTTCCCTTTGGGGGCTGTCGGACCGGGCCGGGCTGCCCCGAGCTCCTACCGAGAGCCCGTTTGAAGCAGGCAGCTTCCTGCCTGGTCTAACCTTGCCTTTGGGAGATCGGTGGAAGGGAGGACTCCTTAGCCCCCCTAATAATGTTGGCATTTGTTAAGCGCTTACTATGTGCAGAGCACTGTTCTAAGCGCTGGGGGAGATACAAGGGCATCAGGTTGTCCCGCGTGAGGCTCACAGTTAATCCCCATTTTACAGATGAGGTAACTGAGGCACAGAGAAGTGAAGTGACTCGCCCACAGTCACACAGCTGACAAGTGGCAGAGCCGGGAGTCGAACTCATGACCTCTGACTCCGAAGCCCAGGCTCTTTCCACTGAGCCACGCTGCTAACGGGCCCTCGGCTCCGGCTCAGCCGAAGCCGCTCCTCTGGTTTCACTTTTCTGATGCTTGGCTCCACTCAGTACAGGCCCTCCACTCTTCTGCTTCTCAGCTGCTGGGTTCTCGTTCACCACCTAGATTGGGGCTCCAGTCCCGCCCCATCTCTCCTGGCCTGTCACCTCACCCTCAGTCCTGCTCCTCAGATAATGAGGTGTTTTTCTGATAATTACTCTCTTCCCTTTCAAAGTCTTATTGGAGAGACACAACTCCTTCAAGAGGCCTTCCCTGACTAAGCCTCCTTTCCTCTTCTCCTCCCTTCTGTGTCGCCCTGACTTGCTCCCTTTATTCATCCCCCTCTACCAGCCCCAGAGCACTTAAGAACATATCTGTAATTTATTTATTCATATTAATGTCTGTATCCCCCTCTAGACTGTGAGCTCGTTGTGGGCAGGCAATGTGTCTGTTTACTGTTATATTGTCCTCTTCCAAGCGCTTAGTACAGTGTTCTGGATACAGTAAGCACTCAGTAAACACGGTGAATGAATGAGTGAATGTCCACCGCCTCAAACATCAGGACAAAAGGGAGCTTCAGGCTCTTTCCCCAGACCAGTGCCCCTCCCCACTGAGGCCCCATGCCTCTCTCCTGAGCCTAGAGACATGAAATTATCAGTCAAAATCACCAGGTTTGAGTGGCATCTACTGGGGTCAGAACACTTTTCTAAGACCTATGGGGCATACATAACGAATACAAGATGTGACCCCCACCCTTAAGCACCTTACAATCTCGTGGGGGCAACCGTAGCATGAATTGACAGATATATCAGAGTTAAGAGTGAAGGAATAGAGATAAATAAAGGCCCAAACGGAGCAGTGAATCAAGAACAGAAAAACGGAGAAATCAGTGAGGGTGGAGGTGGTTGGTGGCATGGCCCCCCTGGAAAGCAGACAGGATGAATCAGTTCTGGAAACTTCTAAGAGGCCCTCTGCCCCAAAACAGGGTGTCACTGACCCAGTTTACTTCAGTCAGCTCTTGGGTTGAGCGAGGGAGGGAGACAGGCCAGGAGAAGAACTGCAGGGAGCAGAGGTGATGGGGGAATAGGAGGGCGGGACGGAAGGTGGAGAGGGTGGGGATCAGGCCTCCTGTTTTCACCGTGGCAGGCGAGTCTGCTAATGAAAAATATTACTGAGTTGAAACCAGCAAAACCTTGAGACATTCGGTGTTTCGGTCTACCTCCTTGCTCTTCTGCTGCCCATTGTCCATCATTCTCTGTGGTGTTTTACCCCTCCCTCCCCATCTCTGCTCTAAACCTTATCCCCTTTCCTGTCCCTTTCTTTCTCTCTCTCCCCAACCCCCCCCCCCCGCCAACTCCCCCTTCCTTCTCCAGGGCTTTCCTCTTTTCCCCTACTATCTGCTGTTGTTTTCTTAATCTGCCTTTGTCTCATCCCTCTTCTCTCCATCCCTTTCCTCCTCCACCTCTTCCCCTGCACCACTGTGCTCCTGACCACTGTTCCCTTCTCCTCCTCCCACCTCTACATCCCAGGCATTCCTCTGTCTCGCTCTTTCTTTGGAGCCTCACTCTCTGGCTGGAGGTTCCCCCCACAATCACCACCCACCACCACTTACCTACCTACCTACCTACCCGCAGTGACTTCTCATTGGAGGAGACCCAGGAGTGAGACTCTCCTGTCCACTTTCTCCCTTTCAACCGGCCAGTTGCTGCACTCTGGCTAGACCGCCCCCCCTTGCCAACCACCCCCAAAGCCCGTGGCCATTAACTCCGCAGGCTGGGGGAAGTGAGGTGGGGAGCGGGGCCACCTCCAGGGACATCTCCCCTCACTGTGCCACTCGCTCCGTCCCGCCTGCCTCAGCCCAGCCTGTTTGGGCAGGCTGGCCAGTTGCCATGGCAACTGGGACCTCCACACCAGAGCTGAGCCGGGGAGAGGGGACCACCTGCCTCCCGGCTGGCACTGCTAAAGCTCCTGTCACACTCTTCCAGCTTGTCTGATGGCAGCTCTAGGGAACCCGATTCATCATAATCCCCTTCCTCAGCCCAGACAAGCAGGCCGGGGCCTGGTAGGGCCGGACTCAGAAGCCCTTCGGAATCAGGCCAACTGTCAAGGCGGTCAAAGTCTCATGTACAAAATGAATGGTCTGTCCAGAAATTTACCTCTCTGCACATGCACACACGCACACACGCACACACACACCTAAGTTCTACCATGACGATTTGCACTTCGGCTCGATCGCAATGAGGGAATCAGGGAACGTTCTTCCGACCACCAGAGCCTGCTTAGGCCCGACGTCTCACGTTACCGTGGAAACCGCCTGTGCGCACGGGCATCATGTCGGCACACCGAGTGCCTCAGCACCAGTTTTCCCAAACGCGGGGTTTCGCAAGAACGCAGACCCCACCAGAGAGAGACAGAGAGAGAGAGAGAAAGAGATGGAAAGAGATTGACTTGGTTTATGGTACCCCATCCCTGTCTGGATCTTTAATGTCGCCCCTTGATTTCCACCCCATTTGGGGACCGTCGAGATCCCAGAGGCATCCCACCCTGAGTCCCCAGGGGCTGTCTGGATCCAAGCTGGCCTCCCACCCGACACCAACCAAGCAATTCATCACAAGCAATCTTCTGGCGGTCCAGGCCAACTGTGTGTCTGCTGGGTGCTGCCTCATCTCCACAGGACCCTTGCGGGTTTTGCCGCCAAATCCCTGCTAGCAGGTCTCCTCCCACTCCTCCCAGCTGAGGCCTGCCACACTTCACACACTTTTCCTTCTCCATTCCTGGCAGATGAGAAGCAGCATGGCATAGTGGATAGAGCACGGGCCTGGGAGTCAGAAGGTCATGGGTTCTAATCATGGGTTCTAATCCCGGCTCTACCACTTCTCTGCTGTGTGACCTTGGTCAAGTCGCTTCACTTCTCTGTGACTCAGTTCCCTCATCTGTAAAAGGGGCTTAAGAGCCTGAGCTCCATGTGGGCCGGGGACTGTCACCCTAGGGCTTAGAACGAACAGTGCCTGGCACATAGTAAACACTTAACAAATACCATAATTATTATTATTAGAGGAACTCTGAACTCTGGCAGGGGTGCTGCCACCCACCAGCCCTCAGTGCACAGCCTGAAGTGGGGCCAGCACCCTGGCTCTCAGCCTGCGAGGTGGAAAGAGGGACTAAAGGGGAGAGCTCAACCTTCCAAGAAAGGCCAGGAAGAAAACCGAACCCGGGGCCTCTGGGATCTGGAACATTCCAGGCCGGTGAATGACAACTGGCCCCGAGACCAGGGAGCCCAGCGGCCACTGCAAGCCACAGGCAGAGTTCAAGAAGGGGCCTGGCTCTCAGTGGTTTATATGGCACATGGAGGGAGAGGGGTGGGTGAGCTTTCCCCGTACAGTCCCTTCTCCCTCCCACACTTCCAGCTGCCCCTCATCCCCTGCCTCCTCCACCACCTCCCCCGAAGCAGGATCCCACTTTGCCCGCCACCCAGAGATGGTAGTGCCACGGCAATAACAGACCCTCCAGAAACTCAGAGTCACTCGACATGGGGGCAGGGGAGAGGCGGTGAACGATTCATAGCGGGGAGACAGCAGTGAATGCTGGGCTCCGGGCGGGAGACAGCCCCCTGTGCATGCAGACAGCTGGCAGTTATCAAGCCCTGATTATGCCATGGGGATTATCCCAGGCCTCCGCTCCTTCTTCCTCTCCCTCTGACTGCCCTCACCCCACCCTGCTTCTCCATCTTCTCCCTAGGCAGTTACATTGGACTATGTCCATTGGGGTTTATGTGCCTGCGGTGCCAGGCCTCCGGGTTGATAGGCAAGAGGGCAGAGACCCAAACTGGGGAGGGTCTCCCTGACACTCAGGCGGGGCCAGGAACTGAACCTTGAGCTTCTTTGTGTCTTTGGCGCTAATCCCCTACTTCCCGGTGGGGTGGAGCGGGAGCTGCTCTCCTGAGGTGGAGTTTATTGGGCTGGGGGGAGTCCTGCCAAAGTGGGCCTGAGGCCACCTTGCTGATGAATGGAGATACAAGGTGTTTTGGGGTGTTGGTTTTTTTTTGGTGGGGGTGAGGCAGAATCCCGGAATACCGTAATTCTCCAGGCTCAACTGGGAGACCCATGAACCAGCCTCCATTTCAGTTTTCCAGTTTTGCTAATGGGAAGAGTGACACCTGCTTTCTCAGTTCACCTTCACCTCCCGCATACTCCAGGGGCATAGAGGGAACACGGGTGCCAACTGGCATATGGTCCATGTCAAGGAGTTGGCGGGCTGATATGCGATTACTCCTTGGAGGGAGCCAGCTGAGCTCACCGACGTCTGAGATTGCATCAGCTGCAGCAGCGGCGCTCAGGGCCGGAGGAGAGGGCTGGGGGTCAGGGCGAGGGGGCAGGAGGGGGTGGCTCAGCCGTCTTGTCCTGACGGAGTTCAGGCCTGTAGGGCTGCAGGAGGCGAGCGAGAGGCTTGTTGACTGCCAGCACGATGCCCTGCCCTCACCTGGACCTGCTCCCCAACTTTTCAGTACTGCCCTCGGGGCCCAGGGCTCCAGGCTGACTGCTCTCCAGGAGCAGGATTCTTCTAGGTTAGACCCTGCATTTCCAGGAGCCTACCAGAACAGGGGGGTGGGGGCTTGTGGACCCTGGGGAGGCCGGCTCGGCTTGCCGAGCCGGTGGGAGGAGGGGTGGAGTGGATGGGAGGTGTGGTCCTGGTGGAATGGGGCTTGGATCACTCCCCCCCAGGGCCTCCAGAAGCTGCCACTCAGGAGGCCAAACCCCCGGGATCAGGGGCCTCCCAGCATCCACCTCCCAACCCTCTGGATAAGGGCGAGCGGGAGCCTGGCTTAGGGGAGAACGCCCTCCACCCCTGCTCCTCCCCAGAGTCCAGGGAGATTGGTGCATCTTGGTGAGCCAGGAGCCAGCACTGAGGTGGGCCAGAGAGAGTTTACAGGGTCTGGGTAGCAAGAGCCCAGGGCCCAGAGAAGCCCCTCCAGGCAATGGAGCCTGGACTGCCCCTCACATCCACACCTGACCCTGGTGCACTCACTGGACCCCAGGAGGTTTGGGTCGGTAAGGGGTACAGAGAGAAGGATGGGGGCAAGAGGATAGGGCTGGGGACTAGAGGCTCTGAGAGAGAGGCAGCTGAGAGGGTGAGGTTGGGTTTGGAGGAAAGAGGGGCACGTCCCCACTGGGTGAGCAGGCAGAGGGGCTCTGAGCAGACCAGAGATGCCCCGGGAGAGAGTTTCACCCTCATTTTCCTTTCCTGCTCAGACTGTTCGGGTGAGCAGACCCCAGCCTCCCGGGTCCCCGTCCTGTGGCAGCAGACAGGCGGGGAGGGTGGGGGGTTTGGGCGGCTGCCCGTAGGGCAGGGCCTGCTGAGGGGCTTCTTCCTGAGGAGGGAGGTAGGGCAGGGTAGTGGCAGAGCTGCTGGGATGGGACCCCAGGGAACTTTGGGCAAATTTGGAACCCTGGAGGCGCTGCCTAAGGGGCCCTCGGGAGGGAGCAGATTCCTTCTAGAAAGTCACCTGACGGGCTCCCGCCGAGAACACAGATTCCTGAGGCCCAGTGCAGCCCCTTGGAGGAGCTGGGCTGTAGAGAGCACGGGCCCCTCCCCCGGAGTCTGGTGAAATGGGCCATGAGGGAAAGAGGTTGGGACAGTCCCGGGGCAGGTACAGGAAAAGCCCCCAGATCAAGTGTTCCATAACTCCAGCGAGGGATTCTGGAAGAGGCTTCTGGCTGCCGAACCCTGGAGTGATGTGCCCGGAAGTCCCTTCCAGGTGCCCAGAGTTGCAAGGTGACCCCGGGCCGGCCGGTCCTCCGCTCCAGAGCCAAGCGGCCCGGCCCCGCCTGCTCTCCTGCACCGCCCCCAGGCCCACCGGGAGCCCGCCACGGTCCAAGGAGCCCCAGGACAGAAGTACCGGCCCCCGAGGGCTCCAGGAGGCTTGGGGCCAGACCCAAGAGGGTTGAAGGCCCATGCGCATGCCGGGCCAGGCCGCGGGGCCCCGGGGACCCCGTCCGCACGGGGCACAGCCTGGGACGCCTCGTGCCGGGCCCGCAGAATCAGCCCCTTTGTTTCCTGGAGCTTCTGCTGAGTCATTGCTCCAGCAGTGTCCCGCACACCGTGTCCTGGGAGTCCGGCCAGGGCCCAGCCGCTGCCCTCTGGGAACCTCCATCCCTCCACTGGGGCACCAGGCTCCCGGGTGGGCCTCCTGGGCTCCCCTTTACCCTACCCCTGGGCTTCCCTCACCCCTACCCGGCTTTGAAAGCCAAATCAGCTCACACGTGGTCCCCTCCCTCCCTCCCTCTGCTGTGCTGAACGGGCTCCCCGCTCAAATACATCCAAGCCGGGCCCAAGGACCGCCCACAGATCTCCTCCTTCCTGCTTCCCAACAGGGGCTATTCCCACCCCCCTGCCGTCCTCTCACTAGGGTTTGGGTCCCAGAAGCTTCTCCTGCCCTACCTTTCCAAAAGCCTTCCCGGGCTGCAGGAGCTCAGACCTGGAGGCGGCTGGGAGTCCGAGCGGACTGCCCAGTGACCAGCCCACCCTCAGGGGCTGCTCCCTTCCACCCCAGATCTCCAGTTCTCAGGCCCCCGGGGCCGTGGGCCCCCAGCCTGGTAGCCTGACCCGTCGAGTCAACCAAAGGAAGGACTTCTGGGCCTGAGGTGAGGGACATTCCTTCCTCGGGTGACAGGTCAATCAATCAATGGTATTTATTGAGCACTTTATGAAGAGCACTGTACTAAGTGCAGTGTACTGAAGCAGCGTGGCTCAGTGGAAAGAGCACGGGCTTTGGAGTCAGAGGTCATGAGTTCAAATCCCAGCTCTGCCATTTGTCAGCTTTGTGACTGTGGGCAAGTCACTTAACTTCTCTGGGCCTCAGTTCCCTCATCTGTAAAATAGGGATGAAGACTGTGAGCCCCACGTGGGACAACCTGATTCCCCTGTGTCTACCCCAGCGCTTAGAACAGTGCTCTGCACATAGTAAGCGCTTAACAAATACCAACATTATTATTATTATTATTAAGTGTTTGGGAAAGTACAAGAAAGTAAAACTGGTCCTGGGGAAAGCCTGAGGCTCCTGTAGGCCTCAAGCCAGCCCTCAAGCCACCCCGGCACAGCGCCACCAAAGAAAGCAGCGTGGCTTAGGGAAAGAACCCGGGCCTGGGTGTCAGAAGTCCTGGATTCTAATTATGGCTCTGCCACTTGGTCGCTGGGTGACCTTGGGCAAGTAATAGTAATAATAATTGTGTCATTTGATATGGGCTTACTATGTGCCAAGCACTGTACTAAGTGCTGGGGTAGATACAAGGTAATCAGGCAGGACACAGCCCCTGTCCCTCATGGAATTCACAGTCTAAGAGGGAGAGAGAACCCCCTCTCCTTCCTCTCCCCTCAGCACTGTACTCATTTGTACATATTTTTATTACCCTATTTATTTTGTTAATGAGGTGTCCATTCCCTTGATTCTATTTATCGTGATTAAGTTGTCTCGTTTTTGTCCATCTGCCTTCCCCGATTAGACTGTAAACCCGTCAATGGGCAGGGATTGTCTCTATCTGTTGCCGAATAGTCCGTTCCAAGCTCTTAGTACAGTGCTTTGCACAAAGTAAGTGTTCAATAAATACTATTGAATGAATGAATGACTCATTTTCCTGATGAGGCAGTTGAAGCACTGAGAAGTGAAATGACCTGCCCAAGGTCACAAGCGAGCAAGTGACGCAGGCGGAGTTAGAACCTGGGATTTCTGATTCCCAGGTGTGTGGTCTCTCCAGTGGGCCGGGCTGCTTCTCTGTGCCTCGGCTCCCTCATCTCTAAAATGGGAATGAGATGCCTGCTCTCCCTTCCCCTTAGACTGGGAGAGACGTTTGGGACAGGGACTGCGTCTGAGTTATTGTACTGTCTCTGCCCTCCGTGTTTGCCCCTTAGTAAGTGCTTGACAAACCCCAAATGTTGCTATGATGAGGATGAGGGTGGTGATGATGATGATGATGATGATGATGATGATGGACCAAGCTAAGCGCCTCCTTTCCCCAAGGTTCCTCCTCTGCCCAGTTGGGCTGGGCAGCGGCATCCCTGTCGTGGGGGCGCCCTCAGGTGGCCACAGTAGGTAACAGCAGCCCCTCTTAACGGGGAGTTCATCTTGCAGAAGCAGACTTCGCATCTGGACATATATAATAATAATAATAACAATAATAATAATAATATGTGTTAAGCGCTTACTATGTGCAAAGCACTATTCTAAGCGCCGGGGGGGATACAAGATGATCTGGTTGAGGTTACAGATGAGGTAACTGAGGTAACTGAGGTACTGAGGTAACTGAGGCCCATAGAATAATAATTAATAATAATAATAATAATAATAACGTTGGTATTTATTAAGGTCTTACTATGTGCAAAGCACTGTTCTAAGCAATACAAGGTGATCAGGTTGTCCCACTTGAGGCTCAAAGTTTTGAATCCCCATTTTACAGATGAGGTAACTGAGGCCCAGAGAATAATGATAATAATAATAATAATAATGATGTTGGTATTTGTTAAGCGCTTACTATGTGCAGAGCACTATTCTAAGCGCTGTAGGGGGGATACAAGGTGATCAGGTTGAGGTTAAAGATGAGGTAACTGAGGTAACTGAGGAACTGAGGTAACTGAGGCCGAGAGAATAATAATAATAACAGTAATAATAATGATGGTATTTGTTAAGGGCTTACTATGTGCAAATCACTGTTCTAAGCGTTGGTGGGGTATACAAGGTGATCAGGTTATCCCACTTGGGGCTCACAGTTTTTAATCCCCATTTTACACATGCGGTAACTGAGGCCCAGAGAATAATAATAATAATAATGTTGGTATTTGTTAAGTGCTTACTATGTGAAGAGCACTGTTCTAAGCGCTGGGGGAGATACAGGGTAATCAGGTGGTCCCACGTGAGGCTCACAGTTTTTAATCCCCATTTTATAGATGAGGTGACTGAGGCCCAGAGGAGTGAAGTGACTTGGCCCAAGTCACACAGCTGGCAAGTGGTGGAGCAGGGATTAGAAGCCACGACCTCTGACTTCCAAGCCTGGGCTCTTTCCACTGAGCCACGCTGCTTCTCTCTCTGGTTTCTGAAACACTGCATCTGAAGTCGACACATTGAAAGTCGGACCCCGTGTTCCCAGAGGAACAGTAATGGGAATGGGGGATTGGTTCCTGAACCACAGATACCCTGTTTTTACCCAAATCAATAACCCAGAACTGTATACTCCATCTTTATTACAGAGGAGAAACATAGTTACATGCGCGTGTCTGTGCTGAGACAGAGAGGTCCCACAAATCGGACGCTAACTTTGACTTAATTCAATATAAGGTGGACTTGTCCACCTCCCCTCATGACCAGGGAGCTGCCCTGTCCCTTCCTTCTTTAAACTCTCCCCCAGCCCTTTACTTCCCCCAATGCTGCGTTTCAAAGATTTCCCTGCTTCCCCAAGGCTCCCATGCACGTCCCACCGCCCCAAGCTCTGCCTCCCCCCCACCCCCCAAGAACTAGTGCCATGTGGTAAAGCTGAGGCCAGGGGAGAGACAGAAGTCAGGGTTTAGTGGGGAAGAGAAGACAGGTAAACTGACGGGCGCCCGTGTGCCTGTCCACAAGGGGAAGTGGCTTCCGCGAGTAGTGCTTGACAATGGCGGCCACGCTGGAGAAGAGCTGAGGGGAAGGAGGACAGGGTTGAGAGCCCAGCTGTGGCAGGGAACCGGTGGGGAGAGGAACTGGACAGGCAGGCCGGTCCCTACCCTGCAGGGATTTGGGGGCGGTGTGGCCAGCTTCATCAAACCACCTCATCCTTCCTACCTCCACCCCTTCTCTCCCTCCTAGCAGCGGAATTTGGGACAGGGCCCCAGGGGCACTCGCCCCATCCTCGGCCCAGCCAACAGAGACCCAAGTGTTCCTCTGGATGGTGGGAGGAGCTGAGGCTGACGGGAAGGTAGTCCCCAGGGTTCAGGACCTCACTCCGCCTGCTCCCCTTCAGTCCCGCCACTCTCCAGCACCCACCTCCTCTCGGATCTTCCCCTCACGGCCAAGAGCGTAGTGCCGCCCGCCGTCCAGCCGCCGGATGGGGACGTTGTAGACACGGTTGTGGAGCAGCACGGCCAGGGTGAAGGGCTGGGACCCTCCGGGGTTCGAGCTGGGACGTACGATGAAGGCCCCGTCCTGGCCACAAGACCCACCCCCGGGCAGTCAGCTCATTGTAATTGCTCCAGGGATGAGTCAGGGTCTCCGGGGGTCCCCATTAGGGAGTCAGGTAGCTACCTTTTGGAGAAGCAGGACGCTTTCGGCTGTCTGGCGGTCACAGGGGTCTGCGTACCAGGGTTGGGTCAGGATGCTGGGGTCCTGCACACAGCACCAGGGGGACACTAAACCAGTGGGCGGGGTGGGGGCCGGTAGGTAGAACGAGGGCTGGGAGGGCGGGGATGCGGAGTTTTTGTCCTGCAGCTCGTAGAAGGCTAAAACGGGTCGAGACAGCGAGGACCCCAGATCAGGGAAGGACCCGGGCCCTTGGTCTCTCTCCCCTCCCACCTGCCCCTTTCACCCACCCACCCCTCTCACCTCATCTATGGAGCTGTTCCCCAGGGAGGCTGCAGAAAGTGGCAAGTACTCAGCTGAAGGAGGGGAGCAAGGTATGGGGATGGAGCTGGGGGGGGGGGGGTGTAGGTCGGAATGCCCAGAATTGATTTGGAACAGGGAAACAGTCCTGGCAATGAAGGGGCCCCTACTGACAGCCAAAGCTGAGATAAAAGAACCCTCTCCCCACTCCATCAGAAGACCTGGATGAGAACTTGCCAGCCCCAGGCTTGGGAGCAAGCCTGTGGGGACAGCCTGGAAGGGGCTTCTGGGCAGGTGAACCCCATCTCGCCTGGCAGGGCACATAGGAAGTGGGGGAATCATCCAGCCTGGGCCAACCCCCACCTCGGGACAGCGAAGGGGATGGGGCGGCGGGGCGTGAGGCAGCAGGGAGCCGTGGGAGAAGGGGGAGGCTTTGGCAGGCAGACTGGCACAAATCCCTGCAGGGACATGGACCACTCCTCACCCTTGGGAACTGTTTCCGCTGGTCCCTGGAACACAGGAAGCCATGTTAAGGAAGCGGTGGGGGCACCCCGAATCCTGCCTCTCTTCAATACCGCCCCCCACCCACTCGCCCTCAACCCCTGGCAACTCCCCCACCCTCCAGCTCACTGCGATGCCTCTCCCCACACTCACGCTGACGGCTGCCCAGGAGAAGGTGTTGGCCCTGGGGAGAGGTATGTGGAGGGCAGATTTAGGAAGCAAAGTTCAACAGGGGACCCCTCCTGGTCTCTCCTCCTTCTCCAGGGTAGAGAATCAGCCTGGCCGGGACCCCCGTCTAGGAATGTTTAGAATGATACTTCCAGCGGGGAGCTCTGAGACAAACTCACCGGGGCAGCTTTGAGACCTTGGGCTGAGGGTTTGGAGGAGTCAGAGCTTGAACACTTGGAACCCGGCTCAGGCTGGGGACCGGGGTTGAGGCTGAAAGAGAGAAGGTGGGTGAGTTGACTGAGGCCTTCTTCAGCTCCAGGGGGCGGGGGGTAGGAGGGTGGGAGTCAAGGACTGGGTAAGGCTGGGGAGCACCCAGCCTGGAGGCTCAACAAGCCCCTAGACTGTAAGCCCCTTCTGGGCAGGGATTAAGTCTCTACCTATTGTAGTTGCCCAAGAATTTAGCTTGATTGTTTGGTTCTAGAAGCCAAGGGTCCCTTGCATGGGGTCAGGACAGAGGATAGCCAGTTGGTCGAGTGGGGGGTAGAAGGAAGGGCTTGTCGGAAGGGCGAGGAGGGCAGGGGGTGGAGGTGAGGAGGTGAGGAGGGGAAGGCACCATGGAGTAGGAAGGGGCTTACCTGGGTGGGGGTCACACTCCAGGTAGATGCTCTCAGGGGATTCCTTCTGTGGGGAGGAAACCTACAGGGCCAGGGTGGAAATGGGACTGAGCCTGTGTGAGCATGTGGCCCTGAGCAAACTGGAATCCTTCTGGGTGTCAGCCGCTGCACTGAGGCCCAGCGATGGATTATCACTGGGCTGTTAGTCCTCTGAGTCACCGAGTGTGCATGCGTGCTTGCAGTGCATGGGTGCATGCGGGCTCCTTTGGGTGTGGCCAGGACTCCCCCAACCTGATGGCAGGGGAAGAGCTGGAGGGACCAAACTTCTTCCACCCAATGGGGATGAAGCAGGGCAGTGGCACAGTATCCTTTGCCTTGAGCCACTGAACTCAGTCCCCTCCAGCCCAGCACTCCTGTTGCTTGTGAAGAGGAGCTGAGAGAGATGAACAGAATCCATTCTGTCCCTTGCCCTCAAGAAGCTGCTGGGGGCTGTGCCTGCCAAGGGGGTGAAAATGAGGGACTCCCCGAAGCAACTTGGAGCAGAGCCAAGGGCCGCCCCCTCCCAAAGCGGCTCCCGCTCAGCCACCTGAGGGAGGACTCAGAGCCCAGGCCACCGAGCCAGGAGCGACTTCTTGGCCGAGCTCTGCCCCAGTCACCATGGCTGCAGAGCCAGTCCGGTCCAGCCCAAAGGCCTCCAGAGGCCTGGAATGGCCCTGGGCTGGATGGTGGAAGGTCGCTGACTGGCCCGGCCCGGCAAACTCCTCCAGGTCATCTGGCCCCTGACAGCCAGCACCCAAGCTCAGAGAGCTGCATTCCCCGGCTTCCCACTGGGAATCCTTCCATCTTGGGACTAACACCAACAATCTGAAAGAGGCTCCCAGAATTCCCCTTTCGGGACCCCTCTCCACAAGCCCCTCCCATCCTTCCCTCCATCCACCCCCCACCCCCACTCCACTCTGAGGCCTAGGCTTGGGCCCCTGGGCCAGGACCAAAGCGGTGGCCGTGGGGTTCAGTAACTCACTGTGCTGTCCAAGGAGCCCGACCCTGTAAGAAGAAGGAGATAGAGGCAGTTCTGGGTGGGGTCAGGGGCCCAGTCTGGGGGTCAGAGAGGCTGGAAAGAATAGGGCTGGGGAGGCCACAGATTACTAAGCCCTTGGGAGCAATGGGGACAAAGGAAGGGTTTCAGCACCAGTCCCTGGCCTGAGCCGGTGCCCCTGGATCCCAGGGCCCCCCAGGGGGAAGTGCTGGGTTAGTTGGGGAAGACTCCGAGATGGGAGCGGGCAGCAGCTTTGCAGTCCCCACCCCGGCCAGAGTGAGCCCCCTGAACTGCTGATTAGACTGTAAGCCCATCAATGGGCAGCGATTGTCTCTATCTGTTGCCGAATTGTACATTTCAAGCGCTTAGTACAGTGCTCTGCACATATTAAGCACTCAGTAAATACTAATGAATGAATGAATGCCCCTACTGGCCCCAGCCAACCCTGGGGTGGGTCCCGGCTGTGCCTTCTCTCCCTGCCCGTGCCTTTGCCGCTACCTCTGCGGTCGATCAGCTGGCTCCGAGTCATGGCTTCCTGTAGGCTCAATGCAGTCAGCATCTGTGGGAAGGAGGGGCGGGGGCCAGAGAGAGTTGGGGAGAGGAGGCTCCTACAGAGATGTGACGGTGAGAGTGAGCATGAGTGTGTAAGGGGGTGTGTGTGTGTGCGCCCGTGCACGCATGCACGCAATAGAAAGCGGATAGGCCTGTTTGTAAGTGTGGGGGTACACGGGGGGATGGTGTCATTGGCTGGTGTGCAGGTGCATGAAAAGGGACAAAAAGAAGAAGCCAGAATTATAGAAAGCCTACCTCCGTGAGTCTGTCCATGGGCCTCCATGAGTTGGTCCAACCCACCGACCCTCCCTGTCTTCCCTAATTCCTGGCACAATCCCAGGAAATAAGGCAAGGTGGTGGGACGGGAAGATGGGGGGGCCCAAGGAAGGGGGCCCTGGGAAGTGTTGGAGCAGGGAGCCAGTGGGCTCGGAATCCATCAGCTGGTGATGGAAGGGGGTGCAGACTGGCCCTGGGTTGCCGGGGGACAGCGGACTGCTTTGCATGCTGATACTCAGGGACTCTCTGAAGCAAATTTAAGCAAATGATACAGATAAGTGGTGCCCACTATGGCTGGAGCTCTGACTTGGCCAAGAGCGGGCAGGGGCTCACCATGGCTGGGTGGGGCTTGGGGAGAAGCCCCAGAGGCCTGGGGAGCCGACTCTGACCCGGCCAATCTGGAAATGACAAATAGCACATAGCTGAGACCCTCGGACCCTCCTTGCTGGCCTTCCCCCTTCCCCCCTAGTGCCAACTCTCCCCGCCCAGGGCCCCAGCCCGAGCCTCCCATCCCTGTCCCTATGCCCCTCCCTGCTCTGCCTCCACCTCAGTTTCTCCTCCCAGCCCTCCTTCATCCACACAACCCAACGACTCCCTCCCCTCTCCTCCCTGCCCTTCCTTTCCCTGCCTCTATCCTCCTCACCTGAATACAGACCCTTCCCCTTCAGAGGTGCTGGACAGGTGGGGGTCACTTGGCGGCGCTGGACCTCATAGGGGGGCACCTCATACTCCCCACTCCCCACCTTCTCCTTGCCCCCCTCCAAGCTCTGCAGAAGAGGGGCAGCAGAGGCTGACTCAGCCTACCACCTGCCCCAGGGGAGAGCAGGCAGGGAATGGGGAGGGATGGGGCAGAAGAGAGTGGATTGGGGGATGCTTGGAGAGGGTGGAAGGACGAAAGTGGAAATGTCAGGGGCAGGTGGAGGCGTGGGGGCCATGGAGATGTGTGGGTCGAACAGCCTCACCAAGATGTTCCGGGTCTGTGGGAGACCTAGGCACCCGGGGCCACAGGCTTCTAACATCTGTCCTGGGGAAGCCAGGTGGAGCTGAGTCAGTTTGCCCACCCTGGCCCCTCCCACTGCCTATCTCCCAGCCCACCCTGAGCTCCAATTTCCTGATCCAGCCAGGAATCTCACAGTGCACTGGGCAGTGCTGGGCTGAGGGGGCACTCAGTCCACACTGCTGATGGGAGCCGCCCCCCAGGGCAAGGGGACCCCTAAGACCCCGGAGGACCCTCCCCACCCCGCACCCCTTCAAGGGAAAGAACCTCTTGATTGGGCCCATTCCCACCTAGATTAACCTGGCCTAGAGTAGCCCACCCCAATAGAGGCCCCTTGCCCCGTTACTTACTTGCCCGTGGAGGCGGTGGTGGGGGTGGCCTCAGCCTGCAAATAGACTCCTGTCAGTTCCGCTCAGGGAAGCCCAGAATTCCAATAGGCCTGATGTGAAGCCCCCAGAAGAAGAGGGCTGGGCCCAGCTGAGCCCCCGGGGGCAGATAGGGGAAACCTCACAGAGGGGCTATGGAGGAGGAATGCCCACAGGCCGGGAGGGGACTGCTGGGGGTTGCACTATTGCCCTGTTCAGATCGCTGTGCCCTCAGCTCTCCGAGAACTAGGGGAGATAGGGGAGGGGGGATGCGAGGGATGGAGCAGGTGGCCCGAGGTGTGGGGTGGGGCGACTCACGGGATCTTGTTTCCTCCGAACCAGTCCTAGAAGAAGCACAGAGCAAGGGAGGGGTCAATGCCGCTCCGACACCGGGAAAGGGAAGTTCGAGTCAAGGCTTGGGTCCCAGCATGGGTTGGGGTTTGGGATTGAAACCCCATCTCAGGCCAGATTGCCGCCGGATCCCGGGCCCGGAGCTGGCCCCGAGCACGTTCTCACCATGGAGGGAGCGGGCAGGAGTGGAGCAGAGGGTCTGGGTGGCTCTCTTAGCCCAGCAGGGATGCAAATGGCCCCAACCAGCAGGACAAGGGCTCTGTTGTTTCCCAGATTTGCATCTCCTAAACCCAAATACAGTCCTAGGTCAGGAGAGCGATCTCTCTCCCCACCCCACCCGCCGCCCCCACTCCCCTCCTCTCTCCCCACCACTTCCCTCTCTCTGCTTGGCCCTGCCCCCATTTCAACCCAGCCCCCTACTCCCCCTGGACCCAAGTTGCCAGCCCCATGTGGTGCCGCCAGAGCCCACCTCTAGTCTGGAATATGCAGACTTTCAGACTGGCAGGCAACATCCCTTCTCCGAAGGATGGCCTGAGGTACTGGGCACAAGACCACACAACAGAAGAAGAATCCTGAACAAGTGGGCATCTGAGTCCACTATCCTGGAGGGAAGTGGTGGACTTCTGAAATTAGTCCAAGACACTGGAACTTTCCCGCTGACTGCCCCTGAGGATCAATGCCCAGTCCCCATGCGGCCCACGGAGCTGTCACTGCTCAACAGACCGATCCCGGGCACAGCCCGTAGCCCAGTTGAGCTCCTGCTTTCCCTTCCCTCAGGAACAGACAGCTTGGGAACCCCCAGGCAGACAGGACTCCCAGGTCTGAATTGAACCATGATCCCCCGACCCGGTAGATTTGGGTCACCGAGGGATGCGCCCCACGAGGCACCAGGCCAACCTGCCTGAGCCTGGAGTCCACTCCAGACCCTGCCCAAGCCCTGACCTACTTGGTCTTTTTGGCAGGAGAGAGGTGAGCAATGACCTCGACCTCGCTCCTGAGTAACTGGGGTCACCTCCTATCCTACAGGCTCTCATAATATCCCGACTGGATTATTGTGTCAGCCTTCTCTCTGATCTCCCTTCCTCCTGTCTCTCCCCGCCCCTGCAAGGGCTCAGTGGAAAGAGCACGGGATTTGGAGTCAGAGGTCATGGGTTCGAATCCCGGCTCGGCCACTTGTCAGCTGTGTGACTGTGGACAAGTCACTTAACTTCTCCGTGCCTCAGTTCCCTCATCTGTAAAATGGGGATTAAGACTGTGAGCCCCACGTGGGACAACCTGATTCCCCTGTGTCTACCCCAGCACTTAGAACAGTGCTCTGCACATAGTAAGTGCTTACAAATACCAACATTATTATTCTTCATTCCGCTCTCCGGCTCATCTTCCTGCAGAAACGCTCTGGGCATGTCACTCCCCTTCTTAAAAACCTCCAGTGGTTGCCTATCAACCTCCGCACGAAACCAAAACTTCTCACTCTAGGCTACAAGGCTGTCCATCACCTTGCCCCCTCCTACCTCTCCTCCCTTCTCTCTTTTTACTGCCCACCCCGCACGCTCTGCTCCTCTGCCGCCCACTTCCTCACCGTCCCCCGTTCTCGCCTATCCCGCCATCAACCCCTGGGCCACTCCTCCCGCTGTCCTGGAATGCCCTCCCCCCTCACCTCCGCCAAACTAATTCTCTTCCCCTCTTCGAAGCCCTACTTAGAGCTCACCTCCTCCAAGAGTCTTTCCCATATTGAGCTTCCCCTTTTCCCTCTGCTCCCTCTGCTGCCCCTCTACCCCCCCACCTCCCCTCAGCTAAGCCCCCTTCCCCCCCTCCTTTCCCTCTGCTCCTCCCCCTCTCCCTTCCCCTCCCCTTAGCACTGTGCTCGTCCGCTCATTTGTATATATTTTTTATTACCCTATTTATTTTGTTAATGAGATGCACATCACCTTGATTCTTTTTATTGCTACTGTTTTAATGAGATGTACATCCCCTTGATCCTATTTATTGTTATTGTTTTTGTCTGTCTGTCTCCCCCGATTAGACTGTAAGCCCGTGAATGGGCAGGGACTGTCTATCTGTTGCCGATTTGTACATTCCAAGCGCTTAGTACAGTGCTCTGAACATAGTAAGCGCTCAATAAATACTATTGAATGAATGAATGAATGAATGCCTCCAACAGCCCAACCAGGGGGTAACCAGAGAAGCCTGGAGCCAGAACCTGGCCCAGGTCCAGCTAGGCTGAGAGGAAGTGAGCCTTACTGGCACTCCAATTCCAAAATCATCCTCCTTATCAATGCAGGAGCCCGACCTCGCCTGTCTAGGACTACTTCCCTTCCCTTCTGCTGGCCCGGACCCAAAGAGGGAGAGAAGGCCGGAGTCAGAAAGTCCGGGCTCTCTGGCCATCCTCCTGCTATCGCTGCTCCCGATACAGCTGAAACCCGAGTCTCGGATTGGGAGCCAACCACCAGCTGAGATGAGGCCCTGGGGAGAAGGCCCGCCTGGGACCCCATGGCGGAAGTGCAACCGTGACCTGCTACTTTTTCTCTGTTCTCCCAGGCGGGTGGCAGGGTGCCAGCCCCAGGGAGGACTCTCAGGTAAGCCACTTCTCCCCACCCCTCAGTCGCTCCCTCTGCAAAATGCGGGAAGATGAGGCCGGGGGTGTCCAGAGGCTGTGAAACCCTTAGGGCACCAAGGTTCAGGCACCAAGGCTGCCAGTTCAGGAGTGGCACTAGGTGTCCCAAGGCCAGCCAGGGGCTGACTCGGAAGCCAGCTTGCCTCCACTCTCCTTTACAGAGACAAACCACATGAGCCTTATTTGTTGTTGATTCATTTCCCCCCACAAGATTGAGTGCTTGTAGATCTTTCACACTCCTCCCCTATTGGGCCCGCCACCCCTGCAGGCCTGTTTGATTCTATTTATTGCCATGTTCTTGTCTGTCTCCCCCGATTAGACTGTAAGCCCATCAAAGGGCAGGGACTGTCTCTGTTAGTGATTTGTACATTCCAAGCGCTTAGAACAGTGCTCTGCACATAGTAAGCGCTCAATAAATACTATTGAATGAATGAATGCTGATCTCCCCAGGAGACTGCAAGCCCCTCCCTGGGCGGTGGGCCACTGCAGCCGCCACCCCACACCACTAGAAAGTCCCTAAATCCACCGAGGTGGCTCCGGAGAGGGAGGGAAACTGGGGAAATGGGCGGGAGGTTTGACAGCAAACCAGCAAACCTCTGGACTACAGACATCAACACGTGGCAGTAGGGGCTCTGGGCACACTGCTGCCCCTCTATTCCTGGACCCTGGCAGTGACCCTGAGAGTTCTTCCCCACCCACCCGCCCTGTGCCAGCTGCAGCCCCGCAGGGTCTTCCTCATTTCTGAGCCTCCCGCCAGGGGAGGGACAGAGCCGGAGGCCCCATACCCGAGGGAGTCAACGGGGGCGTGCAGGAGGCGAAGGGCTGAGACCCCCAGAGTTGTGCGAGGACCTGACCACTTCATAGGGGAATGACACCCCCCTCCCTCCCCTTGTGGGATTGTGGGGTTTGTAGTGCGCTCTGCAGAGGGTGGGCAGGAAAGCACCGCATCGAGACTACAACACCCAGAGAGGCTGGCGGAAGGCAATCTTAACCCCTGATGGTCTGAATGTTTTCGCGAATAGGGTTCTCGTGGGGGCAGCTGCCGGGCCACGGGGGACCCAGTCCCCTTTCTAGGGCAGTGGAGGCCCTAGGGCTGCTGAGCCCTGATCAAGAAGAGAGTCATTTGGGCCCCTAGAGACTGAATTTTAAAAAGTCTGGCTAATCTGGTTTTTACTTCAACCCCACTTTGCCCCATGGGGACCAACTCTGGAAAGGGTGATGGGGTCAGAGGCCCCAGGTTCCAGCCTTGAGGGTGAGACCATTTCTTCCCCTTTCGGCGGCCTGGGCCGGACTCCCCGCCTCTTGCACTCCAGGTCTCCCCCAAGACCTGGAGTTTAAAATCCTGTGTTCTGCCCCCGTTACCCACCTCTTCCTAGCTCCATCCCATGTATCCCCGCAAAAGCCCTGCCGTCTTTCTGCTTCACTCTCACTCGGCACCTCGGTTGAACAGCAGGCACCTAAATTTGGCCACGTCTAAGAAAGATCAAAATTTTTAGCAAATTGGGGACAGGGAGTGTTTTTAGTAGTAGTCAGTCCATCAGTCATATTTATTGAGTACTTACTGTGTGCAGGACACTGTACTAAGTACTTAGTACAAAAAAACAATAAACAGACACATTCCCTGTCCACAACAAGCTTACAGTCTACAGAGGGAGACATTAATATAAATAAATTACAAATAGGTACATAAGTGCTGGGAGGGGGGATGAATAAAAAGAGCAACTGGGGGCTACCCAAAAGGGAATAGAAGAGGAAAGGGGGACTTGGTCAGAGAAGGCCCCCTTGGAGGAGTTGTGCTTTCAATAAGACTTTGAAGGTGGGGAGAATAATTGTTGGACTTGAGGGAGGGCGTTCCAAGCCAGAGGCAGGAAGTGGGGAAGAGGTTGGTGGTGAGATAGATGAGATTGAGGTACAATGAGAAAGTTAGCAATAGAGAAGCACTGTATACATGCTGGCTTATATTAGGAGAGTAGTGAGGTGAAGTGGGGAGCTGAGGGCAAGGTGATTGAATGCTTTAAAGTCAATGATGAAGAGTTTCTGTTTGATGCAGAGGTGGATGGGCAACCACTGGAGGTTCTTGAGGAGTGGGGAAATATGGACTGAATGTTTTTGCAGAAAAATGATCAGGGTAGCAGAGTGAAGTATGAACTGGAGTGGGGAGAGACAGGAGACAGGGAGGACAGCAAGGAAGCTGACAGTAATTAAGAAGGAATAGGATAAGGGCTTGGGTCAACATAGTAGGAGTTTGGATGGAGAGGAAAGAGCAGATTTTAGCAATGTTATGAAAGTAGGACTGACAGAATTTGGTGACAGATCGATTATGTGGGTTAAATGAGAGAGATGAGTACAGAATAATGCCAAGGTTAAGGGCTTGTGTGATAGGAAGGATAGTGGGATTGGGAAAGTCATGGGGCGGACAGGGTTTGGGTGAGAGCATAAGAAATTCAGTTTTAGGCATATTAAATTTGAGGTGACAGGAGGGCCTCTAAGTAGAGGTGTCTCGAAGGCAGGAGGAAATGTGAGTCTGCAGAGAGGGAGAGAGATTAGGGCTGAAGGAGGAGGAGGAAGAATGTATTTGGCCATGGCCTGCTGAGGACGATGATTGGGAAGTGTAGCAAAAGTACAACACATTTTTACTGTCAGGCCGGTTCTAAATTCATCATCCAGAAGCCTGGATTGATCGTCTCCAAGGCTGCTACCTCATGGGGGTCATCCCACCTGTCCCATTAAAGCCTCACTGCAACCCTTGGCAAAAAGTGGGCAGGACGGGGAGCCCCCCGGCCCAGGAGCTATGGGGTTCTCTGTTTTGTACCGGGGGCTGGGGAAACGTTCATCAGGAGGTGCTGATGGGCCTGGTCACAGCCCCTTCTTTAGCTGCCACGGCCTGAGAACTTGGCTGGGACCAGGCCCCGAATGGTCAGCCCAGGCCGGCTTCTACCCCATATGCACCCCCCGACAGCTTCTCTGAGATCAGGCAGCTTGGCTCTTCCAACAAGGAAGCCTGCCCCCTTCCCAGAGAACAGCTGGGCTTCGGTTTGCTCCCCATTTACCTCTGTGGTTTCCACACTGGGAACAGATTCACTTTCAGTCCAGGGCCCTGGGGGTGTGGCCAAGGGTGTTGGGGCAGGGCCAGGGGAGGGAGAGCTGTTTAGGTCAGTCAGTCAGCAGTCAGTCAGGCAATCGTATTTATTGAGTGCTTATTGTGTGCAGAGCACTGTATTAATGCTTGGAAGAGTACAGTGTGACAATAAAACAGACACATTCCCTGCCTACCACGAGCCTACAGTCTAGGGGGGAAGACAGACATTAATATAAAGTACAGATATGTACATAAGTGCTGTGGGGCTGGGAAGGAGGGGATGAATAAAGGGAACAAGTCAGGGTGATACAGAAGACAGTGCGAGAAGAGAAAAGGAGGGCTTAGTTAGGGAAGGCCTCTTGAAGGAGGTAATGGAGAAGGAGGGTCTGGCTCCAAGGGGCAGAACAGGGAAGGGATCTGGGCCAGGGGATGCATGCATGGGCCACTCAGCTGCATCTCCCCAACTCCAACTCAGCTGGTGGAGATCAACATCTCCTTCTCCTGGCCCCCCATCCAATAATTAAGCTAAAACCTGCCCCCATGGATGTGGGGCTCCTGCCAGCAGGCCCCTTCTGAGATCACATTTCCTCCAGGAGGCCTTCCCCAGTTAATTTGGAATCTCTCCACTCCCTTGTGGCCCCCTATTGCCACTTCGTCACGTAAGCCCTTGGGTACCCCCTCCCCCAACCCTCAGAGCATTTTGTTCTCCATTACTTCCTCCTAGCTGTAATATCTTTGGCTAGATTGCAAGGTCTTTGAGGGTAGGGATCATGCCTACTAATTCTAGTATACGTCGCAAGCTCTTAGGACTGTATGCTCTGCATGGGGCTGTGGGGTGCTGAAGAAATACCTCTGCTGGATTGACTGGCTTGGTGGAGGTCTGCCACCCTCCCCCCCCAACCCAATCAATGGTATTTGTTCATTCATTCATTCAATCACATTTATTGAATGCTTACCATGTGCAGAGTGCTGTACTAAGCGCTTGGAAGGTACAATTCAGCAACAGAAAGAGACAATCCCTAGCCAACAACGGGCTCACAGACTAGAAGTTGAACACTTACTGGGTGCAGAGCACCATACTGAGCACTTGGGAGAGAACAGTACAACAGAATCAGTGGGCACACTCCCTGCCCATAGCGAGCTAATAGTCTAGACTCTGGACCTAGGCAGTGAACGTGGTCCCAGCAGCTCCTCAGAATACACAGAAGTCGGCTGAGCCCCAGAACACTGGCCCTTCTTACCTTAGATTGATATTGGTGTAGAGACTCACCCGTTAGCTCCTCCCCCGGGGAAGGTGGTTTTCAAGATGACTGACTAGCCAGGGCAGGCCCAGACCCGATTTAGCATCCCTCCTCCCCTCTGCCCACGGCCTTACAGGCCCAGCCCCTCATCGGAGCAGAGCCCCGGCCAGGAGACTTAGCTGGAAACCCCGGCTGGGCTCCAACTGCAAAGAGGGGCCCAGGAATCCACGGGAAACCGGCCTTTCCCCAGGCCCTCAGTCGCCCATCGGTCACTCCGGCGATGGTCTTTAGTGCCTCCAATGTGCCGAGCACGGCACTAAACCCTTGGGAGAAGCCAATCGAATTAAGAGATCGGATCACCGCCCTCAAGGAGCTGACAATCTAGCAGGGGAATAACAGGCACGAAACAATTTACAGATGGAAGAAGGGAGAGATGGGGCCATTGTTGAGTAGGTGGGCCAATTGGCTCAGCTTCTGGGGAGGGGAGTTGGGGGGTGGGTATGGGGGTGTGTGTGTGTGTGTGTGTGTTTGTGTGTGTGTGTGTGTGTGTGTTTGGAGTGGGCTCTTTGGCCAGAAGAGGGTTTTCACTCTGCTAAACCCTCTCACACCTGGCCTTCCTGAGGTATTTTCCTCCACCCACCCTTCCCTCTGCCCCCAAAGACTTCCCGGCCCTTCCCAGGCTAAGTGGTTTTGGGACTGGGCAGCTTCTAATGGACCCTGGCAAAGCCTGGCAGGTAGAGTTATCAGCACATTTCCAGCACTCCCCAGTGTGACCCAGAGTGCCAGGGGCAGGCACAATGCAGGGCACAGTCAGACACGGAGCTGGAAAAGGCCAGTTCTGGGGGTGGGAGGCAAGACCTCATCCGTGCCATGCCCTGCCCCTGTCGGGGCGGGGTACGCTTTCCGGGCCCACCCCCTTTTTCTCCTTGTGCAGGAGAAGCTAAAGTCCCTGTTGGGGTTGAGAGTCCCTCAGAGGAAGGGGGTGCCGGATTTGGGGGCCGCTGCCTTCCCCTGATGCCCAGCCCCTCCTTTAAGGAGACAAGGGGAAGGGGAAGGAGACAAGGGGAAGGGGTAGGAGAGGAAGGAGGCGCTGGGGGCAGGGACCTTTCCCAATAGCCCCGTCCTTTCCCGCCCGCGGGAGCCCCGGGTTGAGCTTGGGGCTGCCTTTCCCCGGGCTGGCCCGCCCCGCCTCCCGCCCCCTCCCGCCCCCCGAGTCTGGCCCGGCCCGACCCGGCCCCACCCGGCCCCGCCCGGCCCGGTGACTCACTAGCTCAGCCCCGGCACAAGCCACCGGCCGAGCGGACCCCCTTGGGCAGAGCTGCGGACCCCCTTGGGGAGAGCTGCGGACCCCTTGGGCAGCGGGGCAGCGGCCGGGGCCCGGAGCCTGCGGAAGTAGCGGCGGCCCCAAAGGTGAGCGGTCTCTCGGGGGGGAAGGGTCTCCTCCCCCGGGAGGCTCGGGGCCCGTGGGGATGGGTGGCGTCCCCTGCCCTGGTCCCGCCCCAACCCAACGGGACCCGAACCACCCAACCAAAACTTGCCGCAGGCGGGGGCCGATGCACCCCTTCCCTGCCGGGACCCCAGCCCCCCGCCCCGTCCGGGCCCGCCCTGCACCTGCCCCCCTGCACCGGGCAAACGTCCCGGGCCGGGCCCCGCGGCGGGGGGCCTGGGCGGCCCGGGGCCTTGAGCTCGGGGACCCCCTGCCCCCTCGGAGCTAGACCTGCCGGCCGGTCCTGGCCAGGGGACCGGACCGACGTGGGCTGAACTGGCGGGAATCCAAGCCAGAGCTCCAGGCAAGAGGAGGAGAGTTGCCGAGGTTGGCCCTGGTTCCTGTCCTCCCCCGGTACGGGGGACTGAGCTGCAGAAATGGATGGGGGGGCGGGCCAGCTGCCCCTCCCAGGAACTCCAGCTGAACGGGACTGTGAGACTCCCCCTCCCTCCCCAAAGGCTGCCACTGAGTAAACGGATTCGATCTCCTGCGGCTTCCTGCTTCCGTCGCCACGGCGAGCCAAGGGCCGCCACGGGCTGCCACGGGGCAGGGGCAGGGGCAGCCCCGAGCAAGGGCTCGCTCCCTCCTTCCCTCCTTCCTCGGGCCAAGGGACAAGGCCGGGGGGCTGTCACTCTCCCGGGCCCTTTGCCCCCATCCCGGCCATCCTGCCTTTGGCAGGGGCACACTGGGGGCCGGGAGAGTCCTCCCCGCTCTTCATCCTCTTTTCCTAATCTAAGTGGGGGAAGGGGGTGGAGCCGTCGAACGGCCCCGGCCCCTCCCCCCAGGCTGGCAGCGGGGGTAGCCCACGCTCTCCACTTTCCTGTTTGCCGAGATTCTTCTTTTCCGAGACTGATGTTTTCTTCTCAGTCGGCCGCGCGGCCCCCGGCCCTGCCCTCCGCCCCTGCCCCTGCCCCTGCCCCTGCCCCCTCCTCGGCTCCACCCAGAGGCACCCGGCTCTCTCCGCCGCCGGGGAAAGGGGAAGGAGCTGGCTGGATGGGCGGGGGAGGGGGGGCGAGGGGGCGAGTGACAAGGCCGGATTGGTGACAGACAGTGGGAAGAGCTGGTCCCTTGAGCGGGTTGAGCAGCGCCCGCTGCAACGAGCAGGCCCCTGAGGGTCCGGCCGGGGCAGGGGTCAGGGCCTCAATGAGGCGAGACCCCCTCACTGCCAGACCCCGGGCTGAGCCAGTCAGAAACCCTCCGGCCGGGTCATTTCCTTCCACTTCATCCTCCCCATTTCCCAGGGGGGAGCAAGCGGGGCGCCGAGGCAGAGCCCCGCCCTCATCCTCCGGGGCCTTGGTTAGTCAGTCCTGGGCATGTGCCCGGAGTCCGTGCCCCGGGTCCACAGCATTACTCCGCCTGTAGGCAGCCTCGGCCTACAACGGCAGAGTCGCTGACAACCACCTCTTCTTACCTCTCCAGATTGCCGGCGCCATGTATACAGCCATCCCCAAAAGGTACCGCCCGAGCCCGGGTGCTTCCCGCCTCATTTCTGCCCTTGGCAGTGGCCCAAACCCCCGGGGAGGGGGGAAGTGGGACAGGGCTGGGGAGGGGTCTTTCTAGCACCTCTCCGAAGTGTTCGGGTCTGACCGGGTGGGAGCCCAGGGGAAGGAGGTGAGGTTCCCAGCCCAGACTGCCCTAGAAGAAACAGTGGCTTCAACCTACTACCCACCACGCGACTCCGGCCCCCACCCGGGAGCTCGGGGACCCCTGCCCCCTCAGAGCCAGTACTTTGGCTTTCAGGCCTGTCCTTGTTCCGCTCCCCCCCGTCCCCCCCGCTCCTCGCCCCATCCCCCAGGTCCCGGCCCTCGGCCTCCGGGACCCCTGCCCACTCCAGCTGACGGCCACTTCCTTCCTGGCCCCAGTGGCTCCCTGTTCGAGCCGTCGGTAACGGAGCCCGGCCTGCACCTGTGGCGGGTGGAGAAGCTGAAGCCCGTGCCCGTGCCGCCCCAGAAGCACGGCGTCTTCTACACCGGCGACTCCTACCTGGTGTTGCACAACGGTCCCGATGAGCTCTCCCACCTGCACCTCTGGATCGGTCAGTGAATGGAGGCGGCGGGGCCGGGGGCCTGGGGAGGGATGGAGCTTTGACCCTGAATTTGGAGAGAGCAGCACGGTCTTCCCACCCACCCAAACCCTGTCCTCTCCCTGACTTTCCTGTCGCTGTAGACAGCACCGTCATCCTCCTATCTCCCAAGCCTGTAACCTTGGTCTTATTCTCAACTCACCTTTCACTTTCAACACCCCCTCTCCCCACCGCCAACTTTTCAATCTGTCACTAAATCTTGTCAGTTCAACCTTCACATCATTGCTAAAATCAATCCTTTCTTCTCCATCCTGCTACCACGTTGACCTAAGTAGTTATCCTGTTCCTCCTTATTTACTGTCAGCCTCCTTGCCGACCTCCCTGCCTCCTGTCTCTTCCCGCAGCTGCCCGGATCATTTTTTTACAAAAACGTTCAATCCATGCTTCCCCACTCCTCAAGAACCTCAAGTAGTTGCCAATCCCCCTTGGCATCAAACAGAAGCTCCTTACCATCAGCTTTAAAGTGCTCAATCGCCTTGCCCCCTCCCACCTTACCTCTCTGCTCTCCTACTACAACCCAGCCCACACATTTGCTCCTCTAATGCCAACCTACTCACTGTACGTTGACCTCATCTTTCTCACCGTCCTCTCGCTTACTTCTTGCTTCTGGCCTGGAATGCCCTCCGCAGGATCACTGATCCTGCCCCACTTTGGGCTGATAGTCTGAGAAGAAAAGAGAGTGGGGATCTGATCCTTATTTTAAAAATGAGGACCCAGTCCCAGAGGTAAAGTGACTTGTCTGAGGTCACCCAACAGGCCATTGGCAAATCTGGGAGCCCCAACTCCCAACCCCTTTCCACTCGGCCAAGTGAGCACCTTTTAAGCCCCTGCCATCTGGGAGATCAGGCAACCTTCTGGAGGAGTCAGGATGCCAATAACTCCCTGCTGGTGGGGTCCCCACTGAGGAGTGAGCACCCCACCCTCCCACCCCCAAAATCCCCATGTCTGACTGTGGAAGGGACCCTCCTGAGGCTCTTTTGATGTGCAGGAAAGACAATCGTTTGGGCCCAATGCGCCAGTTGAAACTGTGGCGGGCAGGAGAGGCTTTAGAGTCAAAGCTGGGCCCACCCATTCCTGCTGGAAAGAGCCTGGGGAGACTCGGGGATTTGCATCCTTTCTCCATCTCCCTCTCCCAGGAGAACAGTCCTCGCGGGACGAACAGGGGGCCTGCGCCATGCTCTCTGTGCACCTCAACTCGCTGTTGGGGGAGCGGCCAATTCAGCACCGAGAGGTGCAAGGCAACGAATCTGACCGCTTCATGGGCTACTTCCCTCATGGACTCAAGTACCAGGTCAGAATCCCTATGGTCATCCCCTCCCCTCTTCCCCTTCCCCATGACCAACTCCTGTCTGCCAGGCTAGGAAGCTCTCCCTGCTACTTGGCCATAGGGGCCCTTCTATCTGGAACTTTGTACTGCTTCCCTTCCCCGCTCACCCCCCCGCAACCTGGCCCTCATTATCCACCTGCATCTGGGCTTCTCCATCACCGGGACATGAGCTACACAACCCCCACTACCGTCCTCCCACCCCCCCTTCAGCCTCATGGTTCATCTGGCTCAGTAATCTGACTAACAGGGACAGCAAGATGCTTGGGGAAACTGTGGACTGGTTGCCTTCTTGGACACACACACGAGTAGGGATGGGCTATCCAACACCCCTGACTCTCCCCCAGTGACCCAGAGGAACCACCCCACACCCCTGACTCTCCCTTCTCCATCCTTGAATCTCCCCTAGTGACCCAATCCATCTCGATCCCATTTATATTATCTGCAAAATATTCTGTGGGAATGGATATGCCATGGTCTCCCGCCCCGTGCTTGTTCTGATCCTGCCCATTTCCAGCACCAAGGAGTGCCCCTCGCCCTGCTGGGGTGACATTTGGGGATCAGAAATTCCATATTCACCCCATCCTTGCCCTTCTTAGCTCTGCAAACTCAAATCCCATCCTTTCTGAGCCAGTGTCCTTCCAAGGTGTGGAGTCCCAGCCCTCTGGCCCGCTCTTTGGAAGCTGGGAAGATGTCCCAGCCATCTGGATTGCCCTTCCCTGCCCTCGTTTGGTGGCTCTGTCATCCGAGCCATTTCCACGGAGGGGGCGCATGGGGCATGAGGGGCCTCACTCTTCCTGTGCCATTCTGCAGGAGGGGGGCGTGGAGTCGGCCTTTCATCGGGCCTCCCCCAGCCCCGCTGAGGGGCCGGTGCGGAGGCTGTATCAGGTGAAGGGGAAGAAGAACATCCGGGCCACAGAGAGGGCGCTCAGCTGGGAGAGCTTCAACACTGGCGACTGCTTCATTCTGGACCTTGGCCAGGTAGGGTCTCAGGTAGTGAGGGAGCTCCCAGGCCACCCAGCAGTGGGATGTGAGCACGGACCCTGGAGGCTAGCTCAGGCTGCCTGGCAGAATTTTCCCATGTTGACTGAGACCCGGGGGAACAGGTGCAGGTGTGATTTTGGGCATGTGATGGTGAGCTTGTGCATGACTCCCATCTGCTCAGTGGACACCCTCGGGCCGAGAGGGCATGGGCCTCAGCACTGCCCCCTCCTCCTGCCAGCCCGGCCCCTTCTGTGAGGCTTCTGAGGATGGCAATGGGGTGAGATGGCAGGGCTGGGCAAGCGTGAAATGCTGTCAGTTAGGGAATGCAGGACAGGCTCTCTGAGGTTGGTCAGGGACTCCACAAATGTTTCCCAGCCGATTGGTGCTCCTTTCCTGGGATGCCCAGGGTGGGATTCATCCTGGATACTATCTGCAAGGTCAGATGTGACCAATGAGTGCTCAGTCAGTATTGATGGGCCCAGCAGGAGAGTGACCCCCTGGGCTCCGAATAGCAGGATAGGGTTGAGGGGTGGGGGTTCAAAGAGGGATCCAGCCCCTGCCCTGGCTTCCAGGAGCACCGCGATTGGTCTCTCCTGTGTGGCAGGGCTTGGGTGTACCTGACCAACCCCCTTGCCTCTGCAGACCATCTACACATGGTGTGGCGAGAAATCCAACATTCTGGAGCGCAACAAAGCCCGGGACCTGGCCACGGCCATCCGGGACAGCGAGAGGCGGGGGAAGGCTCAGGTGGAGATTGTCTCCGACGGGGAGGAGCCGGCGGAGATGATGCAGGTCTGAAGAGGCCTTGGCGGGGTGGAAGCTGGAAGGAAGGGGTTGTGGTGGAATGAGAGAGACTGGGGACCGACTTCCCCAGGCTTGCGGGGAGGGGCGGTGAGTAAGGTCAGGGGCAGCTGCCACGGGCTAGGGGTTGGGCTATCTGGGGTCCTGTCCAGCCACGTGCTTCCCTTAGGTCCTGGGCCCCAAGCCGGCCCTGAGGGAGGGCAACCCCGAGGAGGATCTCACGGCCGACCAGACCAATGCCCATGCTGCCGCCCTGTATAAGGTAAACCCAGCCTGGAGTCGGGGGTGTCCTGCAGGCTGGGGGTGGAGACAGGCCTTGGGGACCATCACTTCAGTAATACTGTCCCAAGGTCAAGGTCATGCCACTCAGGCAAAACCCAAGACAGGTACGTACCTCTGTGGACACTGAGGTTCGAGGTCAGCCCTGATCTCTCTCCCTCTCTGCTGTCTCGCATCTCCTCCTGCCTTCAAGATATCCCTACTTGGAGGTCCTCCCGTCACCTCAAGCTTAACACGTCTAAAGCAGAACTCCTTATCTTCCCACTCAAACCCTGTCCTCCCCCTGACTTTCCCATCACTGTAGATGGCACCAGCATCCTTCCTGTCTCACAAGCTTGTAACCCTAGCATTATCCTTGACTCCTTTCATTCAATCCACATATTCAGGCCATTACTAAATCCTGTCAGTTGACCCTTCACGACATCGCTTAAGTCCGCCTTTTCCTCTCCATCCAAACTGCTACCACATTAATACAAGCACTTATCCTATCCCGCCTTGATTACTCTATCAGCCTCTTTGCTGACCTCCCTGCCTCCTGTCTCTCCCCACTCCAGTCCATACTTCACTCTGCTGCCCAGATCATTTTTCTATGAAACTGTTCTGTCTCCATTTTCCCACTCCTCAGTGCCTGCCCATCCAACAGAAACTCCTCTCGATGGGCCTTAAAACACTCAATCCCCTTGCCCCCTCCTATTTCACATCGCTACTCTCCTCCTATAACCCTGCCTGCACACTTTGCTCCTCTAATACCAAGCTTCTCACTGTTCCTCAGTCTCGCTGCCAACCTCTTGCCCATATCCTGCCTCTGGCCGGGGATGCCCCCCCTCCTCACGTTTGACAATTACTCTTCCCCCCTTCAAAGCCTTATTGAAGGCACATCACCTGACCTAAGCCCCACTTTCCTCTTCTACTGCATCACTGACTTGTTCCCCTTATTCATCCTCAGTCTCCATCCCACAGAACTTATGCATATATCTGTAATTTATGTATACATTTATGTATTATGTATTCATTTCTGTCTCCCCCTCTAGACTGTAAGCTTGTTGTGGGCAGGAAATTTGTCTATTGTTATATTGTATTCTCCCAAGTGCTCAGTACAGTGCTCTGCACACAGTAAGCAAATACAATTGACTGACGGAGGACACCCTGGCTGCTGTGAAGGCACCTGCTCCCTTGGCATGAAGTGCCATTGATTGGAGAGGGGGGATCAGCTCCTTCTAAGCTCTGCTGTCAAAAATGCGTTGTGTGGTTTGGGAGTGGGGGAGAAGCATGGGGGCCAGCCATTCTGGCAGTGTCTCCCCATGGACTCACTCCTCCCAGGTGTCGGATGCCACTGGTAAGATGGACCTGACCAAGGTGGCGGATAGCAGCCCGTTCCCTGCCCAGCTGCTGGTCTCCGACGACTGCTTTGTGCTAGACAACGGCGCCTGTGGCAAGATCTATGTGTGGAAAGGTGGGTGTGACCCTGGGTTGCTCAGCCGGGCAGCTGGCAGCGGGCACCACGGCCCCCCCAGCCAAGGCTCCCCCGGGATTGGCCTGCAGCCACTCTAACTTGGCTCGCTCCCTGCCCCCAGGGAACAAGGCCAATGAGCAGGAGCGGCAGGCCGCACTGCGGGTGGCTGAGGATTTCATCTCGCGCATGCACTACGCCCCCAACACCCAGGTAAGGACACCTGCCCCCCCCCCCCCATCCCACCACGCTGCCTCCGCCCAGGGCTGTGGCAGGGAAGGGCCAGGGGTCAGCCCTGGGCCACGGTGGGGTCCCAAGCTGTCCCTCCTGCTATACTTCTGTAGGTGGAGATCCTGCCCCAGGGCCGGGAGAGCCCTATCTTCAAGCAATTCTTCAAGAACTGGAAATAAGCCTGGGAACCGCCATTCCTGCAGCCGCCCCCCCGCCACATCAGCTCTGCTTGGGGCTGCTAACCCCATGCCCCCACCTGGGCCCCCATGGCCACGCTTGCCCTGCCACTGCATTAATAAAGGAGACAAATGGGCCTTATTTCCTCCCACCTTGAGCACCAGGCTGCGAGCTGAGTGGGTCCCATCTGTCCTCCTGGGGTCCCTCCCCTGGGCTTTGTCCAGAGCCTGCTCTCGCCGGAGTTTGGGGAACCCACTGTCTCCACGCTCCCTCCGCAGGTTTCCTCAGGAAAGGGGCAGAGCCCAGGCCCCTCCCAGCAGAGAGCCTGGAGTGCTCTCAGCTGGGCTGCTCCAGGAGGCTGGGACCTTCCTGCAAGGGGCGGCTGGGAGTCTGGCAGGGTTTCATGGATGATCCGTGTTGTCCCCATCTGTGCCCTGGCCCCAGGGAGCCCCCTCTCCAAACGCTCACTGAGTGCCCCCCAGCGTAGTACTGTTTTGAGACCTCTGCTGCGGCTTTGCCCGTTGTAATCAGCCATCCCAGGAAGGGGGAACAGGACCCAAGAGGAGGGTATCCCAGCTCCTCTCTCTTCCCATTATGGCTATCCAGACTGCTACTGTGCCTGTCTGCCACTGAGCTGGGGATGTGACAACAGGTTTATGGGTGCCCTCTACCACCAATCACACTGCTCCATTCCCATGCCCTTGCCAAGTAGCTGGGCACTTAGTTCCATATGCCCTTTGCCACCAGTTGGGGCAAATCTTACATAGGAAGTGGAGAGTCTGGGGCCCTCAAAAGTCCAAGTTACCTTTATTCTAGAGCTGCCCACCCCAGGCCTCAGCAGGACAATCTGCCAAGCCTTCACGGGGGCCAGGGTTGGGTTAGGAGTCCATGTGCAGGCTGTCTCCCAGTCACAGGATGGGGAGGAGGGCTCTCGGCTGGAGGCTCAGGCCTGGGCGGAACCACTTGGTCAGGCTGTGCCTCCAAAAGGGAAGAGGGACAGTGGCTGCCCTGGGCAGGATGGGGGTTTCTGGGACTTGGAGTCAGGAGCATGTGAGGTCCCAGAGCCTCTACCACCTCGAACCGGTGTGCCCGGCCCCAGAAACCCCATGACCCAGTCTGCCGGACCAGGCTGGGCACCCTCTGGGTTGGGGCTCTTGGGCAACGGGGCCATCTCTGAACAGGAAGCGGCCTGGCTCTGCTTCACTGGCTTGGGCCGGTCCCTCCCACGTTCTGCCCAGAAGGCTTGGCCCAGTGGGAGGCCCCAGCTGCGGGGCAGAAGGAGTCCAGCCCCTTGCCTTTGGGATCCTAGGGGGGCCCTGCCCCCATCCAGGCTCTCCCCAGAACCAGCTGAGACGTCTCAGCAGCGGGTCCTGCCCGTGGTTCAGCTGAACCTGCTTCCCTCAGTCACGTCCAGGGGGAGGTCACACACGCCCGTGAAGTGGAGCTCCTTGGGCAGGGACCCACGAGGACGTCCGCCCAATGCCCCCGCAGCTGTGAACTCTTTCGGACTTTCGGTCAAGTAGGCCTCCAGGCCCCGGAGGAGCTGTTTTGGGTTCCTTTTGGCCAGAGTCTCCAGGTCTGCAAGGGAAGGTGAGAGAAGTGGGGCTCTTGTGAGCTGCCAGTTTGGGGGAAGGTAAGAGGAGGAGATATAATAATAATAATAATAATAATAATGTTGGTATTTGTTAAGCGCTATGTGCCGAGCACTGTTCTAAGCGCTGGGGTAAACACAGGGAAATCAGGTTGTCCCACGTGGGGCTCACAGTCTTAATCCCCATTTTACAGATGAGGGAACTGAGGCACAGAGAAGTTAAGTGACTCGCCCACAGTCACACAGCTGACAAGTGGCAGAGCTGGGATTCGAACTCATGAGCCCTGACTCCAAAGCCCGTGCTCTTTCCACTGCGCCACGCTGCTTCTCAACCCCAAGAGACCCGGGGTTCAGGCCCCACGTGAATCCAGCCATCGGTAACCCAGTTCCAAAGCCAGGACTGCGGGCAAGGACCGGCCTGAAGAGCTAGCTGCAGGGCCAGGAGCTGGGTGTGGGGTGTGGGGGCCCGCCTGGAGGCCAGGATGGGCTGAGTTGGTGGAGGAGAAGGGTGGCAAGGAGGCATGAGCAGGACCCTGCAAGGAGAGGCTGGGGTCGGGGCCAGGGCCCAGGCAAGTAGGGGGAGGCCCCAGCTGGCCCCCTTCTCACCTTTAAGCACGAAGCCAGAGTCAGAGATGGTTTTCTGCTGCGTCCACCAGACCTGAGCCAAGCGGAGGAAGGTGGCGGCGTAGAAGCTGTTCACCACAGTGAACACCTGGTGCTGCCGGTTACACTCCCTGAGGTGGGTGGGGAAATGGATTCCTTAGAGCCAGAGCTGTGTCTCGGGGGCACCGCCCCTGCCCCCCGCCCCCCTCCCAGGGGGGCAGCTGTGGCACCAGGCAAGCGGAAGGAAGTGCTGGTGATCGGCACAGCTGAGAGAGTTGTGGAGGAGGAAGGGGGGTGAGTGAGAGGAGCGAGTGTGTTGCTGCTGAGGGGGGTGAGGGGGTCACATCCTCAGGCAAATGGGAACTCCCAAAAGCCTCGGGGGCCCCAGACCATCAGGGTGGGCTCTCACCTGGACAGACACTCCTCACGCAGTGCCTGGATCACGATGCGGGTGATGTTCACCGACATCACACAGAAGGGAAAGTGCTACAGCGGAAACAGCAGGAAATCCACAGTGATCCCGGCTGCCTGGCTCTCGTCCTCTTCCCGTTCCCTGCCCCCAGGCTCTGGTTCCATCCCTCCACGCCCCCCCGCTCCCAGCCAACATCCCTGGTTCCACCTGGACTTGGTGCTGGGAAAGTCGGTAGATCTGGCGGGCCAGCAGCAGGGTCTGCGAGTCCATCACGAGGTAGAGCAGGTGCAGGAGGGCAAGGAAGCCAGCCCCTCGCAGGTCTGTGCCGGGATCTGCTCCTGCAGCAGGAGACATTGGGGGACTGGAGCACCTTCTGGGCAAGATACGTATCTACCACCTCTATTGTACTGTGCTCCCCCAAGTGCTTTGTGCAGTGCTCTGCGCAAAATAAGCACTCAATAAATGCCATCGATCAGCTGGAGCAAGCTGGGGCATGGGGCTGGTGGGGCCCGGAGCCGGGCTAGCCGGACAGGACAGAGCTCAAGGCAGGGCTGGGGGGCTGGGATTTGCCACCTATTCTCCCCGACCAGCTCCCACCTGGGCCCTGGAGCCGCTCTACTGGCGGGGCTGGTTAGGAGGGACGGAAGACTAGGTGCCCCACCTGTACCTCCTCCTAGCCTGGGAAACTAGGGGAAGCAGGGCTATTCTGGGTCTCCTGGGTGGAGGAAATGTTCCGTCCATCTGGCTCGAGGCACAAGGTAGCCAGGGCCCAAAGGAAGGGGTGGGCGCTCCGGGGTCTCACTGTCCAGGCGGCCCAGCCTGCTCTTTGTGCTCTCTCCCTCTCACCTGCTCCCCTACTGGGTTCCTCGCCCCCACTCCCCCAAGGGCCAGGAAATGCTGCTCCTAAAGCAGGTGTGTCACCCCCCCACCAACTGGGGCCCCAGTCCTGGGATTGGGGGAGTCCGGGCCCCCCAGGGTCCCCAGTTCTTACCCTGAAAGCCCAGCTCTTCCCAGTGGGCTCCCAAGAGGGCACAGTCAAACCTGGAGCCGGTCAGCTTCCTGTAGATGGTCCGGAGGACTCGGCCGTGTACTGGGTCGCCATTATCCAGGCCGCCTGGGCCGACAAACGGTAGCCCCACAGCTCTTCTCTTCCCATTCCCCCATGCCTCCCTGTCACCCGGGAGTCAGGGGAGCAGCGGGGAGAGGAGGAACAGTGTTGAGGGGGGGTCAGGCAGGGAGGGGGCAGTGGGCTGGACTCACACTGAGCGATGGCCAGGACCAAGTTGCGCTCCTCCTGGAGCTGGCGGTGCAGCTGGGGAGGCCCGAAAAGGCAATGGCAGAGGGCGGCCAGCCCCCTCCTGCGTACTGTGGGCCGGATCCGTTCCTGGGGGGCCAGAGGAAGGGGTGTGCTCAGTGACAGAGACCCTCCCCCACTCCTCCCCCTGGGCCAAGGCTTCAGCCACCCCTCAGGAATCCGGGCCGAGACAAGGCCTGGCCTTCCCCGGGGATGGGGACTGCCTGGGTCCTGGCCCCCGCCACAGCCAGAACAGATTCCACTAAGATGAGTCCCTGCATGCCTGACCCCGGGGCTCAGGCACCCCAGGGGTGGTCCTGAAAGCCTGCTGTGTAGCCAGTTTCCTAGCAGGAGCTGCTTCTGCTCAGGGCCTAGCCACCCCGGCCAAGGGGTCAGGACCCCCACTGTGGTTCTCCCTCTCTGGGCTAGGGCAGGCAGGCTCTAGAGGTGAGGCCCGGCTTCCTGAACCCCCTTCTGGGTCATCATTACCCCTGCTTGGCCCTCTGCTGATCTGTGAGGTCTGCATCTCCCAACCCAGCTCCCGCCTCTGCCCACCCTGAGGTTACCATGCCCCCAATCTCCTGACCCAGGCTCCTGTCCCACAACCGGCTCCATCTGGGCTTCCAAGGGGCATTGGGAAAGGACCCTGGGCTGAGGTCCCTACTCAGGTTGGAGCCCAGACACCCTGGAGCTGTAGGCGCTTGGTGGGGAGGATGACGGCCTGCCCGCCCCTGCCCCCCGAGAACAAGCTCTGACCCTTTCTGGCCATACGCACCCTGCAGGCAGAGAGGTCGGCCATCTGGAAGTGCTGCAGGGCCTCGGTGAAGGAGATGGGCAGGCTGGGCTGGCCCGGACAGGCTCCCGGGCCCCCTGCAGACAAGCTTCGCACTCAGGCCTGACTCTCCATTCCCGCTCAGCCCCCGTCCCCCCTTTCTCTGGAGGTCTACACCCAGTGTAGCTCCAGCCTCTGCTCCCACCACACCGCCTGCCCAGCCTACCTCCTCCCAGAGATGGGCCTCGCAAGAGGGACACCCTCCCCCACCTCTGCTGAGGTCAAGGGAGGCCAGGCGGGAAGCAGCTCCCATTTGCTTGCAGGCCCAGGCCTCTCAGCCCCCAGCTCTTGGCTGCTCACCTGTACTGCCTGGGCCACGGGGCGGGGGACTGGAGGGAGGGGCGGGGAGTGAGTAAAACACACCTCCCAAAAGCTAAGCAGGAAAGGCGGGAGGGCAGCCGAGCAACTTCAGTGGGCTACTGTAGATTCTGGGTTTTGGGGTTGCAATGATAGGAACGTAGACTTGGGTTTCCTGGGACACCTGTCCCAGCAGCCTAAGGCAGGCACCCACAGACAGTGCCCAACTGAGCAGAGGCGCCACGGCTCAGAGGGACAAGTCCATCTGACTTTCACGGGGCAGGTGGACACTCAAACAGGAGGGTGGACGGTAAAGGAAGTGTTTTCTGGGAGGTGTTTCTGTCTGGTCCAAGTCTGGGGGCCCGGAAGCCTGATCTGGTGAGTCCTAGGGGGCCCTGCGATATAGTGGGAGAGGTCACCCAGCTATGCCAGGGTACCCCTGGAGGGGAAGCCTGCTCTTCCCGGTAAAAGAGCTCTGTGGGAAAGTGAGGTCCTGCCAGAGACACTGCGTTTCTTCACTGCCAGACTGGAAGGAGCAAAAGGGAATCTCTACCCAAGCTGATAATGCAGTAAAAACAAAAGCCACAAAGGCTGTTCCCTCATCTTTCCTCTCAGACCGGGGGCCCCATGGGGGCCAGGGTCAGTGTCTGACCTGCTCATTTGTATTTTCCCCAGTGCCTAGCACTGTGCTTAGCACACAGTAGGAGCCTAACGAAACCACAATCAATCCATCTTCCTCCATAAGAGTTGAGGACCACAGCCATTTTACAGATGACAAAACGGACTGGGACAGAAGCTTGTTTGGAAGTGGAGAGAGAACCCAGGACCCCGGCTCGTGGGGACTTTGAGTCCAGGAGTCCCCGGGGGTCCCGCGGCCTGGGGATGCTTCTCCCCGCCCCCCAGGGCAGCAGCCAGTGATGCTGGGCAGCCGCCCCCTCCCTCCCACCTCGTTGGTACCTGCTACGGCCTGGAAGCCATCCAGTGCCTCCCACTCCTCCTGGGCTTGCTGCACCTCGGGGCTCACGCCTGCAACACACAGGAGAACTGTGGACTCCCACCAGAGGCCACCCCTCCTGGTTCCTTCCCGGCCAGAAACCAACCGTAGCCCGATGGGAGAAAGGGGCGGCCACGGGGAACCAGCAAGGGCCAGCAGCCTGCCCCTGGCAGGGCTCCCCGAGGCCGCTCTCATTAGGCCAGCACCCCCGGCCCCCAGAGAACCCCAACCCAGGCCCTGCAATGGCAGCGAGCAGATGAGCGCTGCTGCAGGCAGGAAGCAATAAAGGGGAGGCCAGTCCAAACCCGTGGGCCTCTTACCTCCCCTCCCTTGCCCTATTCTGTTCGTCCCCAGGGGAGTCCCTTACAGCCTCCTGCTGGTCCTCAGCCTCTAGGGCACAGAGGGGGCCACACGGCTCCACTACTGCCCCATTTTAAAGAGAGGGTCACTGAAGCCCAGGGTTCTTGTCCCCTTCCCCGGGGACTGACAGCATGGGTGAGTTTCAACTTCCGGGAAGAGAGCAGGGGAAGTAGGGTTTCGAGAGCGGAAGGTGCCAGAGTTCGAACGTGCCGGGGGCTGGCCCCGGGGGTGGCTTACCAGTGGGCTCCCAGCCATCGGTCTCCGATGTCAGAGCCTGCAAGGTCTTCTGGTCCTTGAGCGCAGAGATCTGGGGGGCCAGGGGACATGAATGCTGAGCAGAGCGCTCTCGCTCCCTGCCCCCTAAGGCCCTGACACCTCCCCCGTGGGAACGCTGGGCTTGGGACTCCCCTGGGGGAGTGGCGGCCCCCGGAGGGTCTGGTCCTCAGTGTTCTTGTCGAGGCGGGCGGGCGGATGGTTGACCTTGTTCCAGTGAAGTCTGATCGCCAAAGCCGCCGCCGCCACTCCTCCCACCCACCCTCGCACCGGGCGTGTGGACTCGCGGGGCCTTGGGAACGCCGACGAACAAGGAGCAGACTGAGTTCCCAAGGCCATCGCAATCCTCGGCATCCCTCGGTCGAGAGCTCAGGAGTTGCAGGTGGCTGCGCGGGGGAGGGAGGGAGACTGACCCGCCTGCAGCCCGGAGGCAAGGACAGTTTCTGCCCTCAGCGGGCCTCAGCGGGCCGGCCCTGGCGGTGGCAGGGTGGCAGAAGCAGGTGGAAGCCTTCACCCTGAGGGAAGGACCTGCAACCTAGGCCCCACCTGGGGCTCTGGCTCAGCTGGGCCCAAGGTGGGAGAAGGTTAAACCCACCAAGGATTGGACATGGGGCCGGGAGGGGCATCTGGTCACTTCCCCCTAGAACAGGCTCCAAGCGCAGTTAACCCCTTACTGTCCTGGCAGGGACACACAGCAGAGCTCTGCTGGAGCCTGGGAAAGAAAGGAGCCAGGTTGAGCTGCCCACACACCCACCCCAGCCCAGGTGGTGGAGGTGCTTCCATAGCCCTCAGGACAGCCTGGCCCAGCCCTGGAGGAGAGATGTTGCTGTGCCCACACTAATCACTCTGCACTGAGCACCGACCCATGGCTGGTCCGGGCTCCTCCCCTCCAGCCATACAGGCCCATGCAGTAGGCCCGGGCGGCCAACGCCCATATAGACCCACCTCTGTGCACACTCGGCTGACACGCAGGCACCCCCCCACCTGCTCGAAGCGAGGTCTGAATCAAGTGGGCCCAGCACCTCTCCAGCTTTCACGGTCCCACGGGCTCTGGCTTCTTCAGAGGGAAACACTTTACCACCCTGCCACCCTGCCAGTCCACCTGACAAACTGCCGCCTTTAGAGATGGCCGCAAAGCGCCCCACCCCGGCAGGAGGTGGCGGGAATAGGAGGGTCAGGCTGAGCTGGAACAGCCCAGGGGCATCAATACAGCTGTGCAAGGGAGGGGAGTCTGGTGGAGGGAGGGGGGAGCTACTCACCGGGGCGGATCTGATGGATGGGAGGATGCCGTCCTGCTCGGCAGCTCTAGAGTCCCGGACCACGGCCCCCGAGCCCTGCAGGGACAAAAATGGACTTTTTGTGAGTCACGACAGAGGGCCGGCCTAGCCCGGCCTGCTCCGGCCCAGATGAGCTTCCGCTCTGCGGGGCTGGCAAGCTCCCGATTCACCCCCCCTCGACACAGCTGGAAAACAAAGGCGCTTCCGAGCTGGGGACAATAGGGAACGGAAGGAAATCAACCAATGGTATTTATTGAGTGCTTACTGTGTGCAGAGTACTATATTAAGTGCCTGAGAGAGTACAATACAACAGAATTAGTAGACGTGTCCCCTGCCTACAGCGAAGGAAAGGCTATCAGCTCCATCAAGGCAGTCTTCAATCCTTGATGAATAGCATCAATTAGTACAGTGCTCTGCAGGCAATAAGCACTCAGTAAATACGACTGACTGGCTGCTAAACATGGTATGGAGCACTCAGGGGAGGCCAAGAGAGTTGGCAGACCTGATCCTTGACCTCAAGGAGTTTCCAGTCTACTGTAAGCAAAGCACTGTTCTGAGCACCCGGAGGAGGCTAACAGAGTTAGTAGACACGATCTCAGCCGTCCAGGAGCCTACAGTCCAGTAGGGGAGACAGACACAAAATTACTGACAGATTGGAGGAAGATGTGATCAAAGAGTAGAATGAGTGAAATGCCGGGTGAAACAGTAAGCAGTGAGTGCAGACGTGATAAGACGAGAGTAAGGAAGATATGACCTGGCGAGACGCAAAATCACCAGAGGAAAAAAAGCCTTCTGGAAAGGTGAGATTTCTGCCGGTTGTCCTTTTCGGTTGTGATCTCCCAAATGCTTAGTTCATTGCTCCGCATATGGTAGGGGCTCAGTATGGGCTCATGGTGGGAGCAGCGTGGCCTAGTGGAAAGAGCATGGGCCTGGGAGCCAGAGGACCAGGGGTATAATCCCAGCTCTGCCACTTGCCTGTTGTGTGACCTTACTCAAGTCACCTATTTTCTCTGTGCCTCGGTGTCCTCTGCTGCAAAATGGGGATTTGATGCTTATTCTTCCTAATTAGATCGTGAGCCCCGTGCGGGGCAGGAACTGTATCCGACCTGATTAGTTAACCCATCATTGATAACGGTGCTCGACACAGAGTTAGCATTTAAGAAATACCATAAAAAATGAAAAAAAACTGCTGACAGATGGGTCGAAGACAGCGAGACCCAGGCAGAGCTCTAGGGGACGCCCCCACCTCTGCCCCATCACGCAAACCCGCTCTGTGTTAAGTTGGACCTTCCATTCAGCTCAGTCCCTTGCCGGGTCCCACTGAACTTACCAGCTGGTCTTCTACTTCCTTTCCAACACAGGGAGGGCAGGCTGGACCATTCATGGCCTGGCAGGTCTCCTTCAGAGGGGCCGGGGAGGGGCCTGGGGCGGATCAGAGGGCCAAGAACTGAACAGAGCCCCGGCCCCGAACCCCTCCCTTCTTGCCACCTCGCTGCCCACAGTCGCCTAGGTGACGGCTGGGAAAGCGTCTCCTACTCTCTCGGGGGGAAGCCACTTGGGCCTCACGGCCAGCCAGCCCGGGCTGAGTGATCCTCGGGGCTCTCCCGGGCTCCCCAGGGCCGGGGGCCGCCTCCTCTCTGTGCCAGGGCTCTGGCAAGGACTCAGCAGATCACTTCACCCGGCCTCTGGTACCCAGGAGCCCCTCCCGCTGATGGCTGCCCCTGGGCAATGCCTCTTGGAGGGCCATCTTCATCCAGCTGGTGCTATGCCGTGCCCACGGAAGCTGGTGGCGGGCTGTGGCGGAGCTGCTCCGGTCATGAGAGCGTGCCAGCCGAGGGCCCGGGGGTGTCTCAGGCTCCGGCCCACTCTCTGCCTGTCAAAAGAAGCAAAGTGATTTCAGTCCATGCCACCCCCCCCTTACAGTGCAGAGGTTGTCCTCTCACTGGCTCCCGGGGTCGGCACCCACCGAGTCTGACGGGTCAGATCTTTGGACCCACCTGCCTGGGACGGGCTTATGCTGTCGGACGAATGAGCGGGGATGTAGTGGACAAAGCAGAAGGTTGGGAGCCAGGAGATCCAGCTTCCGGTCCCAGCTCTGCCGCAGGCTTGGGGCAAGCCAACTACCCTCTCTGGACCTCAGTTTCCTCAACTGTAAAATAGGAATACAGTCCCTGCTCTCAGATTGTGAGCCCCAAGTGGGTCAGGGTTTGGGTCTGATCTGATTAACTTGTATTTACTCCAGCACTTGGCAGAGTAAGAACTTAATAAGATACATTTTAAAATAAGAAACAACAAAAACATTGGTCAACTTTCTATTTTTCCCCTGAGCCGCTGGAAATCCTTCTAACGGGGATTTCATAGCCCAACCCTGTGATTGACCATTCTCTAGCAAAGCTAGGTCCTTTCTCAAACATTCCCCTTGGCCAAAAAAAAAACCCTTTAAAGAGGTATTTTCATTTTGCAACTCTCTCTTGTCCCGGGTTGTGGGTCAGGGATTGTGCCTGACCCTATTACCTTGTAGGTACACCAGTGCTTTGCACAGTGCTTGGCACATGATAAATGCTAAACATGGTCCTCAGTTGGAAGCCAGGGGTGGGGGTCTTTCGAGAAGCTGGTTGTCACCAGGTTCGACACCAGCTGTGCTCCATCAACCCCCCGAACTCCCACCAGCCCCCCGGCCTTGCCCTCCATGGGCACCATCACTAAGGAAGCCTCCTCCAGGGCCTGTGCACTGCCTTCGTTAGAAAGCCGGGTGGGCTCTGGAGGGGCAGGAAGGTTTCAGCTGGGTGACTCTGGGCAAGTGACTTCACTTCTCTGTGCCTCAGTTACCTCTTCTGTAAAACGGGGATTAAGACTGTAACTGTGGGACCACCTGCTGACCTTCTATCTACCCCTGTGCTCAGACAGTGCTTGGCACCTAGGAAGGGCTCAGCAAAATAGCAGCGTGGCTCAGTGGAAAGAGCCTGGGCTTGGGAGTCGAAGGTCATGGGTTCTAATCCAGGATGCAACCCTTGTCAGCTAGGTGACTTTGGGCAATTCATTTCACTTCTCTGGGCCTCAGTGACCTCATCTGGAAAATGGGGATGAAGACTGTGAGCCCCATGGGGGACAACCTGATGACCTTGTATCCCCCCCAGTGCTTAAAACAGTGTTGGGCACATAGTAAGCACTTAACAAATACCAGTATTATTATTATTAAAATGGGGATGAAGACTATGAGCCCCATGGGGGACAACCTGATGACCTTGTATCCCCCCAGTGCTTAAAACAGTGTTGGGCACATAGTAAGCACTTAACAAATACCACTATTATTATTATTATTAAAATGGGGATGAATACTATGAGCCCCATGGGGGACAACCTGATGACCCTTTATCTTCCCCAGCGTTTAGAACAGTGCTTGGCACATAGTAAGCGCTTAATAAATACCAGTATTATTATTATTAAAATGGGATGAAGACTGTGAGCCCCATGTGGGACAACCTGATGACCCTGTATCCCCCCAGCGCTTAGAACAGTGCTTGGCACATAGTAAGCGCTTAATAAATACCAGTATTATTATTATTAAAATGGGGATGAAAACTGTGAGCCCCATGTGGGACAACCTGATGACCCTGTATCTTCCCCAGCGCTTAGAACAGTGCTTGGCACATAGTAAGCGCTTAATAAATACCAGTATTATTATTATTAAAATGGGGATGAAGACTGTGAGCCCCATGTGGGACAACCTGATGACCTTGTATCCCCCCAGCGCTTAGAACAGTGCTCAGCACACAGTAAGCGCTTAACAAATACCAGTATTATTATTATCCCAGCTCTGCCACTTGTCAGCTGTGTGACCTTGGGCAAGTCACTTAACTTCTCTGTGCCTCAGTTCCCTCCTCTGCAAAATGGGGATGAAGACTGTGAGCCTCACGTGGGACAACCTGATGACCCTGTATCTCCCCCAGCGCTTGGAACAGTGCTCTGCACATAGAAAGCGCTTAACATATACCAACACTATTATTGTTATTAAAATGGGGATGAATAATAATGTTGGTATTTGTTAAGCGCTCACAAGGTGCAGAGCACTGTTCTAAGCGCTGGGGAAGATACAGGGTCATCAGGTGGTCCCACATGGGGCTCAGAGTCTTCATCCCCATTTTAATAATAATACTGGTATTTGTTAAGCGCTTACTATGTGCCAAGCACTGTTCTAAGCACTGGGGGGGATACAGGGTCATCAGGTTGTCCCACGTGGGCTCACAGTCTTCATCCCCATTGTGAGACCACCTGATGACCTTGTAAACGCCCAGCGCTTAGGCCAGTGCTCGGCACATAGTAAGCGCTTAACAAATGCCATCATTATTATTATGTGGGGAAGATAACGGGTGTGAAACCCGACTTGGGGGATGTGCGGTGGGAAGGACTGGTCTCCTCGGGGGGGAGGGGGGGACCCGGTTACCTCCACTCTGCAGCTGGGCCCCGCTGGACGCTCACCGCGCATGCGCCGGGCCGCTCCGACCGGCTCTTTCCCGGCAGCCCCCGCGCCGGGCCTCGCTCGCTCGGTCGCTCCTCGTGGCTGCCGGTAGGGGGCGCCTCAGCCGGCGCTGCGCCGCCTGGCGGCCGCGATGGTCCAACGCAGCCCGCATGTCGCGACCTCCTGGCCGGGCCGGGCCGGGCCGGGCCGGTCCTCCGCGCCCTGCCGCTCCCCGGGAGGAGGAGCCGCCGTCGGACCCATAAGTAGAGGCTCAGCGGCGGCGGGAGCGCAGTCCCGGGCGTCATGTGGCTGTGGGCGTTGCTGCTGGGGCTGCCGCTGCTGTGGCGATGGCTCTCCCGGCTACGGCTGCGGCCCCTTTCGCCCAACCCCTTCGCCACCGACGGCCAGAAGCCGCTCGCCCCCCTGGTCACGGACACGGAGGCCCGGAAAAAGGTGCTCAAGCAAGGTATGGGTTAGGGCCGGTCGAGGCTGGGTCCGGGACCCCGCTCCGATGTCCCACAACCCCGTAGCCGGGTCCTGCCGTCACCTGCCTGGTCCCGGGCTGGGACCCTGCACGACCCCCACCGTCTCCCTGGGCCTCTGGACCTTTCTTCAAGTCTGCCCACCTGCTCTGACCACCCCCTCCTTGGCCGGGACCTACTTTGACCCCCAACTCCCCCTGGGCCAGGACCCCTGGGTCATTCCTCCAGGCCCCTGGATCCAGCTTCGAATCCCGCTACTTGCTTTAACCGCCCCGCTCTTGCCACCCGCCCCCCCCCAGGTGGGGGTCCTGACCTGATCCTTCCCCACCGTCCTCTGGCTTGAGACCCAGCCTGCCCTCCCTAAACTTTCAGAGACCCTTCCCTCCTTGACCCAGATTCAGGTCTCCCGGAAGCAGATCTCGCTTCCGCTCTGCCCCCGTTGACCCGGTGGCCTGAGGTTGTCCCCGGGAATCAGCTACGCCCAGTATGTGATCGACACCCTACTGAGCGTTTGGGAGAGTACAGTGCAGTTAGACATGATCTCTGCCCTCAAGGAGCTGACCGTCTACCGTCTGAAGGGCCCTGAACTGAGAATTTAGGGAGCATATGATTAAGTTAGGAGACACGACCCCTGCCTTCAAGAAGCTTTCACTCTCCTGCGAACAGAACACTGTGCTGAACACTAGAGACAACAGAGCAGAGTTAAAAGATCGGATCCCTCAAGGGGCTGTCCCGGTGTAACCTTGCACCTTCATCCTGCCCTCAGTGTCCCATGTCACTCAAAAGCGGTTACCTGGAGCACCTTCAATTTGACCTCTTCATCCCGAGTGCCTGTATCCGCTAAGCAAGAAGGGAAGGCAGCGTGGCCCCAGGAAAAGCCATGGGTTCGCTAGTCCCAGCCCGGCCACCGACCTTGTGTGTGACCTTGGGCAAGTTACTTAACCTCTCTGTAAAATGGCAATCAGATCCTTACTCTGCCGCCAACCGGTCTGAGGCCCGTTTTGGGGGACCGACCCAGCCCTCGGCCGGGGTGGCTGCCGCCCGGCTCCGAGCGGGACCCTGCCCTCGTTTCAGCCTTCTCGACCTCCCGAGTGCCGGAGCGGCTGGACGCGGTGGTGATCGGCAGCGGCTTTGGGGGTCTGGCGGCGGCGGCTGTCCTGGCCAAGGCCGGGAAGCGTGTGCTGGTGCTGGAGCAGCACACCAAGGCCGGCGGCTCCTGCCACACCTTCCGCCACGACGGCCTTGAGTTCGACACAGGTAAGGCGCCCCCGGGGTCCTCGCCGACTGGCGCTCTCTAACGGGGCAATTGGCCCTTGGCCTCAAGGGCCCCCGGGATCCCAGCAGGGCTGGTTCTTGGGGTCCCCAGACCGACCGCTCCATCCCCCCGTTCAGGATCCCCTCAGAAATAGAGACTTCAAGTGTCCTAGACTGCGTCTGGCCAGCCCAGAGTCTTTCTCGGGATGAAGGTTGTGTCCCCCGTCTCTTCCTCTCAGTTCTGTAGGGCAGTTGAAGCCCGGCCCCTCCTCTGCCCCACCCCCAGTCGTGGCCGGCGCTGAGTGAAGAACTTTACCCCTTGGCCCAGAAATGGGGTTCCGGCAAGGGCAGGGTGCCCGGGCAGCTGGCTGGCCCTCAGCCATTTCTCTCACACGGAAAGGAAAAGCCGGAACGCTCTGGGCAGTCGAAGGCAAACCGATGTCCATTGAGCTCGTTGTGGGCAGGGAATGTCGGTGTTTATTGTACTTTTCCTAGTGCTTCGTACAGGTGCTCTGCACACAGTAAGCACTCAATAACTATGATTGAATGAATGATAGTCAGGAGCGGCATGGATTACGTCCGGAGGGACGAGAACCTGGCTAGGGTTCTGCCAGACTTCGGGCCCTGGCTTGGCCCTCCCTCCCTCAGCCTGGCCAAGCCCAATCAGTCCTTCAAAGTGACTGAGCGCCTGCTCTCGGCCGAGCACTGTACTAAGTGCTTGGTCCAGCGCTTGGCACCCAGTAAGCGCTCAATAATTACCATCGAATAAGACCACTACAGAACCAACCTACGGGAGCTTGCAGTCCAGGGGGTGGTTACCTCTACTGCAGTCTCCATGCGGCTCTTTCAGGCTGTATGCGTGGGTGGGGGCGGGACGTCCCTTCAGCCCGGCCCCTGTCCAGGCTCAGGCTCCTGCTGTCTCCCTGCTTCTGCTCATTAACCCACTCTTGCTGGGAAGCGACAATTCGGCATAGGTCGTGCTGGACCGTCGATTCTGTCCAGCCCAAATCTGACCTGGCCCCTTGTTCAAAAGATGGGCAAGTAGCTTCTCCTGGCCGAGTTTCCAAGGAAGGGTCTGGGCCCGTCCATCTCGGCCTCGCCTCGCCCGTGCCCACTCCTTTCTCTCCCTTCCTCCCTCCCTCTCCTGTGCCACTGCCCGCCAGGGATCCACTACGTCGGCCGGATGGAGAAGGGAAGCCTTGGCCGCTTCATCTTGGACCAGCTGACGGAGGGGCAGCTGGACTGGGCCTCCATGGCCTCGCCCTTCGACGTCGTGGTGCTGGAGGGTTCCGGCGGCCCCAGGAAGTACCCCATGTACAGCGGGGAGAAGGCCTATGTCCAAGGGCTCAAGGAGAAGTTCCCGCAGGAAGAGGCGGCCATCGACAAGTACATGGAGCTGGTGAAGGTACTTGCCCCGGCCCCCTTCACGGACCCGGGGGAAATGTGGGCTCCTCCCAGGGAATGTTTTTCGGAGCGGGGGCCCTGAGTGGTGGATCATGGACGGAAGGCTTCGGGGTGAGCCCCGTGCCGACGTCTGGACTCTCCCCACCGGGGCGCAGGCGGTGGGCCGAGGAGCGTCCCACGTCGTCATCCTGAAGATGCTGCCCTTGCTGGTGGTCCGCTTCCTGTCCCGCTGCGGCCTGCTGACACGCTTCTCCCCGTTCCTGCGAGTGGCCACGCAGAGCCTGGCCGAGGTCCTGCGCCAACTGCCCGCCTCCCCCGAGCTCCAGGCCGTGCTCAGCTACATCTACCCCACCTACGGTGCGACGCAGCCCCAAGACTGCTGCGGGACCCCTTCGGGTCGGGGGGCGAGGGGAGGGAGGGACAGGATGGGACGGGACGGTGGCGTCCTGCTGCTCTGTAGCTGAGCAGAGTGACTTCACGGCTGGTGAACCCGGCCTGGTTCCCAACGGGTTTCAATTTCCCTGGCTCGATCATTCCTACCTGATTTGAGCCCAGTGTGCAGATTGCTGTACTCAGCGCTTGGGAGACCACAGTAGCCTCGGGAGACACAATCTCTGCCCTTGCAGAGATTCCAGTCTGATAGGGGTGGGGCGGAGACGGACCCTATGGTAAATTACAGAGAGAAGGAAGAGGAGACATGCGGTAAGCCAGTGTGGTCAAAGGGGGAGTGAATATCCAAGCACGTGGCTAGCGCGGGGCCGGCAGGGGCAGTCGGCCGCAGGGAGGACGGGGGCGAGTTCTGCTGGGCCCGACCGGGGACCGGGTCTCTGTCCCGTCTTCCGCACGGGCCCCAGGCGTCCCCCCCAACCACGCCAGCTTCTCGATGCACGCCCTGCTCGTCCACCACTACCTGCACGGGGGCTTTTATCCCCGAGGGGGCTCCAGCGAGATCGCCTTCCACACCGTGCCCGTGATCCGGCGGGCGGGAGGCAACGTCCTCACCAGGGCGCCGGTGCACAGCGTGCTCCTGGACTCGGCGGGCAAGGCGTGCGGTGAGAGCCGGGGGCCCCGGCGGGCTGGGTCAGTGACACTGGGGAGGCGCAGGGCGGGAGGGCAAGGGTTGAAGGTGGGGGGCGGGCGCCGGGTGGGGGGGCGTTGGGAGAAGGAAGCCGTGAGAGAGACGAGGGGCGGGGGACCGACAACCTGCCGGCCCCGGCTCCTTCGTGCGGGTTGCACCACGCCCGGTCCTCCTGGTCCCCGCCCGCCCACCCACCCGCAGGCGTCAGCGTGAAGAAAGGCCAGGAGCTGGTGAACGTCTTCGCACCCGTGGTCATCTCCGACGCAGGCCTCTTCAACACCTATGAGCGCCTCCTGCCCGAGAGAGCCCGCAATTTGCCAGGTCTGTGCTTCTCTCCGCCATCCCCCCACATCCCCTGCCCGCTCCCCCCCAGTCGATGCCCAGGGCCCATGGGCGAGCCCAGCTCTGCTCGAGAAGATGCGGGCAGGGTCGGCAGGGGACCCCACCCCAGGGACGTTCCAGGCCCCGGCCCTGCCCGCTCTCCCAGAGAAGGCCTCCGACTATCATCGGGCTAGCGTGCCCGCCCCCTGCCCTCTCCCCGGCTAGGGTAGAGGGAGGCGCTGAGGCCTGCCCCGCCTGCTCCCTCTGGCAGGAGTGCGGGCCCAGCTGAGCCCGCTGCGGCACAGCATCACCATGTTCTCCGTGTTCGTCGGGCTCCGTGGGTCCCACAAGGAGCTGGGCCTAGAAGCCACCAACTACTACGTCTACTTCAACACCAACATGGACGAGGCGTAAGGGCTGCTGACCGGAGAAGGCGGGCCCTGACCCTGGATGGGGGCGGTGCTTGGGAGGGGAGACCCCTGGCTCCCTGCTTCCCTGCCCACTGGGCCTCAGTTTCCCCCCTGTGGCAGGGAGGACGGTGCCAGCGGATGCTCCCCGCTCCCTCCAGGTCATTCCTGGGAGACCGGTCAGGGTTTCAGTCAAGAGTTTGTGCGGCGAGATGACGCCTGACTCCCTGGCCCTCTCCCTCTTCAGGATGGAGAGCTACTTGCGGACTGCCAGGGAAGAGGCTCCTGCAAAAATCCCCTTTTTCTTCATAGCGTCGTCGTCGGCCAAGGACCCTATGTGGGAGGAGAGGTTTCCTGGTGCGGCGGGGTGGGGACGGGCGGTGGGGTGATCGGGGGGGGGGGCGGGGGGCGGTGGGAGGTGGGGTGACCCGGAGCTGCAGGGGAGGGAGCCCGGGGGGAGGCAGCGGTGACCGTGGCTTGTCTTCCCAGCCCACTCAACCGTGGTGATGTTGTTTCCCACCTTGTACGAGTGGTTTGAGGAGTGGCAGAAGGAACCTTCTGGCAAGAGGGCCAGCGACTACGAGGCTCTGAAAACCTCATTCACCGATGCCTCCCTGGCGGCTCTGATGAAGCTTCACCCCCAGCTGGAGGGGAAGGTAGCAAGGCGGGGAAAAGAAGGGGACAGATGGTGATGATAATAATAATAATGGTATTTAAGTGCTTACTTTGTACCAAACACTGTTCTAAGCACTAGGATAGATAAAAGCTAATCGGGTTGGACAGTCTTAATCCCCATTTTACAGATGAGGTAACAGGCACAGAGAAGTGAAGTGACTTGTCTGGGGTCCCACAGCAGATAAGTGGCAGAGCCGGGATTAGAACCCAGATCCTTCTGACTCCCAGGCCTGACTCTTGCCATTAGGCCATGCCTGACCTCTCACGGTCTATGTTGCATGGTCAACATCGGGGCTCGGGCTGTGGCCCGGAGTGGTCCTTGGTGGCTGTGGGAGCTCCTGGGCTGCCCGAGGACATATCGCTGCAGCCTCCGGGTCCCCGAGAGGGCCGAGTCACCCCAGGGGGCTCACCCTGGGCTGGGTTCTTGCCTGGGCCCTGAGGAGGCAGGCAGGAGGGTCCTTGGACCGGTTGCCCAGGTGAGGGCAGAGGGGGAAGACAGGGTGTTTCTCTGATTTGGGGCAACGGGGTGCTCTGTTTCGGGCTGTGCGTGCCGTGGGCCAATAAAATTACTCATCAGTATCATTGATTGGGCACCTACTCTGTGCAGAACGCCATACTGAGCACTGGGGAGCTAGGAGACACGATCCCTACCCTCAAGGAGCTTCCTGTCATACAGCAACTCAGGGAATGGGATGAGAGGAGTAGGCCCTGCCAGGAGTTGGGAGGAGGGAACTCTTGGGTTCCCCCTGGCCTCACCCTTTCCAAACTCTGTTCCCGCCCCCAGGTGGACAGCATCTCGGCCGGGTCCCCGCTCACCTGTCAATTCTACCTGGCCTCCCCGCACGGGGAGTGCTACGGCATTGACCATGACCTGGCCCGCCTGCGGCCCGACGTGCTGGCCTCCTTGAGAGCACAGAGCCCCATCCCCAACCTCTATCTCACAGGTACTGCCGCCTGCTCCCGCTCCGCTCCTGCTCTGTTCCTCCGCTCTGCTCCCTTGACCCCAGCTGTGTCCGCCGGTGCCTCCTTCACCGTGTGGGCAGCTCCCGGTGCCCGGGAGGAGGTGATGGGGAAACCACGCTCTGATCCGGGGACATTTCCCGGGACCCGTCCACCCAGCGAGAGGGAGGGTGGCCCAGTCAGATGGTAGAGGCCAGGTGGGAGCACCGAGGCGCAGAGCCTGCTGCCTTGCTTGGAGGGGCTGGGCGCGGAGGACGGGGTCCGGGGATGAGCAGAGGGAAAGGGGCGGTCGTGCCGTTGGAGAGTCTTGGGGGAGGGTCTCCCTCCTCCCTGCCCCAACCTGGAGGATCCCCGCTCCCCAGGGAGTCGGACCCGTAAGGAGGGTGATGGACGACCGCAGGGGAGGGCGGGGTGGGGTGGTTGGGCTGAACCCCTGCCCCTGTCGTGCAGGTCAGGACGTGTTCACATGTGGCCTGATGGGAGCCCTGCAGGGAGCCCTGCTGTGCAGCAGCAGAATCCTGCAACGCAATCTGTACCGCGATCTCATGCAGCTCCAAGCCCGCCTCTATGCCGCCACCGCCCCGGACCACCACAAGTAGGCCTTCCCGGACGGCCGCAGGGCCAGAGCCCGAGAGAGCTCGCGGCCCAGGCCGCGTCCTCCCCCCTCGCCTAGCAGGACTGGGGAAGCTTAGACGGGCGGAAGGGCTCCCTCAGCCCGGAGCTCCTGCTTTGCCAGGGGTGGTGCCGGGGTGAGGGCCTTCAGCACCTCCTTTCCTTCCCCTGCCCACCCACCCGCCACCCATCCACCCCCAACCCTTAGTGCCTTAGTACTTGCAGATGTAGCTGCAGCCTTGGTTTGTCCACTGAGGGGACGTGAAGCTGTCTCCTGGAGGGTTTGCCATTTTCCCATCTGTTTTTTGGGGCTCAATAAAGTTTCCTTGAGGGTGGGAGTCCGGCCCCTCCCCTGTGTCCCGGGTGGCGCGGGCGGCGCCCAGGCCCGAAGCACGGCCGGGCAACGTTGGGCAGGCCCGTCCCATCCGCTCCCGGGCTCAGCTCCCGGGCCTATTGTCCTCTGCCCAGACTCCTGACTCGAGGGGCCCTAAGAGCTGGGCACAGATTGGCTTGGAGGGGGAGCAGGAGGAGGAGGAAGGCCCCTAGCTGGGCCCAGTGTAGGGATTTTCACCTGGGTTAAGCATGAAGTCATGGCATGAGAAGCGGCATGGTCTAATGGATAGAGCACAGGACTGGGAGTCAGAAGGACTGGGAATCAGAAGGACCTGGGTTCCAATCCCAGCTCTGCCACTTGTCAGCTGTAACCTTGACCGAATCACTTCCCTTCTCGGTGCCTCAGTTACCTCCAGCTGTAAAAGAGGGATTAAGACTGTGAGCCCCATGTGGGACAGGGACCGTGTCGAACACAATTACTTTGTATCTACTTGATTCATTCATTCCCGCGTATTTATTGAGCACTTACCGTTTGCAGGGCACAGTACTAAACGCTTGGGGGAGAGTACAATACAACAATAAACCGACACATTCCCTGCCCACAACAGCGCTTAGTATGGTGCCCGACACCCCAGTAAGCGCGTAACAAATACCTTTATTATTATGGAATGGCAGGCTGCCTCGGTGGGACTGGGGGAGGTTCCCCGCTGAGCAGGGGCTGGGTCGACCTCAGTTTCCACCCACCGAGCCCCATCCGAGCCACCCATCTCCCCAGTCAGACCTCCCACTGAACTCTGCCTGGTCCTTTGTCCCATTGCCACCCACGGCGGAGGAGAAAGGAACTAAAAAGCTCTGGAAAGTGCTCCGATTCCTGGTGCCCGGGAGAGGAGACTGATGGTCTGGAGCTGAGCCCGCTCCAGCAGGAGTTGGGGCGGCGGCGTCCGCCCACCCACTCGCTCGCCTCTACTCATGGACCACTGGAAAAATGGCCACAAGGCAGAGTCCCCCAACCATGTTCTCGGGAATCCCTCTGCCTCTGATCCTCTGCCATCTCAAGATCCAGCGGGACTCTGGATGGGGGAGCAGCAACGAAGGCAGAGCAAGCCGGGAGTCTCTCGGTCGCCGGCTGCTCTTCCGAGCCTGGTCGAGGCCGTGGGGAGGATCTGGTCCGTTGCGCCATCTGACTTCCTCCTGTGACTTCCTCCTTGTGACTGTCTGAAAGACCGGTCTGTTTCTCAAGGCGGCGGCGAGCAGCCTGACTGCCCTGCCGACAGTGCGGAGCACGAGCCGTCCTTCCTTCCCAACACTCCTTCCCAAAGTTAGCCGGAGCCGTGCTACGGGCCCATCTCGCGATGTCCCGTTTTTCCCGTGGTCCCACAGCTTTGGCTGGGATGTGGGGGGCCGGTGAACTGGGAATGGGGATCACCCTCCCTCCCCACCCCCAGCCCCAGGCTCACCATAGTCACCTCCGCCAGGGTGAGCTGCCTGTCCCAGAGAAGAAGCCATAATGGCTTTTCGTAGCTTTGTCTTCCTCCTAGCTGTCTCTCCTAGCAGAATGTAAACTCCTTGAGGGCAGAGATGATGATGATAAAAATATTACTTGTGGTAGGTGTTAAGCACGCACTATGTGCCAGGCACTGTACTAGGTGCTGGAATAAATACAAGAGAATTAAATTGGACACGGTCCCTTTCCCCTGTGGGGGTCACAGTTTAAGTAGGAGAGAGAAGAGGTATCGAAGCCCATTGTACAAATGAGAAATGAAGTGACTTGCCCAAGGTCACGCAGCAAGTATGAAGCATTATGGCCTAGTGGCAAGAACATGGGCCAGGGTTAATAATAATAATAATAATAATGTTGGTATTTGTTAAGCGCTTACTATGTGCCGAGCACTGTTCTAAGCGCTGGGGTAGACACAGGGGAATTAGGTTGTCCCACGTGGGGCTCACAGTCTTAATCCCCATTTTACAGATGAGGGAACTGAGGCACAGAGAAGTTAAGTGACTTGCCCACAGTCACACAGCCGACAAGTGGCAGAGCTGGGATTCGAACTCATGAGCCCTGACTCCAAAGCCCGTGCTCTTTCCACTGAGCCACGCTGCTTCTCTTATGGCAGGGTTCTAATTCCAGCCCTGCCATTTGTCTGTGTTGTAATCTTGGGCAATTTCACTTCATTTACCGCGCACAATAGGTGTTTGGTAAACACGACCGATTAATTCACGATCTCTTCTGTGAAGACTGAGCCCCATGTGGGGCGCGGACTGTGTCCAACCTAATTACCTCATATCTACCCCAGGGCTCAGTACAGGGCCTGGCACAGAGTAAGCACTTACCAAATACCTATTTAAAAAGAAAATTTTTTAAAAAAATGGTGGAGCTGGGATGAGAGCCCAGGTTCTCAGACTCCCAGCCTGGGCTCTTTCCACTAGGCCACGCTGCTTGGATCCAGCCGGGCCCATTTGACTTGAGAAAGGATGATGAATCAAGCAGTGGTTTTAACTGAGCATCTCTGCCCGTTGCTCCCGCCCACACCACTGCGACTGCCCGCCACCGCCTCTCCTGCGGCTGCCTGTGCCACCATCTCTGCCCCGCCACCGCTTCTGCCCCCTTCAGTTTTGCCCGCTGGGCTGGCCCGGGCTGCCAGCGCATCACCTCATGGCACTGATTTCACGCTGCGGTCTCCCTCTCAGCCACCAGCTTCCTCATCTCGAGCGTTTCTACAGCTGCAGAGGTGGAGGAAGCCGGGGCCAGGGTGAGGGCGCCCCATTCTGCACCAAATGGGAGTCCCACTTTGGCGGGGAGTCTGCAATCGGAATCACGATATTTCCTCAGCGCCCCTTGGGTTCAGGGTTCTTTACTAAGCGCTTGAGCCAGGTCAAAGACACTTCCCCGGCCTGCAAGGAGCTTAAAATCTATTGGGAGAGTTAGACCTATCTGTAAATATTTTTAAAGAAGCAGCGTGGCTCAGTGGAAAGAGCCCAGGCTTGGTCGTGAGTTCTAATCCCGACTCTGCCACTTGTCTGCCATGTGACCTGGGGCAAGTCACTTCACTTCTCTGGGCCTCAGTTACCTCATCTGTAAAATGGGGATTAACTGTGAGCCTCACGTGGGACAACCTGATTACCCTGTATCTACCCCAGCGCTTAGAACAGTGCTCTGCACATAGTAAGCGCTTACCAAATACCAACATTATTATTATTAAAAATGGGGATTTTTTTTTTTTAAAGTGAGCCCCACGTGGGGCAATCTGATTACCCTGTATCAACCCCAGCGCTTAGAACAGTGCTCAGCACATAGTAAGCGCTTAACAAATACCATAATTGTTATTACTTGTTTTAGTTGTTTTTTAAAAAAATGATATTTGTTAAGTGCCTGACACTGTTCTGATAGATATAGGGTAGGGTAATCAGGTTGGCTGGACACAGACCCTGTCCCATATGAGGCTCACAGTCTTACTCCCCATTTTACAGATGAGGTAACTGAGGCCCAGAGAAGTGAAGGGGCTTGCCCAAGGTCACACAGCAGACCCGGGGCGGAGCTGAGATTAGAACCCAGGTCCTCCTGACTCCCAGGCCTGTGTTCTAAGCCATAGGCCACACTGCTTCTTTAAAAATACTTACAGATAGGGTGATCAGATTAAGTAATGGCCACCTACCCACTTGTTCTACATATACAGTCACACTCTGAAGCGAAATATCGCTCAATGCCTCCTCCTCCCGCCATTTTCATTCATTAAATAGTATTTATTGAGCGCTTACTATGTGCAGAGCACTGTACTAAGCGCTTGGAATGAACAGGTCAGCAACAGATAGAGACAGTCCCTGCCGTTTGACGGGCTTACGGACTAATCGGGGGAGACGGGCAGACAAGAACAATGGTAATAAATAGGGTCAAGGGGAAGAACATTCGTAAAAACAATGGCGACTAAATAGAATCGAGGCGATGTACATCTCATTAACAAAATAAATAGGGTAATGAAAATATATACAGTTGAGCAGACGGGTACGGTGCTGAGGGGATGGGACGGAAGAGGGGGAGGAACAGAGGGAAATGGGGGGAAAAGAGGGTTAAGCTGCGGAGAGGCAAAGGGGGGGGGGGCGATAGAGGGAGTAGAGGGAAAAGGGGAGCTCAGTCTGGGAAGGCCTCTTGGAGGAGGTGAGTTTTAAGTAGGATTTTGAAGAGGGGAAGAGAATTAGTTTGGCGGAGGTGAGGAGGGAGGGCCCGCGGGAGGACGTGGCCCAGGGGTCGACCACGGGATAGGCGAGACCGAGGGACGGTGAGGAGGTGGGCGGCAGAGGAGCGGAGCGTGCGGGGTGGGCAGTGGAAAGAGAGAAGGGATGAGAGGTAGAAAGGGGCAAGGTGATGTAGAGCCTTGAAGCCTAGAGTGAGGTGTTCTTTCTCTTCTCCCAGCCCCAGGTCTTTCCCTCACCAGGCTGTATTCCCCATTATTTATTGCCCTGCTTAGGCCCAGCTCTTGTCCTTCCTCTTGCCATCATAGCTCTTGTCCCATTTCTGTCCCAGAAGCCGAGCCCGACCCCTAGCCCAACACTGATACTCTCCCTACTCTCAGGTACTTTGTTGAAAACCACGGGGCCTAACGGTAAAAGCCCGGGCCTGGGAGTTAGAGGACTTGGGTTCTCACCCTGGCCCCGTCACTTGTCCTTGGGCAAGACACTTAATTTCTCTTTGTTTCAGTTTCCTCATCTGTAAAATGGGGGTTCGATGCCTGCTCTCTCTCCAACTAGAATCGTGAGCCCTGTGTGGGAGAGGAACTGTGTCTGACTTGGTCATCTTGGTATTTACCTCAGAAATCGGTGTAGTGCTAGGCTAGGAGTCGGAGGTCGTGGGTTCTAGTCCCGGCTCCGCCACCTGTCAGCTGTGTGACTTTGGGCCAGTCATTTGACTTCTCGGTGCCTCAGTTACCCCAGCTGTAAAATGGGGATTAAGCCTGTGAGCCTCATGTGGGGCAACCTGATTATCCTGGATCTACCTCAGCGCTTAGAACAGTGCTCGGCACATAATAAGTGCTTTAAAAGCAGCATGATATATATAGTGGATAGAGCACAGGCCTGGTAGTCAGAAGGTCCTGGGTTCTAGTCCTGGCTCCGCCACCTGTCTGCTGTGTGACCTCGGGCAAGTGACTTCACTTCTCTGTGCCTCAGTAACCTCATCTGTAAAATGGGGATTAGAGCGGTGAGTCCATGTGGGCCAGGGACTGTGTCCAACCAGATTACCTCGTACCAAGCCCAGAACAGTGCTTGGCACATAGCGCTTAACAAATACCTTAATTACAGAAGCAGCGTGGCTCAGTGGAAAGAGCCCGGGCCGGGGCGTCAGAGGTCATGGGTACGAATTCCGGCTCCGCCGCTCATCAGCTGTGTGGCTTTGGGCCAGTCACTTATCTTCTCTGTGCCTCAGTTCCCTCATCTGTAAAAGGGGGATGCAGACTGTGAGCCCCATGTGGGGCAACCTGATCACCTTGTATCCTCTCCAGCGCTTTGCACATAGTAAGCGCTTAACAAATACCAACATTATTCACAAATACCAACGTTACCCAAGCTATTAGTTCAGTGCTCTGCTCACAGTAAGCCCTCAATAAACACTATTGAACGAACGGGGGTTCGGCCTGGGGTGAGGCCGAGCGAGGGAAGTCTTGCTCTCTTAGAGCAGAGGCTTATGGGAGAAGTAGGGGGGACAAGTGCCAAGCTCTGCACACAGTGAGCGCTCAATAAATACTACTGAATGAAAGGAGGCAGAGGGGGCCCAGGCCAGCCCCCTCACCCACCCCTGGGGCTTGGCCACCGTCCCTCTTCCCGGCCAACCCGCGCCCAATATTCCTCATCGAGGATACGGTACAGAGGACAGACGACTCCGCTCAGGGCGCAGACCACACCGGGGCCTAGCCCGCACCGGGGCCTTTCCGGGCCCCCGAACGCGTCTGTGACGGGGTCTTGATCCTCCGCACCTTTCAAAACCCTCTCCGCGAGCCGCTCTTCGGTGCAACCCCCTTCCGTGCTCTGCGGGCCACGGGGCCCTCAGTGTGGCTCAGGGGCAAGAGCCCGGGCTTGGGAGTCAGAGGTCATGGGTTCGAATGTCAGCTCCGCCACTGGGGGCGAGTCAGTTCTCTGGGCCTCAGTGACCTCATCTGCAAAATGGGGATGAAGACTGGGAGCCTCACGTGGGGCCACCTGCTGACCCTGGGTCTCCCCCAGCGCTCAGAACAGTGCCCCGCACATAGTCCGCGCTTAACAAATAGCACCATTCTTATGAAGAGGCCGCGGGGGCCCTTTGACGCGGGCGCGCGGGCCCTTTAACGCGGGCGCGCGGGCCCTTCCCGCCTCGCCCTCCCCGCGCGCGCTCCCCCGCGCGCCACCTTGTTTACAGCGCGGCGCAGCCTAGCGCGGCGCAGCCTAGCGCGACGGGCGGCCGCCCCGCCCCCGGGCCGCCCCCATTGGCGGGCGCCGGCCGGGCGGCCGCCGCCATTGGCCGGCCGGGCGGGCGCGCGGGAGGGGGGAGGAGGAGGAGGAGGAGGAGGAGGGCGCGCGCGCGGCGCTGAGGGGAGAGGCAGGGGGCGGGGTGGGGAGGGAGAGAGGGAGGGGGGGGCGATGGCGGCGGGCGGGCTGCGCTGGGCGTTCGCCTGGCTGTGCCTGGGCTGCGCGGCGGGCGCCGGTGCGGGCCCGCGGGTCCTGGGCTTCCGCCTGGAGGAGGGCGAGGACGGGGCGGCGCCGGTGCGGGCGGCGCCGGGGTCCGCCTTCCGCCTGCGCCTCTTCGGCTCGGGCTTGGCCAACCGCTCGTGGCCCCGGGTGACCTTGGCGCCGGCCGGCTCGGGCTGCGCGGGGGGAGGGGCGGCGCCGCGCCTGCGCGCCGAGGAGCCGCGGCCCCGCGGCGCGCACTCGGCGCTGCTGACGGTGCGCGTGCCCGCGGGCGGGGGCGCGGGCGGGCCCCACGTGCTGTGCAGCCGCGACGGGGCGGGCTGGGCCGAGGCCGCCGACGGGGAGGCGCTGACGGTGGAGGAGCGGGAGCGGGAGCGGGAGCGGGACTGGGACTGGGCGTCGGCGCTGCTGGCGCTGGCGCTGCTGGCGCTGGCGGCGCTGGGCCGGGGGCTGCAGCTGAGCGCGCTGCTCCTGGAGCCCGCCGAGCTGCAGGTGCTGCGGGACGGCGGGACGGAGGCGGAGCGGGCCGCCGCCCTGAGGCTGCAGCCCCTGCGGCGCTGGGGCTGCTGCGCCCGCTGCGCCCTGCTGCTGCTCGTCAGCCTGGCGCAGGCCGCCCTGGCCGTGCTGCTCTACCGTCTGTGCGGCCAGCGCGTCGCCCCCGCCGTGCTGGGCGCCGCCGGCCTGCTCTACCTGCTGGGCGAGGTGCTGCCCGCCGCCGTCAGCGGGCGCTGGGGGCTGGCGCTGGCGCCCCGGGCGCTGGGCCTGGCCCGCCTGGCCCTGCTGCTCACCTTCCCCGTGGCGCTGCCCGTGGGCAAGCTGCTGGAGCTGGCGCTGAGGCCCGGCCGCCTGCGGGAGCGGGTGGTCGAGCTGGCGCGGGGCGCCGACCCCTGCGGCGAGGAGCCGGGCGGCGCCGCCGCGCTGCGCCGCAAGACGGTGGCCGACGTCCTCACCCCGCTGGACGACTGCTTCATGCTGGACAGCGCGGCCGTGCTGGACTTCGGCGTCCTGTCGGCCGTCATGCAGAGCGGCTACGCGCGCATCCCCGTCTACGAGGAGGAGCGCACCAACGTCGTCGACGTCCTCTACCTCAAGGACCTGGCCTTCGTCGACCCCGACGACCGCACGCCCCTCAGCACCATCGTCCGCTTCTACAACCACCCGCTCCACTTCGTCTTCGACGACACCAAGCTGGACGCCGTGCTCGAGGAGTTCAAACGAGGTGACCGGCCCCGGGCCCCGGCCTCCTCCCTCAGCCCCCTCTCCCGTCGGCGCGCGGGCCGGCCCCGGGACGGGAACGCCCGCCGCGCACCCCCGCTGCACCCGGGGCCCGCCCGGACGGGCCCGCCCGGACGGGCCCGCCGGGCTGCGGGAGGGGCCACCTCCCGGCCTCTGCCCGCCCGGGAGGGGTCGACGGGGGTCCCGTGCCTCCCCGTGCCTCCCCGCGCCCCTTCTCCTCCCCTGGTGCCTCCCCGGGCGCCGCTTCAGGTGCTGGATCCGCTTTCAGCGACGAAGGGGGAGTAACAGTTTCTCCCGCGTGCGGAGCGCCACGCCGAGCGCTGGGAAAGAAGACGCGGGTGGGAGCGAGATCCGGGTCCCGGCCCCCGACGGCTCACGGTCTCAGTGTGGAAACGGGGAGGGGGGCTGGGGACGCACACGTAAGGAGAGGCGAAACAGACCGCTGAAACAGCAGCAGAGATCAGTAGGGTTCGGCGGCCCCGGGTGCCCCGCGACGGCCTTCCCGCGTCGCCCTCGGACGCTCCGGCCGCCGGGGTGGAGCTGTCCGGGCTGCTCGGTTCCCGGGCCGGGCCCGGGGCCGTGAGCGCCTTCGGGGAGTGGTTTTGGGGCGAGGGTTCGGGGGATGACGGCTCCAGCATCCTGGAGGATGCTTGACCTCCCACCCGGCTCAGCACAGGGCACAGGTGGGCAAAGCAGCCGGGGCGGGGGCCGCTCCCGAAGATAAATACTTCCCTCCGGAGCCCGCGCTCCTCAGCGCCGGTGGTTCTCCAAACCCGGCAGCTCCCCGCACTAGTGCTCCCCTTCTGCCCTGACCCTCGGCACCGGGGCGGAGATGGAATTTTGCCCGGTGGGTCCCGGGGGATGTGGAATGAAAGGCCCACGGTCTTCTGGGGGAGACGGGGGCCCGGCTTGAGTTCCCCGAGATCCTGTTGCCGTAAAGGGAGCTCCGTCCGTGGCGCCGGAGGCCGGGGTGGAGTCGGGCCTGTTGGCGGCTCCTGGCGGGTCGTCCTCCGGGTTCGGTTGCGCCCCGGTCTCCGGGTGCCCGGTCCGGACCTCACGGCACCGGGAGGGTTTCAGAGGCCAAATTGAGACGGCCGAGCGGACACCTGCGTGGGGCGGGGGGTTGCTCGTGGAGGGACCAGTCAATTAATGGTATTTATTGAGCGCTTACTACATGCAGAGCACTGTATTAAGCACTTGGGAGAGCACAATATAACAGAATTAGGAGGCACGATGCCCGCCCACCATGAGCTTACGGTCTAGAGGGTGAGAGAGAAGTCCTGGGGGCGGAGAGAGCGAAAAGCACAGAGGGCCATTCCGTAGCCACATTTCAGGCTTAAAGCTCTCTGGAATGTGGCCTAAATTCCAGCAGCCGACTTCTTCCCGTTCCCCGGGCCCACAGAAACGTCACGGGAGCCGTGGTCCCCGGGACCTGGTGACCTGGTTGCCCGGAGTTGTGTTACTAAGATAAGCTGCTCAAAATAGATGGGGTCTACCCCAGCCCAGAGATTGTCTGTTTCGGGAAGGGGCTTCTTCACAAATGTCAACTGGGAGCGATTCATTTCTGCGTCCCCTTGGCCGGAGACCTGGCCTTCGGCTCCCGAAGCCCTTGTGGGGGGCGACTCTGGCCCTCCCGGAGGTGGTAGGAAGTAGCATCTGTCAGTGCTGCTGTACTAAGCGCTGGGAATAAGTACTGCACGGGTGGGAATGAGCCCCCGATCCAGAGCCCAGGGAGTTAGCCTAGAGGGTCGGGGGGAGGGCGTTGGGCCGGATCGATGGCGGGCAGAGGACATCTCGTCCACGGCGGGTCTACCCTCTCCCGCTTGGCCCTGGTGGGGCTGCGGTCTTCATGCAGACCTGCCCCGCTTCGGGACTTGACCAAGGTCACACAGCAGACAAGGGGCAGGGCCGAGTCCTCCGACTCCCGGGCTTGTTCTCTTTGCACCGCGCCATGCTGCTTCTCTGCAGGGCACCGGGGAGAGGACAGTGAAGTCCCTGCCCTCAAACTGAGAGTCTAGTGGGATAATAGCCAGCGCAGCAGACTCGGTGTCCCCCGGTGCCCCCAGGCTACAGAGAGCAGACCCTGCAGGGGGCTGGGAGGGCAGCGGTTCAGCCACGATGGGAGACGAGGGAGGCCCGGCCAAGTGGCAGGCGCAGGAGGCGGCAGGTCGACGAGGCCCGAGGAGTCCGGAGGGAAAAGCTCTTGTCCCGGGGAGCCGATGGGGTGGGCCGAGGGGGCGGTTCTGGTGGCCGGAGCGGGTGGATGCGGGTGCCGGCCGGGCAGACAGACCCTCTCTCCGACCAAGCGTCGATTGGTTCACGGGGGACTGGGTTCCGGAGGCCCGGTCGGGTCGATGGGAGGGAGAGGGCCGCCCCCGTCGGCCACGTGGCCGCCCGGCTTTCTGGTGGCTTCCGCGGGGGCGCCCGAGTGGGTGTGGCGGGTCAGCCCCGGCCTCGCCCCCCGTCTCGGCCGTGGGTTCGGCGGGGACCCAGCCGCCCAGAGCCCCGGGCTCATCGAGGGCTGTGGCCCCCAGGGAAGTCCCACCTGGCCATCGTGCAGAAGGTGAACAACGAAGGAGAGGGCGACCCCTTCTACGAAGTCATGGGCCTGGTGACGCTGGAGGACGTCATCGAAGAAATCATCAAGTCCGAGATCCTCGACGAGTCAGACGGTTACAGTGAGTTCCCGGCCGTCTCTGGGTGGGACGCGGCGGGCAGGGGGCGGGGGTGTGGGAGGCCCCCTCCCAGTCCGGGCGGGTGGGCTGACTGGCGGGCGAGCGGGCAGACTGGCGGGCGGGTGAGCTCCTTCTTCAGATGGGCCCCAATGCCACATCTCCGGTGCCCGTGACCCAGCCGGGCTCCGCAAAGGTTTCCCCCAGCCCCAGTCACGATGTCCTGAGCCCCCGGCCCAGCCTCTGGCTTCTCGCGGCCGGTCGGACTGGGCCAGCGGAACGCACGGGATTCATTGAGATCCAGTGTCTTGGGTCTGGCCCGGGCTGTGTTCGGGACCCACAGTCATTAATCAGTCCGTCATTGGGGTTTACTGAGCGCCTACAGTGTGCAGAGCACTGGACTGAGTCAGTACAATCAAGTCCAACCTACTTGGCAGGCGCGGTCCCTACAGTCAAGGAACTTAAGAGTCTAGTCGGGGAGGTGGGCATTAAGAGAAATTACAGATGGGGGAAGCAACAGAGCATGCATGAGGACAAGTTAAGTGTTGTGGGGTTGGGCGGAGAGGTAGGGTGAGAGTTTAGGAGGTATGGACCCTAGGGCCTAGGGGATGCGCAGGGGAGGGAAAAGGGGGGCATGGAAGAGATGAGCGGTTAGCCAGGGAAGGCTTCCCGGAGGAGATGAGATTTCTGGAAGGCTCTGAAAGAGGGGAGAGCGGTGGTCGGTCGGATGTGAAGGGGGACAGAGTTCCGGGAGGGATGGGCCATCGGAGAGACGAGCTTTTAGGCGGGTGAGCGGGTTGGAGCTACGCCGTTCACTTCCTTCCCGCGGTGCCACCTCCTTCCCGCAGAACCACCGCCTTCCCGCGGTGCCACCTTCTTCCCAGAGCGCCGCCTCCTTCCCACAGTGCCACCGTCCCGGCTCCCCGGGCCCCACCCGAGGCGGGACCCGCCGTCCCCCAGCCCCCGACCTCGGGCCGCCGATCTCCGGGCCGGCGCCACCGCTGCCTGCTCTGTTTTCGGGGCTGGGGGAAGCCCCATCGGGTTCCCGGGCCACCTTGCTGTCTCCTCCCCATCCAGGGGAGACCAAGGTGAAAAAGAAGCAGCCCCTGTCTCTCAGCCTGCCCATGGAGCCCAGGAAGGAGGAGTTCTCCCTGTTCCGGGGTGCCGAAGGCGAGAACAAAGTGAAGATCTCCCCTCAGCTGCTCCTGGCCACTCAGCGCTTCCTCTCCCGAGGTGAGTGGCCCGCCCCCCCCGTCCTCTCCCTGCCCTTCCCCGGCCACCGTTTCCAGAAGCCCCGTGGGCAAAGAGCGAGGTGTCACGGTGTCCCCGGCTCAGCCCGAGCCTGACCCGCCTTCCCTGGCTCCCGCAGAGGTGGACCTGTTCAGCCCACCACGAGTCTCTGAGAAGGTCCTGCTGCACCTGCTCAAGCACCCCAGCGTCAACCAGGAGGTCAAGTTTGACGAGTGCAACCGACTGGCCGCCGGACACTACCTGTACCAGCGCAACCGGCCCGTCAACTACTTCATTCTCATCCTGCAGGTCAGGCCGAGCCGCCCCCGCCCAGTCCCCCAGAGACCCCCGAGAACCCCCGCGAGCGGTGGGTGTTCAGGGCGGGGAAGGGAGCTGCCCTGACGGCCCCTAGGTGGTCAGGGGTGGGGGGGAGGGGGCGCGCGGAGGTGAGGCAGCTGGGTCCCCCCTCCTCGCATCCCCAGGGCAGGGTCGAGGTGGAGATCGGGAAGGAGGGGCTGAAGTTTGAGAACGGAGCCTTCACCTACTACGGCGTCTCGGCCCTGACGGCCCCCTCCTCGGGTGAGCAGACCCCGGCCCGGCCGCGCCCTCTACTCCTGCTGCTTCTGGGTCGGGGCTTCGGGGACCATCCTGAGCGCCACCCCCCGCCCCCGTCCCCTCCTTCTCCTCATCCCGGCACCTTCTCTCGCTTGGTCCGGGGGCAGACCGGCCTCGGGGTGCGGACGTGGGCGGCTGCGGCCCGGAGCCGCCGCGGCTGGTGAAGACGGTGTGCGGTTCCCGCGGGAGGGCTGAGACTCCCCGGAGCAGGGCTGCACCCCTGCCCCGGCCCGCCTTCCTCCCCAGAGCTCCCGGCCCCACTCACCTCCCTCCCGTTAGCTTCGGGTGGCACGCGCTCTCCCCGGCCGTCCGCTTCCACCACGGCCGCTCATCACCCTCTCTTGATAGTTCACCAGTCCCCGGCGCTGTCCCTGCGGCCCGGCCGCCACGAGCCGCAGGTGGACCCGGTCGAGAGCAGCCCCTGCTCCACGTACTGTCCCGACTACACCGTGCGCGCCCTCTCCGACCTGCAGCTCGTCAAGGTGAGCGGGGGCCCGCCCGGTCCGGGCATGACGGTCCGCAGCCCCCCCTCCGCTCTTCCCCCGGGGTGAGGGAAGCGGGGTGGGGTCGGGGTGAGGACACCCCCGCTCTCCTCCCTCAGGTGACGCGGCTGCAGTACCTCAACGCGCTCATGGCTTCTCGGGCCCAGAACTCGCCCCAGTCCCCGGAGAGCCTGGATCTCCGGGTGGTTCCGAGCAGCCAGACCCAGCTCCTCGGAAGCCGGGACCAGAAGCTGGGGACCGCCGCTACCCCTACAGGTGACCCTTCCCCAGGAGCCGCGGTGGGGGCGGCGAGTGGGCTTGGCCCCGGGGGTCTCCCCAGGGGAGCTGCTGGGCTGGTCCGGGTGGGCGGCTGCCGGGGGGGGCTCCCACCCGTTGGACCAGGATCCCCCAGGGACCTTGTGGGAGCAGACGGGAGGCGCCAGACTGCCCTGCCCTTACCCCTGCTGCTGTCCTAGCTAAAGCTCTTCTCTTCCTCTCCTCCCTCCCTGTCTGTCTGTCCATCCACCCCTCCCTCTTTCTCCCTCTCCCCTCTCCAGCCCTCCCGATAAACATTTCCCTCTTTGGCCCACTTGGAAACTGCAGTTGATAGATGACTTTCAACAAGTCAGAATTTTTGTTTTTTAAAAATCGCCACAGGTAATTATCTCCCCCGTCCTTCCCCCGCTCCCAGATTCCAACATCTCCAAGGCTGGGGCTTTCTCTTTCTCTTTCTCTTTCTTTCCTTCGCTCCTGCCACCTCTCCCCAGACCGGTCGGGCGAGCAAGCTTCCTCTTCTTGCTGACCCCGGGAGCTGGCGTGGTTTAAGGCTGCAGCTTTGCCCCCCAGCCCCTAGAATGAGCTTCTTGGGGAACTGCCTGCTCTGAGCCGAGTGGGCCGGGGGGGGGGGGGGGGGTCCCTGCCGTATCTGCCCCCCAGCTCACCTCTTCCGGAAACGGGCCGTGACCCTTTCCCCTCTCCTTCCTCTCCGCCAGGGCCCGCCGGCGGTGGCAACAGTGGCAGGCCGTGCCCCCCAACGGAGGAGAGCCCGGAGCGGAACCCAGGGGTCTAGGGTCCTGGCCCACACCTGGACGGACCAAGCAAGACGACCTTGCGTCTTTCCCTGACCGGCCCCGTTTTAAGGGGCTCGTAGAGACGTTGAGGGGAGCACCCCGGGGTTGGCCGCAGCCCAGGGTGAGGGGCAGCGGGGCAAGCCCCGGCCGGGCAGCCGCCTTCTCTGGGCCCAGGTGGGTCCCTCTGGCGTCGGCGCCGCGGGACTCCGCTTGCCTTGCCGCCGAGGCCCAGCTCTCCTCGTCATCCACTGTCCCGCGCCCAGGGGGCAGGATGGGCTGCAGCCTTCCCGGGAGGCTGGCCGCGCTCTGGTCACCTCCCCGCAGCCTCTGGCTTCACGTGCCAAACACCCCAACCTCCCCGAGGGGCTGGTTTGGCCGCGGCCCCCAACCCGGCCCAGCTGGGCCCGGCTCCTCCGTCGGGCCCGTTGGGGCGGCATGGGGGAGGGCGGTGGCGGGATAAGTCCGGTCTCTCCTTTAAATTATTGGAGATGGTGCCTAGCTGCCTGGGCGCCTAGCCCCTGGTGGGGTAAGGGTCCGAGACCCTTCTTGGCTAGTTGTTACTAACAGTATTTCCCTGGAGTTGTTTCTTAGGAAGTCGAGGTGCGGGGTGGGTGGGAATTACTATCACCATCCCCCTCCCCCAACCCTGAGCCCAGGGAACCATGTGGAACACCTGGTCTCGACTGTACCAATCTTGTACTTTAACAGTCTGGCCCCGTGGTCCTGTGTGTGTGTGTACACGTGTGCATGGGTGGGCAATCTAGCCCTCCCCCAGCTGGAGGGGGCAGGGGTCAAGCAGGATAGATTGGACGGTGAGAGCCGCCAGAGGTACGGAGCGATCGCAGGAAGTAAGGAACTGGGCTGTGGTGCCAGGCTGAGACATAATGTCCACTTTAATGAGGTCTTGGAGGGGGGCGGGGGGTTGGTGCCATCGTTAACCCCTGCTCTACAGGGTGAGCAGCCAGCTTTATCCCCAGCCCCATGGTGGTCTGGGGGGGTGGAGAAGGGTCAAAGCCCTCCACCCCGGCCTAAGTCCCTGGAGGGCTCAGTGCCACTTAAGGGGTGGTTCTGGCAGGAGAGTTAAGGCCGGAGGAGGGAAGGAAATGGGCTGGGGGCCCCCGATGGGGTGGAGCACCATCCCACCAGGCTCCTTGGGCGGGCTGCTGGCAGCCACATGGGCATGTGCCCTACCCGACCCGACCCAGTCTCACCTGGCGGATGTGAGGCCGCTGGCTACGGCTCTGCCCTCCTCCACCTCTTCTCAGTGATGCCCAGCCCTGCTCCAGCTCCCAAACAGAGCCTGTGGGCAGGGGTTCGGGGGCAGAGCGTAGCCAGCTGCCAGGTCCTGGCCACTGCAGCGATAGCTGGAGTGGGGCTTGAGTTGGCCAGGGCTCCTGCAGCTCCCAATTGGACCTAGAAGGGATGGAGGTACGGTAGGGCAGTGAATCCACCCAAGCCCCTCCAAAGGAGAAGCAAGGAGCCACCCCCATCCTGAACTCAAATGCCTTTGGGAACTGAGCCTGGCTCCACCCTCGCCCATCCCCATGCAGGCCTGGCCCTACCCGATGCTGGGGAGTGACCCGGGGCTCCACACAAAGGCCCGTGCAGATGGCCTCATGCAGGGCTGTGCTTCACATCTGACCCCAGGCCCAGCTCCCGCTCCATTGCCTGCCCCGTGTTTCAGCAACCCCAGAAGGATGTTCCTGTACCCCCGTGCCAGGCCCAGGGCAGAGGTACCCAATCCATCTGCTGAGGAAAAAGGGCATCTGCCAGTCTGGACCCCTGCCCCCCCCCCCCCCAGCTCACCTTGCCTCAGATGTACCCCCATGCCTCCTACATCCAGGATTTTGGCCATGAGCTAACAGGCCACAGAGGCAGGCATGGCAGTACACAGGGAATGGGGTGGGGGGGCACCATCCACCTCCCCCAAATATACACCCTGGGGTCCTCTCAGCTCCCAAGTAGCTGCCCCTTTCCCCTGGAAATGTTGGGTCAACTAGGTGCTTGGAGCAGGGAAAAAAAGAAGGCATTTCAGCCTCCTGGAGGTCCCCACCCCCTGCCAGGTCAACCCAGGGCTCCTTTGTGTGGCAGCTGCCTGCAGATACTACTCCAGCTCCACGGGCCGGGGCCGGGCAGAGTGGGAGCTGGAGTCCCACTGCCCAGCCCCGCTATTGCTCTCCGCTCCTGCCCCTGGGCCCCAGCTCTCCCTCACCTGCTCAGGGGGCGCGGGTCGGACCGGCCTTTCAACCACTGCGGCAGGCCATCCCAGTCAGCCAAGCTCTCCAGCTAGGGTCGGGGGAGGGCTGCGGGGAGAGGGGAGGAAGAAGCTGATAAGGTTGGGGAGCCAGTAAGCCTTTAGCAGGAGGATGGATGGACCCCACCCTGGCTGTGCCATTTATTCATTTCGTATTTTGAGTGCTTACTGTATACAAAACAATGTACTAAGCACTTGGGAGACTATAATATAGTAATAAACAGACATTCCCAGCCCACAATGAGTTACAGTCTAGAGGAGATGGACGTTAGTATAAATACATGTATATTTTACATATATACACACACACATAATTTGCCAAACATGCAGCTACAGGCCCATCACCAGCGTGTGCTCCTTACCTTCATCCGTCAGGCCACCATTTCCATTTAGAAGCCTGGCCCTGAGTGTCGTCTTCATCCTGATGGGTTAGGGGCTCCCGGCCCAATCCCAGTACTCTCTCCTCGCTTCTCTAACCTGAGGTGGGGGGCAGGGAGCATTGGCAACTCTGGCCATAAAAGACAGGAAGTAGGGCCTGAGTCCCAGTCCTTGTGGCCCATCGGAGCGCTGCTCTTCCCGACATCTCTAGGAGCAAGAGACAACCCCTGCCGGGTGGGTGTCAGGAGGAAAATACGGGTGTGTGCATTGCTGTGGGGGAGATGGGCAGCTCTAATTCTAGCTTGCATGAAGATCCTCAAGGTGAGGGCAAGGCTAGAGGTCAGAAGCCACCCCCTTCTGGTCCCCAGGCCTCCAGTCATCCTAATGGCTAGGGTTGGGGGCGGTGCTGCTGGACAGTGGGGAGCCCTGCCCGGCCCCTACTCAAACCGTGAGGGCCCAAATGCCTGTGGCTGCCACTGCCAACCACAGCCCTTCCTCCCTGCCCAATCCCAGCATCTCAGAGCTGCAATCATATCCTTGGAGGGAGTCAGGCCAGGTCAAACTTTATAAATAAACACTCCCTTTCCCCAGCTCCCTTTAGCCTTAGCCAAACAGAAGGGGGGCAGGGGTGGGTGTCAGGTGACCCCCCCCCCCTCCCACCAAGCCCTCTCAGAGCCAGAGATGGTTAAGGAAATAGGGAGGGGGCTGGGAAGGAACTCAGGACTGAGCCCAGCAGCCCAAACTCCTGGAGAAAAGGGAAGGGGTCAGCCCCAGAGTGACCTGAGAAGCTGGTGACACCAAGGAGGTAGGAAAAAGGGACAGGACCCTGGTCCACCCCGCAAAGGCCAACATCTCCCAGGCCAACTGCTGCCCTGACCTCCAGGCGCACCGTCTCACCGCCCTGGACTCTGGGACCCTGCGGCCCGGCCGCGCTTCGCCCCCGCTGCCACCTCAGAGCCCCACTCACCAGCTGCTGAAATGCTCTCTGCCGCTGAACGCTCTCTGCCCAGATTACCTAACGGGCAGGATGCGGCTTTTATTAGCCCAGGCTCCCGAGGGGAGGGGTCGTGCGCTTCCACGGCCTGTCGTCACAGGGGCCGGCTCTGCCCGGGGGCAGTCTTGCCTCCTGGCACAGGACCAGCGGAGAGACGGGCTCCCCCACCTCCCCCGGGAACCTCCTCTGGCACAACCTTGGCAGAACACCCCAGGGAGAGAGAAATACCATGTCCAACAGCTCTCTGTCCCCATGCAACTTGCCCTGCCCATCCCCTGAGAACTGTGCCACGCCCACGCTGGAAGACCGCCTCCACCCAGAGCTCCAGCCCTGCTGCCGGCGCAGAGGCTGCCTTCACCAACCGCGGGAGCCAGGCTCCGGCCAGCCCCGATGCCCTCCCCGGGACCGTGCTGGGGATCTGCTCAGAGGGGAGCAGTGTGTACCCTCTGATTTTGGAGTCCATTTTGGGCCAGCTTCGGAGGGGAGGAGGTCCAGAGAGAGGGACGGGACAGGAGGTGTCGGGTGGGAACAGGAAGGCCAGCCCATCTGCCTCTTCTCTAAAGCTGGGGAGCAGACATCTGGACAGGAAAAAATTCTCTCCTGGCCCCCAACACCCCACTCTGGGGGGCTTGGCCTCAGGAGTCCAAGCCCGGTGTCCAGCAGGAGCAGGGGGTCCGGGGGCGCCTCTTCTTTATCCCACAGGGCCTTGACTCTGCGGGGAGGGGAAGGGGGAGGTCTCTGTCTGGTGCTTACTTGACCGGACCCCAGACTGGACCCACAACACTAGTGTTCACCTTCAAGGAGGAAAATAAGGCTTGTAATTTCTCCCACGTCCAATCGGTCACACTCGCACCCACCACCTCCCAACCCCACAGCGACTCCCTGCAGTCCCGGCCCTGGACTCTCAGGCTGCCCTTGGGACTCCGGGCCTTCTCCTCCGGGGGCTCCCCCACCAGCCAGGGCCGGAGGCTCAGCCGGCCAGCAGGTCATACAGGCCACTGTTGCCCGGCGACAGGTCACAGGCTCGCCGGGCCTTGTGGTCCCGGACGGCTCTCAGGGCCGGGCTGTGCTGGAGCAGGAGGGAGCAGAGATCCAGGTGGCCCCGCTCGGCGGCCTGGGGGAGAAGCGTGGAGAAGCCGGGGTCAAGGCCAGGCCCGGGGTCTGGGGGCGGAGGGTGGGGAGAGGGGTGGCGGCGCACAGAAGACGGAGGGTTTCCGTCCGCCCCCGCTCACCTTGTGCAGGCTGGTCATGCCGTCGCCATCGGGCACGCCCGGGTCAGCCCCGTGGGACAGGAGCAGGCGCACCACGTCCGTGTGGCCGCAGTAGCAGGCCCGGTGCAGGGCGGTGGCCCCGCCGTGGGTCTGGGCGTCACACTCCGCCCCGCTCTCCAGGAGAAGCTGGCACACCGCCAGGTGCCCGTTGCGGCTGGCGTAGTGCTGGAGGAGGGAGAATGCCTGGTTCTCTCTTCCCTGCCCAAAGAGCCAGCTGAGCCGGGAAGGGGTGGGGGAGAGGGGTACCAACACCGCCTGCCGTGGCCTCAGTCCCCAGTGGTACCTGCCCCAACGCTCAGCACAGTGCTCAGTACATAGTAAGCACTTGGTGAATACTACCGTTAACCATTATTATCATCGGCTCTGACTTCCCCTCTGAAACTCTGCAGTCTTCTCACCTTTCCTCCTGCCTCCAGGACATTCATTTTAAAAGTATTTATTGAACGCTTACTATGTGCAGAGCACTGTACTAAGCACTTGGAACGTCTTCTACCCGATTGTCCGGGAGGCACCTTATGCTTGTTAGGTCCAAAACACTACTTCTCTACGCCTCAGTTGTCCTGTTCTCCCTCATACTTAGCCCGTGAGGCCCATGCAGGACAGGGACTGGGTTCAACCTAATTAACTTATATCTACCCCAGCGCTTAGGATACTGTTTGTCACGTAGTAAGCACTTTACAAATACCATAAAAAAACCCCAAACAGAACTGAACTCATCTTCCTTCCCTGAAATCTCTCCTTCCCCGGCATCCCTCATTCTCTGAAGCCGTCGATCTGGCGTCAGCCTCCGCTCCTTTCCAGCTAAATCCTGCTGGCTTTTCCTCCCCATATTTCGAGGATCCACCCCTTCCTGGCCTTCCAAATGGCCGCTCGACCTCCCTGCCTCCAGCCTGTACTTCGCTCCGCTGCCCAGACCATCTCCCTAAAAGACCCCCGGCCTCCCCATAAGCCTTCAAACTTTTGCTCACACTTCATCTCCTGCCTGGAACTCCCGCCCTCCCTCTCCAAATCCCCACGGCTTCCCCATCTGCAAAGCCTTCCTGAAATCACATCTTCTCCAGGAAGCCTTCCCCGATTCATTTCTCTTCCCCCCAGGTCACCTGCCTCCAACTGGAGGGAAGCAGTGTGGCTCAGTGGCAAGAGCCCGGGCTTGGGAGTCAGAGGTCATGGGTTCGAATCCCGGCTCTGCCACTTGTCAGCTGTGTGACTGTGGGCCGGTCACTTCACTTCTCTGTGGCTCATCTGTAAAATGGGAATTAAGACAGTGAGCCTCACGTGGGACAACCTGATGACCCTGTATCTCCCCCAGCGCTTAGAACGGTGCTCTGCACATAGTAAGCGCTTAACAAATACCAGCATTAATATTAACTGCCACCTCCAGGTCCCCTGCACTAACTGCTCGTGCCCCCCGCGGGGGCAAATCACGGCTCACGAGGAACTAGTCTGGCCCTTCCCCGGCTACAGATCCCTTTCCCCTTTCTTTTCTGTCTTGGGCCTGTCTCCCCAGGTGGACTGACAGCTCCTTGGCGGGCAGAAATCGTGTCTCCAAGCACTCAATATAATAATAACAATAGTGTTGGTATTTGTTAAGCGCTTACTATGCGCAGAGCACTGTTCTAAGATACAGGGTCATCAGATTGTCCCATGTGAGGCTCACTGTCTTAATTCCCATTTTCCAGATGAGGTCACTGAGGCCCAGAGAAGTGACTTGCCCACAGTCACCCGGGTGACAAGTGGCAGAGCCTGGATTCGAACCCATGACCTCTGACTCCCAAGCCCGGGCTCTTTCCACTGAGCCACGCTGCTTCCTAGTCTTCCAGCAGACTGCCGGCTCCTTTGAGGACCGGAATCCCACCGACACACTGTACTGGACTCCCCTAGAGAAGCAGCATGGCTCAGTGGAAAGAGCACGGGCTTTGGAGTCAGAGGTCATGAGTTCGAATCCCAGCTCGGCCACTTGTCAGCTGGGGGACTGCGGGCGAGTCACTTCACTTCTCTGGGCCTCAGTGACCTCACCTGCAAAATGGGGATTAGGACTGTGAGCCCCACGTGGGACAACCTGATGCCCCTGTGTCTACCCCAGCGCTTAGAACGGTGCTCGGCACATGGTAAGCGCTTAACAAATACTAACATTATTAAGAGTACTGAACCCCCCCTAAGAGCTCAGTCCAGTGCCCCACGACTAGCTGGCTCCCCCGCGGGCAGGGGGTCCTGAAGACGGAGTCCGTTCTCTTCTCCCCAGTGCTCAGTCCAGCGTCAGCTCCTCGAGGGCCCGAATGGGGGCCTCCCGGGCGCTCAGCACAGGGGTGCTCCCCGGCCGCCCCTCCCCCGACCCGGGCTCACCAGGGCGGTGTAGCCGGCCCGGTCGGGCAGGCTGGGGTCCGTGGCTTTCTGGAGGAAACGCTTCACCCGGCGGAGGTCTCCGTCCAGCGCGGCCGACCAGATCCCTGCGGGCGAGCGGGAGCCGGGCTAAGGCCCAGCCGCCCTCCTCCTCCCGCCCCCGCCGCCAGGGGGCGCCCCTCCGCCCCCACCAGTTCCAGCCGCGGCCGCCAGGGGGCGCCCCCCCCGCCGTTCCGGCCGCGACCGCCAGGCGGCGCCACCCCGCCCCCGCCCACCTCGCTCGAAGTCCATCTCCTCCAGGGTCTGCCGCACGCCGGCCCCCGAGCTCCGAGGGCGGCAGCAGGCGCCGTCGTCGCAGCGTCCAGGGGTCGCCATGGCCGGCGTTAGGTCGAGGCGGGCGGGCCCCGCGGCCCCGGTCCGGCGGCCCAGCGTCCGGCCGTCAGCGGGCCGCCGCCGCCATCTTCCTTCGGGCCGGGGGGGGGGCGGGGGGCGGAGCCGACCAATCCCAGGCCGCGGAGGGGGTGTGACGTCATAGGGGGCGGGGCCTGAAGGGGGCGGTACCCGCAGCGGCCACTGGAGGGCGCCCGGGGGATAGGGAGAGAGGCGGGCGCCGCCGAGATCTCATCGCCCGCAAGATAATAATAATAATAATAATAAAATGTTGGTATTTGTTAAGCGCTTACTATGTGCAGAGCACTGCTCTAAGCGCTGGGGTAGACACAGGGGAATCAGGTTGTCCCACGTGGGGCTCACAGTCTTCATCCCCATTTTACAGATGAAGGAACTGAGGCCCAGAGAAGTGAAGTGACTTGCCCACAGTCCCCCAGCTGACAAGTGGCCGAGCTGGGATTCGAACTCATGACCTCGGACTCCAAAGCCCGTGCTCTTTCCACCGAGCCATGCTGCTTCGTATTTGTTAAGCGCTTACTATATGCAGAGCACTGTTCTAAGAGCTGGGGGAGAGACAGGGTCATCAGGTGGTCCCACGTGAGGCTCACAGTTAATCCCCATTTTACAGATGAGGTAACCCAAGGCACAGAGAAGTGAAGTGACTTCATAATAATAATAATAATGGTATTTGTTAAGCGCTCACTCTGTGCAGAGCACTGCTCTAAGCGCTGGGGGAGATACAGGGTCATCAGGTGGTACCACGTGAGGCTCACAGTCTTCATCCCCATTTTACAGATGAGGTCACTGAGGCACAGAGAAGTGAAGTGACTTGGAGTAGCAGCGTGGCTCAGTGGAAAGAGCACGGGTTTTGGAGTCAGAGGTCATGAGTTCGAATCCCGGCTCGGCCACTTGTCAGCTGTGTGACTGTGGACGAGTCACTTAACTTCTCTGTGCCTCAGTTACCTCATCTGTAAAATGGGGATTAAGACTGTGAGCCCCACGTGGGACAACCTGGTTCCCCTGTGTCTACCCCAGCGCTTAGAACAGTGCTCTGCACATAGTAAGCGCTTAACAAATACCAACTTGCCCACAGTCACACAGCTGACAAGTGGCAGAGTCTGGATTCGAACCCATGACCTCTGACTCCCAAGCCCGGGCTCTTGCCACTGAGCCACGCGCCCGTAAGATAATAATAATGTTGGTATTTGTTAAGCAAGCGCTTTCTACGAGCAGAGCACTGTTCTAAGCGCTGGGGGAGATACAGGGTCATCACGTGGTCCTACATGAGGCTCACAGTCTAACTCTCCACTTGACAGATGACGTTACTGAGAGGCCCAGAGAAGAATAATAATAATGGTATTTGTTAAGCGCTTACTATGTGCAGAGCAATGTTCTAAGCGCTGGGGGAGATACAGGGTCATCAGGGTGTCCCACGTGAGGCTCACCGTCTCCGTCCTCATTTTTCAGATGAGGTCACTGAGACCCAGAGAAGAATAATAATAATAATGGTATTTGTTAAGCGCTTACTATGTGCAGAGCACTGTTCTAAGTGCTGGGGGAGATACAGGGTCATCAGGTGGTCCCACGTGAGGCTCACCATCTCCATCCCCACTTGACAGATGAGGTCACTGAGGCCCAGGGCATAATAATAATAACAATAATAATAATAATGGTATTTGTTAAGTGCTTACTATGTGCAAAACACTGTTCTAAGCGCTGGGGGAGGGGAGGTACAAGGTGATCAGGTTGTCCCACGTAGGGCTCACAGTCTTAATCCCCATTTTCCAGATGAGGTAACTAAGGCACAGAGAAGTGAAGTGACTTGCCCACAGTCACTCAGCTGACAAGTGGCGGAGCCGGGATTCGAACCCATGACCTCTGACTCCCAAGCCCTTGCTCTTCCCACTGAGCCACACTGCTTCTCTCTGCAGCCCGTGGGCCTCAGAGGGTGGCCCGCTCCACCGGGACCGCTGCTTTCCCCCACGGCGTGGCTCAGTGGAAAGGGCACGGGCCGGGGAGTCAGAGGTCGTGGGTTCAAATCCCAACTCCGCCCCTTGTCAGCTGGGTGACTTGGGGCAAGTCACTTCGCTTCTCTGGGCCTCAGTGACCTCAAATGTAAGGTGGGCACTAAGACTGTGAGCCCACCTTGGGACCACCTGGTCACCTTGTATCCCCTCCAGCCCATAGAACAGTGCTTTGCACATAGTAAGCGCTTAACGATTGCCATCATCATCACCCAACACCCACCCCCACACACCCCTAACCCTAACCCCCACACTGAGCACCGCGGGGCGCTTGGAAAACGGGACTTGCTGTGGGGCCCATGGGGCCCCCTCCCCGGCTCGGGTCGCCGTGGCTCAGAGGAAAGAGCCGGGGCTTAGGAGGCAAGGGTCATGGGTTCTAATCCCGGCTCCGCCACCTGTCAGCTGTGTGATTTTGGGCCAGTCACTTAACTTCTCGGTGCCTCAGTGACCTCATCTGTAAAAGGGGGATGAAGAGTGGGAGCCTCACGTGGGACAACCTGATTACCCTGTATCTACCCCTGCGCTTAGAACAGTGCTCAGCACATAGTAAGTGCTTAATAATAATAATGTTGGTATTTGTTGAGTGCTTACTATGTGCAAAGCACTGTTCTAAGCGCGGGGGGATACCAGGTGATCAGGTTGTCCCTCGTGGGGCTCACTGTTTTAATCCCCATTTTACAGATGAGGTAACTGAGACACAGAGAAGTAAAGTGACTTGCCCAAAGTCACACAGCTGGCAAGCGGCGGAGCCGGGATTAGAACCCAGGCCCTCTGACTCCCAAGCCTGGGCTCTTTCCATTGAGCCACGCTGCTTAACAAATACCAACCCACTGAGCCCGCCCCCGGGACCACTCGCCCCGGGTATCCGCGGGAGCGCCCTTGCCCTCGGGACAGCCGAACCCCTCTCCCCACGCCAACTGTCCTTGATCCTGGTTCCGCCACAGCCCCCGCGCTGCGGGACGCAGGGCAAAAATGCAGGGGTCGCGTGGGCTGCGCACGTGGGCAGCCCCAGAGAATGGAAACTGCTGGGCCCGCGAGACCAGCGTGGCTCAGTAGAAAGAGCCCGGGCTGGGGAGTCAGAGGTCATGGGTTCAAACCCCGGCTCCGCCACTTGTCAGCTGTGTGACTTTGGGCCAGCGACTTCACTTCTCTGGGCCTCAGTTAGCCCATCTGTAAAATGGGGATGAAGACTGTGAACCCCACGTGGGACAACCTGATCACCTTGGATCCTCCCCAGCACTTAGAACAGTGCTTTACACATAGTAAGCACTTAACAAATACCATCATTATTACTATTATTACCTCCCTGGCGAGGACCTGGAAGGCCGGACAGCTGGACAGCCGGACCAGATGCCCCCGCCCCCAGGGCCGGGCTGCTTCGAGGAAGCTTCCTTCCTTCCCTCGCGCTGCTTCTCGGAAGGCTCGAGGCCCTGCCCCAACCCCCCTCCCCGCCCCCCCGGGGCCCGGGCCGGGGTCCCCCCCACGTCCCCTCCCGCTCTCCCGGGCCCCGACCTCTGCCCGGCCAAGGCTGCCCGTTCCCATCGTCACCGTGGGAAAGGCCCGGCTCCGGCCTGCCCCGCTCCCAGGGGACCCCGGCCTGTCGGGGGGGGGGGGGGGCATGGAGCCGCCCCAACCTCCGCCCCCGCCTCCCCGCAGCCCGGCCTTCTGGTAAAGGCCCACCCCCGGGACCCTTCCGTCCCTCCCTCCCTCCCTCAGTCAGCCCCTCTGCCCCCCTCCCTTCCCCTCACGGAGCCAGCTCTTCTAGCACCCAGAGAGAAATCTCAGGTTTTCAGCTTTATTTCTCAATATAAAAATACTCAAATATTTACAACAAATAAATACGCGGACACACAATAAGTTACACAGTCGGGACTTGCTCCTCAGAGCGGGGTGGCCCAGACGCGGCCTCGCCGCCCCCCCGGCTCCATCTGGGAGAAAGAAGAGTCGGAAATGCCCGGATTCCAGGGAGCCTTGGACACGCTCCCTTTCCTCCCCTCCCCCCACCCCCAAGGGGCCCATCTCCCCCACCCCCCCGCCCCCCGCCCCCCCAAGAAAACGGGCTCCTGGCAGGCCAGGCCTCAGCCTTTCCTCTCCCGGGGCACAGACCCTCCTCCCACCCCGGCCACCCCTCAGCCCTTGACTTCACGGAGCATAGATTCCCCCCACCCGCCCCTGGTCTATGTACACCCTGTCTCCTGCCACCCTTCCCCTGGAGGGAGCGGCCAGAGATGGCCCTCCGCCACAAGATTGGGGAAGGCACAGAGCCAGACACTCGGGTCCCTTCCCCCTTTCCCTTTTCCTTGGGGAGGTGGTGTCCTGGCCCGTCACCAGCCCCTCATTCTCACACACACACACATATACACACACACTCATTGCACATGCACACGCACACGCACACACAAACACACGTACAGCCCACTGGGATAGCGGGGCCCTGCCTTCTGCTTCCTCGCCTTCCTCTGTCCATCGCAGTTGGCGGGGTTCGGCCTCGCCGGTCGCCCGGAGGAAGGGGGCGGGCCCCTCGGCCGCCCCGGGCCGAGCCCTCCCTTGGAACCGGGCCCACCCCACGGGCCCGTGGGCGCCCGCGTCCCGTCACGTCCCTGAGGTAGCTGTGCCTGTGCAAACGCCGGAGCCGAGCCCGCCGAGCCCGCCCCGCCGGGGCCCTCACACCGACGACTCCTCGGGGTTGGAATCGGGCAGGGGCTGGCGCTGCTGCAGCTTGCGCCGCAACTCGTCCGCCAGCTCGGGCAGGGGGTGCCCGGGCCCCGCCCGCTCCTCACCCCCCAGCTGTAGCCGCACGTAGCCGTTGGCGCCGCCCGCGGGGCGCCCGCCCCCCAGGTGGAGCCGAGTGGGAGAGGGGAGGGGCTGGCCGGGGATGCCCGGCGGGGACGAGGGGGGTCCGCCGCCCGGCTGGCAGCGGGCGTGGCCGGGCACGATCTTGAGGGAGCCGTCGGAGTAGTAGTAGCCGGCCGGGTCCCACAGCTTGTCGTCCGGGTCCGGGCCCGGCCGGAAAGGGGGGCCGGCGGGCTCCTTGGGCAGCTCGAGCGGGTACACCAGGGTCCTCTCGGCCGCCTTGGCCCCCGCCTTCTCCAGTTCCTCCCGCAGCCGCCGCCGCAGCGACAGCACCAGCAGCAGCAGCACCAGGCAGACGGCGCCCAGCGCCACCACCGCCAGCCACACCAGCCCCAGGCTCTCCAGCGGCGCCCGGGCCTCCAGGGTGACCGCCGGGCCGGCCGCCACCGCCACCAGGTAGCCCTCGGCGGCGAGCCGCGCGCCCTGCTCCTCGGAGAAGCAGTGGTAGGCGCCGGCGTGGCGCGGCTGGGCCGCCAGGACCACCAGGGCCTGCAGTCGCGGGTCGTAGAGCGGCGAGCCGGGTTGCTCAGCCGGGAGGTCGCGGCCCCCGAAGGTCCAGCGGGCCCGGGCCAGGTTGGAGGACAGGCGGCACGGCAGCACCAGGTCCGTGCCCACCGCCACGGTGATGTTCTTGGGCGTGATCTTGACTGCGGCAGGGAGAGGGGAGGTCGGCCAGGTGGGTTTGTGTCCGGGGAGCGCCACTCTCCTCCTCGGCACCCCCGGGGCCTGCTGGGTTCCGGTTCTTTCTCCACCTCGCCTCCAGCTCCCCCACCCCCGGGGCCCCCCCGACCCCGGCGGACAGGCTGCGGACTCACCTTTCCTGCTGACCCGTGAGCTGCAGAGTGTCGGATCCGGGCTGGCGATGTCCTGGAGCAGCAGGGACCTGGGAGATGGGGCGGGGATGAGGGGCAGGAGGCGGGGGAGGGGTCAGGGTGAGGAGTCGTTCCCCCCTCACCCAAGTCGGTCCCGCCCCAGCTCCGCCCCCGGGCCCCCGCCCCCACCGCCAGGAGGCCGGCTCACCAGGGGTGCCCCCGGAGCGGCACGCAGCGGCTGGTGTTGGGGCTCCAGGCGCAGTAGGGATCCCGGGCGAGGACGCAGTCGGCACAGGAGCGGTACTTGCTGCAGTCGGCCAGGGGCAGCTGGGCCAGCTGGGAGCGGGAGCCGGCGAACAGCAGTCTCTGGTGACGGGGTGGGGGGCGGGAGGAGACGGGGGAGGCGTCAGCGGCAGCCGGAACCCGGGGGGGGCGGGGGCCGCGGCCCAGACGGTCAGGAGGAGTGCGGACGGGGGCCGAAGAGACGGCAACGGGGGAGGAGAGAACCAGGTGGGGGGGAGGGCGGGGTGCGGTGGGGGGTAGGAGGAAGGAGAGGGGTGGGAGGCCAAGGGCCGGACAAGGTGGCCCTACCTTGTCCCGGGCCAGGACCAGGCTCTCCACCGGCTCCTGGTCAAACACCTGCAGTTCCTCGATCACGTGGACGCGGGGCCCCAGGCTCACGGCCTTAAGCAGCCAGCCCTTCTCTGCAGGACGGTGGGGATGGCGTGAGGGAGGGGAGGTCACGGAAGCCAGAGACCCCCCCCCCGCACCCCGACCCTTCCGGCCCCGGGCCCCGTACCCGTCCCGATGAAGAGCACGTCATAGGCCGTCCCGTCCGCGCCGGCCACGCGGTCGGCCACCAGTCGCGTGAAGTTGGCGTCCTTCTTCACCAGCAGCGGGCGGCCCCATCGCGGCCCCACCTGCCCCTCCATGAGCGGGTGCTTCTTGGCGAAGTTGAGGGTGTTGTCGGGGAGCTCCAGGGAGCTGGCGTAGCCGTTCCGACGGTGCCACGCGTCGATGCACTGTGCCGGGGCAGAAAGGCCAGTAGGTGGGGGGCGGAAAGATGAGGACGAGGAGGAGGAAGAGAGGAAGAAGAGGAGACGGCCCCGTGCTGCCCAGGGGCCGGTGAGACAGGGACGGGGGACTCACCGAGCCGGGCCGGGGGCTGGGCACGGGGTCGGTGTAGCGGCTCCACTTCTGCGCCTGCTCCCGGTACTCCTTGTAGGGCCCCTCGAACACCCGCTGCACGTCCGCCAGCTGGTACTGGCACACGGCCGAGAGGTCCACGTCGCCCCTGCGGACGGACCGGCGGACGCGCCGGGTCAGTCGGAGCCCGGCAGGCACCCCTCTGCCCCCCAGCCCGGTCCCCGCCGCCCGGGGATCCCTCACCAGCGGGCGTGGAAGACCCCGAAGAAGGTGGTGTTGGGCCAGGTGGGCCCCGGCAGGGTGTGCAGGGCCTGGAGCTGGTTGAAGTGGAGCTGGCGGTCGGGGGCGGCGCAGACCAGCCGCGCCTTCAGAAACGTCGTCCACTTCTTCTGCAGCGTCCGTGCGCCCCCAACATCCCCCTGCGCCGTGGAGAGGAGGGCGGTGAGGTCCGGGGAGCTTGTCCCGGCCCTAGGCGGCCCCGTGCTGCCCTGCCCGACGGCCCTCCTGCTCACACCCTGGCCGCACCTTGCACACGCGGGCCACGCGGGCCACCACCTGCTCGGCGTAGCAGTCGTACTCGACCGCGCGCTCGCTGAAGAAGAAGTAGATCTTGTCGTCATCTCCCGAGGCGCTCCCCACGCTCTCGGGCACGTGGGCCGAACCCACGAAACGGGGCTCTGCGGGGAGGAGGGGCGGCCGGGGGTTAGACCCGGGGAGCCTGGGGGAGGGGGCGGTGGGGGTGCACGCCGGTCCGCCCTCCCCACAGGCCGCAGCGGAGGGACGGAGCAAGGTGGGGGGCCTCACCGTTGAGCCAAGAGATGAGGTACTCCGTCTTCATGGAGCGGTGGGGGCCCAGGTTGCGGAGGATGACGGATTCCGTGCCCAGAAAATTGTTAAGGGTCGCTGAGTACAGCTCGCCGTCTGCGGGGGAAGCGAGGGGTTGATGGTCTAATGGTCAGAAGCCGGGTGGGGCGGGTGGGGGCAGGGGGGAACTCTGTAGCTGGCCCCAGGTCCACCCTCCAGTCCCCCAGCAGGCCTACAGCGGGCAACGGTGGCCCAGCCCTCCCCCGGGACCCCGCTTCCTGCAGTGGGCAGTCCGGTCCGTAGGCCAAAGGGCCGCCTCACTCACCCACGATGAGGCCGGTGTGACCCGTGGTCGGGTCGTAGGGACACTTGCCCTTGCCGTCCTCCATCTCCCCCCGCTCCAGGGAGAACGTGGCCGTGTCCTACGCCCGGGAGAACAACGTGTGAGCCGGAGCCGGGCGGGGGTCCCGGCGTGGCGAGGGGTGTGGAGGGGCCGGGGGCGGGGCCGGGGCCGGGGCCGGGGGCGGCACTCACGATATAGGCGCACTTGGGCTGGAAGGCGTAGGTGCCACAGGTGTACAGGTGGGAGGAGTTGTACGGCTGCAGGAAGCGGATGAAGTTGAAACACTCCGTCTGGGGGAAGAGACGTGGGGTCAGAGGGGCACGGGAGCGGCACAGACAGAGATAGGGAAATGCATGCGGCCCGGTAGAGGGCAAAGAGCACGTGGATCCCGGCTTCCCCGCAGCCCACACCTCGACCCAGGAGCCCAACAGAGGAAGCAGAGACCCCAGTGGTCAATCCCGGTCTTTCTTCCCTCCAGACCCGTGCCGTGGGAGGGCAAAGAATGAGGCGCGTGGTTGTTCTGGTTGGCCCGCTGGGACCAACAGTCCCAGCAGTCCCAGCAGCCCCCCACGCACTTCCACTGGTGGGTGACTGCCCTGCAGCGCGGCGGCCTGGGGGAAGGAGAGGGTATGGCGACTGCTTCCTCGCCTTGGCCCGATTCCCGCGGGCTTCCGTCGGGCCTCCGTCAGGCCCAAGCCCCCTACCTGGTTGCTCTTCCCCTTCTGAGTACATTCGGTCTTCTTTTCTTCAGGAGCTTCCCAAGGGATCTGGGAGAGAAAGGTAGAGTCAGCACTGCTCCCGCCCCCGAACTCAACCCTGCCATGAGCCTCTGGCCCTCCCCAGTCCCCCTTGCCCCCCACCTCACCTTTCCTTGCAGCTCCAGGGCCTCCAGGCCCAGGGCGAACAGGGCCTCCCGAGCCCCCACGTACAGGATCCCATTGGTCTCGGTCAGCGTCAGGGTCAGGAAGTCCCGCACGCCCGCGTGGGAGAAGCGCCGGGCCACGGACGCCAGCTCTGTGGGGCCGCGGATGGTCAGGGGGGTCGTGGTGGCCGGCTCCCCGCCGGCCGTCCAGGGCCCCTCACCCCGGCCCCCGTTGACCGCCTAGGGTCCCTCACCCTGTCCCGGGCCCGAGCCGGAGGACGGAAGCGGCTCCTGGCCGACGAGGGGGAAGGAAGGGTCTCTCGGCCACAGCGTCTGGCCGGAGGCAGCCGTCATCAGGGTGACGGATCTCCCGGCCGGGGTCAGCGGCCCCTCCGTCCGGCCCGGAAGCCCGGGCGCTTCCTCCTTCCCCTCCCGATTCCCAAAACGGAGAGGGAGGAGTGGGAGCCCAAGAGGCCGACTCAAAACTGGGGGAGGGAGGGAGAGGCTGCTGGACTTATTCCTCGGTCGCACCCCCGCCCCACCCCCGCTGTCTGGCCCCGACCCCTCCCCTGCTCCCACCCACCGGTGCCAAGGCTCCAGGTCAGATCGGCCAGTAGCCCGGATGGCCCATTAGCCCCAGGGCGGCCCAGGCAACAATAGCAGGTGAGCTGGTGAGCTCACGAAGCCCCTGGAGGGCCCGCTGGCTGCCACAAACAGCTGACGTCAGCAGGGCTGCGGCCAGTTGGGATGGGGAGGCCCCCAAGGGCTCCGTGGGGGGAGTTGGAGGAGGGGATGGCACGTCCCCTGCCCGGCTCCCAGCACTCCTCTCTTGGAAGGCAAGGGCAGAGAAGGGGTTCCCATATCCCTTCCAGGGGGGGAGCTGTCCCTAAGGCACGGGCTGGGCACCCAGTGGGTAACGTGCCTCTTCCTGCAGAGCTGTAGCCCCCGGGGGCCCGGCGGGACCCTGGGGACCAGGGGAGGCCGGGAGGGCAGTAGAAGTGTGTGTGTGTGAGGGGGATCCCTATCCTCCCGGCCCTCCCCTCGCCAGGCTAGGGGCCTCCCTCTGCCCCTCACCCACCAGGCCTGGGCACTCACCCCCATAGGTCACCGTCTTCCTGGGCACCAGGTTCCACCAAGCCCCGTCCCCACGGCCCAGACCCGGCAGCACCGCCGACAGCACCAGCCCAACCAGCAGGCGCAGGCCCATGGCGCCGGGCCCTCTGCTTGCCTCGGCCGCCCTACCTGGGGGAGGAGAGCGTTGGGGCTCGCTTGGTGAGGGGCCGGCGGAGGAGAGGAGAGATGGCGGGAAACCCCGGCCAAGGGGATGGGAAGGGCAGGGCAGGGCAGGGCAGGGAAGGGAAGGAAAGGGAAGGGAAGGGAAGGGAAGGGAAAGGGAAGGGAGACCCTGACCGTGCCCAGTGGGGATATCTGATCAACCCCCCAGGCCTCCCGGCTCCTTTCCAGGGCAAGGAAATTGACTCTCCCTTCCCCGCTGCCCCCTCAGTCCTGGCTGTGGCCGGGGCCTCTCCTCCCCCAACCCCCTTCAGGACTTCCTGTCATTGCAGGGGAGGGTTGGGGGAGTCAGGGCTGAGTCAGCAGGGGGTGGGACCCTTTCCATCTTTTCCATCTTCCAAATCCTAGAAGCTCCCGGCCAGACCCTTCTCCCCGGCCCCTCCCCCTGCCTTCAACAGGAAGTTGTTCGAAAAATAAAACGGGAGAAACTTCCTTCCCTCCGCTCCCCTCCCCCCACGTTTTCCTGCTCAGGCAGCTGGGCCAGGCCTCTCGGGCCCTCGGAGGCGTCGAGATTGGAGGAGGGGGGAGGGGGCGGACATCCAGCCCCGGGGGGCGGGGAGCGGGGGAGACGCCGAGGCCGCACGGGCTCAAGGTGGGGTCCCGGGGTCGCCGGTGCCCCTCCCCCCTTTGTTTGGTGCCTAAAGAGATGGAAGTGGCTGGGATGGAGATGGAGACCCCCGGGGCCGGACGCCCCGGCAGCCGCCCGGGGATGGGGGGGGGTGGGGGTTAAGGATTCGGCCAGGGGACGCTCAGATGTCTCCGATGTGAACGGGGGGCCGAGGGGGACCAGCCCGGGCCCGGGAGAGGGACCGGCTCTCAATCAAAGGGGCAGGGGGTGGCCCCTCCGCCCCAAGTCAAGTAAAAGGGACTTGAGGCCCTCCTGCCCCGTCCCAGCCCTCCAGCCTCAGTCAGCTCGTTAGGGACAGGGAACGTGCCTGCTAATTCTGTTGCATTGTACTCTCCCAAGCGCTTACTACGGTGCTTTGCACATACTAAGCGCTCAATAAATACCATTGGTTGACTGATTGATTGAACCCCAGGCTCCGCAGCCCCTGCGCTCCCAGGGCCCCTCCAGCCCCTGCAGCCCCGGGGGTCCCGCAGCCCCCCCGCCGACCCCATCCTCGGGGACCCTCCGGCCCCCGCAGATGTCAAGCCCGGGGGTCCTCAGCCCCTGGAGCCCCCCGGAGCCCCCGCAGCCCCCGCAGCCCCGGGGCCTCGAATGCAAACAAAGCGGGCGGGTCCGGGAGCGGGCGCGGAGGCGCAAGCCTCGGCGGCCGGGGGGCGGGCGCCCCCTCCTGGACACAGCCCCCAATCGGGTGGGGTGGGGGTGGGGATGGGGATGGGGGTGGGGGCGGCTCCCCCCGAGTCCCGGCCCCCGGTGGGGGGTGGGGATGGGAGGGGCGGGGGGGTGAGCCTTTTTGGCCGGCCGCCCCCCCGGGCGAGGGGAGGAGCGCAATCCGCTCCGGCTCCGGAGGGGGGGGTCCGGGGGGGGGGTCCTGGGGGGGGCCCGGGGGGTCGGCGCGGAGCTTGGGGGTGGGCGCGGGCCCGGGGGTCCGCCCGGAATGAAAGCCGCAGGTCCCGGGGCGGGCGGGAGACCCCGCGCCACAACAACACGCTCCGACCAACACCCAAACTTTACCCGGCGCCGGACCCGGATCCAGCCCCGGGGGGCGGGGGACACACCCCCCCATCGAGACCGGGGGAGGGGGCGGCCCGGGGCGCCGACACCCCCGACCCGCGCCCACAAGGGGGACGGGGGGGCGGGGACGACTCCGGACAGGACGGGACCGGACAAGACCGGACCGGCCGGCCGGTCCTTCGGGGGTCCCCGTGTCCCCAGCGGGGGCTGGGAGGGTGGGCGCGCGGAGGAGGGAGGGGGCGTCCGGGCCCCCGCGCGCATCCCGCGCCCCTCCCCCGCCAATCCCGAGGACAAAGCGGCCGCTCGCGCCCCGCAGCCCCCCGCAGCCCCCCGCAGCGCCCCTCTCACCTCTCGCCCTGGGCTCCGACGGGCGCCGCCTCCGTGTCCGGCCCGCCCTTCGTCCCCCTCCTCCTCGTCGTCCTCGTCCTCGTCCTCGCCGCCCCGCAGCCCCCCGGCCGGCCCGGGGCTTGAGTGGCTCCCGCGGCTCCGGGTGGGCGGTGGCCCCGGTCCCGGTCCCGGTCCCGGTCCCGGTCCCGGCGGTGGCCCCGGTCCCGGTGCTGTCCGGCGGCCGTGTCTCCGACGCGGCTCCTGCGCCCTCCCCCCCCCCCCACTGACGTCAGGGCCCCGGCAGGGGCGGGGACACGGGGGAGGGGGCGGGGACACGGGGACCCGGGGGAGCCCGCTGTGCCCACCGGCCCCCGGGACCACTCCCCCCGGCTGCCCCTCCTTCGGGGAATTGTCCGCCGCCTCCCTGCTCCATCGCCGACCTGCGTCCACCCCGCGCCGGGCCCCGGGACCCGGCGAGCCGGTCCTGCGGGCACCACGGCGGGCATCAGGGCGGGCACCACGGCTGGCAGCCGAGCCCTAGAACCTGACCTGACCCCGGGGCCCGACAGTCCCACCTGAGCCCCGGGCCTGCCCGCCGGTCCGGGCCTCCCCAGCGGGCCGGGCCCTGTTGCTCACACGAGGGGGACGGACGGACCCCGGGCCCCCAGCGCCCCGCCAAGAATCCGCCTTTCCCGTTTTTCCGGCCACCGATCCCCCGCTTGAGTCCGGAGAAAACTGGGCCGGGACGACGGGGAGCCCCCGGCCCCCAGGGTCCCGGTGGGGATGGGGGCACGGGCCCGCGAGGGACCTTGTCCGAATGCGGCCGGTGGCCGCGAGGGGCGGCCCCGTTTCAGGCCGTCAGCACATTTGGGTTATAAATCCCTATATTCATGAGATTATAAATCAGCTCCGACAGCAACTTTTGTCCTGGGTTAGAACTTGGCGCCTGAAAATCGGAGCCTGGAAGAGCCGGGGGCGTAACTGGGAGGACAGGACACTTCGGGTCCCGAAACCTCCGGACGCCTCCGGGTCCCCCAAAGGGCGCCGGATCCCCTTTTCCCCTCCCCCCGGCCCCGCCTCCACACCGCCTCCCCCTGGGCCCAGCCCACCCCACCCAAAACCAGCCTCCTGGTCCTGCGGGTCGGGATGGGTCCCTGCGAACCATTAGCGCGGGCGGGTGGGACGCGGTTAGTTTCAGATTACACTGGGGAGAGGCCCTGCCCTCCAAACCTCGGGAGCTGGGAGGAGGGCCTGCCGCCCCTTCTGGCTACAAGAGGGGAAACTGAGCCACGGAGATCGGAGAGGCTGAGCCGGCTCCGGGCCTCTGCAGCTTCAGCCCCTCTCTCCCCGACCCACCTCCGCGACCCCAGTCGCTGGCCTTCGGCCCGGGGCCCTTTGGTCACCACCCAGCTCTGACACTGAGGACCGCAGAAGGGGGCTAAGTAGGCGTGTGGGGGGGAGGCCAGGGAGCTGGCGGTCGCCATAATGGTGCCCCAACCCCTCTCCACAGCTCCGACAGCGCTCCCTGGAAAAGCTCGGGGGCCCCACGCCAACAGCTTCCCCCCTTCCCTCGGAACAGCGGCCCTAGCCTCTCCCCCTTCACCTTCCAGTAGCGGTGTGATCTAGTGGTTAGAGCCTGAGTCAGAAGGACCTGGATTCTAATTCGGATCCACCACATGCGTGACCCTGGGCAAGTGGCTTCACTTCTCTGGGCTTCAATTACCTCGTCTGTAAAATGGGGATTGAGAGTGTGAGCCTCAAGTGGGACAGCGACTGTGTTCAACCCGATGCTCCTGTATCTGCCCCAGTACTTACAACAATGCTTGGCACACAGTAAGCACTTAACAAGTACCATAATCATTATTCATTATTAAGGGGAAAGGAGATAGATTCAGACTGTTGAATTGGAGCTTTCTGAGGGGGAACCGAGACTCCCAGGTTCAAAAAACAAAAGAAATGCTCAGCAAACCAACAGGAGAAGCGTGGTCAGTGCTGGGAGGGTAGGGGCCGCCTCTGGCCCAGTCTGTGGGATGGCCCTCGGGCTTGTCTTCTGGGCTACCTGGTTTGGGTTCCTTCCATCTCCCTAGACAATGCTCAAGGTCATACCCCCCCAGCCTCCCCATCCGACCCAGGGTTGATGGGCTCCACTCTGTCCCGATCTTCCTCCGGCTCTCAGATGCCTACTGCCCAACTGACCGCCCCCAGTCCACCCAATCTTGGTTTCGCCCATCACCAGGCCCACCTGGTTTTCTTCCTTCCTCCCTGACGGCTCCTTCTCAAACTCCTTTACTGACTCCTTTGCCTCTCAGCCCTCTCTCCGAGGGTCCCCATCCTGTGCCCTTCTTGCTTTATACACCAATTTCTCTGGGACCCCATCTGCTTCGGGGGTTTCAGCTGCCACTTCGACCTCTCAAATCTACTTCACCTCCTTCAAATTCTGCTGTCCTTCCATTCGGTATTGACTTTCCCCATGCCTCTGGACGTTGCCTCAACCAAGTCCCACTGGCAAAATGGCTAAATCCCAACTCATCTTCCCTCCTCAACCCTCTTCCCCATCCCAGATGACATCACCACAGCCCTTCCTTTCCAAGAAGCTCCCAACTTGGTGACATCTTGGAAGCCACCTTGAATCTGCCTCTAAATCCTGCCATTTTTCTTTGATAATTATCCCTAGATCTACCTACCTCTTCCTCTCCACCTAGTAATTTATTGATTTATATTGATGTCTGCCTCCCCCTCAAGACTAGAAATTCATTTGGGGCAGGGAATGTGTCTTCCAACTCTGTTAGTGTACTCGCCCAAGCACTTAGTTAAGTGTGCTCTGTGCAGAGTAAGCAGCCCTCGATGAATATGATCGATTGACTGATTGGCAACGAATCCCCTGACCAAACTCTCACATCTTCTCCTGACTGGACTCCTATATCAGTCTCCCTGCATCCAAACTCTCCCTTCTCCAGTCTGTCCTACACTCTGTCACCTAAGGTGCCCTCCCAGAATGTTCACAGTCTAAGTAGGTGGGAGACCTGGTATTGAATCCCCACTTTACAGATGAGGGCAGGGATTGTGTCTACCAACTCTATGGTATTATTCTCTCCCAAGTGCATAGTACGGTGCTCTGTACTTGTGAATGCTCAGTAAATACTATTGATTGATCATAATAATGATGGCATTGCTAAGCGCTTACTATGTGCCGAGCACTGTTCTAAGCACCGGGGTAGATACAAGGTAATCAGGTTGTCCCACGTGGGGCTCACAATCTTAATCCCCATTTTCCAGATGAGGCAACTGAGGCATAGAGAAGTCAAGTGACTTGCCCAAAGTCACACAGCTGACAAGTGGCGGAGCCAGGATTAGAACCCACGACCTCTAACTCCCAAGCCTGTACTCTTTCCACTAAGCCATGCTGCTTTGGGTGATTGATGTCACCCAAGAGCCACCCCCCAGATCTTAATGTATATCGCTCCATTTATTTATTCATTTTTCTATGCCTTTGCTGCTTCTGGCAGCATCTCTAGTTTGCCTTGTTTGCCTTGTGCTCTCACTGTTCATAAACAATTTATCCTTGTTTGCTTCCCCATTGTGTTGTATGCTCCTGGCAGGCAGGGACCAGGTCGTTTACTTTTATTTACTCTTCCAACGCCTACTACACTGCTCTATCTGCAGAAGTGCTCAATGACTATTCCAGGATTGGGTGAATATGAAGTGCTCAGCTTTTTCCTTTGTTTGTAACCTCCCCCGCTCCACCCCCAGCCCCGACCCACAACACACACACACACACACACATTCCTAGGGGAGATGCGGGGTGCTGCCCCTCCTGGGTCTTTTCTACTTTGTTCTCGTTGAGCTTTAGGCCTCAATCAGTCAATCCATCGGGGGTATTTAATGAGCACTTAACTGTGTGCAAAGCACTGTACTAAGTGCTTGGGGGAGTAAACTATAACAGAGTTGGTAGCACATTCCCGACCCTCGAGGAACTTACAGTCTAGGGGGAGGGCTTCTCTCCCTCCCACCCTCACCTAATCTACCCCAGGCCCCACTCTCTTCCCCAAGGCCGGGAGGGTGTGTCAGGTCAACATTCTTTGTCATTTTGCCCCTCTCATCCTTTTTCCAGCCTGTCACCTCCTTTCTGACCACTGTGGTTCCAAGGACAGAGGACTGCATCCTAATAATAGTAATAATAATAATAATAGTAATGGTTTTTGTTAAGCGCTTACTATGTGGCCTGAACTCTTCTAAGTACTGGGGAAGATACCAAGCAACTAGGTTGGACACAGTCCCTGTCCCAAGTGGGGCTCACCATCTCAATCCCCATTTTACAGATGAGGAAACTGAGGCACAGAGAAGGGAAGTGCCTTGCTCGGGAGTGGGTGGGGGGGGAGGGTGGGGGAAGGTTACAGTAGGCTACAGACAAAGGGAAAGAGCTGAGCACTTCATAAGATGTGGATCCAGGATTAAACCCATGACCTTCTGACTTCCTGGCCTGCGCTCTATCCCCTACCCCACGCTGCTTCTAGTATTTGTTAAAGCGCCGACTTTGTGCCAAACACTGTATGAAGCACTGGAGTAGATACGAGATCATCAAGTTGGACACAGTCGCTGTCTCACATGGGACTCACAGACTAAATAGGAGGGAGAACTGTTATCTCCCATTTGACAGATGAGGAAACTGAAGCCCCAAGAAGTTAAGTAGCTTGCCCAAGGTCACACAGCAGGACAAAGGACAGAACTGGGATGAGAACCCAGGTCCTCTGACTCTTGGACCCAGGGCCTCTCCACTAGGTCTCCACTGGAGAAGCAGCATGGCTTAGTGGATAGAGCACGGGCCTGGGAGTCAGAAAGACCTGGATTCTCCCCCCGGCTCCACCACTTGTCTGCTGTGTGACTTTGGGCAAGTCACTTCACCTCTCTGTGCTTCAGTTACCCCATTTGTAAAAGGTGGATTAAAACGTGAGCCCCATGTTGGACAGGGACCTTGTTCAACTCAGTTACCTTGTATCTACCCCAGCGCTTAGAACAGTACTTGGCACACAGTGACTGCTTAACAAGTACCACAGTTATTATTACTATTATTATTAGGTCACACTGCTTTCTGAGGACCACTAGGTTGTAAGCACCCTGTGGGCAGGGAATGTGTCTACAGACTCTGTCATAATAATAATAATAATTTTGGTATTTGTTAAGCGCTTACTATGTGCCAAGCACTGTTCTAAGCGCTGGGTAGATACAAGGTAATCAGGTTGTCCCACATAATAATAATAATAATGTTGGTATTTGTTAAGCGCTTACTATGTGCCGAGCACTGTTCTAAGTGCTGGGGTAGACACAGGGGAATCAGGTTGTCCCACGTGGGGCTCACAGTCTTAATCCCCATTTTACAGATGAGGGAACTGAGGCACCGAGAAGTTAAGTGACTTGCCCAAAGTCACACAGCTGACAAATGGCAGAGTCGGGGTTCGAACCCATGACCTCTGACTCCAAAGCCCCGGCTCTTTCCAGTGAGCCACGCTGCTTCTCTCCTGAGCATTTAGTACAGAGCTTTGCGCACAGTAAGTGCTGAATGTATACTATTGATTTATCGAGTGACCTGCAGGGCAGCAGCCAGTCCTGGAACTTTGCTTTTAAGCCCAAAGTTTTTAAGCAGGACGCCCTCCAGAGTTAGGCTGGGCCACAGAGGCCCTCCCTCCCCGCCGTCACCCCCCCCCCCCCCCGCTCTTCCCCCTTCCCCTCCCCTCAGCACTGTGCTCATTTGTATATATTATTTATTACCCTATTTATTTTGTTAGTGAGGTGTATATCTCCTTGATTCTATTAATCTCGATGACGTGGTCTTGTTTTGTTTTGTTCTGTTTTGCTTTGCTGTCTCCCCCGTTTAGACTCTGAGCCTGTCATTGGGCAGGGATTGTCTCTGTTGCCGAATTGTGCATTCCAAGCACTTAGTACAGTGCTCTGCACAAAGTAAGTGCTCAATAAATACTATTGAATGAATGAATGACACCCACCCCCTCCTCAAGGAATCCTCTACCGCCAAGCCTGGGGTGGCCCTTCCCCTATGGGCCAAAGAGGGAGGGTCTTGGGGAGAGAAGGGGGCCCATAAGGAGAGAAGGAGGGTCTTGGGGAGAGAAGGAAGCGCCCTCCCCCTCCTGCGACGACTGAGGTCACAGGCCATCCGGTGGAACCCTCATCCCCTGGGGGGAATCAGAGTGGCAGTGGTAAGGGGCCTTGTTTAAGTGGCCGAGTCAGGGAGAGAGAGGAGGAGGGGGAAGGAACGGGAGGAGGGCTGAGCGGGAGGGGCTGGCTCTCAGCTATCAAAGGTGCCGGATCCTCCACCGCCTGCAGGCCCGCTCGCCCACCAGCCTGTACGATCACTTTACCCGGCCTCTCTTCGGGGGACCACCTAAAACCAGCTTCCTGGCCCCCAAATCCTGTAGTTTGGGATCGGTCCCTGCAAACCACTACCATCAGCCGGTGGGCGGTCCCCAGTGTCCGGCCAGGCCAGGGTCAGAGAGGCCCCAATCCCCAGCTCCTGCTCCTCCACCCAGGGAGTGAGGTGGGAATGGGTTCCTTCCTTCCTTCCTTCCCACTTCCTCCCGAAAGGGAAACTAGCAAAGCTGTCTCGTGTCATCCAGGTCACCCTTCCGCTCCCCACACCAAGTCCCCTTCCCTCTCCCATCGGGACGCAGGAACACATCAGTCATCGCCCCTCCTGGGAAACTCGGCCCCCGGTTCCCGCCCCACCACCATTTGTTTCAGCCCGGATGTCCCCGGCTTTCATCCAGGGCTCCGCGGCCTCAGTTGGAGAGGTGTGGACGTGAGAGCCGTGGCCTGCCTGGCGGCTGGGGGAAATGTCTCAACTCCTGGCCTGGAGGGGGCCTTCCTGGGGCCTAGGAGATCCCGGGCCGCCTCACTGCCTTCCCAATTTTGGGGGGGGAGGGGCGGCGGGGGATGAGGTCAAGGTCACTTCCCCTCCGGTGACTTCACCCAGGCCACCTCACTGCCTCCCGACTGTAGGGGAGGACTAGGGCAGAGTCGCTTCCCCTCCAGTGATCTCACACTGCGTCATCTGTCCCACCTGCTATTCACTCACAGTTCCTAAATTATCAATAATGATAATAATAACAGTAATGATAATGGTGGGGTTTGCTGAGCTCTTATTCTATGTAAAGCACTGTATTAAGTGCTGTGTCAGATACCGGCTAATAATAATAATGGTGGTCTCTGTTAAGCCCGTGTGCCAAGCACTGTTCTAAATACTGGAATAGATAAAAGGTAAACAGGTTGGACAAAGTTCCTGTCCCTCATGGGACTCACGGTCTTAATCCCCATTTTACAGATGAGGTAACTGAGTCACAGAGCAGTAAAGTGATTTGCCCAAGGTTGCGCAGCAGACATATGGCAGAGCCGGGATTATAACCCATGTCCTCTGACTGCCAGGCACATGCTCTTACCACTAGGCCATGCTGCTTCTAAATCTGGCTAATCAGATGGAGCACAGACCCTGCACTGTGTCGCCCACCCCCTTTCCCAGGTCCGGGGCCGACCTGACCTGGGCAGTCAGGAGCTCCTGGATCCCTATCGGTCAGCAGTCCGGTGGTGGCCAGAGCCAGGGGAACAGCCCCTACAGAAGCTGGAAACTCCCAGCCTGTCCCTCCTTCCCTCTCCCATCCTCCCGGGCCTCTCCGTCCTCCCCATCTAGACAAGCTGGCCCAAGCTTTCTTCCCTCTCCCCCTCTGCTCTAGCCCTGGCAAGGAGAACAAAGGTGGGAAATTTCAAAGGTGATTTCCAGGTTTCCTGAGCAAACAGAACAAATGCAGAGGATTAACTGCGGTAAGCTTTCCCGGGCAGGACCCCGGAGAGAGGGGGCTCCCAGCACCACCGTTTGAAGGGGAGGAGCCCTGCTCCTCGGCCTCATCCCAGGATCCGGAAAAACCGGCGCTCCCGGCACCCAGGAGACTTCGTCTAGGGAAGCAGGGACCCCTGCCCTTGGCTCTCAGGGGTGGCCAGTTTGTCTATTCTTCACCTGACCAGGAGGTCACCCTGGGGGATGGGGCTGGGGGAGGGACAAAGCGGCAGAGGGAGAGGCAGGCGTTCAGGCGGCAGCGGCCTGCTGAACTGCCGAGCGGTTCTTCCACGGGGACAAGTTGGGGCAGGGTGGGGGGAATCTTACTACAAACGGGATTCTAACCCAGCCATCTAGGGGCAGCTGGGGGCAGAAAAAGGGCAGAGACTGGGTGGGATTAGGAAGGGGTCAGGGCAGCCCCAAACCCGGGAGAAAGCCCTTCTGTGGACTCTGGTGGTCAGCAGCCACCACCCCCCTTTACCCATAAATGGGGTCCGCCCCTACCCTGAGCAATGGAGCTGATCCTCTGGCTGAACAATAAATTGAATTAAGAGTAATTACAGCCCTGATCGGCTTACTATGTACACACACACACACACACTCTCTCTCTCTCTCTCTCTCTCTCTTTCTCTCTCAAGCAACGGGGGAGGAGAAGGAGGAGGAAGGAAAGAGGCAGGAAGGAGTGGAGGAGGGAGGGAGAAGAGTGGGCTGGCCTACATTGATGCGGGAGGACTTACTCTAGGACTCTTCACTAAATGGGGCCAGAAAGTCTGAGTTCCACCACTGACTCCCACAGCCGCTTTTCTGATCCCTGGGGCTCCAGACCGCTGGGCTCAGACCTAACTCTCAGCCCCTTGCTCCCGTAACCCACCTCCTGGGCCCCCACCCTAACCCCCAGCTCCACAGCTCCACACTCACTCCAGCTTCCAGCCCCCAGTTCCCATCTTTCCACTGGGTCCCAGCCTCCAGCTAGACTCTAAGTTCCTGGAAGGCAGGGATCGTGTCTACCAACTTTACTGTACTCTCCCAAGATGTCAGTACAGTGCTCTGCATAAGGTAAGCACTCAATAAATACCACTGATTGACTGAGAGGCTAGGAGGCAAACTAGAGCAGTCAGAGGGGTGAGAGAGGAGGGACTAGCTGGTCCCCCAGCCGAGTGGAAGCAAGAGCATTGAACACTCCTCCTCCCCCAGCCCACTTCTGCACCCCAGGGCCTGGAATGAACTCTGTTCCCATCCAACCAACTCCCCACATTCAGAGCAGAGCAGAAGGCTATTGTGGCCAGGGGCAACTCCTAGGGGGAAGGAAGCTGGGAAAAGCAGTGTGGCTTAGTGGAAAGAGCATGGGCCTGGGAGTCAGAGGTCGTGGGTTCTAAGCCCGGTTCCGCCACTTGTCATCTGTGTGACTCTGGGCAAATTACTTAATTTCTCAGAGCCTTGGTTACCTCATCTGTAAAATGGGGATTAAGACTGTGAGCCCCATGTGGGACAAACTGATAACCTTGTATCTACCCCAGCGCTTAGAACAGTGCTTCGCAAGTGCTAAACAAATACTATCATTATTATTATTATCATTATTATTATTCTCTGAGCTTCAGTTTCTCATCTGTAAAATGGGGATGAAAACTGTAAGCCCTATGTGGTGCAGGGACTGTGTCCAACCCGATTATCTTGTATCTACTCCAGTGCTTAGAACAGTGCCTGGCACATAGTAAGTGCTTAACAAATATTTTTAAAAAACCCCAAGAAACCGGGGCTGGATGGGGCCTGGGTTCTGGCTTAACCCTGACTGGGGATACGCCTCCCCTCCTCCCCACTTCCTCCCCTTCTCTGTCTCTCCTTCTCTCCCCACCCCCATCCCCTGGGTTTGGGGAATGAAGAGCTTCTCTCTGGTCCAGATGCTGTGGAACATATCTTTAAATGCAAACAGAGAACTAGCACTGGTGAGTGGTGAGGGGGCGAGGAGGGGAGGCAAGACCTGGAGGGGGAGGAGCAGGAGTTGAGGAGGGCCCAGGGGGTAGACACAGGAACACGTGGGAATGGGGAAGAGGGAGACAGAGGCCCCCCAAGACTCAGACTGAGGGTGCCTATTCCTACTGCACGGTGAGGCTTGTGCCCTCCACGCTCTGGTCTCGGCTCGGCTCCCGGATCCCCGGGTCCCCTCTGAGAGGCCACCGTTCCGCGCTTAGATGTCATTTTAGGCTCCCTCCTAGAGCTGCCGCCCTGAGCCTGAAATGGGAAAACCACATGCGGTGTTGGTCCCTGGCCCTCAGCCCTTCTGGCGGCATCCCTGTTGTCCCTGGGGTGCGGTGGCAGGGGCACCATAACATGGTAAGGGTGGCAGGGGCACTGTCTGGACTGAAGCTTTAAACTGTCGGCTCGCTGTGGGTAGGGAATGTGTCTTCCAGCTCTTCCGTACTGTACTTTCTCAAGCACAGTACAATGCTCTGCACACAGTAAGTGCTCAATAAATACCACTGATTGGCTGATTGGACTGACACTGTGCAGCAAGATTGCTCCCACATTTTCTGATTGACACCACTGAGGGGTGCGCACGTGTGTATGTGTGTGTGTGTGAAAGAGAGAGAGTGGGGGGTGGGGAGGAATGGGGGTGGGGGGAAGGAAGGCGTTGGGGGAGGAGCGTTTGGGTCCCTCTACCTCCTGGAGACGGGATCCTGGTTCTCATCTCTCTGGGGCTGCTTGGACCAGGTGCTCTAGCCCCAAACCGGAAAGCCCAGAAACTTCCTGGATGGAGAAGGGGTCTGATGGGAAGGGTGGTCTTCGGGGAATGCATGGAGCGAAGAGGAGGGACAGGACAGGATTCCCATCTCCTTCCACATCGGACCGAAACTCCTGACCATTGGTTTCAAGGGTATCACTGCCCCTTTCTCTTGCTCCTCGCCAGCTCTGTCTCCTCGTCCTGCTTTGCTCATGACCCTCCCATCTCTGACCCCTTGCCCAGACCCTTCTCCGGAACTCCCTCCTCAGCCCAGATCTGCCAGACCAAGCCCCTCCCCACCTTCAAAGCCCTCTAGGAAGCTCCTCCTCCAGAATGCCTTCCCACCCAATCCCTGCTTCCCCGGTCCTGTCAGCCCGCTGCCTCCTTTTGTATTTAAACACCAGATTCTCCCAGGAAGCAGTCTTTCACTCCCCATTTTGGCTAGAATCCTGTGAGGGGACTAGGGTACGCCTGTCCATCCATCCATCTGTTTGACATGAGTCTTCCTGAGCGCTGGCTTTCATGAGGACATAACCCTCGCCTTTCAGGAGGACTTGAAAGAGCAGGGGTCCAAGAGGAGGACGACGAGGAGGAGGGGAAGGATCTGAGGGGAGTTGGAGAGGAGGACTTGGCTGCATGCCACCCCTATCCGTCAGGGCTCGGATCGTATGGCTGGGTTCCACTGTCCTGTCTCCAGTGCTCAGTCCGGGGCTCTGCACCATTAGGTGCTCAGTAAACCCGATATGTTGTTTGACTCATGGTCCAATGGCTTGCCCTGCAAGCTGAGCCCTCGGATCATAGCTCCCGGAAAGGCCGGGCCTGGAGATAGAGGCAGGGCCCAGACACTGGGATCCAGGTTCAAGTGGTTTGAGGAAGGGCCAGGCTTTCCCCTCTCCAAACCTGAGCTTCCCTTCCTGGGCAGCAACGCAGGCATGTCTGGCACTCGAGGACTGCTCCCAGAATGCTGGGCAATGAGGATAATGATGGTGCCCGGGAAAATTTCCCTCTGGGCATGGGGGGTAGACAGGACCCTCTCTCCCAGCCCAACATCTGTGGACCCCACGTGCTCCCCGCTGAGGGAAAGAGAGGAACTCGTTAGCTTTGGTCCATTCTGACAGCTCCCCACTTTCCGCCTCCTCTCCTTCCTGCCCTACTTATATCCCCCGGGGCCTTGATCCTGAGGATGGGGATGTCACTTGGGGCGGACAGAGGTGTGGATGGCCAGGTCTTTGAGTTCAGTGTGATACTTGTCTTGGGGGTTCTCTAGGATGTGCAAGGTGACATGATGCTCCAGCTGCAGGTACAGCTGCTGCAGCTCACCCTGGGAGGGGAGGAGGAGTGAGGGAGGAAGAAAGGAAGGGAAGGGGGCGGGATACGGACTAGGATGTGGAGGAGGGGAGGCAGGGAGGCAGGCAGTTGCGGGAGGAGGTGGGGGGTCAGCGAGCCCAGAATAAACAGCTCAGGTTCCCCGAACCCCTGTTGGTTGGATCTGGAGGACATGATTGCTACCTCCCAGCTGCCTAGCTTTGCCTATCGTGTTAGGCTGAGGAGGGCGAGGGCCTTGGAGACAGAGGGTAGAGGACTGGCTTGAGAAGGAATGGATGGAGAGCTCACCCTGGGGTTCTCGGGAAAGGGCAAAAGGGTTCTGGTCCCCTCTGAAAGTCCAGAGGTCACCCTGGGGCCCAGCCAAGAGCTCTCCTGACGATTGCCCACCCACCCACCCACTTTTCACAGCTCCCCAAGCCTGCATTTCCTATTAAAACTTGAGTTTTGGCCCACCTCCACCCCCGAGTTGCTCCCACTTACCCATGTGCTGGAAGAGATATCCTGGCAGTCCACCACCATATCAGCCAGGGTCAGAAGACTGTGACACAGGCAGCAAACCCTTGGGGAGAGGGGGGAGACAGGTTAGAGGGGCTTGGCTGATCAACGGCTGAGCCCAGGGGATGAGGCCTCCCCACTCTCCCTTCCAGGGTTCAGTCTACCCGGGGCACAGCACAGATTGGACAGGTGGGCAGATGGACCGGTGATTGGGCCTGGCAGTCACTAGCCCTCCCCATGCAGAGTGGAAACCAAAGGTCAACTCTCTGACCCTCATCTCGATCAATCAACTGAAGGATTTCACTCCCTGAGCACCTTTTGGGGGCCAGGCACTATACTAAGCGCTTGGGATGCTACAACTAACTAGGTGCATATGTTCCCTGCCCTCAAGGAGCTTACAATCTCCACTCCTACCCTTTCTCTCTGCTGACTGCATTCCTGCTTCCCTTCTTTCAGAGAGCAAATCCTCCAAAAATCCCTCCCCCACCCCCTCCCACTGTCTTCCTGCCCCCTGACACTAAGTTTTGGGGACAGCCTCTGCCTTGGGTGTTCTGGATCCTATAGAAAGATCGGCAGTGGGTCGTACACAGTGGAGCTATGCCATGAGAGGAGTAGGGAGCGGCAGCTTTCGTGGCTGGCTGTGGGCAAAGTGGTGCAAATCTCATCTCAACCCTGTGACCTCCGGACTCCCCGGCCACCCCGGGAGCAGAGAGCCGATAGGTGGAGCAGACCAGGGTGAGCAGCCAGGGGAATGACCCCGGGCTGTGCTCTGCCCACATGGCCTTCCCAGGGGGCTCTCACAGGGGTCTAGAACGGACATGGAGGCCCAGAATTGGGGAAGGGATCAGAAGAAGGAATGGAAGTGAGGCCCGGCAGGCCCATGCCCACGGGGCCACCCGGTGACCCCTGCCGCCTGGGCCTGGGTCAGTTTCCCTCTCCTGTCCCTTCCCCACCCCCACCCCCACCCTCTGCGACCATCTCCTCTCACTGGGGCAGCCATGCTGGGACAAAGAAGCCAGGGGCTGGGCTCCAGGTCAACCTGGCCTTTCACCTGTCCCCCTGTAAGCGTCCTCTGCTCTAGTTATGCCCGTCCTCAGCACTTGCGTCTCTGAGTGTATGGTGGGTGAGCATTCGACTCATTTATTCTGATTCCAGTGTTTATCAACATTTCCATGTCTGTTCTGTCTCCCCATTACAATGGAAGCTTCTTGTGGGAAGGGACCACCTTTCATGTTTCTGTTGTTCTTCCCAAGTGCTTAGTCCAGTCAATGCACCTAGTCTATCCCACCATCCCTGCTACTACTATGTAGGGATGCAAATTCCCAACCTGGCCCTGGGGAGAAAAGAAGCCTCCATCCAACTCAAAGTCCTGGAGACCGTTCCTGGGCAGCCCTGTGCCGACCCTCCCCCCAAGGCTGCAGATGCCAGGAGGAGAAGACTGTTTGCTGTTGGGGAGTGGGGAGGGGGAATAAGGGAATCTCATGCTCCAGACCTTTCCCACTGAGGAAGGACACTGCTCCTGGAGCTGGTTCCCGAGCCGGGAAAGCCCCCCGGTTCCCAGAACCATCTCCGCCTCCCGCTCCCGGGCTCCTTAGCCAGGCCTCCGCCACCGCCGCCTCTGCGGTCTGCGTGCTGGGTCCTGCACCCGCCTCCAGGCCAGGTGGCTGAGTCACTTGGCCAGGTTTCCTTGCTCCATAAAAACTGTCGACTTTCTAAATGGATCTTGCCCAATATAGCCCCTTCTCCCCCACCTTGGTCAGCCGAGCTCCCTGGCTACCACGGGACCAGCCATTACGGGCTCTTGGCCTCCCCCTTACAGGGGTCGTAATCGTGGAGAGAGAGAATATCGATAGAGCAGTTACTGTGTGCAAAGCACTGTTCTACGTACAGGGAAAGGAGCGTGCAGATGCGATGGTGACACAGACCTCGGCCCCCACGGGGCTCACAATCTAAGGGAAATGTGGAAAGGGGCTGGTGACAGACACGTAAGGAAAGATGAAACAAAAAAACATGAAAGACGCGGACGGCGGTAAACATAATAGGAGAAGCAGAATTTCAGGCTCCTCGAGGCTCAGACCAACAGCCACAGAAATCACAGCCGTGGCTGTGCCAGGGGCCTTCCCGACGCTCCTATAGTTGAGTCCTTCCCGCGCTGGAGTGGGAGCCAGCCAGAGTCCCAGTGGCATGGGGGCAGGGCACCCCTCTTCCACACAATGGATCTTGGCAACTGGGAGTGAGGAGGTGGGGGAGGGGGAGGGGGAGGGCGGCTGTTGCTGTTTCTTTCAATTGATCAGTTACGATTGATCGAGCGGTGCTGTGCAGAGTCCTATACCTAGCGCTTTGGAGAATGCAACACAGTAATAATAATAATGATAATAATGTTGGTATTTGTTAAGCGCTTACTATGTGCAGAGCACTGTTCTAAGCGCTGGGGTAGATACAGGATAATCAGGTTGTCCCATGTGAGGCTCACAGTTAATCCCCATTTTACAGATGAGGTAACTGAGGCACAGAGAAGTTAAGTGACTTGCCCACAGTCACACAGTTGACAAGTGGCAGAGCTGGGACTCCGCTCTCAAGAACCTTACAATGTAGCAGGGGAGATGGACACTAAAATAAATTAACAGTAGGGAGAAACAACAGAATTGAAAGAGACATACACAAGGAGGGGGCAGGTTGGGGAGGCCGTGGGGTTGTCTGAATACCCAAGTGTGGGAAGCAGCGTGGCCTAGTGGATAGAGCATGGGCTTGGGAGTCAGAAGGCCCTGCCTTCTAATCTCAGCTCCACCACTTGTCTGCTGTATCATCTTGGGCAAGTCACTTCACTTCTCAGTGCCTCAGTTACCTCATCTGTAAATTGGGGATTAAGACTGTGAGCCCCATGAGGGATACGGACTGTGTCCCATCTGATTACTTTGGTCTACCCCAGTGCTTAGAACAGTGCCTGGCATATAGTGAGCACATAACAAATACCATTAAAAAAAGACTCAAGTGATTAGGTGACAAGGAAGTACTTCCGTGGCAGTATGGGAGGGAAATATGGTGGGGACGCGAGAGATTAATCAGAGAGGGCCTCCTAGAGGAGGTGTGATTTCATAAGGGCCTTGGAGAGAGGGAAAGCAGTAGTCTTCCAGATGAGAAGGGAGAGGGAGTTCAAGGAGGAAAGGGAGGGTGTGAGCAAGAGGTTGGTGGTGAGAGAGGCAAGAATGAGGCACAGGGAATAGGTTGGCTTGAGAGCAGTGAAGTGTGCAAACTCGGGCATAGAAGGAGAGGAGGGAGGACAGGTAGGAGGGAGAGAGCTGACTGAGTGCTTTAAAGCCAATAGTCAGGAGTTTCTGCTTGATGGGGATAGGGAAGGTCAACCATGGGAGATTTTTCAGGCGTAGGGAGATGAGTACCGAGACACACTAGAAAAACGATCCGGGCGGCAGAGCAAAGTATGGACTGGAGAAAGACCAGGCTGGAGGCAGGGAGGTCAGAGAGGAGGCCAATGCGGAAGTAGAACTGTGATACGATCAGTGCTCAGACCTGCACGATGGACGTTTGGATGTAGAGGAAGGAGGGGAATTCTGGAGAAGTTCAGAAGGAAGAACGGACAGGATTTGGTGATGGGTTTCTTCCAGGGAGTACGAGATGGGCTGGGATTACCTGAACCACCCCGGCCCAGCTTCTGAGCCCTGGTGCCCGCTAAAGCGGGTAGCTGAACGGAGCAGCAAGCAGGAGGATGGGGCCTCCCCAGGGCCCAGGGCCGTGCTAGGAGTTGCAGTGGACTCCCCCCATCATCATGTTACCCTGAAGCACCTGGGCCAATGGACCTCCTGGCCTGTTTGGGGTCAGTTGAGGAGCCTCTGCCTGGGCCCCCGCCATCATCCTGTGGGGGGACCGAAGGGCCTTCGGGGGCCGGAGTAAAATCTTCTCGAGAGGACCCTAGGCTCCGGCACTCTGCCAGGAAGCCGACCCGACGGAGAGGCGGGGCCTCGGCCCACTGCGGCTGGTTGGGCGGGCTGTCAGATATCACACAGCGGGGCCAGGTGCTGTGGATCTATACAAGGAGAGACACGTCTTGGGAAATTCCCAAAAACCCTACCCAGGAAGGGGTGCCCATAGGGGCCCATCCGAGTCTCCCGAAGTCACCCCCATGAGGCTCCGGTTGACTGTGGGGCACGAGGTGCCCCTTCAGAAAGGAGGTGCCAGAGTGTGGTGGCTGGAGGGTCACTACTGGACTTGGATCTGGGCCAGATTGGAAGGGTCCTGGAAGAGACTTCTTGGGGGAGGGAGAGAGGGCTACTGGGTGTGAGTTTGGGGGACTACTAGGACGGCTATTGCCATCAACCCCCACGTGCCATAGATGTCAACTCCATAATAATAATAATAATCATGATAATAACTCTGGTATTTGTTAAGTGCTTACTAATGTGCCAGGCACTGTACTAAGCGCTGGAGTGGATGGAAGTAGAAGCAGAGAAGCAGCGTGGCTCAGTGGAAAGAGCCCAGGCTTGGGAGTCAGAGGTTATGGGTTCTAATCCCGACTCCGTCACTTGTCAGCTGTGTGACTTTGGGCAGGCACTTCACTTCTCTGGGCCTCAGTTACCTCATCTGTAAAATGGGGATGAAGACTGTGAGCCCCACGTGAGACAACCTGATCACCTTGCATCTCCCCCAGCACTTAGAACAGTGTTTTGAACATAGTAAGTGCTTAACAAATACCATCATCATTATTATTATTATGTAAGCAAATCAGGTTGGACAAACAGTCTGTCCCATGTGGGCCTCACAGTCCCAATCTCCATTTTACAGATAAATGAGGCACAGAGAAGTGAAGTAACTTGTCCAAGGTCACACAGCAGACAAGTGGCAGAGTCTGGATTAGAAGCCATGACCTTCTGACTCCCAGGTCCATGCTCTATCCACTATGCCATGCTGCTTCTCCTTGGGGTTTTAGGGCCACTGTCCAACCCCCACTCTGCTTGATGCCCCAACTAGACCCGCGAGCTACTGAGCTGGACTGGAGAGACTCACAAATAGAGATTTCTTACCCATGAGCATTTCATAGTCTGCCGGCCACCCCAAAACCCACCATCCTGCCCATGGCGCCAAAGGGACATCTAGGCACCTGGGCACAGCAGTAGCATCCTCTGGAAGAAAGTCCCAAGCTACTTCCCATCCACCCTTGGCCGTGTTCTGGGGCCATGGCCTGGAACCACTACTGAACCAGTCCACTCAATCATATTTATTCAACGCTTGCTGTGTGCAGAGCACTGTACTAAGCAGTTGGGAGAGTACAATATAACAGGGTTGGTAGAAGGATGTTTTTCTTAAATGGTATTTGTCAAATGCTTCAAATGCTTACTATGCGCCAGATACTATACTAGGCACTGGAGTAAATACATAACAATCAGGTGGGACAAAGTCCCCGTCCCACATGGGGCTCCCAGTCTTAATCCCCAGTTTACAGATGTAGAGAGTGATTTCAGAATGACAGGAACAGAAACCAAACTGCAGTGTCAAAAAGAGAATTGATAGGGAAGAAGTGAAGGAAGTGGGTGCATACAGTCTATTCAGGCAGGCCTGGGTAGTGTCCAGATTTCTGGTCCAGGAAAGATTCCCTGTCAGAGGATAGGTCTGCTGGCCTTCTCCAGGATCCCATGGAAAGGAAAGGAGAGACAGAGGGAGGGAGGGAGGGAAGGAAAGGAAGAAGGGAGGCCCCTTGGGGCTGATGAGGGCTCAGAAGCAGAGCTGGGGGAGGCCGACGTGAGGAGGAAGAGTTGGTAAACAACCAGGTGTGGAGTTGGCTTTTCCACTCCAGGCACGTGGTGACCCTCCCATGAACCCCGGCGAGCCTGGTCCTGCCCCGGCTGGCACCGCGCAGTGACTCAGGGGCTCTCCACGCCTCAGCGGCAGGAAAGAGAAGGGAACCGTCCGGACACCCTGGCACCCTGCCCCCCTCCTCAGCCCAGTTCCCCCTCCGGATCCCCCACTCTGGATAAGGGAGGCCCTCGGGAAGGTAAGTCCTTCTCTTCGGCTCGGGATCGGCTGTGCGGCAAGGGAGGGTCGTGGGAGAGAAGAGGCAGGGTAGCCTCAATGTCGGAGCTGGGAACAGGGCCCAGAATCCCAATCTTCGATGAGCCCCGACTTCCAGGGAAGCCATCACCCTGGGCATAGCTCTGCCTTCCTCAGCCCTCACTTTCCCCAGTGGGAACACCCAGGCTGGGACGGCCTGGCCTCGAGCCCCCAGGTGCTGTCACCTTTGAGGATCCCCACCCCGGAGACTGGGGGGCCCCTTGAAAGAGCCCTGAGGCTACTTGGGTCAGAGGGAAGCCTGAACACAAAGCCGAACCATCTGGTCACCTGCACTGAGAAAGAAGATACAAGCTATTGCGAAGCTTTTAACTCACCCCCATCTCCCTGTTAGAATGGAGGCTGCTTGTGGGCAGGGAACGTGATTTGGGCATCTGTTCTATCCCCCAACCGTTTAGTACAATGCACTGCGCCCAGTCAAAACCACTTCTACCACCAACGCTCCGACCCCTGAAGAGCGCTGGCACTAATTGGCTCTGCTCCATGAGCAGTAGTCATTAGACTCCCTACTTGGATCTGGAGCTGGACCAGTCCTGCCCAGGGCCATTGCTTGCAGGCCCCAGGTAACCGAGCCGGTCCCCCCTCCAGAACCTAAGGCTACCGGAAAGCTCTGGCCCAGATCGGCCTGGCCCGCTGAGGACGAGAGAGATAGCCACCGTGATCTGCCCAGTCTGCCCAGGGAGAAAGGAGAGCAGTAACCCCAAGGATGTGCGGGCCGAGAAGTGGCTGTGAGCTCTCTGTGGGCAGGGAATGTGCCCGTTTGATCTTATAGTGTATTCTCCCAAGCGCTTAGTACAGAGTTTTGCATACAGTAAGTGCTCAATAAATATAAGTGAATGAATATCAGCTGCCTCATCACTTAGAAAGAATTTCCCTCCAGACCCTGCCCACCGGGAAGGTTTTCACCCCAGTCTGGGGGAGGGGAAAGGAAAGGGAGGGCCCCTGAGCCCATCCCAGTGGATCTATCCAGAACAGCGGGCCAAGCTTCTGGGTAATCCGAGAAGGACCCCAAACCGACAACCCTGCTGCACACTGAAGTTACTGGGGTCCAGCACGCATGGCTGTCTTGGATTTGAGGAGTGTCGCCATTCCTCTGGAATATGAGAAGTAGCATGGACTAGTGGACAGAGTACATGCCTGAGAGTCAGAGGACCTGGGTTCTAATTCCGTGCCCACCTCTTGTTTGTTGTGTGACCTTGGGCAAGTCACTTCACTTCTCTGGGCCTTAGTTACCTCATCTGTAAAATGGGGATTAAGATTGTGAGCCCCACGGGAAACACAGACTGTGTCCACCCTGATTATCTTATATCTACCCCCACTGCTTAGTACAGTGCCTGGCACATAGTAAGTGCTTAAAGACCATAAAAAAAGTGTTCTCACATCTGTCCTTTACTGATGTCCCACCAGCTCCATCGGGAGGAGCTCAGGTTATCAGCTCATTTTCCAAGGGAAGGCCTCAGTTAGGCCCACACACCAAGGTAAATCACCTGGATCTGTTGCTATTTTGGCAGAAATCAACAGACGACGCATCAGTCAGTAGGCAGTATTTATCAAGCACCAATGCATGCAGGACCCCGTACTGAGCACCTGGTGGGGAGTGACAGAGGTAGAATGCACCATCTCTGCCTTCGGGGAGCTGACAATCTAACAGAGGAGACCTTCCCAAACCACTCAAAAGCACAGATGCCAAGTTGGGCTCTTCCCAAACATATAAAAGCTGAAGATGTTACATAGGACTTCAAAAACCCCACCGTAATGGCCACTGTCAAGGACAGAGATGAGAGCGCGGACTTTCGACCCCCTGGCATTTGGCATTGCTTCCCAAACCCTGGAATCCTGTGGGGCAGAAGGACCCAAAGAAGACCCCAAGCCTCAGATCAAGGAAGTCTGGTGGTTCTATGATTGGGAGGAGAAGCCACTGACAGCGAGCTCACCTAGGTGTGTGTGTGTGTGTCTGGTTGGCAATCCCTTGCACATTAAGCCCCTTTGCTGGCCCCAAGTCACTTGGGGTGTGCCCTGCTCAGGACCCAACACTGAAGAGGGGAAAGACCAATTGGAATGAGCTTGGGCCTGGGAGTCGGGCACCCTGGGTTCTCATCCTGGCTCTGCCACTAGCCGGCTGTGTGACCTTGAGCTTATCACTGAACTGCTCTGTGCCTCAGTTTCCTCACTGTAAGGTAGGGAATCAATATCTGTTCTCCCTCCTAAGTAGACTTGGAGCCTGATGAGGGACAGGGTCTGTGTCGACCTCATTATAATCATAATAATTATGGTGTTTGTTAAGCACTTACTATGTGCAGGCACTGAACTAAGCGCTGGGATGGATATAAGCAAATCAGGTTTACAGATGAGGTAACTGAGACACAGAGAAGTTGAGAAGTTAAGTGGCTTGCCTAAGGCCACACAGCAGACAAGTGGCGGAGCCAGAATTAGAACCCATGACCTTCTGACTCCCAGGCCCGCGCTCTAACCACTATACCATGCTGCTCCTCTATTTTGTCTCTGCCTCAGGGTTGGGCACACAGTAAGCGCTTGACAAGTGCCACTATTAGAATTATTCTTAGGACCTTCACTGGAGTGAGGGCCACCCAGCAGTTATCCCTTTCCCTGCATGACTGGCTGGGGAGCAGTACCTGGGCCTGGTACTGTACACAGAGGTCTTCTAGAAGCAGTTGATGCCATCGTACTTTCCCAAGTGCTTAGTACAGCGCTCTGCAATTCATCGATGGTATTAATTGGGCACTTACTATGTGCAGAGCACTGTACTAAGCACTTGAGAGAGTACAATTCAACAGAATTATCAGATGGGTTCCCTCCTCATTATGAACTTACCGTCTAGTGGACACCCAGCAAGTGCTCAATAAATATCACTGATGATGACCAGCCCAAGGTTCTGGTAGCCCACGGGCAAAGCAAGCTGAGCGTGCCGGGACTCTCAGGCCTCTCCTCCACTCTGTGGCCAGTTGAACCAGAGGTAAAGATGACCTGTGTGACTCCTTACTCTTGGCAGGAAACCAAATCAGGGGACCAGGCTCCCTCCTTGTACAACGATTCTTTGTGGCCAAGTCAGAAGCTGGGACAAGAGGCCAGGAAGTTGGAGTCTGAAGGTACATTTCTCCCCTGAAGCCCCAGTGACTCAGAGAGTGGTGAGCCCCTCCAGGAGCCTCTAAGACCCAGGTGCGGGGATGGAGGCTGCGTGTACCGATGACTGGGCTCCCGGGACTCGTACATGGGAAGAGGCCACGTGGGTCGCCAGGAGTTACTTTGCGGAGTCAGCATGGTGCTGTGGGCTGTCAATACGCCTGAGGAAAATAGAGGTTCGGCTGCCAGCCTGCACCTGCAAACTGCAACCCGGAGCCAAAAGCTTTCCTGAGCCACGCCAAACCTCTCGAGCGGTGTCATCAGCGTCACCTGGGAGCCAAGGCTACACGTCAGGTGTCGAGACAGTCAAGACACATTTCCCGACGGCAAAGTCCACTCAGCGGTGCCGAGGCCAGGTTGGGCCTGACGCAGCTCTGCTGAGGCCAGTGACAACGGGATGCCCAGGCGACTTCTAAATGGCCAGCTCACCTGGGGTCCACTCCCTATCCCGTGGCACAGCGGGTATGTTAGAGCCAGAGGGGAACTGAGTCTCTTGAGCCAAAGGAAGGATCCACAGAGGATGTGATGACTGGGTCATCTTTTCCTGAGGGGTTCTGGGGAGGCAATGACCCTTTCGGTCTGGGGACTCTGTACAGGACCACTCATCAAAGAAATGATGACGATAAAGATTAACAGCCATAAATCCCAGACGCCTCATGGCCTGGAGACTCCAAGCCAAAGAAGGGGCAGGGGGCTGGCCTGAGTGGGCCTTGGGGTGAGGGAGGGATGGTTAGTGGAGGTCTTGGCCCAATCCCCACTTGCACTAGGTTGAGGAACTCTGCTCTTGGCTGCCAAGTGCCTCATCCCTCCAGGCTGCTTACCAATCAATCAATAAATCATATTTATTGAGTGCTTATTATGTGCAGAGCATTGCACTAAGTGCTTGGGAGTGTACAATAGAATTAGAAGACACATTCGCTATCTGTAACAAGCTTACAAGGATGTTACCTCTTCCCTGTGGTCCCCACAGGAGCAAATCAAGGGTTCCATGGTCACATCAAGGATTATGCCCAGCTTCACTGGGAACTCCTCCTGAATTACACCTCTGTGCCAACACCTTGGGGCCGATGGCCACAGGGCCAGGAACAAGATGGAACTGAGCCCATGGCAGTTGACCACAGATTCAAGGATGGTTGAAAATAATTCACGGGCAAGCAGTCCTGAGTGGGTTATTCAGAGGAGGAGGAGGAGGAGCAGAAAAGGTATTTACTGAGTGCCTCCTGGGTGCTGTGCTCTGAACTGAGTGCTTGGCAAAATGTGACAGTAGAAGCCTGAGGCCCATTTCCTCACTACGAGGAGCTTCCACTTCAATGGAAAGTTAGGGGTGCAGAGGGAGAGGTTAGGGATGAAAGGCTATGGCCCATCCCAAACCACAAGGCCAGGGCTTCAGGAGGGCAACCACTCCAATGTTCCCGCTGTCGGAGACCGAACCCGGGGCTGGAAGAGCCACTGGTCTAACTCGGGGAATGGCGCTGCTCGGGTTCTTTTCATGTTTCAGGGTGCGGCGAGGGTGGTGATTGCCATAAGCGCCATGACTGACTGGTAGGTGTGCCCTCACACCTCTGCCATTGAGCCCTTGGCTCGGCTCTCCTGGCTCTGCTGAGAGCCAAATGGAATTGTTAATTAGCCTTAGAGAATTAGGCATTAGCCCTTTTGCGAAATGCCCAGGTAGCACTAACAAAGGGTGGTAACACCAACAGGATTATGGGGGAAGGAATTAATTCCTCTAACTATTCCTGCAGCCTGGGCCTTGAGAGAAATCAGAGGGTTCTCACTTCCACTACTCGGCTACGGGTTTGCGTCCCTCCATTTACAGTATGAAAGAGTAGCACAGGCCGGGGCTCGCTACTGGTGATTTGTTGGCTGATTTTGTGACTTTGCTTGCTTGGGTTTATTTTGGACCCACGATCCCCTTTAAGATATCTTCTGCTCTCCCTTTTGTTCATCTTGCGGGGGGTGGGGATGGGAGGGCCTGACCTTTGGTGCTCCCCTGTTCAGGAGAGCCTCTCTGAGCCTGGGTTTTACTGGATTGGCCCTGGGCTGGCTGTAGGAAGGAAGTTGGGGGATGGGTGGAGGGGCCCAGGGAGAAAGGGCTCAAAACCCAGCCTTAGCACAGGGGCAGAAGTTCTAGGGTCCCACCCCAAGTGTTTGGGCACCTCCTTCTTGCCCAAGTGATGGAGATGTCCGTTTGGACGACTAGAAGCCAGAGGCCGAGGAGCCAGTGAGGTCCAGAGGAGGGAGCAGAGGGTTTTGGGCCACAGCCTGGCCCAGAAAGCTCTGAGAAGGGTCTCCTGAGCACAGGTCTTCCCCTGCCCCACTCTATCCCTCTCTGCTCCTGATAGAGCTCCTCCTGCAGAAAGAGGGGGGAGGGGGTTATTTCAGGTTGTCTGATCTCTCTCGGGAGGGGGAGGGGGAGGAAAGGGAGGGAAGAGAGACCACAGGGGATTGCGGGCGTGGGAGCGAATGTTTGCCAGACTGCTCCCACCCAGCCCACCCTTCCTCTCTCTCCCTTCCTGTAGGGGGGCTGAAGGGCCAGCTGGCTTTTCCTGCTGCTCTGGCTGGGCCTAGAGACCCTGACCCTGGGGAAGCTGGACAGGAAAACCCTGATCTGCTGGCTGCCAAGTTAGCATGTATACGTGTGGGTTTGGAAGAGACTGACGAGAGGGCTTGGGGGCAAGAGTAGGGGCTCAGGAAGAGACTGTGTTTGTCATGAGTATGTGCAGGCATATATATATGTGACTGGTAGAGAGTAGCAGGAGAGCAGGTGGAATTGACTGGGACACGAGATCTCACAGCTAAGGCTGTTACATCCTGGGTCAGACCACTGGCCCACTCAGCCAAGGATTCTGTCTCTGACAGGGACACAGGGATGCTTGGTAGAACCGTGGTCCGGTTGTTTCTTGCCTGCTGGCTCACAAGCCTCTGCCTCAGGATCCTCTCCAAAAGAATGGTCCCTTTCCCAATGGCCAGGAGCCACGGTGGTCCCATGGACCGCAGCCATCTCTCACTCTTGGATGCAACACCGTGTGGCCTGAAGCTGTGCTTGACTGTGGTCTTCCAGTGTCACCTCTCCTCCCCTGGCTTCCAGTGGTCCCCTCTCAGCTCACTATCCGGCAGGTCTGTCTCTCCTGTCTTAAGGCCATCCTCTTCCCGGTCCTGCCCAGCATCAGCTGGGTGCCAAGAAGTGCCTGGCATCACCCTTATTTTCGGCCTCTGGGCCTTTTGACTGGTCGCCGGGCGCCACCCGGAGACCTCTGTTGGCTGCTGGAGCAGCCTGCTCCTGGGGCAAGGTCTCGCTGACCTGGCCCAGGCCCAGGGATGGGAGGCACAGTTGACTAAGGGAGAGCAGAGCTCGCCTTCCCTATCACCACTCCTCATTTCTCTCCCAGCATTCCCAATCACTGGAGACCTGGGGGATCCCTGCTCACTGCCTTCCCTTCCCAGGGAGGCAGAGTGAGTCCCGGTTCACCAGGGCCCCATCCGTCACTGGCCCCGAGGGCTGGGGCCGGTCCCTCTCCCCGTTTCCTGGTCTCTGGGCCAGGAGGCGGGCACGAAGCCTTGCCATAGTCGGGGTGAGGAAAGGGCTGGGGCATAGTGAGAGTCAGTGAGGAGTCACAGGGACAAGAGTGGGGCTGCCAGGGGATGTAGGAGCACCTTCTCCATCTCTCCCCACCCTGACCCGGCCAAACCTCACCCCAGATGCCCCAGACCAAGCCCAGCCTGGCTCACCGAGGCAGCAGCGAAAGCGGCCAAACTGGTTAGTCACCTCTATTAAACACATCACACAATACATAGACCAAAGACACTGGAGCGCGTGTGTGCACACCCACACACACAAATACACAAGCTGGGCAGACGTGCTCCCCCCTCACTCCCAAAACATTCTCAGATATGGACAAAACCATCCCAACAAGAACATCCACAGAAACAGCAGTCGGTCACCATTCCACCAACCTGCCCCCAAACAAGCTCCCACCCCAGACGGTCAGCATAGGACCCAATCACAGCCACCACCACCCTTCGCTCCTCACCCACACCAAGGCAGCGGGCACCCACACCCAGAAAACAGCAACACGCTCAGAGATAGGAGCTGTCCCTGGGCTTCAAGGGGGAACGGGTGCCTTGCTCAGAGGCCTGGACCGGGCTGGAACTGGGTGAGCCGAAGAGCAGAACCACCCACAGCCACGAAGCCTGTTTGTCTGCCTCGGCAGGACACTGAGCCAGCTTGAGGTGAGCGGGCACCAGGTTCCAGGGGTGGTGAGCCCTGATAGGTCAACAGAGAGTGTTGGCTGGTGGCCAGGTTATCAGGGGCCTTCTCTCCATGTGTCTGTTCTTGTACTGAGAGAAGGTTCTGGGAAGCTCAGGAAAGCTGTGGGCCACGGCCCTGGGAGTCTTTCGCTCTATCCCTGCCTTCCTGTGACTCTAGGTTGGTCACTTCTCTTATAGGGGTCTTGGATGGTCCTGTTCTCCTCAACCCCCAACTTTGGGTCCAGGACCTTGCTGAAATTTCCCCATTCAATCGTATTTATTGAGAGCTTACTGTGTGCAGAGCACCATACTAAGAAGTTGAGAGAGTACAATATAACAATAAACAGATGCATTCCCTGCCCACAGAAAGTTTACAATCTAGAGGGGGAGAGGAGATTCTGGTCCTCCTCAAGGACCTCGATTCTAGATCCGAGGACCCAGAACTCAGTGGATTTGGAGCTGGGGAAAAGGTGAAGCTGCTCTCAGCGCTGTGGACTGTCTCCCCAAACAGCAAAAAGGAGATGGAGCAAAAGCCCGGTGAGCCTCATGACAGGGCCACCTGGCCAGAAACCCAGCTGCTGGGGCGGTGAACGAAGTTACCATGGGATCATGGGAGACCTCTGCCAATGTGGGGACTCCAAGGGTTGGTGGGTCAGGATAGGCAAGGAATCTCCATGTGCTTTGCACCTCCAGTTGAAAACTCCACTGGCTAATGCCCCTCTTGTAAGCACCATGGCCTGGTGCCAGAAAGACCCAGGGCCTGGGAGCCAGAAGACCTGGGTTCTAACCCCAGCTCTTCCACTTGCCTGCTGTGACCTGGGGGCAAGTCACTTCACTTCTCTGTGCTTCAGTTCCCTCATCTGCAACTTTGGGATTCAATATGTGTTCTCCTTCCTTCTTAGACTGTGAGCCCCAGGGACCCGATGATCTTGTATTTAACCCAGCGCTTACTACAGAGCTTGGCACATAGTAAGTGTTAAATGAAAATCACAATTTTTGTCATCATTATTATTATTATTACTTGGCCCCTCTGCTCCTCTGCATACCTGGGGTCTTCCTTGCAGCAACTGAACATCAGTATCAAACAATCGGTGGTATTCACAGAGTGCTTATTGTACTAAGCACCTGGGAGGGAACCACTCCAAACAAGAGGACCCTGATGGCTGAGAAATAGAAAGGGTGGTGCCGTTCTCCAGTCTTCTATCTCAGTGGACTATTCTTGGTGTGGGGGGCGGGAGGGAAGAGAAGGAGGAGGGTTTGCAGACTGGCTCATCATAGGAAGACAAGGGGTAGCGTTGTCTAACGTGGGAAGTCTCAGGGCTGCTAGTCAGGAGACCCAGGTACCAGTCCTGCCTCTGTTACCGGCCTGCTGGGTGACCAGGGGCTAATAATAATAATAATGATGATAATGACAATGATGGGATTTGTTAAGCACTCACTCTGTGCCAGGCATTGTACTAAGCGCTGGGGTGGTTACAAGCAAATTGAGAATCACTTCATCTCTTTGGGCCTCAGTTTCCTCATCTGTAAAATGGGAGATAATGATACCTGGTTTCTTTTTACTTTACAGGGCTGTTGTGAGGATAAAATGAGATCACTGAGATGAAAGCACGCAACAGAAAAACAGAGGGCAGGGAAAGGCAAGGCCAGGTAAAGGAAAATGACAGAGTTGTGAGAGATGGGACCTGTTGAAAAGAATAGTAATGACAGCATTTAAAACAGGGGCTTACTATGTACTAAGTGCTGAGGTACTGGCAAGATGAACACATCAAATACACTCTCTGTCTCCAAAAAGGCTGAGCCTAAGAGGGATCTGATCCATTGCCCAGAAAAGGGAACTGAGGCCCAGAGAGGCAAAGTGACTTGCTCAAAGTCACCCAGCAGGCCAATGGCCGACCTGAGTCTCCTGCCTCCCAGATCCACGCTCTTTCCACTATGCCACCCTGTCAGGAAGCTGAGCAGAGCTGAGTAGAAAAAAGAGGGAAAGGAGAGGAAAGAGAATCAGACTGCCTGCAGAAGGCCGGACCTTCTGGGTCTCCTTGGACCTGACTCAGAGACTCTTGCCCACTGGTGGGCGAAGGTGATACACAGTGATAGGCAGGCAGGAACTCAGCCTCAGGTGTTGGATAAACCTGTTTCCTACCACCGTGGGTCACCTCGGGCCAGCCCCCTGTCTGCTCTCAGCCTCAGTTTCCCCCTCTGCCCCTTGAGGAGAAGCCAACTCTTTTGAGCTTCTGGGATAAAAGGCCCTGGAGTGGCACAGAATGCTGCTGCCTGTAAAATGGGCTAATGAAGCTGGGCTCTCTCTCTCTCTCTCTCTCTGGCTAGCTGGGAGCCTGGATGTCTTTGAAGATGAAACATACTAGACCCTAATGAGGAGTTGGCTAGGAAGGAAGCAGGGTTGGGCAGGGTCGGACAGGGCTGGGCAGGGCAGGGCATGGCAGAGCTGGGCACTGGCTAGTTGATAGCTGGCAGTGAGCTCATTCATTCTCCACCATCAACCCCAGACCCCTTCTTGACCTGAGCCACCTAGGTATGGATCGGAAGGGCCATGCTGAGGTGTCCCTAGGCCAATGTCCCCCGCTTAGCGGGTGGTGCCCTCCGAAGAAGATGGCAACATCCCTCCCACCCCAGGGTCAGTGGAACGGTGGGCCTGGTTCCTTTGGCTCCCGAGCTGGCAGATCACCCCCAACTCCCTGGTGGGCCACGTGATCACCGTGGGCAGAGTGGGCAACCAGCTGGGCTGGACCGGCCGCCTGCCTTCACAGAATCTCTCCAGGAGGCCAAAGCTGCAGCGCGGCTGAAGAATTACACCCCGGCCACTGCTAGGAACCGTGGGGTCGGAGGCAGGTCTGAGGGGTTGCTCCACTCTGCTACCCCTGAGAAAGGGCACCTATGGCTCGACATAAAAGATGGAGGCAAGCCTACGGTGGCCTCCTAGGGGCATTAAGTGGACTGCCAGCCTTCATTGCGCCATCCCCCCTCCCCCACAACAACACCCCAATTCCCCAATCCTTCTTTGGAAATGCTATCTACTGAGTCCTGGGACATGGAGCACTGTGCTAAGCCCAGAGAGCCTCCATTTGGGGGAAGTCCCATTCACTCAGGCTGTGCTTTTTTCACGCTCCCCGGAGAAGACGCCTTAGCTCAATAGACCATTTGGCCTGCAAGGGGATGGCTTAGCGACAGATCTACCTCTCAGACAACTTGGGGCTGGGGGAAGGGGAGGCTGGCTCCAGGGCCCTGCCACTGGGTGGGTGACATCACGGTGGTGGGGAGGGGGGAGGGGGGAAGTTGTGGATACTGGCCCTTCCACCGCTGCCTCAGGCCCTAAAGAAGTCAACGGTGCTCACGAGAATGGCAGCGGCCACTGATTTAGTGCAGACAGGCTGTTGAGGTGGCAGGGTTAATGCTATGGTGGTGGTGGTGGTGGTTGGTGGGGGGTCGGGAGACAGCAAAACTCAAATTAGGAGTGGGGAGCAAAACAGCAGCCCTGGGGGCTGTGAACCCCCTCTCCAGGGCCTGAGGCTCATGTCATCCTGAGCTCAGATGCATAGGGGAGGACGCCCCAGAAGGCACTATGCAGTGTCTCACTCTGTTTCCAAATTAGTGTCCATCAGACTGGAGCAGCAGCACTGGGGCTTTCCCAGCATCCTTTGCATGCCAAGAGAAAGCAGCTGCTATCACTAACATTTCCATGTGCTTCTTTATGCTCTGCCTGGATAGAGGCTGCCTCTAGACAGGCTCTGTGAAGCTGTAAAAGGCCCTCCCAGGAGCTGGGAGATCAGGTGGGAGAGAAAGCCACCCCTTCTGGGAGTCCCCACTGGAAAAGAAAATGGTTCCTCACTGGGCAAAAAAAATGATCCTCCACTCCCCTCTCCCCACCTCACCTAGTTAGAGCTCACAAGAGTATGCCTGACTGGAAGACCCCTACATGCACACATACCACCATCTCCACATCAAGCCACTTCCTTCCCCTTCTCTGGGAGTCTTTCCCAGATAGGCCCTCCTGCCTGAACATTCCTGCTCTCCAGCAACACCCAAGCATTGCCTTGCCGTGGGAGGCGATATCCGTGGGAGCCGCTGCCCACAGTCCATCTCTTCGCTTTATCTGATGCTGTTCTTGGAATTTGCTCTGTTGCACGCCCACAGATATGAGTGGCTTCCACATCCTCTAGAAGATCGTGCGCTCTTTGAAGGCAGGCACTGGGTCGTGCTTCTTCCTTGTTACTCCCTACACCCACAGGAGAGTGCTTTGTGTGTGGGGAGCGTGATTCCGCAGGAGCCGCTGGCTCAAAGCTCAATACTGGGCTCAGTTCCTAAGACTCTTGAAGCCCTCAGGAAACAATCTTGGTATATACTGAGCTCCCCTTAGAAGTGGCGCATTGCACAGGGCACTTGGGAAAGGTTGACAGAAGCCTGAGAACCTTGACCCTTGGCCACCAGGAGTCTTCATTTTAGTGGACCCTGTTGTACAACTGGACCCTTCTGTGAGAACAAGGGCCAGGAATAGGAAGGGGCTGCAAAGAAGAAATTTGCTCTCCCTGGAGCATTGACAGAAAAAAAAAAGTTTAAATGTTGGTATTTGTTAAGCTCTTACTATGTGCTGAGCACCGTGCTAAGCACTGGGGTAGATACAGGGTAATCAGATTGTCCCACGTGAGGCTCACAATCTTCATCCCCGTTTTACAGATGAGGGAACTGAGGCCCAGAGAAATGAAGTGACTTGCCCACAGTCACAGAGCTGACAAGTGGCAGAGCTGGAGTTCGAACCCATGACCTCTGACTCCCAAGCTCGTGAGCTTTCCACTGAGCCATGCTGCTTCCCAGGGGAGAGAGAGAGAGAGAGAGAGAGAGAGAGAGAAAGCGCATAAGCACATCTGCTTCTCCACCTCTCCACCTCTCTACTGCCCCTGGCTCAGGGAAAACTCCCTGCTGAGATGATCATATTTTCTTAATGGTTAATTGAGCATTCATTAAGTAATTAATTCACTTATCTGATTTTGTAAAAAAGCAGCCGGTGGCTGGGCCTCTGGATGTGATTGTTACCAAGCTGGAAAACGGCATTTTCTGAACCACCATCACCACCCACTTAGGGAAAGCCTGGGGCCAGGATGGACAGAGAGAGCTACAGCCTCTAGACCTAGAGCTGGGACGGCCTCTGAGAACCAACCCAGATCAGTCAAGAAGAGAGGCTCTGCCTCTGGCTCTTTAACAGAAAGCCAGAGAGATACCCAGACCGCGATGGGGAGACAAGAAGACCCATTAGGGTCCATTTTCATTTGGAGGAGGGTGTCCCTACACCATTTTGTCCAAGGATCCAAGTGGAGGTCACAGAATGACTCTCCATGCACGAGGTTAGGAAGGTGGATGTGCCCACCAGGCTGCCAACCCTGACCCTTCCAGCATCCTCCCTGGCCCAGTGAAATTCAGGAGGCAAGAAGGCTAGACCCCACCTGTCCCCACAACTCTCCATTGGCCCAGGCCCCAAATCTTGGCTCAAGAAGAGCCCCGCCACTCGGGACTGTTGCAGGCCAGGCTCCGGGGTTCAACTCTACTGTTTTCCCATAACCCCACAAAGTTCAGAGGGGGCCATCTGTGGCCTTTAAAGGATTTCTTTTGCACCCTCTGCTGGCCAGGCTCACCGGAGAGCAGCTAATTCTCACTCACCCACCACAAAGGGGAACTGTGCTGCCACAAGACCCCGCCAACAGTGCCACCAAGTCAGGCTTTCCTTAGAGAAGTCCCTGTAGTCACCAAGGACCTCAGTCTCATTCCCTTGGTCCCCCGGTTCCCCTTTTCCTCTCCACATTTCTAGCTGTGCTCCCAGCTGACACTCCCAGAACTGCCAGAAGGGCAGCCCCCTCCTCACCTTCCTATCTAGGCAGTGGTTCCAGGACACCAGGGCAAAGACACAATGGAAGATCGAGACCATCTGAGGTGGCCAGTCGGGGCACAGAGCAGCCAGTCAGGGCACCCAGCCAACTCTATAAAGGCAGCCAGTGTGAGGGGGTGGGCAGAGGCACTAATTATAGGCTGAAGGGTGAGTAATTAGCACCTCCTTCTCTTAAGGGGGCAGGTAGCTGATCCCTATCTGGCATTGCACCCGAGGCGAGGCGGAGAAAAGAGTGGGATGATCTGCTTTGCCCCCCCCCCCCCCATGCCACAAGGCTGGAGAGCTGGAAGAGCCAGCCCCTGTCCGTTGAGGGAATGGGAGATGCGGAGGGTGTCGGGTCCTTACCTCTTGGTCCAGGGTGCCCCTGACTTCTGGCTGTGACCTTGGGCTTCTCCAAGATGCACAGCTGGCAACTACATGCTGCCCAAGCAAGGAGGGCTTCATCAGCTCTAGGAGGTGGCAGAGCAGGGACAGCTGCAAAGGAGGAGGGGAGGGGTGGGGGAGTGTGGGTCACTGATGGGGTGGGGGGTCTGAGGAGCCGGGTGAGGTCCCAACCGGTCCCTGCCCCTTCTGTCTGGGTTCACAAAGCGTGGGTCTAGGGGTTTGGTTAAGCCCACCTCCAACTGGGAAAATGGTCACAGCTATGGGACAGTCACCCCACAGAAGGGATCGGGGGGATCCACGTGCCAATGAGGGGAGTGGTGCCACTTCCCAGGGAGAAAATTCCATACTGTTCTCCAGCATGCCTAGAATAGCCATATGTAGCATGAGGAACCTCTATGGGACAAAGGACTGGGAGGCTGGTGTCTGACCTGACCTCAGACCAGCCCTTTCCCCTTCTCAGGATTTCACCTTCCCTCCCTCCCAGCAACCCCTACTTCCTCCCAGGGATTATTCATTCATTCAATAGTATTTATTGAGTGCTTACTATGTGCAGAGCACTGTGCTAAGCGCTTGGAATGTACAAATCGGTAACAGGTAGAGACAGTCCCTGCCTTTTGACGGGCTTACAGTCTAATCAGGGGAGACAGACAGACAAGAACAATGGCAATAAATAGAATCAAGGATCACACACCCACCAATGGCCCCTCGGGGAGATCTGGGTGGGTCGTCCCGACACATGGGGGACTCCACCAGGTCCTTCCTGGAGGCCAAGTGATAGGAGTCTGACTGGTGATGATTAGCCTGGGCCCCTCGGACAAAACGTGTTGCTTGGCTGGAGACTCTGCGGTTCAAGACGATGGAGAGCCTAGGAACCCAGCTGTGGACGGAGAGGGAAGAGGGGATTCTGGGCTGGAGAGGGATCTCCGGGCCCGCAGGGGCAGCAGAGAAGGGAGGATGACTGACGAGGAGGATGTGTCCAGGGCTATTGATCACACCAACCCCTCCTTCCACCTCTCACTAGAGCCATGGGCTCCCTGAGGTGGGTCCCCTCTAAGGCCTGGATCTGGGGTGCACCGAGCCACTTCACTGTGACTTACCCACCAGACACCAGCTCAGCACCTGGCTACCCAAATGCACATTTGGGCAGCTGAGGTCCCAAAGGCTTTAGGGGAAGAGGAGGGCCCAGAACAGGGAGGCAACCAACCCCTGTCAGGCTGAGCCCTTCTAATGGCTATGTTGACCAGGATCTGGTCTTCTTAGGAAGGGCAGGGTGGGGCCTCTGGAGCAAGCGTTTAAAGGAGGGGTTGGGGGAGGAAAGGCAGAGGGAGAGATAAGAGAAAGGCTGGGGAGAAGGGAAGAGAGGGGGAGTGAAGAACACTTAACAGTTGCGCCACCATTACCATTTTCCTTCACCTCCTTTGGTCCCCAGGCTCCCTCTGGTCAGTGCAGCTGGAGGTGATTAAAGCTACACACCTCCCCTCTGGGACTAGGGGTGGGGCTGACAATGGGCTGCTGGCAGCAAGTGTGGCTGCTTGGATGTGTCCAAGCTGGCCTTGCCAGGCTGAGAATAGCAGTTTCCGATCCAGCTGCAACCCACCCCTGGGCCTGCTGGTCCGCCTGCCCCTCAGCCAAGAGGGGACGGCTCAGCGGCACTAGTGGCAATGAGGGCAACGGCGGCCGTTATCACCGATGCCACTGCCATTCCAGCTGAGGGATCCCACCCCACTGCCCCCGCCTACCCCAGGACCCTCAATGGATCCCACCCAGGGCCTGTTGGTAGGGAAGCAGCACCCCCAGAGACAGGTTGACTTGCTCCAGGCTGGCTGCCTGCTCCCTTTTCCTTGGCTCCTAGGGACTTACAGCTCTTGGCCCAGTGGCCTGGCCTGCCCAGCTGGGAACTGCTTTAATGACCTGGCCCAAATGTGACCTGGGTCAGTCCCCAGATTCCACCAGGCTGGTCTCCTGTGGGGCTTGGGAAAGCTGGAGGGAGGGAGGGAGGGAGGGAAGGGAGAAAGGAGGGACAGAGGGAGAGAAGGAGAGAGGGAAAGAGAGACTGGAGAGAGGGAGGGAAGAAAGGAGAAAGAGAGGGAGGGACAGAGGGAAAAAGGGAGGGAGGGAGGGACAGAGGGAAGGATAGAGGGAAGGACGGACAAGGAGTGAAGTGGCCAGGCCTAGAAGCAACGGGTTAAGCTGAGGGTTACACTCGCTGACCCGCCCTAAAAGCTCGCTGTCTTGGCAGTGTGACTGTTGGCTAGCACAGTTCCCTTTCAGCCTTCTCTCGTGCTCTCTCTACATTCCTATACCAGAAGCTTTCCAGGCGAGGCAGGGGCAGGGGGTTGCCTCAGTTGCCCCTGTCATTCCTGCACTCGGCCTCAATGGGTGAGCTCAGCTCAGCCAGTCTTTGCTCCAGCGCTTGGGCACAATGCCCACTCTTAGGGGCCTCGTTCTAGACAGTGGCTGAGCTGTGGGGATGAATGAATCACTTCCAAAATAACCTCCCCACACACACCTGCCCTCGGCTCTAGTGGACAGAGGGTTTGGCTGTACTGAGCTCTGATGTGGAGAGAGAGGCAAGAGCCAGAGAGTGGGGTAGCTTCCCAACTCTCTGCAGCAGCCAGACAGCACAGCAAGCCCCCAGCCCCACACAAAAAGCCCCCAGTCCCACACAACAAATAGCAAAAAACTTGCCTGAGAAGGCAAAAAAAAACCTGGTAGGGGGCCCTCCTTCCTTCTCTTTCTCTCTCCTCCCTCCTTCCTCCCTCCCTCCCTCCCTCCCTCTCACTGCCCTCCCAGAATTGGCTGCGTTGGGGGCTCCCTGGTTTTGATAAGAGGAGATAACAGAGGAGAAGGAGGAGGAGGAGGCAGAAAAGGAAGCAGAAGAGGAGGAGGCGGAAGAGGAGGAAAAGGACATGTCTGTCTGTGGGTGGTGGGGCAGGCAGACTAGGGCCGAAGCTGGTCTTTTCCTCACCAGCCCGGTCCCCTCCTGTCAGGAGGATGGAAAGTCTGTAGAGGACAGGGAGTTCCTCTCCATGGGTGGGTGCCTCTTCTCCCCACCACCAGCAGAGAGAGGAATGATTAAAAGCAAGCTTGCTCCACGGAGTCTGTGGGCACAGAGGGCTCCCAAGAATCCTTCCTTCTCTAGAATTGGATGCAGCCAGAAGGAGCAGTGGCCACCAGGTCCCAAGTGGCTACCAGCTCCCAGTGGCCACCAGCTCCCAATAGGCACCAGCTTCTAGTGAGCACCAGTTCCTGGTGGCCTCTCATGGCCACTTGCTCCCTGTGGGCTCCGGCTCCCAGTGGCTGTGCCACCTTTGCCAAGGAGTCGGCTGAGTGCCCGCAGCCAACCCTTCAGGCAGCAGGGCCGGTGGTTCCCGGCTGCAGGTCCGGGGAGAGCTGGGCCAATTCCTGGCTGGGAAGTGGCCTGTCAAGAAGGAATGCTGGGGGTAGCCACGCTTTGGGCCAGAAAAGACCAAGCCTCAGAATCTAATCCCACAGAGCTTCAGGGAGTAAACAAAACCCCTCAATTAGCAATCTCTTACTGCCAACTAATTAACAGCTGCAATCAGCCTGCTCAAGAGCTCAAACTGGTTTCCCCCCTTGAGGGCCCACGGCTCTAGTCTACAGCTGAAGAGGGGCAAGGAGTGGCCCAGGGCCACCCGGCAAGGCGAGGGAGGGGCAAGATGGACAGTGGGGTGAGGCAATGGGGGAACCCTGGAGTTCAGATCCTGACTGATGCGATATTTCAGGTCGAGCCCACTTTGCTGGGCACAAGTGGGGGTGCTGGATAGGGGGGTGATACTCAGATCGACCGCTTTGGGCACAGAGCAAATTGAGTTTTGGAATGCCAGTCCTGGTGCCTCAGAGGCCCAAATCCAACCATGCCCATGGGGAGTTTTGGCCTCTGGACTTACCCAGCTACTGGGCAGTCTGGGCAGGGAGGACCTGGGGAGGCCATGGGGGCTTGGGGAGGAAGGGAAGGAGGGGAAGAGATGGGGGAGGTGGGGACAGGGTAAGCTGACAGAGTTTGTGCCAGCCGCTGCACTAACCGCCACGACCCCCTGCTCACCTGGGCATTTTCCTTCCAGAGCGGTAGGACCTCCGTCTGCCCCAGCAGTCAGGCAATAATCACCAGGCTGAGTTGGCTGCGGAGCTGCCAGGGGGAGATAATAATAATAATAATGTTGGTATTTGTTAAACGTTTACTATGTGCAGAGCACTGTTCTAAGCGCTGGGCTAGATATAGGTAATCAGGTTGTCCCACGAGAGGCTCACAGTTAATCCTCATTTTACAGATGAGGTAACTGAGGCACAGAGAAGTTAAGTGACTTGCCCACAGTCACACAGCTGACAAGTGGCAGAGCCGGGAGTCAAACCTATGACTCCTGACTCCGAAGCCCAGGCTCTTTCCACTGAGCCACGCTGCTTCCCGAGATGGAAAGGGAGATGGAGATGGAAAGGGAGAGGCTGAGAATCCTGTCTTGAAGCACGTCAAGGGCCGGGACAGGGATGGCGGCAGCGGGTTCTTCGGGGCTGTGCCTGCGGTGTCTGTTCTGGGCTGCAGTCCCTCGTGCTCTGCCCGTCGCTGAGCACTCCCTGACTCAGTCAGTCAGTCCCTCAGTCATATTCATCAAGTGCTTCCTGGGTGCAGAGCATTGTACTGAGCGTCTGGGAAATTACGATACAGTAGAATTGGTAGATTCAACCCCTGCCCACAAGGAGCTTATAGTCTAGAAAGGGAGATGAACTGCTCTGAGTGCTTGGGAGACTGCAGCAATAGCAAGCAATGTATAACCTGCCCTCAGGGAGCTTACAATCTAATGAGCTGGTGGGAGCTGGGCAGGGAACAGACAGATAGAAATTACTTAACAGAGAGTGAAAGCTGGAGGAAACATAAGCATAAGCAGGAAGCAGTACAATCATACTGGGATGAGACAGCTGAACAAATAACTGAACATACAGATAACTATATAAATGCTATAAAAATAAATACAAATAGATATGAGAACTCAAGTGGTAAGGTTTGGGGCAACTGGAAAAGCTTCCCAGAGGATGGAGGATTACAGGTGACAGCTTTAAAAATTGGGAAATCTGTGGTCTGATGGACCTGTTGTGCAGAGAGGGAGTAACAGGCTGGGGGAACAGCCTGAGCTGGGCCCAGGTGAGGGAGGCTGGGTGAGCGAGGCAGGAGAGTTGAGAGCAAGGGACAGCTAGAATGCAAGCTCTGCACAAAGGATGAACTCAATAAAGGCATGTGATGATAAAAATGGCAGCCAGAGGGAGGGGAATCATGCAAGATGGATGAGAAGGCCTGGGGCCCATCCATCTCAGAAAGGCCTGAGATCTGTAGAGGGCAGGGACATATACACATACACATTCTCTCTCTCACACACAATCAATATCCTTCCTTCCACTCTTCCCTATGTTCAGTTCCTCTGGCCTGCAGGCCTCAGGGAGACTGAGAAAGAGCAGGGCAGAAAAAGGCAGCTTCCCTTTCTTCTCCTCCCACCTAGGAGCTGCTCCAAAGCACCCCGGGACAGCAGCAAGATTAAGGTTGCCTCTCTGGGTTTTGTGCTAAGTGCTGAAAGCTGAAGGGGGCCAAGCAGTAAGGACCAGTTCCCCCACCCTCACCCCCAGAGAACCCCAGAGGACTGGCTGTCAAGTTCCTGCTTGGGCCAAGACCCCAGAACTGGAGGAGATGGAAGGGCAGCTGGTCCAGACTAAGCCAGAATAAGAGAAAGGAGCAAGAGAAAACATCCCCTCTCCCCCAGTCCACCAAATGATTCTGCAACAGAGACTGCCACGGGCATCAGAGGCTTGGCGGCTTTTTCCTTGGAACAAGACAGACCGGCTGGCTCTTAGGTAATGCGACGAGCAGATGTGAAGTCCCTCGACCTGCCCCAGCGAGAGCCCAGGTCCCAGGATGGGGGTGGACCAGAGAAGGAGGGAAGGTTGGCCAGCCATAATGACAATAACACTTTACGCTGCCCTGGATCCGGTCCAGTCCAGGGCTTCATCTGGCCTCAGACATTAACTAGTTCTTGCTCACAGAGACCCCAGGAGCTCTCCCTCACTGCAAAGAAGGCAGAAGCTGGGGGTGCAGGTGGATCAGAGGCAGGAGGGGAGGTGCGGAAGGGGCCGCGGCCGACAGCACTTCCGTCCACCAAAGTGGCATCCAGCAAGGGCCCCGTCCTGGAGCCCAATCCTGTTGGGGCCAAACCTCCCTCCTGGAGGAGGGGAGAAGGACTGCAAAGACACAGTGAAGCACATGGGTCACACAAGCATGCATACACACACACACATGCACCCCCACATACATGCAACCACCCACCCCCCCCACACACACACATAATTTCCCTAAGGGCTGCAGAGGTCTTGTCATCTCAGAATTTTCTGTGGCCTCTGCTCATACATGGCAGCCCCCAGACCTGGGGTGCTAACACTAGACTCTGGCTGAGGCAGGGAGAGAGGAGGAGCTGGAAAAAACAAGGCTGAGCAAGGGTTGGAAAGAAACCTTCCAAACCAAAAGGTGGGCTCCTCGGAGGAGAATCCAAGATGGCTGCTCCCCAAATCCCCCAATCCATTGAACCCTGCAGATGGGGAAACCCTTCTGCACCTGCAGACTTCAAAGACCCAGGGTAACTATCCTCTACTTTGCTGGCGGTGAGGAGGAACCTCCAGGAGTGGTCCAAGGTGTCTGTGTACTTGGCCCTATGGACACAAGGAACCAGAAGGATTTCACTTCCTGGAAGAGCACAGGAGCTCTGGGTAGACATGACTTTGGAGGCCTGGGTACGCTGGGAGCAGCCTTGAGAACCTATCTACGTGGTGTCAGGGGTCCTGACTAATCCAGCCCATCAATCGGTGGTGATGATTGAGTGCCGATCGATCCATCGATCGTGTGTGGGGCCCTGTTCTAAGTGCCTGAAGGGGTGCAATCAGGAGGCATGACAACCAGTTCCAGTCAAACAGGGGAAGTGGGCCGTGGCATCATTTGCAGAGGGGACGAGGAAGGAAACATGGCCCCTTGGTGGGGCAGAGATGGTGTCTGACTGGAGTGTCCTGCGCTTGGCAAAAGTGAGGGCTTGGCAGGTGCCAAAGCCAAGGTAAGAGAGCTGTTGAGGAGCAGAGCTAGGTGACAGGGTAGACCAACTAGGTACTAAGGGGCTGCGGGAGCTGATTAATCAATCAATCAATGGTATTTATTGAGCACTTACTATATGCAGAACACTGTAATAAGTGCTTGGGAGAGTTCAGTAAAATAAAATGGCTATTGCCCTTGGGTCTGGCCACAGCTAAGCAGGGGCACCCTGAGAAGTTCCCCGGGATCTGGAGGTTCCTCCCCAGTGGTTCAGATGGTCCAGTCATAGCGGCCGGAGTGCCAGACAGCCCCTCCTGGCATCGTGGCCGGAACAGAGAGCATTTGGCAGAACCAGGCCACTGGGCCGAACCACGCTGAATGGCGTGACATAGACCGTCGCATTCTGCTCTCCCGATCCACAAGGAAGCCATTCCCACACAACGGGCAAGGCAGGATGTCTCTGAGACAGTTATCCAGGAGCAACTGTCTGCTGATGGTTGTTCTTTGGAAGCCCGGGCATTACAAGACAAACAGGTAGTAATGAATCATTTGGCAGAGTCAGCATGGGGGCATAGGCCTCTCAGTAGGCCTGAAGAAAACTTAGGCTTTGTTCCAGCCTGCTGTGGGGAGACCCTACCACAAACCTAAAGCTTCCATAGCCACCACAGAAGGCAACAGCAGGACAATTGACTTTTGACTGTAAACTCCCCGAGGGCAGGGATTGCTCTTTTTCACTTTTTCAGGTTTCCCTGAGAGCTCAGGACCATGCCCTGAGCCCTGCGAGCACTTGATAAGTCCTGATCTGGCAAATTTTCTGGTTTGCTGTGTACTGACACACGGATGGATGAGAAAATAGAAAATGCTACCAAAAAAGGTAGGCCCAACCCTTGGGGGCTACAAAGAAGAAGCAGGGGGCCATAGTGAATAGAACACAAGCCTGGAAGTCGGGAGGACCTGGGTTCTAATCCCAGCTCCACCGCTTGTCTGCTGTGTGACCTTGGGCAAGTCATTTCACTTCTTTGTGCCTCAGTAACCTTGCCTGTGAAATGGGGATTGACTTTGAGCCCCATGTGGGACAGGGACCATGTCCAACCTGATTAGTTTGTATCTACCCGGTGCTTAGTACAGTGGCTGGCACATAGTAAGTGCTTAACAAATACCATTAAAAATGAACAAACAAAAAAATACCACTATTATTTTTATAATTAGTAATAGTAGTAATAATTTTTCTTGTGCATCTTCTTGTTGCAATATACCATACTAACCTCTTGGGAAATACAAAACAAAGCAGGAAAAGTTCCATGTCCAAAGAGAGCTTATACTTTAATGGGATATTACTACCAGGATCGACCTATCAGTCAGTTAATCAAAAGTAGTGACTGAGAGCCTACTGTGTGCACAACGCTGAACTGAGCAATCCCTGCCATCAAGACTCCTTACAGTCTTCTGTGCAGAGCGCTGTACTCAGTGCTGGAGACAGTAAGATAGGTTTAGTAGACTTGATCCCTGCCCTTGAGGAGCTGACAGTCTATCGTGTACAGAGCACTGTACTGAGCCCTGGGGAGAGGACGATAGAGTTAGAAGGCACGATCACTGCCTTGGAGGAGTTTTTGGTCTAGCAGGGGTGACAGACCCTAGAATAACTGCACAAGGAGGAAAAGGAGGATTGGGAGATGGGGAGGTGGAAGAGCACATCTGCTGATGTGGACAGACGTGCTCCAGACAGACGGCTGCATGCCCCTGAGGGGAAAGGTGCGCCTAGTCTATGACTCGTCCCTAACCATGAGGAGCGGTTTGTTAAGGAGGGTGCCGAGCCCTCTTTCCTTTCGACTGTTCTTCGATACCTCGATCGGTCTCACTCCGAAACAGAAAAAACGGTGCTAGTCAGAAAGTCAGGCTAGCCAGAAAGCCAGCAGCGGTGGCCAACTGAAACACCCAGCCCAGGCAGCACCACTTGTGTGGAGGAAATCTTGGAGCTGGGGCTGACAGCTAATTCTCACTTCCCCCATTGCTGAGCCCACCTGGACACTCCCTTGAGGCGGGGCCTGCAGAGACCCTCTGAGAGAGTTGGATCAGAAACTCCTTAGGGACTCAAGGATCTGGGAGATTCCAGTACTGGAGAAGAAGGTGGATTCTGGCCTCTCACCCCGGGAGGGCTTGGGGGGGGGCCTTGACTCTCTGCTGCTTTCAATCAATCAATCAATCAATCGATTTGTCAAGGACTTACTGTGTGGAGAACACTGTCTAAGCACTTGCCACACTGGCAAATTGACACTCTGATCCTTCAAATAGGGCTGACTGCCCCATCTCTGGCATAAGGCAAATGACTGTCTCATCCTCTGGTGGGATTGATGAGGGGCTCTCGGGTCTTTGTCGACGGTCCAAAGTTCCAGTCCGGCCCCATGAGGTCCGGAACTCTGGGCTGGGTGTTTATTTCCCCAGACCAGGCCCTGGGCGGGCCTCTGAACATCTGTTTGGCTGTGCAGAAGCAGCCCAAATAGGCAGGGCAGGCTTGGAAAAAACCAGCATCAGGGGAAAACCGCCAAGATCAGCCGGGAAAATGTGAGCAGAGGGTGGACTGAGCCGAATCCACCAGGGCTCCTGGCCCCTAGGCTGAGACTCAGCCCAGATAGCCTGATCATCTGATTTGAGTGGAGTCCCCTTCTCTTTCTGAGGGGGATTTGAACTTCTCTTAAGCCTCCCAGGGGCTTGGGGAAGTGTAATTTTTCCCCTCAATTTCCCTGATGAAATTGGGACAGAAAAGGCACGGATTCCCTGAAAACGCTGCCAGGCTATGCCACCGCTTCCAGTTTATGCCACTGTTCAGGCTGGCTGGGTGGCAGTGTTCTTCTTTCTCCCTCCAAAGGCCAGAGCGGGCTGACAGTGTAGTAGGGGAGTCACCCTATGGGGGGGATACAGTCACTGCCGCCAGGTGTGTGTATGTCTGAAGACACCGAGATCTCTCTACTAAAGGGAAATAAACCGGCGCAGACCACTGAGTATCTCCCGGTTCAGAGATCTGTCTAAGGACACTGGGATCTCTCTGCCTAGAGGCCTCAGCATGAGCAGGTCATCAGCCATCAGAACCGCTGCCTACCATCTACCCGCCCTCCAGGATGCTGCTGTTCCCGATCTGCTGCTGCCGAGAAGCGGCCATTTAGTCATTTCTTCATCTTCCCCCTTTTTCCCTGCAGTAGGGTACAGCTGCCTGACCCCCAGGTGACAGAGGCCCAAATTTATACAACTTTACTATCAATGTCTGCTTGCCTTCACAGCAATCCAGCCCCTGCTATCTCCTACATTCACATCAATCCATCTTGTTTTGTCCTAAACACTAGCCTCTTCACTCCCAAGCACCCAAGGACAATTCAACCATCTTCTCCAGGTTCTCTTAAACACTGGCCTCTTCACCCTAAAAGACCCAAGGATAATTCAAGCATCTCCTCTGGGTATCAATGGATTAAGTAGTTATTGCTGTTCTTTACTTCAACCACACAACTTAAATGTCACCGAGCCTACCATGACTCTTCAATCCCCCACTCTAGTCAACCCATCCCAGACCTCTTCTCCCACCACACCTCCCTCGCCAACCTCTCCTCACGCCTTGTGCCATCCCCATCCTTCCTCCCTGCCCCATCCCTATAATCCTGGCCAAGTGCCACCCCTTGTGCCCCTTCCCCTGAGTCAGGCCCCCCATCAACTCACTCCCACCCAACCCTTCCCCACGCCTCGTGCCATCTCTTCCCCCTGAACCCCCGCACAGCCTCAACAAAGTGCATTCTTTGGAACCCCTGCTCCATCAGGAGGAAGCCTCCTTTCATCCTTGTCCTGTTCCAGAATAAGTCCCTGCTATTCCTCACCATCACTGAAACCTGGCACTCCCTAAATGAGCTGGTCTCCCCTGCTGTTCTCTCCAGAGGGTGCCTAATCTTCTCCTACTTCCCCAGACTCACTGTCCCCTGCCTCCCCCAACCCTTGTCCCCAGTGACCTGGCCACCTAGTTTATTAAGAAAATTGACACTCTCATGCATGCTCTCCCTATAATCTCCCCTGTCCCTCCTAAGCCCTTCTCTCCTCCCATCCCTTCTTCAACTCTCCCATCATTCTCAGCAGTATCTCTAGAGAGCTCCTGCCATCTCTCAAAATCCAGTCCCTCCACCAATGCATCTGATCCCATTCCTTTGCACCTTATCGAAACACTTGCCCCCTTCCTTCTTCCCAACCTAACAGCTATCTTCAACTGTTCGCTCTCCAATGGCTTCTTCCCCACTGCTTGCAAACATGCCCATGTCTCCCCATCCTAAAAAAAAACCTTCTCTTGACCCCACAGCTCCCTCCAGTTATTGCCCCATCTCCCTCCTACCATTCCTCTCCAAAGTCTTTGGGTGAGTTGTCTACACCCACTGTCTCAAATTCCTCTCCTCCAATTCTCTCGTTGACACTCTCCAATCTGACTTCCATCCCCTTCACTCTCCAGAAAACGCCCTCTCAAAGGTCACCAATGATCTCCTTCTTGCCAAATCCAACGGCCTCTACTCCATTCTAATGCTTCTTGAACTCTCAGTTGTCTTCAACACCCCCCCTTTCTCCTGGAAATATTATCAAACCTCAACTTCACTGACACTGTCCTCTCCTGATTCTCATATCTTTGCTCGTTTTCAGTCTCTTTCTCGGGCTCTGCCTCTGCCTCCCACCCCTTAACTGTGGGGGTCCCTCAACGTTCAATTCTGGGTGCCCTTCTTTTCTCCATCTACACCCACTCCCTTGAAGAACTCATTTCGCTCCCATGGCTTCAACTACCACCTCTATGAGGATGAGACCCAAATCTACATCTCCTGTCCTGATCTCTCTCCCTCTCTGCAGTCTCACATTTCCTCCTGCCTTCATGACATTTCTACTTGGATGTCCTCCCATCACCTCAAGCTTAACATGCCAAAAACAGAACTCCTTAACTTCCCACCCAAACCCTGTCCTTCCTCTGACTTTCCCATCACTGTAGATGGCACCACCATCCTTCCCGTCTCACAAGCCTGTAAACTTGGGCTTATCCTGGACTCCTATCTCTCATTCAATCCCATATTCAATCCATCACTAAATCCTGTCAGTTCCAACTTTATGACATTGCTCAAGTCCACCTTTTCCTCTGCATCCAAACTGCTACCACATTAATACAATCACTTATCCTATTCCGTCTTGATTCCTGTACCAACCTCCTCACTGATCTCCCAGCCTACTGTCTCTTCCCACTCCAGTCCATACTTCACTCTGCTGCCCAGATCATTTTTCTACAGAAATGTTCAGAATATGTTTCCCCACTTCTCAAGAAACTCCAGCAGTTTCCCATCCAACTCTGCATCAAAGAAAAACTCCTTATCATTGGCTTCAAAACATTCAATCACCTGACCCTCTCCTACCTCACCTTGCTACTCTTCTACTACAAACCCAGCCCGCACACTTCACTCCTCTAATGCTAACCTTCTCACTGTTCCTTGATCCCAACTATCTCACCGCTGACCCCTCACCCACGTGCTGCCACTGTCCTGGAACGCCCTCCCTCCTCATATTTGACAGATAATTACTCTTCCCCCCTTTCAAAGCCTTATTGAAGGGACATTTCCTCCAAGAGGCCTTCTCTGACTAATCCTCTTTTCCTTTTCTCCACTCCCTTCTGCCTTGCCCTAACTTACTCTCATTTCTCATCCCTCCTCTGACCCCCACAGCACTTGTGCACACATCTGTCATTTATTTATTTATATTAATGTCTGTCTCCCATATAGACTGTAAGCTCGTTGTGGGCAGGGAATCTGTCTGCTTATTGTTGTACTGTACGTTCCTAAGTGCTTAGTACAGTGCTCTGCTCACAGTAAGTGCTCATTAAATACGATTAAATGAACGAATGAATGTTTGGGTTGGGGTGGGAAGGAGGAGAGATGAGGGCACAAGTTCCAACTACTGGGGGCCCTGGCAGCAGGAATATCCCGGCTCTGCCACTTGTCAGCTGTGTGACTGTGGGCAAGTCACTTCACTTCTCTGTGCCTCAGTTACCTCATCTGTAAAATGGGGATTAACTGTGAGCCTCACATGGGACAACCTTATTACCCTGTATCTACCCCAGCGCTTAGAACAGTGCTCTGCACATAGTAAGCGCTTAACAAATACCAACATTATTATTATTACTATTATTGGTTGGGAGGGGCTGAGCCCCCAGTACAATGAGGCAGGCAACCTGCAACACACAATGTCGGCCCTGGGCCGGCCTTTGGGGCCAGGCCTCTGTCCCACCCGGATCCTCTGTCAGTCGGATCTCCTGTCTGTCGGACGTCTTGCGGGCCCAGCTGTTCCCCAGAACCCGGGAGCGGCAGCTGGGTAGCCTCCGCCCCCTCCCACCCTTCACCCACCACAGTGGGAGGCGAGTGCAGACCCGCTCTGTGGCTTTCCATCATGCACTCTGGGCCACCGCCATCTGGGATCCATTGGTCCACCGCCCCAGGCCCTGCCACCCGGCTAATCCGACCAAGGGGAGGCCAGAGAGAAGGGAAGAGTGATCGAGGCAAAGGGAAGGAGGGCCCGCAGAGGGCTCAGAGGCCTCAGCAGTGCTGGGGGCAGGGGGAGGGGAGAAGGGGGAGGAGGTGGTTCCAAGTGTGAGAGGGCTGGGCCTACAACAACTGAAAAGAAGAGAGCAGATGAAAAGGAACCCACATCCAAGAGTTCGGAGCCCTGCTGCACTGTCCCGCCTGCCTCCTTTCATCTCGGGGACTCGGAGACTCCCGGAGAGGCGGTTGCGGACGGCGTCTCCCCCGTTCATGGGGTCCTCTTGGGACATGGGAGTGAGGCAGGCAGGATACTATTTGACAGATGGGCCGGGGCAGAACTCAGCCCCCAGATCCCAGCAGTGATCTGGGCCAGCCCCTCTGGGTTCCTGGGGCTTCACAGCAGCAGCCGTGGACTTTCCCAGGTTGAGGAGAAGGTGCCACTCTGCACCCTGTTTACCTGCGGGGGCGAAGGCCGGGCCAGGCTGCCACCTCCCAGGAGCTCACAATGGGTGGCAGGAGGAGTGCTGCAGGGGAGGGGGTTTCCCTGTGACTGGAATATGAGGCAGCAGGCCACAGCCACTGCCAAAGTTGCTGCAGCTCCTGGGCCCAGACATACCACTTCCAGCCCAGACTCCTCTACCTCCTCTTCCTCCTCCTCTCCAGGAAGCCAGGTGCAGCCCATGTCTTTTTGCACACCAACTCCTCCGGGAAGCCAAGCCCCAGGGACCAAGGATCCTGGTTACTGTGGGGCAACCGAGGCCCCGCGGAGGGAAGGGATTTGTCCTGGGTCCCTGGGGTGGAGTCAGGAAGGGGAACTGAGCATCCTGCCTCTCCAGCCCCTGCAGTTCCAACACAGCCGCACCCTCAACTGGCCGCTGAGCAGTCTATTCAGCTCCCGTTCTCTTTCTGCCTGCCTGATTGGTTCCTGGCCAGAGCAGGAAGCTGCCAAAAGCCCCAGCTGGGGAGACCACCTCCATTGTCCTCTATACCTTTAGTTGCACCTCTGGAAAGCCCTGCCAAGGGGGAGGTTCGTTGTGCAGGCTGGCACCACAGCCGAGGAGGCTGGCATCGGCCATACCGACTGCTACTGATAACAACTGGGGGAATGTGTAAGGTAATAATAATAATAATGTTGGTATTTGTTAAGCGCTTACTATGTGCCGAGCACTGTTCTAAGCGCTGGGGTAGACATAGGGGAATCAGGTTGTCCCACGTGTGGCTCACAGTCTTAATCCCCATTTTACAGATGAGGGAACTGAGGCACAGAGAAGTTAAGTGACTTGCCCACAGTCACACAGCCGACAAGTGGCAGAGCTGGGATTCGAACTCATGAGCCCTGACTCCAAAGCCCGTGCTCTTTCCACTGAGCCACGCTGCTTCTCCGTGCTTACCAAGCACCGAGCACTGTACTCAGCACTGGAGATGCACAAGATCATCAGGTTGGAATCAGGGCTCTCAGTCTAAGTAGGAGGGAGAACAGGTCCTTAATCCCCATTTTACAGAGGAGGAACCTGAGGCACCGAGAAGGGAAGCAATTTGTCCCAGATCACTCAGCAAACAAGTGGCAGAGCCAGGACTAGAAGTCGGGTCCTCTGCCTCCAAGGCCCGAGTTCTCCCCACTGGCTCATGCTGTCTGCTCCCTTCCCCATTTCAGCCGGGAGGGTCCCTCTGACCTGACAGGGTGACTGGGTTTTTGAGCTGTTGTACAATAGGAATGAGATGGGATGTGTGTGGGTAGAAGGGGGAGAGGTGACCCTGCGTGGATTCCCCCAACCAAACTGGCCTCCCCTATTTTTTTGAAATCCCACCTCTTCCCTGAAGCCTTCCCAGACTGAATCCTCACCAACTCCACTAACACCACTGGCATCGCCACCCCCAACTCAATGGCTCCCTCCACCCCAAGATCAGGGCTCGAAGGTCCATGTGCACTTGAATATACAAACCTAAGTACACCACCTCCCCCAAACCCTATATTTTGGGTTCTTTCTCCTTTTCACTTGATCTTTGCCTCCCTTTCCCCTCTATATGGCAATGCTCTTCTCTCCTCTCCCTTGTAGAGAAGGTGCCTTCTGGAAGGAGGCTGCAGCTGGGCTCAGGGAGGCCTTGTACTCTTCCCTCTTGATCCCATTGTCCTGGACCTCCGACGGGAGATGGAGGGTGGGATGCCAGACTTTGGGGCGGGATGAGGCTGGAGGCTCAGCTCTCCCTTCCCTCCCCAGCCTTCGGTGAGGGGAAGCCACGTGGCAAGCAGGCAGCCTGTTCCTTGGGGCAACAGGGCCCTGGCCCAACAGCTGGCCATGGAGAGGCGAGCACTGCGGGAACCGCTCCCAGCGACTCCCCACCTGGCCTCTCTGAGTGACTGCCGATTTGTAAGTGGTCGGGATTTGGACTTTTGCAATGCTTGAGTGTCTCTTCCCAGGTTTAGAGCAGGCGCTCCCTGAGGGTAGGGACTGCCAGGGTCTCTGCTCACTTTCCCTTGTGCTTTCCCTAGCCCTTACTGCAGCTCTCGCCCCTTGTACAGAGCTTGATGAAGGAATGAGATGAGGCTGATGCTGGCGCTGACGAGAGGACAGGAAGAGTGGGAGGGAAATCCTGCCTCCTCAGCAAGCTGCTCCCGGGAAGACCCTTCCCTCCATTCTCCCATCTAATCCAGCAGTACAGCTAGTCCAAAAGTTCAGAACTTGTGGGAATTTCAGAGAAATCCAAGGAAAACCATTCACAATGGCTTGCCCAGACTGACTGAGGGGCAGAGCGAGCCTGCACCCGCGAGAAGCTGACAGGGTGCCCTGCTCCACCTCAAGTCCGGGAGAGGAACCGGCTCTAGTGCCGGCCTGACTGGGATAGTGTGGATGTGCCAGGTGGTCACTGTGCCCACAGAACCTCCTCGCGAAGCAGCCGTTGTCTGGAGCTGCCTGGCGGCCCAGGAGAGCCCTATTGGCATGTTGGCACTCTGGCAATGACTTACAGCTGGAGAACCTGGGGTGGGTGAGGGGTTTTGGAACTTGGTGTTTGTGGAGGTTGCTCCAGGGAGCAACGGGCCCTCCCCACTGCCCCAGGGCTTCCCAAGCCCAGCTCCAACTTAGCGGGGCCAAGCAGCCCCATCCACACCCAGTCCCAGAGTCCACCCTCGCTCCTTCCTCCTCCCCAGTCCTCGACCCCATCCCCGTCCTCCATCCCCATCCTTCTGGCACCCTGCCCAGCTGGACCCCAGGCCCGGGCACTCCAAGAAGGGCTCAGCAGACATCGGGCCTGAGAGAGCACTGACTGGGGACCGGGAGGAGGGAATTCGGGCCTCCACAGCCCTGGGGGACTCTGAGGGTTGCCCCCAGTTGCCCTTTGCCCCAGGGTGGCTTCTGTGGGCATCTCAGGGGACATGGCAGGGGGAGGAAGGCTCTGCAAGCTGGCCAAAGTGGGTGAATGGACAAGCTTGGAAAATGTAAGAAGAGATAAAACTAATAGCCCCTGGAGGCCAATAAGGGTGACAGCCAGGCACCAAGTATGCGAGCGGCTAAAGGACGCTGGAGGGTGGGGCGGGCGGGAGGGAGGTCAGGAAATATTTCCAGGAGGAGGCGGCTGGCTCTCTTTGGCCAAATTCCTCTTCATCCCGGCCTCCTCTCTCAGGGCGGGACAATCGTCCGGGCAGCTGTGGCACTAATAAAAATCTGGTTTCATGGTCTTGCTTTTCTTCTCAATCAGCAGTTGCTGGCTGGAAATGTTTCCTACGCCGGAGCCCCAGGTAACCAAGCCTGGGAGAAGACCCTCCTGGGTGAGGGGCCTTTTAAAGAGGGAGAGACCCAGGCGTGGGCCTGGATGCACACTGGGGGCATGGCACATAGGCCCCCAGGTCCCCTGCTCCCCTTGACCATCCAGAAATGCCAAGGAGAACCAGCCAGGCTGGGCTGTGCACCCTCCCAGGCCCTTAGGCAGCAGTGGCAGCTGGGGGGAGGGGGAAGTGGAACGTACCTGCCCCAGCCAGTGAGGTCTGGGAAGAGCCGCACCACGGCCAGCAAGTTGTGATGGTGATCAGACACCCGGCTCAGCCGGCAGCAGAGCTCCGGGAACTGCCAGGGACAGAAACGCTGATCACCCCACTGGCAGGTCACCCGGCTCTCTGCGCTCAGCTCACCTGGGGCCTGGGGTCACCCCCGACATCAGGCTGAGGGTCCCGAGACCACCAGGGAGCCAGGACCGAGCCAGCCCGGGAGCCCTTGCGTGGGGACGCCAGGCCCAAGGAGCCATCAGGGTGGCTGAGACCATGGAGCTCGCAGCCTGCCCCACACAGGCAGCCATGTTGCCAAGTGGGGGGAGGAGGAGGAGAAGGAGGATGAGGAGGAAGAAGAAGAAGAAGGGTATTTGTTAAGCACTTACTATGTGCCAAGCATTATATTAAGCACTGGGGTGGACACAAGCAAATCGAGTTGGACACAGTCCCTGTCCCACGTGGGGCTCCCAGTCTCAATCCTTATTTTATAGCTGAGGTAACTGAGGCCCAGATAAGTGAAGTGACATGCCCAAGGTCACACAGCAGACAAATGGTGGAGCTGGGATTAGAACCCATGACCTTCTGACTTCCAGGCAAGAGAGGTCAAGGAGGGGAACGCTGAGGACCCCGAAAGGGAAATTTCTTTCAGAATTTTGGGGAGCTCGGCAGCGAGGCACTGGATAGCATGGCTGCCTGAGCTCGGGCTGACCTGGGGAAGGTGCCCTGTCAACAGGGGTCCACAGAAAGAAGCAAGGTGCCGGCAGAGAACTGGGAGGTGGGGGAGACGGACACAGAGGAGGAGCCCGAGCTAAGGGCCGAGACGGTTGAGGGGGTCGGGGGCCAGCGGCAGGCACCTGTTCTGGCCAGTCGAGGATGTTATCGAAGAGGACGAGCAGGAGCTGCTGGAGGTCCATCATGGGCTGCACCCAGAGGCCTGTGTCCAGGCCGGCTCGGCACAACAAGGTTGTCAGGCTGAGCAGCTTCTTGTCCACATAGGCTGCCGGCTGGGCCATGGCGCAGTTTCAGGAACTGGGCTGGGGCTGGGGGGGACGGTCCGAGTTCAGAGATGTTGGTCGTGGGGAGACGTTAGGAGTCTTTAGGGTTCTGGGGGCTGGGGGCTGGGGACTGATCTCCTCCTGCCCCCCCAATGTTCCAGAGCTCAGGAATAATCACAGGTCAACAGAGAAGGGGGTTGGGTTAAGTGGAGACGAAAAAGGAGGTGGAGGTAGGGGTCCCTGGATGTTGGGGAGGGAAGGGAGCCCCGCATGCCAGGGCCCCCCAGGGAAGGAAAGGGATGGGCTGCTGCTGGACAGCTGGGACCTTGTGAGCCTGTTCACACCCACCTTGAAGATATAGCTTAGGCTGATTCCCAAGTTGGTGTCCCTGGAGTTTCCTAGCTCCTGGCTGACAACTGGGCCACCTTCATCCCCCAAAAGGCTAAAGGAGGGCAAGAGGAGTGAGGGTGAATGACAAGAAGGAAATGGAGGCAGTGTGGGGGGCACTGGAGGGGGGGTGGGAAGAGTCCCGCCCAGAGCCTTAGGGTAAAATTAGGAAAGGCTTCTGCCCAATACCTGCCCAACCACTCCCGGTTCCACCCTTTCCTCTTCACCCAAACCACCACCACTCTGACCCCAGCTCCAGTCAGATCGCAGTCAGACGATTGGGTCACCTTCCTCGCTGATCTCCCTACCTCTGCCCTTTCCCGGCTCCTGAAGGGCACAGTGGAAAGAGTAGGGCTTTGGGAGTTAAGAGGACCTGGGTTCTATTCCCAGCTCTGCCAATTGCTTGCTGTGTGACCTTGGTCGAGTCACTTAACTTCTCTGTGCCTAGGTTTCCTCAACTGCAAAATGGGGATTCAGAACCCTCTTAATTAGATGTGAGCCCTGTGCAGGACAGGGACTATGTATACCCTGATTAATTGTATCTATCTCAGAGCTTAGAAGAGTGCTTGACAAAGAGTAAGTACTTAACGAATACCATAAAATACCCACTATATTACTGCATGAGTCACCTTCCCCAAGCATCACTCGGCCCACAACACTCTGCTCCGCAAAACCCTCCACTGCTTCTCCAAGCCCTCGGTATCGAGCTAAAACTTCTCCCGGGGGCCTTGAGGCCTGCCATCAATTCGTCCCACCTTACATATCCCTGCTCTCTTTGTCCGCTGTACTCCCAACCAGCTTCAAATGCTGCACCCAAGCCAATCTTCTAACTCTATTTGGCTCTCTCGTCTCTCCCACTTGAACCTCGCCCTTGCCTCTCCCACACGCAACCCCTCCTTCACAGTCCCCTCGACTACAGATTCTCCTCCCTTCCGGCCATATATCAGACTCCCAGCCCTCTCCATAGTCCAAGCCCTCCTGAAAACCTGCCTGCTCCCATTAAGAGCCAGACTGTCACAGAAACCCCCTAACCTCTCTGACTCATAAGTATCCCAATCTCAGCCCTTATGGATAAGCATTTATTCAACTGTAGCAATAGTTAAAATGATGACATTTTCCAAGCACCGTATTGAGCACTGGGGTAGATACAAGATCATCAGGTCAACAGTCCCATGTCCCACAGCCTAAGTAGGAGGGAGAATGGATATCAAATTCCCATTTTACAGATGAGGAAAATGAGGCCCAGAGAAGTGAAATGACTTGCTCAAGCTCTCACGGCAGGCGAGTGTTGAAGCCAAGATGATACACAGGTCTCCTGAACTGCTAGGCCCAGGGCTCTTTCCACTAGGCTGCTGTGTTAGCCCTCTAAGCCAGCACTTAGGCGGCACCTGACACATAGAAGAGCTTAACAAACACTTTTATAGTATTAATGTTTGCCCAATATGTGTCCATCAATCAATCGACCAATGGTATTTACTGAGCGTATACTGGGTGCTCGGCACTTTTCTAAGCCCTGAGGAGAGGCTGACAGAAGAAAGATGCGTGGCCCCTTGCCTCGGGAAATTTACACTCTAATGGGGGAGATGGGCAGACCCAAATGAATTCCGGCTAGTGACCGCACAAGGAAAATAGGGATAAAGCAGGAAGTGACTCAAACCCATTGAGATGAAACAGCTGAACAAGGCACCGGTTGTGCCGATCGCTAATCTAAAAAATCTGGTGTGTCTTTATATGAAATATATGGATCCTGGTCTGGGGAATGTGGTGGGGAGGACCTTCGCCTCCTCTGGCTGCGAGGGGCTTGGTCGAGGGTGGGGCCGCAGGCAGGTGGTGGTAGGTGGGGACGGTGAGGAGAGGTAGGCTCAGCTGTGCTGGAGGAGGATCTAGCCAGCTCTGACCATCAGATCTCATACCCAGTGTGCAAGACTTTGTGTCCTGGGGACAGCACTAGCCTGAAGGGAGGGAGGGACAGGGAAGGGGGCATGTAGGGGGTGGGGAAGAGTAGGCCGGCCCCTGGCCCCCCCCCCCAGGAAATGGTACTTGGGCCAGGGCATTGGCTGGGCAGGACGGAGGCAGAGCAGTAGGGAGATAGAGTAGGACCTGGAGACCGGAGCCGCTCTGGGGGTGGCAGCGGGTGCCAGGGAGGATCGGGAACATTCTGTAAACATCTCCTCTGGAATCTCCAGTAACTGGCAGAGCCCTGCAGTGGACCGTCTGGCTCAGGTCCTGCTGGGCACACCTGACTCGTAATCAATTGATCGCTGGTAGTGACCGAGTGCCTGCTGTGGGCAGGGCACTGTGCTGAGTGCTTGGGGGAGGACTGTACGCTTACTAGGAACCCCATGAGGGACAGCGACTGTCCGACCTGATCATCTTGTTACCTTCCCCAGCGCTTATCCCAGTGCCTGGTACAGAGTAAGTGCTTCACATACACCCTAATTATTACCGTGGCTGTGGGAGGCACCCACAAGGCAAAGATGGGTGGATATCTGAGTGTCTGGGCCTGAAGCAATGCCACGGGAATGGAAGGGTGAGGAGGGCATGTGTCATGCAGCAGGGAGGGAGGAGGAACATGGGAGCATGGCGGTGGGGGTTGGGGGGACCTTGCCTAGATTTCTGCAGCAATCTTGGCAAGTGTATGAGTGTGGGTGGGTCTCTGGTTGAGTGAGGCTAAGCCACAGCCACAGGGAAGGAGGTGCCAGCCCCAGCCCCATTGGCTGGGAGGGAAGAGGCAAGGGGCCGACCAACTGGCACGGGCTACTACGGCCCAGGCCAACAATGGCTCCCTCTCTTCTCCGCTCTTCTGAGGAATCACTTGACCGAAACCTGGGGGACAGTGATGACGACTGCTGTTCGGAGATCCGGGGGCATCTGATCGCAGGGGAGGGGGCAGCGGTGGGAGGCTTCTCCGGGCTCCCTGTGAGAGGTTCGTGGCTGAACTGTTCCCCAGCCCTGCCGTCCTGCCCTTTCTGCTCTCCCCTTCTTCTCCTCACCCGACCTCAGCTCCTCGCGGGGCTGCTGCTCACCACCCCCACAGCCGTGGCCTTCGGGAAGCAGCATAACATAGTGGATAGAGCTCAAGCCTGGGAGTCAGAAGGTCCAACTCTACCACTTATCTGCTGCATAGCCTTAGGCAAGTCACTTCACTTTTCTGGACCTCAGTTAGCTCATCTATAAAATGGGGATTAAGACTGGGAGCCCTGCAGGACAGGGAGTGTGTCCAACCTGATTTCCTTGTAACCATCCCAGTACTTAGTACAGTGGCTGACACATAGTAGGCGCTTAACAAATACTGCAATTATTAGTATTATTATTATTAGTTGTTAACAGAGTCCCTAACTCCCAGTCAATCGGTCAATTTCATTCTGGGCCCTGATTCCCTCTGTCTCCCAGGCCAAATTATAATAATAGTCTTAATCCTCATTTTACAGAGGTGGGAATAGAGGCACAAAGAAGTGAAGTGACTTGTCCAGGGTCACACAGCTGACAAGATTGGAGCCAGGATTAGAACAGGTCCTTCTGACTCCCAGGCCCATGCTCTATAATAATAATAATAATAATAATGTTGGTATTTGTTAAGCGCTTACTATGTGCCGAGCACTGTTCTAAGCGCTGGGGTAGACATAGGGGAATCAGGTTGTCCCACGTGGGGCTCACAGTCTTAATCCCCATTTTACAGATGAGGGAACTGAGGCACAGAGAAGTGAAGTGACTTGCCCACAGTCACACAGTCGACAAGTGGCAGAGCTGGGATTCGAACTCATGAGCCCTGACTCCAAAGCCCGTGCTCTTTCCACTGAGCCATGCTGCTTCTCCATCTTCTCCATGGTTCTCTATCTACTAGGCCACGCTGCTTTGCTTCAGGCTGCCGAACAGTCTTAATAATAATAATAGTAACAGTCGTGATATTTGTTAAGGACTAATTACTACGTGCTGAACAATGTACTTAGCACTGGGGTAGGCACAAGATAATCAGTTCCGACACAGTTCTTGTCCTACCTGGAGTTCACAGTCTAAGGAGGAGGGAGAACAGGTATTGAAACCCCATTTTACAGATGAGGGAACTGAGGCACAGAGGAGTTAAGTGACTTGCCTAAGACCACACAGCAGGCAAGTGGTGGGGCTGAAATTTGAGCCCAGGTCTCTTGACTCCCAGGCCCAGGCTCTTTTCACTAGGCCATGCTGCTTCTCTAAAAGGGTAGTGACCCTGGTCCCAGTCTCAGTTTCCCTACTGAGGAAACTCTTGGAGGAGATGAATGAAACTGGGCGAACTCCAAGGCCCCCGACTGCAGCAGCCTCTTGGCCACCTGATTTTCACTATGTAGTTCTCAGAGAGACTGTGGTGGGCCTCAGTGCCCACACCCAACAAAGGACCCCTGGGTTCTGGTGGAACAGAAGTTATGTGGACTCTGGATCCCAGCCAAGCCATTCCAGCAGTATCCTCATGGAGGGAGGGGCTGCCCAGCAAGACGGATCAGGCTTTGTGCGATAAGGGGCCGGGGCAGAGGTGAGGGAAAGAAATTGGGGGTGACCTCCTGGCGAGGAAGAGAGAGAGAGATGTCGGGATCTCTTTTGGTCTAACTCCCCTGCCCCCCTGACAGATTGAGCCAGGAGAGTCCTTGAGCTTGACCAACGACCACTCAGATGCAACCACTGCTCCTGTAACTTTTCCATTTAGCCTGACCAGCTATAGCGCTCTACTTATCAATCAATTAATCCATCAATGTATTAATAAATCCACGGTACTTTTTGAGTGCTTTTCTATGTGCAATTGATTGCTTGATTGATTAACACCATACTAACCGCTTAGGAGAGTACAATACAACAGAGTTCGCAGATGCGATCCCTGCCCACGGGAGTTTACGGTCTACAGGAGGAGGCAGGGAATGTCACTGTTTATTGTTGTATTATACTTTCCCAAGCGCTTAGTACAGTGCTTGGCACACAGTAAGTGCTTAATAAATATGATTGATTGATTGAATGAATGAATGAATGGGAGACGGACCTTAAAATAAATGACAGACGGGAAATGGCCAAGTGAATGTACGGATATGGATGTAAGTGCTGTGGGGCTGGGGTGAAGATTAAAGTGCTTAAGGGCTGCACAGCCAAGTGCATGATCGATGTAGAGGGGAGGGTGGGGAAGGAAAATAAAGGGCTTAATTAGGGAAGACCTCTTGGAGAAGGCGTGGAAGCATCTGGTGCCCTGAGAGCGAAAGGGATGGCTCCCATGGCTCCCAAGGTCTCGTGGTGGTGGAAGCAGAGTTGGAGCCTTTAGGTGGGTTCAAACCACTGCTTGGCATTGCCACCCCCAGGAACGATAAGGTCTCACCCTGGCAAGCTGGAAGCACTCACCTGCTTCCTCCTACCTGTAATTAAGTATCTGGTTCCTCTTCTATCCCGGAAATGCCTTGAGGGCAGGGATTGTGTGTACTAACTGTCCTCTGCCAAGGGCTCAGCACAGCACTCTGCACACAGTAGACTATAAGTTCCTTGAGGGTGGGGATCGTGTCTACTGTCTCTACTGTCCTCTCCCCATTGTTCAGTACAGTGTTCTAGCCAGAGTGAGCACTCAACAGATACTGCTGATTGACTGATTGACTGGCTGACCCTTTCCTTACAGCCTCCCCAAGAACCCCTGGATTACAATGGCTTCTCGGGGCACCTAGGAGGGTAGCCGACCACCGTGCTCCTTGGATTGGGGGTCAGGATTCTGGGATGGACAGGCAAGACTGCTCCTGGGCCAAGGATTTCTTCAGGTGCCTGACTAATCTAGTAGTCGGACAACTGGTCCGCTCCTTGGACAGATCGGCTCCGATGACAACGACCCCCCTTTCTGTTTTTACCCTCACGCCTCCCTTCCAATATCTCCGCCACCGGGCCTCTTCCCTTGAAACTTTGCCAACCACCAGAACTCCTAAAGCTGCTTCCCTCCTTCCAGAGGATCCCATCCAGGGCCTCCTCTCCCTCCTATCCAGATTCCTCCCGCAGTCCACTTTCCCCACCACCCATCCACCAAGCAGGAATTCTAGCGGCAGTGGGGGCTGGAATGGGGTGGTTTGGAGAAGCATCCCTCCCCTCCCCACACCGCAGGCCTGTCCACTATTCGCCTCCACCACCATTTCTTCCCTGGGGTACAGAGGTCAAGGGAGGGGGAGGCAGAAGGAGAAATGCGTACTGTCAGCAGCAGCAGTAGCACTATGCGGGGCGGGGGTGGGGAATGCCAACCCAAACAGAGCGCCTGTGTCTTCTCCCACCATAAGAGCCAGAAGGGCTGGCAGCCATTCGTCGGAGAGCGGGTGGCCTGGCAGCATGGGAATCAGGAATGTTTCTCCCTGGGGCTGCTCCCAGCAGAGTGCCACAGGGGTCACCCTGGCCCACCTCTGGGCGACTGACTACACCCCACTCTACCACCCCCACCAACTCAGCCCCAACTGCCCTGCAGAGACTCAAATTCTGCAGATTCCTCCCTTAAGCCTGCAGAGGACCACAGCGGCCCGCCCCCGGGAGGCCCTCCCACACCTCCTCTCTAAGAAATACCAAGCCTTCCTCGCTGCGCTGACCCAAGGGATCCTGATATTCGACAACAAAGGCTCTTCTCCCATGTTAAATGGGAAACTGAGGCTGGAGAAAGGGAAGGTGGTCCCCGCCCAACATGATCCAGGGTGGGACACCCAGCCTCCTGACCACCAGAGTCCAGCCCTGATTACAAGGATCATGGGAGCTGCCGGGGAACATTTGGGGGAAAGCCCTTGGGAAAGGAGCCACCCTAGTATCCCCTCAGAGGACCCCAGGCTGAGTATGGAGCCTGATCCCTACTGGAAAGTGTATGTCATTGCTGGAGTCAGGAGGCCCGGATTCAAGTTTGCCACTGGACTGCTGGATGACCACTGGCCTGCTGGATGACCCGGGGAAAGTCCCTTCACCTCTCTGAGTCCCTGATTCCTGATACACTGGCCCTTCCCCTCTCTGTAACGTTTGTAAACATCTGTGTCCCCCTCTAGACTGGAAGCTCCTTGAGGCCAGGGATTGTGTGTCTCCAAATTCCATTGTATTTAATTTTCCCAAGTGCTCAGTAGAGTGCTCTGCCCATGGAAAGAGCTCAATTAATACTATTAGACTGACTGATTCCTCATCTGTAAATTAGGGAAAGATCCCCATTCTCCCTCCCTCTTAGATCATGAGTCCCAGGTGGGATACAGATTGTGTACACTCTGATTTTCTTGTATCCACCCCAGGCTTTGCACAGTATTTAGCACATAGTAAGCACTGAAGCAAGCCCATTAATGGGTGGACTGGGTGGGAGGAGAATTTAAAGTGCGCCCAAGGCAGCTCTCGTCCCCAGATCAATCAGTCAGCCAATCAATTAGATTGATCTGATTCCTATGTGTGCAGAATACTGTACTAAGTGCTTGGGAGAGCATAGTAGAGTTAGTATCATCATCATCGTCATCATCAATAGTATTTATTGAGCATTTTCTATGTGCAGAGCACTGTACTGGACACTTGGAAGAGTACAATACAACAGAGTTAAGACACTTTCCCTCCCCACAATGAGCTTACTGTTTAGAGGAGGAGACAGAGAGTAATATAAATAATTTATAATATATAATTTAAAGATACGGACATAAGTGCTGTGGGGTTGAGGGTGGGGCAAATATCAAATGCCCAAAGATCACAGATCCAAGTGCACAGACGACGCAGAAAGGAAATGGAGTCGGGGAAATGGGGGTTTAATCAGGGAAGGCCTCTTGGAGGAGTTGTGATCTTAATAAGGCTTTGAAGGTGGGGAGAGTGGTGGCCTGGTGTATATGGAGGGGGAAGGAGTTTCAAGCTAGGAAGGAGATGTGGAAAAGCGTTCGGCGGTGAGATAGGCAAGATTGGGGCACAGTGAGTAAGCTGGCACTAGAGGAGCAAAGTATGCAGGCTGGGCAGCAGTAGGAGATAAGTGAAGTGAGTTAAGAGAGGATGAGCTGATTGAATGTTTTAAAGTCGATGGTAAGAAATTTGTGTTTGACATGGAGGTGGATGGGCAACCACTGGAGGTTCTTGAGGAGTGGGGAGACGTGGACTGAACACTGTTTTAGATAAATGATCTGTGCAGCAGAGTGAGGTATTGACTGAAATGAGGAGAGTCAGGAGGCAGTGAGGTCAGCGAGGAGGCAGATGTGTAAATAAGGCAGGCTATAAGTGCTTGGATCAGCGTGGTGGAAATGGTGGATTTTAGTAATGTTGTGGAAATAGAACCGACAGGATTTGGTGACAGACTGCATACGAAGGTTGAATGAGAGAGATGAATTGAGGACAATGCCAAGGTTACAGACTTGATAAATACAGGGGATAGTAGTGTTGTCTATGGTGATGGGAAAGGAGGTGGGAAGACAGGGTTTGGGTGGTAGAAATAGAAATGATTGCTCCCTGGCCTCTCACTCCCTGCTCCCGGGGGTGCATCTAGCTCTCCTGAATGGGACTGGGATGGGGGTCGGAACTTAGGGGTCACCCTCTAGGGATCGTGAGCACTAGAGGGGTAGATGCTGGGGGCAAGAGTGCCCCCTGCTGCCTCTCTGCCCCACTGGGCTTTTCCCTAGAGGTGTCACTCTGTCTTTCATTCTCTCTTTTCCTGTCTTTCTCCCCACCCCCCCCTTCCTCTCCCTCTTTCTCTCTCTCTCTCTCTCTCTCCCTCTTTCTCCCCCCTTCTCCTAAACACTGGCCCAGCCCAGCCGGGCTCTCTGACAGCAGGGCAGCCGGCCAACAACTCACTTAAACAAGACAGAGCAGCGGGGGACAGAGGCCCGGCGCACCTCCCGCTGGGACTGTTAATCTCTCTCCTTCCACAAGCCACAGGGGAAGGACCCCAACTGTCCTAAGTCCCTGTTCCAGAGGTTTCTCTTTCAAATCCCAATCCCAGGAGGGCAACAGCTGCTGTGTTTTGAGGAGCCAGCGAGGAGCCGGTCCTCTCCTCTGGTGGCCACTCCTGGGGCCTGTGGGTGGGCGGGAAGGAGCAGCTACTAGAGACAACTGATGCTCCGGGTAGGGCTCCTACTTTGGCCTTGCTCCTAGCCCCGTCACACACCGGGACACTTGATTCTGCTGCTCCCCCTGCCCTCTCCGAGGGCAGAGAACTCAGTTCTATCAGGAGACTGCCTGGCGGGAACCCCACCCCCACTGGAAACCAGAACCCCGGCGGGAGGCCGGTGGGGTGGTGACCTCAAGCACCGTGACCCCGGGCAGGGGCCTGGGTGGGGCTTGGCCGGCCCCATGTCCCCTCTGAGAATGTGGAAGAAACAGAAGAGGAGGAGGTGGTGGTGTCCAAGAGGTGGAGAGGATATTAAGCTGTTAGAGATGAAAAAGTGAATCCCACTTCCTGGCTTATCATCTGACACTCAACACCCAGGCTAAAAGCAGCTCATCTGATAGTCCCGGGGAGGGCACCCCATGGCCAGCCTCCTACAGACGGGCTCCCCGTAGACAGGTTCTCCCCGGGCGAGCTCCCTTGGGCGGGTTCCCCTCGGGTTGGCTCCCCACGGGCAGGCTCTCCTTGGGCGAGCTCCCGTGGGTGGACTCCCCGCAGGCAGGCTCACCCTTCATCACCCCTCAGCCTCCTTCCCTGAGTGCTTGTGTTTTCCTGAACCTGTCCCTCTGTCCCGCCCCATCACCGTCAGGACAATTCTGGGCTGGGGAGGGGCACTGGGGGCTCCTCCTCCAGACCCAAACTGGGCTGGGGAGGGAAAAGGGCAGGGCCCGGGCAGGTTGGCACGACAGGAGATTATTTATAGCCACAGCTGAGTGTGGCTGACTCCAGTTTGGCAGCAAGCTGAGGACACACAAGAACTCATAGATAGAGGCGGCTCGGAGTCCGGGCTGGGGGCAAGCAGAGCTCCTCCCCAACCTGCTGGGGCTGCTGTTCAGTACAGTGCCCATGGCATCAGCGCCCATGGCTCTCACTGCCCCATCTTAGAGGAGCCATTCTCCCTGACCCAGTGGCCTTGGGAGGGTGACCCCACAGTCCAAGCCGAGGAGGCCCATCTCTTGTTTCCCTGGAGGTAGAGGGGCTGGGGGAGGGGAAGTGGTAGCATTTACTGAATGCCTACTTAGTGCAATACACTTAAGAGCTTGCACACAGAGTGCTTACATTCTAATGGGGAACATATAGAGAGTTCTCACCACTTTGGAGGTTTTAGTTGGCTTGACTGGCCCAGGACAGTGGGAAGAGCCCCCCCTCTCCCACAACACCCAGCCGGGAAAGCTGAGCCTCTAGTATTGTAAGGTCAAAGATCTAGCATTCTCCCCGGTTCCTCTGAGCTACAGGAATCACCAGGGCGGCCCCTGGTCCCTTCCCCAATCTTCACTGCTTTGGGGGCTCCAGAGAGAAAGGAGCAGAGCAGGACTGGGGTCCCTCAGACTGAGGGTTTGGGGATCAAGGTGGCCAGCGGCACTACGGGTGCTGTGAGCCTGTCTCTGGCAGGCCCCCCTACTCTCCCTCCTTCCTCCCTCCCTTCTCATCAGCCCTTTCGCCAACCTCTGAGGACCTGGCACGGTGACCTCGGGGAAGGCCAGGGCCCGGGCGGCCAGAAGGCTATGTGCTGCTGAGGAAGGGAACCAAGACCCCAAGAAGGAAGAGGCTGCGTCTAGGTTACAACCCACATCAGCCCAGAGCAGAGCCTGAACCTCTGCAGCTCACAAGCATATCCTGCTGCCCGTGGGGGCCCCAGAAGAGCTGCCGGCCCCTGGGCTCCAGCAAGGAGCCCTGATATTACACCACAAATCAGGGATGAGTGCTCACCCCCTCAGGAAAGGGACAACTGCTCCCCGGCCTTCCGGCCAGGGACAGAACCCCTCTCCCGCCTCCTCCAGCATTGCAGTCTCCCACAAACAACGGGCTGGGGACAGATTCTTTCCCGGTGCCCCCCAACCCCCTGGCCCCGGCACCCACAGACAGAGACAGGAACCATTCCTCTGAAGAGTCATTTGGATCCCAGCATGGCTCTCCATAGGCCAAGGCCCCGCTTCCCTCCTTTACCTCGGCCTCCAGCCCCAGGCCCAGGCTCTTCCCTGGAGCGCGGCCAGCCTGTTTGCTACTGTTGCTCTCTACCCTCAAAAGGCCCCATCCTGCTGCCAGGACTTCGGCCACCTGTCCCCTCAGCTGCCCCCACTTCACTCCTCTCTGCCACTGACCTTCAACTCTCGCACAGTCCATCAGTCGCGTCTCACCTCCTGGAAGCAGACTTAGATGAGCCCTGCCCAGCTGGTCACCACAATCATGCCCGTTTCCCCACCCAACCTCAAGTCCTTCATCCCTCCCATCCTGACGGCCTGATAGATGGGCTGTCTGACATGAATTTCTCTGGATGGTTGTACATGGCAGTCTATGATCATGCCTGTTACTTGCACTTTCTTAAATCAATCAGCTAGACTGTCAGCTCCTCAAGGGTAGGGAACATATCCACTAACTCTGCTGTACTCTCCCCGCTGCTCAGAACAGTGCTCTGCACACTATAGACGGTCAGCTCCTTGGGGGCAAGGGTGGCATCGACTAACCCTATTGTCTTCTCCGGAGCACTCTGCATATGGTGGGCTCTTAATACATACTGCTGAAGGATTGATCGATTAATGTTCTATATCTGTGTTGTTCTGTCTCCCTTATAAGGCCGTGTCCTCTTTCTCGATGTCCACAGTGGTTCTGTGCACAAACTAGGAGCATAGAAAGTGCTGGTGAGGAGGCTGGTACGTCGGTGGCCTCCTAGTTGTGAGAGAGAAAGGAACTCCAATACCCAGGGCAGGGAGAAAAGCACTCACCTTTGGTATCGGGCCATGAGGTTGGGGGAGCAGTGGCCGGGGTGGAGGGCCAGGTGGCTTGCTCCCAGGTTGTAAAGGGCTCTGTTAATCTCTGGCAGCTCCGGACACCACATGGCGAGGTCATACCCATCTTACGGGCAGAAATGGGGGAGGTGAAGGGCAATGGGGAGAGGTCCCTGGACATTAGGGCCAAGGGGCAGCCCCCGCTGTGGCTATTTTATCCTCCACCCCCCAACACATGCTCAACCCGGGGCTTCTCAGCCAGCAAGAGCTTCATGAATCTCTTTGTTGTTCTAACTCTACAGTTGCCTTCCTGAGCCCTGATCTCAGCCGCTTATGGGGTGGTGTGTAGCAGCAGCAACTTCAGAGCTGCCCACAACTCTGCCCCAGGAAGTTGGGGCAGGCAGGGAAGGTCATCCGGTCTACTCTTCCCACCGGTTGAGGAAGGCCGCGGGAGGATAGTGGCCGCCTAGAGAACTGGCAGTGACCCCCTTCCTCTGGGTCAGGGGTCACCAGACCCCCCGGGGCCCCTGTTGCGCAGAGCTGAGGTCAGTCCTGGCTCCAGGTCTGAGTGCCCATCACACCACCACCAAGTCCTGCAGAGCCTCGGGCGCTCTTGGGTCTTCCATTCTGGCTCCCCCCGCCTCCACCGCAGCTGGGCCCTGCCCCCACGCCGGCCGCCGCCACGGCTCCAGCTCTGGCTCCGGCTCTGCCGCTTGGGAAGCCTGGCCAAAACACCACCCCGGGGGAATGTGGGCTGAGCAGGGGAAGGGGGGGTCGAGGAGAAGGAGGAGGAGGAGGAGGAGGAGGAGGGGTTCAATCTCACTGCGTCAGTTTTGAAAAGTATAAACATTAACCGGCCGTTTCAACAACTGAAAAACCCCAAACATTGACACGCTCACTTTCTCCTCCATTTTAGGCAAGTTTTCCAAGTGCAGTCAGAGGCAGGAGAGGAGGAAGTCAGGGCCGGGCTGGGGCCCACTCCCCGGAGGGGCAGGCTTCGACAAGCAGGAGAAGCAGCCCGGTCCCAGCCTGCCGGCCGCCCCAGCACACCCTGCATGGCCTGGGGCTGGGTCTCGGCGGGGCGCCGTGGGCACTGGCCTGGGAATCAGGAATCCCAGACTGTCCACTCTTCTGTCCCGTTCTTGGGCCTCACCTGCCCCCTCTGTGGGTGAGGAAACTCTTCCCCTGTGGGTGGGTGGGCCCACTGCTACCTAGTGGGACCCAGAAACAAGTCTGGCCAAGAAGGGAAGGGAGAAGGGGCAGAGGTTCCAGAGGATATGCCCGTAGGACTGGAGGCTTTAGTGAGGATCTTGGGAGACTAGCTGGTCGTGGTGGGGTTGGAGCTGGGAACTGGGGGCTGGGGCTAGGGGGTGGGAGCTGGAAAGAGTTCAGAATTCCATGCTTACACCTTGCTTCAAGTCTTGGGGGAGGAGGCCTGAGTCTGTGCTGCTGCCACGGGGCGTGCTCCAAGCAGGTTTTCCCATCCCCCAGTTCCCCTCAGGGTGCCCCTTCCTCCACCAAACCACGATACCGGTGCGGCAAGGCCGGCAAGGCCCAGCAAGACCCCGCCACCCAAATGGGTGTTAGTCCATCCTGCCCTGGGCCAGCCATTGGAAGCAGGGGGATCTCAGTCACACCTAATTCCCCATGTCACAGGGCACTGGGGCAGGCAGGGAGAAGAGATGACTGGATTTAAGATGGCAACTTTCAGGAGAGGGGCAGGGGGAGGGGGAAGGACCGGGGGAGGAGTCCTGCAGGGAGCAGGATTTCCTAGAGCTCAGGAAGGAGAGCAGGAGAGAAATGGAGGTGGGAGTGGGGGGGTGGGGAGGGGAGAAAGAGAGCTGGAGCTGATGGATTTCCTCCCTGTTGTCCCAGCTGGGCCCCATCTCCCGCTGCCCTCTGCCCCTCCTGGCCAAGGCTGCCCCGCACACAACCAGGGCTCCCAGTTCATTGTCTCTTGGCCAGCCTGAGCTCTGGATTCTGGGTCCCAAGCCCTAAGACCAACACTAGTGCCCAGTCTCAGGCCTCTTTTCTTTCCTCCCAGGACATGGCCAGATTCTGCTGCCTCAGTTGCTCTAGTAAAAAAAGCTAAAAAGCTGACTCCCCACCCTTGGCCAGGGGAGTGAGCCCAGCTGGGCCAGAGGCTCCTAGCATCTCCACTTGAAATCGCTGTGCTTTTGGGAAGGGGGTGGGAGAAGGACACGGGCATCGCCCTCTGCTCCGCCCCAGGAGGGAGCCCTATTTGTGGAGGCGCGAGATTCGTGGGGGAGGGGCTGAGGACAATAAGGACCACACCAGCCAGCTGCCACCATCTGGGGGAACCACATAAGTCCTCAGTGTCTCCTGCTCCCCCAGCCTCACAGCTGTGCAGCCGGAAATCTGTCCCTCCACACCGGGCTCCCAGGAGCATTTCAGCGCGGTAGGTTGGTGGCGAGGAGAGGCACAGGGGCGACACGAACATCAAAGTGATTTTTCCAGCTGGGCCAGAGGCACAGCTGCGACACCAAGCACAGCATTAACTCCCGGACCCAACGAGGAGAGGACCCCCCACACAGACAAACACACCCACACACACACACACTTGGGCTCAGGGAGCAGAGCCAGAGCCCATGATAGGAGACTTCCCTCGCCTGAGTATGCCAGCCTTGGGAGGGCCCCAGACTACAAACTTCTTTCCTCCTCTTCCCATCCCACCCCTCTCTCTGATACACCTGCCCCTCTTCTCTCAGCCCTGGTCCCTGCATAACGAGTTCTGGGCAACAAGGCAGGACCAGGGGTGCGGAGTGGTGCGGAATGATGGGGAGGCCCCCAATGAGGATGTGCCATTCCACCCCCACCCCCTTGCCCCCAGCCTGGGCACTAAGTAGGGTCCCATTCCAAAGTCAGCTGCAGGATGGCAGGTCAGTCCTGGGGCTCACAGTCGCTCCAGTTTGGACCAGGGCCCGAGAAGAGCGAGTGTGCCATGCGTGCGGAGTTCTGAGGAATTCCTCAATGCTTGAACTCCCATCGCCCTGGCTCCCTCCTGGCTCCTCCTCCTCTCCTCATCTTCCTCCTCTGGGTTCTTCCCACGGCCTCGAGGCCCCACGATGCTGCCATGAGTTCTCCAATGTCTTCGGCCTCCTCTGCCTCTGTCCATCCAGAGGCTTGGATGACTCCCCTTCCGGCTAGGCCCTCCCACTGCCCCTTCTTGCCAGAGTCTTGCTCCTCGGTGCATTTTCCCCCCCTCCACCAGAACGTGGGCCTGGTGTTTCAGTGTAATGCACCCCCCAGGCCACTCCTCCTCTCCCACATCTTCTGTAGCTCACAGAAGGCCAGCTGACAGAAACACACGGATCCGGCATTTCAAAGCCTCTGGTGGGGAGATCGAAGTTACAGTGGGCCCTCACTTGGTCCCCTCCCCTCTTTCCACTGGCCAACTTCCCCCTGGGGATTTTCAAGTCATTCCCCGTCCCCTGGCAGCTTCCCTGTCGACTAAGATGGGCAGATCTGGTTCCCTGGGCCGCTCCCTGACTCGGGTCTCTTCTGTCTTCTTGGGCTGTCGTTCGGGGGCCTGTATTGGCTATGTCGATGCTCCCTCCGCATCCGGGCTGCACTGAGGCTCCCGCCGGGGTGAACAGGGAAGAGAGAGGAGGGGAGGGGGTGGTATCTTTGCTGGAGTAAAGAGGAGCAGAGGACTTGGAGGTGGAAGAGCAGGGCCAGAGAGAGAGCCTGACAATGACACCTCTGTTCCTTTTAGAATGAGATTCTGCCCCAAGCCTCTGGGTTCCTTCCCGATTCCTTGAAGAAGTTTGAAGTCTCCAAGCAAGAGACTCATCCAATCGGCTGGGGCCTGGACATGCCCAGTTCTTCATGGGCCAGGCTGGCAGGAAGGCCTCCTGTGACCCTGGGGGAGGGTGGCGTGCCGAGCTGTAACACTGACAAGTTTATCTCTTGAAAGGGCTTTGGGATTCTTGGGCTTGATGGGAGGGACAACAGACCAATGTCCTTATACAACTGTTTGTTTTTCAGCCACAGCTGCTCCTCTACAGTGGTTTCTTCTTTAAGACTGAAGGACAACTAACTCTCCCTCTCTGTATCTCTCTCTATATATACACAGGTGAACCCTAGGTTTCAAGCATCCCACAGTACGCATAAACTGGGGATCTATGCTACACCTTTGACTTATATACCCCAGCATATGTAAGCTCCAGTCCCAATGTGGCAGGAAAGCTGGTTCCCCCTCCCTGCTTCCTCTTCCCCTCACCTCGCCCTCCTATTCCCAGCCACTTTTCTGGCCCCTCCCATCCTGCACCCCCTTTGTGCCGGACTGTGCTGTGTGGGGCCATTTTTTGACCCTTTTTCTTTTAATTCTAATGTTAGTGCTTGTCCAGGCAGCTGCTGCTGCATCTCCCCTACCCCCCCAGAACTCACCACTTCCCACTCGCAGGGTTGTGATCCTGCTTCCCCACTCCGCCTGGGGCTCTGTGTCAGACAGACAGACAGACTGGGGTGGGATGGCGATCACTCGCCATTGGGTTGGTGGGGAGAAACCGCTGCCTTTCCCACCCTGACCCGATCTGCCACTGACTCCATCCCCATGGGGAAGCAGAGCTGCAAGCTAGCAAATGGGAGGCAGTGGTTGAGGCTGGGGGCCGGGGAGGCTGGGAGAAGGCACAGTAGCAGATGCTGTGTTAAAGGTGAAAGAAGGAACTAAAAAAACCGTACCACACAGTACGACACAGTTCAGCACAAAGAGGGGGAGGGTAGGGGGAGCCCAGGAGCGGGGCAGAAAACCAGCAGGGAATAGGAGTGGTATTGGGGCAGGGAGGGCAGGGAGTCCTACCTAGCCTGCAAGTACGTCGTGACCTGGCGACCCAGGGAGAGTCATTGAGCTCATGGTAACTGGCTCACCTTAGGGTTAGGGGCTCAAAAGTCTTTTTTTTTTTGCTTTTTGCTTTTTCTATTTTTGAGTGGAGTTCATTTTAAAGTCTGCGTTAGGAAAATGTAATTCTAATGATGTGAAGTCATGCTTTAAAGTACTTTAACAAAGGTGAAACAATGGTTTTGCGTCCACATATGACTTTTCCAGACGTTCAGGAACGAATCCCGACAGCTCATCTGTAGGTGTCTGGGAAAACGCAGTCCACGATGCGGTCATTCACGAAGCAATCCCAGAGCCCTGCTGTGCTGTGGGGTTGCCCACCCTTCTGATCCTCTCCCATGCAGAAAGGGGCCCGGGCATGGAACCAACCTCATGGTCAGAAATCAGGACTGACTTGCTGGTCTGGGCTGAAACATCCCTGGGGTACTAAAAGAGTCTCCGGGATTCAATTCCCTGCTGACCTTCAGAGCCTTTACTTTTTCCTCTGGTGTGTTTGTAAGCAGGACAGGGACGTTTTGATGAATTTTCCTCAGGCTCCCACCTCTCCTCCACCATTTGGTTTCACAGCTGTCTCTCCAGGGCTCACATAGTGTTCGGCTCCTTGCTTTTTCCCCTCTTCCCTTCTTCGCCTGCACCTGCTCCCTTCTTCCCTCCACAGCGGGGACGAGCATCCGAGACCACCACCACTCTTGACACTGAGACTTCGAAGGTGCTCATCAGAGATGGGCCGATCCCCGGTGCCTTTGAAAATGTCACCCTGGTAGTGCCGCAGAGGGCTTTGGGGACAGTCACAACTGGACCGCAATCTCGGTGTCATCCTTGACTCGTCTCTCTCGTTCACCCCACACATCCTATCCGTTACCGAGACCTGCCGGTTTCACCTCTACAATATCGCCAAGATCCGCCCTTTCCTCTCCACCCAAGCGGCTACCTTACTGCTACGGGCTCTCGTTATATCCCGGCTAGACTACTGTGTCAGCCTTCTCTCTGACCTCCCTTCCTCCTCTCTCGCCCCGCTCCGGTCCATTCTTCACTCCGCTGCCCGGCTCATCTTCCCGCAGAAACGATCTGGGCATGTCACTCCCCTTCTTAAACAACTCCAGTGGTTGCCTATTAACCTCCGCTCCAAACAAAAACTCCTCACTCTAGGCTTCGAGGCTCTACATCACCTTGCCCCTTCCTACCTCTCCTCCCTTCTCTCTTTCTACCACCCACCCCGCACGCTCCGCTCCTCTGCCGCCCACCTCCTCACCGTCCCTCGGTCTCGCCTATCCCGCCGTCAACCCCCGGGCCACGTCCTCCCGCGGTCCCGGAACGCCCTCCCTCCTCACCTCTGCCAAACTGATTCTCTTCCCCTCTTCAAAACCCTACTTAAAACTCACCTCCTCCAAGAGGCCTTCCCAGACTGAGCTCCTCTTCTTCCTCTACTCCCTCTGCCCCCCCCCCGTACCTCTCCGCAGCTAAACTCTTTTTCCCCTTTTCCCTCTGCTCCTCCACCTCTCCCTTCCCATCCCCACAGCACTGTACTCGTCCGCTCAACTGTATATGTTTCCATTACCCTATTTATTTTGTTAATGAATTGTACATCGCCTTGATTCTATTTAGTTGCCATTGTTTTTACGAGATGTTCTTCCCCTTGACTCTATTTATTGCCATTGTTCTCGTCTGTCCGTCTCCCCCGATTAGACTGTAAGCTCGTCAAACGGCAGGGACTGTCTCTATCTGTTGCCGACTTGTTCATCCCAAGCGCTTAGTACAGTGCTCTGCACATAGTAAGCACTCAATAAATACTATTGAATGAATGAATGAATGAATGACTGCCCATCTCTGGGAGGGGAGGTTGAGAAAGCTTGATGGTCCAACCCTTACCATCCCATACTCGTCCAGACCTTCTGGTGCCACTGTCCACATCATAAGGGCAGGCTGACAGGACCACTGGTCTGGCCCAGTGGGGCCATTGCTTCTGTTCTTAGGTCGGATAGGTCCCTCAGGAATTACTTCACTCCCTCTCTACCAGGGCTGCAAACTCCACACCAGGAAGCTGCTGGTGGCAGGCACGGGATGGGAAGGGGGCACCACTTGGGATTGTAGTCTCTTCCCACTCCTGCCCTGTCACTCCTTCTCAAATCTTGCTCAGCCCGAAGCCTGGAGTTAGCCCCAAATCAGGCCGATGCGATTTATTACTTCTCCTCAGCCCCAACCCAATCGGTAGCCGGTCTGGGCCCCACCCAGGCCAAGCCTCCGCCTTCTACTGTGAGCAGGGCCACAAGCTGACCCTGAGGCAGGGCGGCTCCCTCGCTCCACTAGGTTGTCTTGTTACTGAATTAATGACCATTTCCAGTAGCCGGAAGGGCTAGCAGAGGTGCTACCAGATGGGTTAGAGCCCCTGGAAGCTTGGGTTCTCCTTCTACACTACGAGCTATGAACAAATCTGACAACCGAGCGACTGTGGCCATGACTAGGGGCTGGGGAGGGCTTTGGCAGCCAAGTGGTCAGTGCTGGCTCCCCTAGCTCTCCCCACCCCCCAGTCACATACGGGTCCACCTTGTCAATGAGATGTCTTAGCTTCACCCTGCCCTACCCAGGAAACAGGGACAAGACTGCCCTGGAGGATCCTGGAGAGAGAGAAAAAGAGAAAGAGGGAGAGAAGAGAAGGACGGTGGGGGGGGGGCATGGGGGCAGGGGCCTCTGCTCTCGCCAGGGGCAAGACACGAGATCATTCAAATGTGCGGAGGAGAAGAAGGGGCCTCTCTGTCTCGTAAAGGGCGGGGATGGCGCAGAGGAAGCTGGAATGGGTAAAAAGGGATGGCCTGGGTTGAGCCAGGCCAGGCCGGAAAGGCCGAGGTTACGGGCAGAGGGGGAGCCCAGAGACTGGCACTATTCAGGCCAGAGAAGGGAACGGACAGAGGGGGCGTCCATTCACCCCGAGCAATTGGTTTCCTTGGTTTCTTGGGGCAGAGGGCTGCGGGGGCGGAGGGGCGGGGGGGTGTGGAGACACTGCCAGGCTAAGCACTGTGAAAGCAGCCCTGCGGGACAGGAGGAGAAGTCACGAGAGGCAGCCATGAGGCTTAAACCACGTGGCATGACACGTTCCTTCTGAGGACCTAACCACAGTCCTTCCCATGGGCCAGCACTCAGTTTCCCACAGTGGCCAGATGCTAGGCAAGTAGGGGGTGGACAATAGCTTCAGCCCCACAGGCTGGGGGCAGGGGTGTAGGCTGAGCCATTCTCTGGACTTCCTTACTGCTAACCCCGGGCTTTCCCATTGACTTCTGCCAAGGTCCCCTAACCCTCATTGGTGCCAGGTAACCTTGCCCTCTCATTATTGCTTGGGGCCCTGGGTATTCTGGAAGAAAATGGGCTAGCCCCAGGGAAGTGTCTCTGGTCCTGTCGGGCCTCCATGCCTGGCTCCGCCCATACTCCGAGCCTGCCCTTTTGGGACCGCTGGTCCCCAGGAGTTCCTGCCCGTCCCCCACCCTGCTCTACTAACCTGTTTGCTGGAAGAGGCTGTTGGTGCTGAGGTCCCACGAGGTTTGAACTGATCGCATTGAAGTGTCTGGGGGCCACACTAACAGCTGCGGGGGGAGAAAGAGCTCCGTCAGCCGGGAGGTTCTCTCAGTCCTGGCCCAGCGAGGTGGACTTTCTCTTACGCTGGCCCCTGACTCCTGACCCCGGCACTGGCGGAAACGATATGGGAGCAGGGATGGGGATGGGCTACCCTAGGCCCAGTTAGCGTCTTTTCTCTCCTCCCTCTTCCTCTCCCTCTGCCTTGGTCTGAATGCGTGTCCCCTTCTTCCCTCCCACTCCTTGTTGCCTCTCATTTTCTGGTGAGCACCTATCGCTGAAGATTCTTTCATCTGCCTCTGCTCTGCCTTTCAGGCCCTGACCCACTTTATCCTAGCCCCATCCGATACATCTCCGAGATTCTGGGAGAGAAGCCACGGGCCTGCGCCGAAAGGTGCATGGCAAGGGACACCACTAGCCGACCGCTCTGAAACCCCAACTCACGGAGCATGCAAGCCAGCTTTCAGGTCTCACCCGCCAGCTGAGAACAAGGAAGGAACAGAGACACGGCAGTCTAATACAAACAGAGAGATAAAACTCTGTCTCCAGTTCCTTCTTATTTAACCAATCTTGAGCCCTAGCCAGATGCCAAGGAGCGGTCCCCGGCCAGCTGGCGATGAGGCAATCGAGCCCCGTTAGGTGATGGCTCCTCTTGGCCGGGTGCCTCTACGGTTAGTCCTGACGGTTTCTCCTTTCTGGGAGACAGAGAGGAGAGACGGAGAGGGAGAGACAGAGAAAATGCGTGTCCCCCAGCCAGCATCATTCTTTCCAGATTCCAGCCAGGCAGGCGATGGTGGCGCCCGGCCGCGGTGGGGGCGGCAATTACAAAGCCGGCTGGCGGTCAGCGCACAGTCATGCTGAGGGCGAGGGGAGTGTAGCAGCTGCCGCTTCGCCCCTCGCTCAAGGGTCCCCCCTCGGCGACCGAAACAGGTTGGGACAGTAAGGGGCTGAGAGGTGGGGGGGGGGTGGGGAAGAGTGATCGGGGTGCTTGCTTACATGCTCGCTCACACACACACACACACACACACACACACACACGTTCACACACAACTGCCAAGGAATGAAGTGGACACTGCTGGCACACTCCCTCTCCCTACGTTGCTCAGCTGGGAAACTTGGCTTGGTCAGGAGGGAGGAGGAAACACACAACCCGAGGGGGTAAAAAGGGAGGGAGAGAGGGAGGAGGCCGGTGGACTCTGCCTGCTTCAGCATCCTTTCCTCCAACCCCACCCCCGCTACAGCTGTGGAGAATGATGTCCCAAGCAGAGGAAGGGGCAGGAGAGAAGGGAGGGGGCCCGGGGACACAGGCTGAGCCACTGGGGCACTTTCAACTGGGCACAGCTCTGGCGATGTGCTAGCCAAAGCTGGAATGCGGAAAGAAAATAAGAAGATGGAGGAGAAAGAAGAGGAGGAAGAGGATGCAGAGGAGGAGGAGGAGGAAAATAGGGAGGAGAGTAGGTTAGAAGGAGGAAGGGAAGGAGAACAAAAGAAAAAGGAGAGAAGAGGAGGAGGAGTGGAGGGAGAGGGAGGAAGGAGAAAGATGAAGGGGAGAGGAAGAAGCAGAGGGAGAAAGGAGGATGAATGAGGGAGGAGGAGGGAGGAGGAAGAGGGAGGCAGGGCCAGGGCTCAGAACCCTTCGGCGACCAACTGGGAGACAACCACGCACGGCAGCCAGGGCCATGTCAAGCAGGCACTGCCGAGCGGTTGCCATGGAGATGCCACAGGGACCCTCGATGGGTGAGCTGCTGGATTGATTCTCGGTGCCTTCCAAAGCCCGAATGTGTGCCTCAACCCCCACGGGGAGCCGGGAAGACTCCACCTGGCATGAGGACAGCATCGTAACCTTACGCCCGAGGGGGTGGGGGGGTAAGAGCTCCCTTGACCCCAAGGAAGGGTTCCCGGTTTCGGCAAGGGGTGGTGAGGCAATGCACTGGACTCTCCCGGGTGCTTAGTGTAGAGCTCTGAATACAGTAAGTTCTCAATAAATACTGTTGATTGATTGACTGTTTGATTGACGGGTGATGTCTTTCTCATTTGCACAGGATGTCAGAGACTCCTGAAAGGGAAAGAACCATGTGTGAGGGTGTGGGGAGAGGGGGACGGGGGGCTCACCTGGTCAGAAACCCAGACTGCCCTGATACAAGCTCCAGACTGGCCTCACTAGATCAGAGGTTGTGGAGGCTTCAATCAGACTAGACAGGAAGTGGGCAACAGCTGAACCAGAAGTAGCTACTTCCCACACACACACACAAGCAGTAATCTCTCCCGAGAAAAATGTCTGGGCCCTTCTGGTGTGCTCTGAGCTCCTTCTGGGCCAGCAGTGCAGGGGCCCCAGTCTAAATGCCCACAGTGGGGTCACTTCAGAGAGTCCAGAGGAGCATCCAAACCCAGTGGAAACCTGGTTGGATTCAGGTTGTGTTGGTCGGATCTGGCCCCAGGGGACGAGGGCTGATCTGGGGCAAGCTTGAACAAAGTGGGGAGTAACTAGAGCTGGAAAGAAGTCAAGATCTGAGGAACTGAGGAGCTGCTTGGAAGCTTTCTCTGATTCAGAGCCGGAGTGTAACATCAACTGGGGCAGGGGGGCAGTTTAGGGTCTCGCACCAAGAAATGCCTGACACCTTTGCCCCTGCCCTTAGCTTGGATAGTCTGCTCCCACCCAAGTGGACAGAGTGGACATTGGCCAGGCTTGCTGGCCTCTACCAGCAGCTGGCTCTCTCCAAGTCATGGGCACTGCCCCTACTGCTGGAGGGCCTGCTTATTAACAGCTGGGTCAACTGTGACCTCATGGCTCCAGCAACGGGAATTGGGGGCGGGGGGAGTGGGTGTATGTGTCGGGGGCAGAGCTCCTGATTTCGGTCTCTCACCCAATGATATCATCCCTGAGGGTCGTCAGTGCACGATGACTCACGAACAGTGCTCGAAATACTCCTCAGAGGACCCCTCCCACCACCCCCATCCCTGCCCTGCAGTGAGACCCAGCAGCTTATAGGAAGGAGGGAGGGAGAGATGGAGGGAAGGAAAGATGGAGGGAAAGATGAAGGGAAGGATGGAGGGAGGGAGGAGAGAGGGAGGAAGGAAGGAAGGGAGAGAAAGCAATCTGGTCGAAGGAAGCCATCCTGCTTTGTGGCCCACCCTGTGAGACCAGTGAACGCTATAGACAGGGGAGAGGTGCCTTTTGACATAAGGAGGTAGGGGTCAGCCTGAGGCTTTGGGGTCCCCGGGGCAGCACCCCACTTCCACACTCATGTCATCTTAAGCTACTCTTTCCCCAGCATTGACGGTAGGCCCACTAGGGCCTGGCCCAGAGGGGCCAATTTGGAAGGGGCTGCAATAATATCCAAAAGATTAAAAGCTCTTATGTTGGTCGGGAAGGTCCAGGTGGCAATCTCTAGGGCCACGTACCAGTCAGCGCCCCTGTAACCCAGCGGCCAGACGGGAGGGGCTCCCTGAGCAGGATGGCCAGCCGGGGAGCGGTCACAGAGAGAGGACACCCGTGGCCGTAATCATCATGGCTGTCACACTCACTGCCGACGTTCTGTCTCCAGCCGAGGGGCTGTACCAGGCTTCGGGCCTTGGCCTCGCTGGGATGCTCCCGTGAGGGGCACCGGTGTCCCTGTGTCCCTGCGGGCTGAGGGCAATGATGTCAATGACTTTCGGGGGCCCTCAGGGAGTTCTTCCACCCCCGCTTCTCTCTCTGTCAGTCAAAAAGAGGGTGCCCTCAATAAAAATAATAATGATGGCATTTATTAAGCGCTTATTATGTGCAAAGCTCTGTTCTAAGTGCTGGGAAGGATATGAGATGATCAGGTGGTCCCACATGGGGCTCACAGTCTTAATGCCCATTTTACTGATGGGGCAACTGAGGCCCAGAGAAGTGAAGTGACTTGCCTGAAGTCACACAGCTGACAAGTGGCTGAGCTGGGATTTGAACCCATGACTCTGACTCCCCAGCCCGGGCTCTTTCCACTGAACCATGCTGCTTCTCATGTCCCTGAGGGGTGAAAACACCTCCTCAGGCACACTTGCATTGTGACTGGGGGGAATCTGTCCGAGGCCTCTTGTCCGACATCTCACGCTTTAAGCATTTTGGATTTGTCTGATGCCTTTTGCCCGACATTTCATTCATTCATTCAATAGTATTTATTGAGTGCTTACTATGTGCAGAGCACTGTACTAAGCGCTTGGAATGGACAATTTGGCAACAGATTCACACGTTAAGCATTTTAGGTTTGGGGCGGGAAGGGCTTCTGGGAGAGCTGGAACCTCCCGGCGGCCACATGCCTCCCGTCGAGGAAGACGACGATAAGAAAGGGGCGGCTCATCACCCCCGAGGGAGGATGGGGCCCGAGTTCAAGAGGGGTTCCGAGTTCAAGAGGGGTTCCGGGGCCAATCTTTGCCTTCTGCCCTCTGGGGGCCGGTTGGAGCGCGCCCGCCCCCTAGTGGCGGGTTGGAGGGCCCACCGGAGCAGCCTACCTGGAACAGCCACCGAAGGACTGGGACGGGGCAGTTGGGCACCTGCAGGTACAGGTAGCTGATGAGGCCACTACACAGCAGTGAGATCTGCTGGGTGAATGGGAAGCTGAGAGGCAAAGGCGAAGCCAGTAATAATGTTGGTATTTATTAATCTCTTACTATGTGCAGACCACTGTTCTACGCGCTGGGGGAGATACGGGGTAATCGGGTTGTCCCACGAGAGGCTCACAGTCTTCATCCCCATTTTACAGATGAGGGAACTGAGGCACAGAGAAGTGAAGTGACTTGCCCACAGTCACACAGCTGACAAGTGGCAGATCCGGGATTCGAAACCATGGCCTCTGACTCCCAAACCCGGGCTCTTTCCACTGAGCCATGCTGCTTTAGCACCGCAAGCCCGAGGGGACTCTCTTCCTGACCACCAACCCCAAAAGGAGCCCCTCTGCCAGCCTGCCGCCAGCTGGCGGTCAGGACCTTTGACCTGCTCCCTTTATTCATCCCCCTTCCCGGTCCCACAGCACTTATGTACATATCTGTAGTTTACTTACTTCTATTAATGCCCATATCCCCCTATAAAAATAATAATTTTGGTATTTGTTAAGCGCTTACTATGTGCCAAGCACTGTACTAAGCGCTAGGGTAGATACAAGGTAACCAGCTTGTCCCACGTGGGGCTCACAGTCTTAATCCCCATTTTTACAGATGAGGTAACTGAGGCACTGAGAAGTGAAGTGGCCTGCCCAAGGTCACACAGCAGATAAGTAGCGGAGCCGGGATTGGAACCCACGATCTCTGATTCCCAAGCCCGTGCTCTTGTCACTACCATAAGCTCATTGTGGGCAGGGAACGTGTCTGTTTATTGTTATATTGTACTCTCGCAAGTGTTTAGTACAGCACGCTGCACACATTAAGCACTCAATAAATACGAGGGAATGACTGAATGAACGACTGAACCAAGAGAGTTGTCTTGGCCCAGTGCTGGTAGTCAAGGGGCTTGACTTTCACTCCTGGAAATGTCTCCTGTCCCTCTCCCAGGTCCCACCATCCCCTCTCTCCTGTCCCCACCCCGGTTCTTCTCTGGGTCCACGTGGACCCTGCCGGGAGGACGTTAGCACAGTCAGCCATGATCCCCCTCTGTTCCGGCCTGAGACCGAGGGCCATGGGGGACCTGGAGGGGACACCATCAAGAGAATCGTTCTTGCCACTTCTCTTCTTCCTCTCAGCCCATCCTGCAGCTGGGGAGGCTGACGCCCAGAGCTACTCAAAACCTGCATCGGTGCTGTATGGGCACCAGAGCCGGCGAGAGGACGCAGGGGCCCCAACTCCCAACCACAGGCTCGGAGCCTGGAACCCCGTCGAGGCTGAGTGGCCGGCCAAGGGGCAGTGACTCTAGGAGGGCACAGTGCTTTCTTTGCCCTTTGTGAGGTTCCAAGGCCTGAACGAGGGACACCGGAGGGGGTGGGAAAACGGGCTGTGCCAGGATGGCTGGTTGGGGGGGATGGGGCTCCAGGGCCGGGGGAAATCTAGGCAGGAAAGAACAAAGCAGAATTCAACGGGGAACTGTGCAGAGAAACTCAAAGCAGCTGGCCCGGGGCCAGCTCAGGATGGTGTCATTTTCACCACCAAGCTCCTGTCTCCCCATATGGTGCTAACCATCAGCTCCCTCTCCCCCACTTGTCACGTCTTCCCGCATTTCTTCCCTTGGTGTGTTCTGAGGAGAGAAAATAATTGCCGCAGGTGGGAAAACCCTTCTAGTGCTGTGGGTGGGTGCTCAATAAACACGAGGGCTTGCATGCTTGATTGACTGATTGGGTAGGTGGGTGGGTTAAATGTGCTCAGAGGAGTCCCCACAGGCTCAGTGGGGAAATAAAAAAGTGCATTCTGATCCTGCCTTGCCACTGGCTTTGGGACCTCTCGGGGTCATCCTGGGCCTCAGTTTCTCCCTCTGCAAATGGGGGTCAGGGAAGTCATTGCTACCTAGTGATCCACAGAGGGGTAGAACTGAATGCATTAGTGCTTGAGGGGGAAAGGGATCAACTCTGAGCATGGTTCCCATTATGGGGCAAGTTACTTCTAGGTGGGAAATAGGTGGTACTTTCTGGAGTATTTTCCCAAGCATGTAGTACAGTGTCTTCCACTCAGTAAAGACGACTACTCCTTTTTTTAATGGTACTTGTTAAGCACTGACACTATGCCAGGCACTGTACTAGGCGCTGGGGTACGTACAAGATCATCAGGTCGGGCCCAATCGCTGCCCCAAATGGGGCTCACAGTCTAAATTGGAGGGAGGAGGATTTAATCCCCATTATACAGATGAAAAAAAACTGAGGCCCAAAGAAGTGACGTGATTTGCCCAAGCTCACACAGCAGACAGGTGGCGGAGGTGGGATTAGAACCCAGGTCCTTGATCTCAAGCCTGCGCTCTTTCCACTAGGCCATGCTGCTTCTCTGGACCCTGGGCTGACTAGGCCTCAGGGGTAAATTAGCATGCTACCCTGACCTTCCCAAAGAGCGCCCTCTCCACCCCTCCAACCTTACCTCCACCCTCATCCCAGTGATTCTGCGTCAGGCTCAGACCAGGTCAAATAGGCTTCAGGTTTGGGTCTCAACACCCCAAGACAGTTTCAGAGAGAATCTGGGGCCAAATGACCCCAAAGCAAATCCTCTCTGAGACGTTCCATCTGTGAGCCCAGCGGGGTTGTTTTCAGGACAGCATATTTTAAGCAGCTTGGAACAGAGAGATCCAAGATGGCCGCTTGCCTTCCCCCCGGGCCCAGGCTGCTGTCCCCAGCCGTTCTCCACAAGGAGGTCCAGGAAACCTGCGGAGTTGCTTCTCTGCAGCCACCACTTGATATGTGGGGAGAACAGCTTGGTTCCTGTGTCCGGGAGCCCACGCAGGTATGCCTGTGAGCGTGGGCGTGCGCCCCCTCCCCCATATGTCCCCACAGACATGTGGTCCAACCCTGCCGAGGGGAGCGGATCAGGCCCTTCACCCAGGCTGCCGGGCTGAGAGCAGCCAGGATCCCAAAGGAAGGCACTCAGGGCGCCTGGTGTCCGGGTGCTCAGAGAGGCGTCCACACAGAGACAATCTGGCTGGTGGCCTGGGCGATGGGCTCGGATGATCCGAATCGGGGCCCGGACAACCCAGCTGGAGGGGACTCTGCCAGGCCTGTCAATGGGAGCATTGACGGGGTCTGAGCCCGGCGCCTCGGGACACACATTCTCCAGCGATGCCGTAAGGGAAGAGGCCGGCCCTGCCCGGACGCCTCCCCTGAGCTCGGCCGCTCCAGCCTGATGGATGGGGGTAGGTTCTCGCTAAAGGTAATGCCAGCCCGTGCCCATTCAACAGAGGGAGCAGCTCTGGGGGCTGGACATAAGGAGATGGGAGGGGAAAGAGGCAGAGAGTACCTGCCACCGATGGAATGGCCCTCCTGGTGACAGCCCCAGGACTGGGGAAACAGACCTCAAGGTCGACCCGGCCCGGGCTCCTTTCACCTCACCTGAACCGAGATGGTAACGGCCCAGCCCCATCCCGCCCGACTGACCCCATCCTGTCTGCCTCACGTGTCGCTGAAGCCAGAAGTGGAAGCCGACCAAAACATGCCAACCTGCTTGTGGGCCATGGAACCCAAGGAGGTGGGAAGAACACTTGCCCTCTCCAGACCTCAGTTTCCTGCTCGGTAAAATGGGGATAAGGTCTTCGCTCCCCCCACTTTATGGGCAGTGAGACCAGCTAGAACAGGGTCCGGGTGAGGTCTAATAATCCTGAATCTTCCCGAGTGCAGGCGCTCGGCTTCCGAGAGGAGGAAGTGGGGGCAGAGGGGATGGGAGGTGGTGGAAGGGCAACACAAGCCCGGGACACCACTGGGCAACAACGACATGATCCCCAGCTCTAATTCTCACCTAGAGCCCCACTCCTTGCTCCCTCCTCCCACCCCGTTCAGCAGAGGATGATCCTGGGGACCAGGAGCTCTTATATGCTGACAGTGCTTCCAAAGATGGCAATTTGATCACTGCAAAGAGCTCTCAATTTCCAGAGCATTTACTTCTCTGCCTTTGCAAAGTGAGTTCCAGAGCCCTCGAAAACGAGGCCTAATAGGTAGGCGGGGTGGCCTGCTGGGGAGAGATCAGGATAGGGCATCAGGAAGGGAGCCAGTTCTAGCATGTGGGCCTTGACCCCAGCTTGGCCCCTAGCCTACTGTGTGCCCTTCACTTCCCTGGGCGCCTCAGTTTCCTTCTCTGGAAAATGGGGGAAAGACCCCTACTTCTTTGACTGTGAGCCCTGTATGGGACAGGGCTGGGGCCAGCGTCTCCCCCAGCGCCCGGCCCACAGTCGGCGCTCTCTAAATACCATTTGTAATAAAAGCCGGGTCGAACACAAGGCCGAGTGTCACAGACAGGGATGTCCGCTCTTGAGACTTCCGGGGGTCCCCCACACTGGAGTCCGGTAAACCCTAGGGACAAGTCCCCTCCCTCAAGCCGAGCGACCTCCTCTTCACTGGACTGGAGCGGGGCAGGTGTGTCTGGCTGCTTCTCTCCAGAGGAAATTACAGGCAGAAGGCCAGAGGGCCTGGACCCGCTCTCTACCTGCTGAACATATTCCTGGCCCATTCCCGGGAAGCCACAGGGAGGGGAAGCTGCTCATTGATATGCAGGAACCAGCTCCACTGGGACCTCCTGGGGATGTGGCCTTCAATCATCGTGAAGCATATTAGCGATGGCTTCCTCCCTGGCTAACCTACTTTCTCCTGCTTGCTCAAGTGAAAGGTAACCCCCACCCCCACTCTCTCTCTCTCTCTCTCTCTCTCACACACACACACACACCCTACCCACCCACCCCTCCACACACCGAGCACCGCACAAACGAGCGTCTGGCTCACATATTTAGTGTGGCAAGCAGGCCTCCTGGCCCTGGGCCAGTCGATATTTATAAGAGAAGGAGCTGCTGCCGGGCCCATGTGCGATCAGGAAGCTCTGTAGGAAGCCCGGTAAATAATGCAGCAGGCATCTCCACGCTCAGTTCCCAGCCAGGGAAGCAGCTTCTCTCACCGGTTGAATGAACTCTGCCTAACAGGCCAGCAAAGTGGAACCCATCCCCTCCTGCTCTCCTGTGCTGGGGGCGCCGGAGGGCCCCGGCCCGGAGTCTGGCAGGGACGGGGCTGCGGAAGGGGGAAGGGAGGGAGACACAGAAGAGGGAGGGGGGCAGAGCAGCACCTCAGCTGAAATTTCCCCGAAGGGTAGGCAATCCTGAGAGCCACTAACTGCAGCCCAAAATGACTAGCAGGTTGCATTCACCCTTTCACGACTATCATTCTGCTCCTGGACTTCGGCACATTGTTCCACCTGATATCGCTTTGGATGTCCCAGGCATCGGAGGGCCTAGATACCCAAAGCTGGGCCTGGGCACCAGGGCCACACTCCCGCCACGCTTCTCGGCCCAGGTTCCCAGCTTCAAGGGGGAAGTCCCTAGAGCCGGCGAGCGGCGGCTGCAGATGGGAAGTTGGGGGGGGTCTGGATTGCCAGCCCAGCAGGACAGGGAGGCTGCAGACATCTCCCGCCTCTCCCTCTTCACAAAAGGGCAAGGTGCATGGTCCGGCCTGGGCCCCAGGCCGAAGAGGCTGCCTGTTCACTGGGGATCTTAAACCTTTTCAAAACCAAACCGACACTTCCAACTCATCTTTCCTTCTCGGACCTTGGCCTTCGGCCCTCTCCCTTGGAAGCCGGCTGGCTGGGCCCTCTTCCCCTTCTACCGCCTCCCTCCTCCTTGTGAGCCGTGCTCGCCGAGAGCCGGAATGCCACAGTTCAAAAGTTCGAAAGCGAAAGGCATTTGGTCTCTGAAAAATCACTGCTTGTGAAAGCCCAGTCAAGAGCGGTCCTCCGCTGCTTACGGCCTGGGGGAGCGGGCATCTCCAGATCCCCCCGCCCCCTCCCCAGGCCATCTACCTGAAAAAGAGCCTCTCCAGATGGCTGTGGGGCTGCAAGCTGGAGCAGTCCGGGGAGCAGGGCAGCGGGTGGTGCCGCGGTGAGAAGATGGGCTCTCCCGAGGGCAGCGTGGGGATGACGGCCGGCTCCCTGCAGAACCGTCGCTCCAGCAGTAGCCTGTGGAGCCCAGGGGGGCTGTGAGCTCAGGGGTGGGCCAGAGCTTGGATCCCAGCACTCCCCAACACCCCTCGCCCTGGGGGGTCGGGGTGCAAGGGCCGGAGTAACTGCACTTGGGGTCTTGGTCTGCATCCAGGGACCCTGCAGGATGCCCCCCCAAACCCCCACCTGGCTCGGGGGATGCTAGGCCTCCCCTCATTGGGCGATGGCCACCACAAGGACAGGGTGAGGAGCTGGGAGGGGGGCAGTGGGGGGGTGGGGAGGGGGCACCAGTCTGGCTCAGTCCCCTCGAGGAGGGAGGTGGCGCCACCTGCTGTTCTGTAGCTCCGCCGTCCTCTGAACAGCACCACTCTCCCCTGCTCCCACAGCTCTCATCCCCAGGCCAAAATTATAACAAAGAAAATTGTGGTATTTGTGAAGCGCTTACTCCGTGCCAACCACCGTACTCAGTGCTAGGAAAGGAGATACTAGTTAAACAGGTCTGCCGCGATCCCTGTCCTAACACGGGGCTCACAGACTAGGAGGGAGAACATGTATTGAATCCTCATTTTACAGATGAAGAAATTGAGGCCCACAGAAGTGAAATGGCTTGTCCAGGGTCACGCAATAGGGTGGCAGAGCGGGATGAAGGCCCAGGTCCTCTGGTTCCCAGACCTGGGGTCTTTGCCCTAGACCATGCTGCTTCTAGGCCACAAAGGACAGGCCTAGCAACTTTCCACTCCTCAAGGTATGGGTCATCCCAGCAGGTGGGGGGACTGCTGGCTGTGGATCACAGGCAAGAAGTGAGGGAGGAAAACACGGGAGTGGGCCCCAGTTGGGACCACCGCCCACACCCACCTCCCCCTGCTGAGCCAGCACCCCTTGCACCCATCCTACCCGACGTTCCGGTAGGGATGCTTGATCGCCTTCAGGGCTGCCCAGAGCAAAAGGGGAACTAGTCCCCAGCTTCATCTCCCAGGCCTCGTGCCCCAGGGTCTGCTTCCTGCAGAATGGAGGAGATCCATTCAGCGATCTTTGGGGGGTGGGGGATGACACCCTCACCCTTGACCCCTGACCAGGGAGTCCACAGCTTAGACCTTGGCTTCTGAAGGCCAAACTCACCCTGGACTCGAGTTCCAATTCCTCTCTCTCACTGACCTCCCATGACCTACCTGTCCCTCAGTCCTGCATTGCCTTCCACTACCCTGCTGGGAAACAGAACAGTCCCAGGGGCTTGAGGCTTGCAAAAAACCTCAGGAAATCCAGTGGCTGCCAGAGTGGACTCCAGGAATGTGGCTGTGCCTTGGACTCTGAGCCACAGCACCCTACTGGCTTAGGTTCCTAAACTGTGTATCTGTCCTTCATTATACTGTTTGATCATTCCATCCCTCCAGATGTGACTGTCCTCAGTCCTTTTTCCTACATTTTTATTCTTAGATCATGAGTTCCTTGAAGGCCAGGAACCATGTCTAATTCCCACCTGTGCATTTTTTCCCATCACTCTGCACAGAGTAAGCCCTAGGCATCTCTCTGCTGTTCTCCTGGTCCAACAAAAATTTGGAGGGAAACTGGGAGAGTTCAACATTGGAGCAGAAGAGAGGCAAGAGCCCCCAGGGGTTGAGGAAGGCCTCTTACCATTTACCTGGACTGCCTTCCCACTCCTGTTCAGGACCACTGAACTGCTCTGACTCCTGAGCTGTAAGTTCCTCCCTTTGTATTAATAATTATTGCCATATTTGGGATGCGCTTACTAATAATAATAATGTTGGTATTTGTTAAGCGCTTACTATGTGCAGAGCACTGTTCTAAGTGCTGAGGTAGATACAGGGTAATCAGGTTGTCCTACGTGAGGCTCACAGTTAATCCCCATTTTACAGATGAGGTAACTGAGGCACAGAGAAGTGAAGTGTGCCAAGCACAGTGCTAAGGGCTGGGGGAGATACAATGCTTCCAAATCAATGGGAAAAACTGCCAAGAGCCTTCCTCAGCAGACACCCAGAGAGGTAATGGTGTAAGACAATTTAGCCCAGACCCCTGGATGTGGCCATCCCACACAGGGGTGGGGGCCGGGGGTGGACAGATCAGAGTGCTCACCTCTTCTCCTGCAGATGGCCACTTAGGCCGCTGACATGGCCATCTGGGGCCAGGGAGGTAACCTGAGGAGGGAAAAGAGAGGATAAATTGGAGAGAGGGAAGGGGGTGGGGAGTAAAGATAAAGAGCCAAAGGGAGACAAAGGGAGACCGAAAGGAGAGAGGAAAAGACAGACAGGGGAGGAGGCCCAAAATCGCTCCAAGGGAGGGGTCTGTCTCCAGAGACAGCCAGAAGGAACTTCCTGGCACCTCGGGAAAACAGCTTTCTTTTGCAAGCTCTGGTGCTCTGCCTTGGTTTTCCTTGGACTTGGAAACTCAGCCAAATTCAGCTAGCTCACAAGTGATCTTCTCGCTTTGGCCAGTCTTACTTGCCCTTGACCAGTATTGGCTCTCGGATCCTCAATCTCCCCACCCTCACCACTGACTTTTCACATTCCATCTCTTTATCACCCACTTCCCTGGAACTTTCCGGTCCTGGCAAGGAGATTGGGACACTCTCCCAAGTGTGGAGTCTGGTGTTCCATCCACGGAGGGTGCTCAGTAGTTGCGACTAACTTGGAGCCACCTGGGATGTAGATAAACCACCCAGGAAGCTCCTTGGGGCCTTCTTGCAGAGGGCCTGGGGTCCCAAACTGACAGTGGGACCGTGGTGCTATTGGCTGGGGGGGGGGGGGGACACATCACTGGCCATGTCGGGGGTCAGTTTCTTGCCACAGATGCCCAGTGGGCTGCGAGCCTGGCTTAGCCCTAGGTTGGCCATCGTTCTAGAGGGTGTGGAGGGGGACAAAGGGAGAAGAGGCTCCCTGTGCTTATGGGGATGTGGGGTTCTGTGGCTGCCCAAGAGGGAGCCTGGCCGGGGCCTGTCATGCTGCACTGAAGCGCTTCCAGGGTAGTCGGATTCTCCTTGGGGTTCGAGCAGGATGATGCCAGCCCCGAGAGGCTGAGACTGGACCAAGGCCAGAGCAGGGTGGCCTGCAGCTCGGGCGTCCTCTCTTCTCCAAGAAAGAGCAACCTCAGTCCCTGGGGCTCAGCCCTTTGGGCTTCCCCTTCACGTTGCTTCCCTGTGGCCCACGGCCCTATCCTGCGTGGGCTCCAGGATCCCCCCAAGGCAGCCAGGGACACATGGGCCTCCGGGCTCCCTCCTGAGGGACCCCGGGACCCCTGGTACAAGAACTTGTTGAGCAACAGGCTCCAAGCCATGGGCGATAAGTCTCTGGGACACGACTCAGCCCCACTGGTGCTGTTGCTCCTCTGCCTTGAGGGGCTGCTCCAGGGGCAATTCGGGGCTGGTTGAGCCCCGGACCTCTCCACCGTCGCTTCCCTAGAAGGACCCTGCCTGCTGCCAGAAGAGCCCACCAGCTTCTGGGGGCTGTGTGGGTGGCTTCTGTACTGGGAGTTGTCGAAGAGTTGATGCTTCAAGGCGGGCAGCTGGAGAGGAAGGGGAAGGTCTCGCAACGGGGAAGCTGGAAAACAGAGACCAGGCTAGGATCGGGCCCGTGGAAGCCAATCAAATGTAGATTGCCCCACTGGAAAGAGCAGGATTTATGGAATGCCTGCCATGGGCCTGTGCATTTACAAGGGACTTAGCTTTTGAGGAGTCCCTCCTCCTGTTCCCCAATTTGGCAAGCCCCAAGAATGGAAATGGCCAAAGAGAGGAGTAGCAGTGTTTGGTGGCATGAGAACCCAGGGTTCCTGGCTCCTTGTCCACCTCTGAGACACCCCAGAGACCCTGTGGGCCTCTTGATTCAAGCCATCCAGCGGAGCACCCGGGGCTCCCTGCTCCAGGCAGAAGGCCAAGGCCTGGCCCAGAGGCCCTGCCCGACCACCTGGACTTCAATGCTTCAGAGAAGGTGAACTTAACTCTGCATCTTCCAGTGCCTCTCATGCCAAGGGTCCCTCAACAGCTCAGTCTGAGCCCCATTACAGCAAGGGGTCTTCAGGGTGGGGGAAGTAGAAGGAAAAGAGGGAAATGGGCCCGCCCCTAGCTCCTCGCTGCTCTCCCTGATGGGCAGTTGTAGAATGGGGGCATTTAGAATGGCAGTTGCCCTATTCTAAAAACCACTCTAGAAGAAGGTCCCAGGGGAGTCTACATGCAGGGAGAGAGAGGAAAAAGTGGGAGGCCCCCCGCTCCTGCTGCTCCACAGAGGTCGAAGGGGGTGCCCAGGAGGGCAGACACACCCCCCTCAGGAGTCCCTGGCAGACCATGGCTGGTCCAGTGGTTTTGCTGTGAGCGGCTCTGCTCTGGGGAAGGGGAAGGAGGAGAGGGTAGAGAGAGGATGGGGAGGACCAAGAACCTGGAGGGAAAGAAAGGATTGGGGGGGGAAGCCAGCACGAGGGGTTACCTTCTGGCTGAAGACTGGCTTTCCCCTGGGCCTGGGACTTGGTTTCCTGCAATTCCACACAGGCCAGACCCTATAAAGAATTCCCACTGTCAGGACAGTGAGACTTCAGAAGAGAGGACAGTGAGGGAAGCCGCCCCTACCTTGGATTTCTGCAGCCTTTATCTTTTGGAATTCTTCCCACAGGCCTTTGTTTCGCATCAATCAGCATAACAACCCACAGAGCCCTGATTTCATTCATCGTCAGAAAGGGATCGGGACAAAGGGCAATTCCCAGAGTCAGTTACTGCTCATGCCATCACATGGGTGGGATTGGGGAAAAGACTGACTTGGGGCCCCCCCAGAGAAACCTGTGGCTCAGAGGCGGCGGGTGTGGCAGGAGGCTGAGGGGCTTACCCCAAAGCAGCGTTCTAAGATCTAGGTTCTCCCTCCCTCCCACCCCCGACCCCCAGCCATCACTCACCCTTTCCCAGACACTGTCCTGAAGTTGTACCGGTTGGGGGTCGGGAGATCTCCGCTCTACATGCAGGAAGCCAGAAGAAGGGCTTGCCCACCTTGAGCCTCTTGAGCTGGAGCAGCTGCCAATATCCCATTAGGCTCAACTGGAAGCGGTTGCTGAAGAGCACCGAGGTGGCCTTCCGGGTGGAGGAAAGCGCATGTTGGCCCAGGGCCCCGAGGGCTCGTCCGAGCCAGGGCCGCCCGGACGCTTCTTCGGGAGCTGGCTGGGGTCCGGCCCAGGAGCCGGGTCTGCTAGCCGGGGTTCTTTGTGGTCACTGGGAGGCAGGAGGGTCTGCCTTGGGAGAGGTGGGGAGGATGGGAGGCTCGGGACCCTCTCCTTTTCAAAGTCATCGCCCACAGCCCCTCAGGGCCCGGCCTCCCTACATGGCCACTTGCAAAGAGAACAGGTGCCCGACGGGGACCCAGAGGGTCCTGCCCGTCTCACGGGGCCGGGGGCTCCTTCCTGCTTTTTCGGTTGGGCAATCAATCACTCAACCGATGGTATTTATTGAGCACTTACTGTGAGCAAAGTGCTGTACTAAGCACTTGGGAGAGCACAATATAACAAAGTTGGCAGACTTGTTCCCTGCCCACGATGAGCTTACAGTCAAGAGGGGCAGGGAACAAAATCCCAAGGCCCCATTCTGCCTGATGTAAGAACTTTTGTTTTCTGACCCTAGGCGCTCTCCGCCTAAAGAGCGAAAAGGACCCTCCTGCTCGGATGCTCAGCTACTTCTCTCCCATGAGCTAGGGGAGCAAGGAAAGCAGCATCTTACCCCCCAAGTCCTCTGGCCAGCTTGGGACTCCCCTAGGCAGGCAATGGGAGCAGGAGGAACTGAGAGTGTCACCCAGTGGGCATCAAAAGACCAGCAGGATCTGGGCTCTGGCTGGAGGCTCCCCTGAAGGGCGCAGCCCAGGGCCAGAGGGACAACTGTCAAAAGGGGAAAATGTCTTACAAGCCTCAAAGGGACATTGTGAGGACAACTGACATATGACACACAAAATACTCCAGGCAAACCTTAAGCCATTAAATTCAAACTGTTGTTAGCCATCGATCCAGCCATCACCAGGCCGCACTGAGAGCCTACGGGATGCCGAGAGCAGCACTAATAATAATCGTGGTATTTAAGTGCTTATAATGCACCAAGGACTGTACTAAGCCTGAAAGAAAATACAAGATAAAATATCCCGCACGGGGCTCATAGTCTAAGCAGGAAGGAGAACTAGGATTGAAACCCCATTTTGCAGATGAGGGAACGGAGGCCCAGAGAAGTTAAGTGACTTACCTAAGATCACACAGAAGACAAGTGGCAGATCCGGAATTAGAATCCAGGACCTCTGCTTCCCAGGCCAGGGCTCTTTCCACTAGGACACCCGGCTTCTCCTATGTGCTTAGGAGAGGGCACCAGAAGCAAGACCAAGACACATATTCCCTGCCCTGCAGGACTCTTTTTGCAATAATGTATCATAAGTTACTCTCGAATCTAATGCTTTCCCAGAAGCATTTTCATCACTGCTGCCAAGTAGGACAAGTAAAGGAGGCTACAAATTCTATTAATCATAAAGGCACCATTCTTGCTCTCATTACCACACCAAAGTACAAAATTCATTTCACTACCAACAGAAAAGGAAGCTTAAGAAGGGGCAGGAAGGGAGTAAGCAGGGTGAACTTGGAATTTTTGTTCACCAACTCCACGCAGAGGTGACTCAGTAGAGCTTGAAGGTGACAGGTTCATCATAAATACTGGGCCCAGCTAAGCATGTGCCCTTCGCTCTGGTGCCTGCTGAAAACACCAATTGGTTCAAGGGAGATTTGGAAAAACTCACAGAAGATAGGATGAGAGGCTCCCAGTGGGTTGGTAGAGGACAAACTAGGGATATTGAGAGAAAATTTGGGAATGCAGTGGTGTCCAGGATGGCAGAGCGCTCATTTTTTTTAGTGGCACTTATTCAGCTTTTACTATGGGCCAGTCACTGCTTTAAGCACTGGGGTAGACACAAGATAATCAGGTTGGACACAGTCCACGTCCCACATGGGGTTTAACAATCTTAATCCCCACTTTACAGATGAGGTAAATGAGGCACAGAGAAGTAAAGTGACATAGTCAAGGTCACACAACGGGCAAGTGGCAGAGAGAGGATTAGAACCCAGGTCCTTCTGACTCCGAGGCCTATGCTTTATCCACCAGGCCATACTGTTTCTCACGGTTCCGCCAAACCCCTTGGGCCGAGTCCCGGGCTGGATGGACCAGGCTGACCCAGGTTCCCATGACCCACAAACTCCGTGTTTATCCAGCTACCAGACTACCGAGCCAAAGGAATATTTGGGGAGGAAGCCCTGTCCTCGGAGCCCAGTGTGGACCAACAGGATCTGTCCTCCCCGCCCCCACCATGAGTTTTGGAGTTGCTGAAGACAGAAAGTGGAGCAGAGTCCAATGTGTCCCCCTCTGGGGCTTCCCCTCATGGGGTGAGAAAAGCCCAGGAGGCCTTTCATGCCACACCGTTGGTGCTCATGGCAAAAAAAGAAAAGAAAAAGATGCCGGAAGCTGGGTTTGGGGCCGTTCCTTGCCCCAAGGATTGGAACAGAGAGTCCCAGGGCAGTCCCACCACGGGTGGCTCCTCGGAGCCAGACGGGTGGTGAGGAGATGGAAGGGGTGGGCAGAGGCCAGGGCTTGGTAGGGCAGGAGTGAGGGTGGGGAGCAAAGATGGATGGATGGAAGCCAGACAGGGACAGGTGCAGGACAGGAACAGGAGCAGGGCAGGGGGCAGGGCAGGGGTGGAGGAAGGGGGGGCAGGGCAGGGCAGGAGTGGGGGCGGGCTGGGAGGGGCTCATACTGTGCACTGCGCACACTGTACCTCACACTGTGTGGTTGTTGAGGGGCAGGACGGCAGGGGCGGCGGGCGGGGGTCTTTGTTGTCCACAAGAACCGACCGACCATCAGCCAGGCCTATGGAGCAGAACTGAGAGGACAAGCGTGACTCCATTTTAGTGCTTCCAGGACTTCCTTCCATTTTATGATCGCCTCCAGTTTGTTTTATGATCCCCTCCAGTTTGTGAAATTGTTGACCCCCAGTCAAGAAAGATGAACACAACATTCTTTTGACTCCCATGTGAAGAATCCGTGATCGCTTCATGTCGTTATCCCCTGACTGCAGCTGCTAATTGTCGACTGCACATCTTTTTATCTCCGGAAAATAGGAAGCGAACCCAGGAACTGATGGCTAACTCCCCCATTCCTCCCCCACTAATTAGCCATATGCATCATTAAAGGCAATGTTGTGAGGGAGGCTCGGGGCTGCCCGCCACTCGTATCCAACTGGGATGAACGGATGTGTGGCCACTTTCCTCCTTCCTGCGCTCTCCCGACTCCTGTCTCCGAGTCTTTCTATCTACATCATCACCTGGGGCAATCGAACCCTATGATCGGAATTGCCCATCTTCACCCGACACTTTCAGGTTATCTTTCGAGGACAGGCCTCACCTGCCGGGGGCGGCCGGAGCGAGGCATCCCGGGGACTGCTCGGGGGAGGCTACGCCCGCCCGGCAGCTCCCCGCACTGCGCCCGGCGGTTTCAACGACTTACCGCCAACGCCACTAGGCCCAGTCACGTGCCCGGCCTTCCTTCGGGAAGAACCGGGCCTCTATATGCCCCTCCGAGACCCCACCCCAATTCATTCAGTTGTAATTAGTGAGCGCTCACTGTGTGCCGGAGCACTGTACTAAGCGCTTGGGAGAGTACGACATATCAACGGACACGTGCCCTCCCCACAAGACCCCGATCCCCCGCCGCCCCCCAACTCTGTAGGCTGGAAGTGCTTTATGGGCAGGGAAAGTGTCTGCTCTCTCTGCTGTATTGTGCCCTCCCAAGGGCTGAGTACAGTGTTCTGCACATAGTAAGAGCTCAGTAAATACCACAGACTGATTGACCTCTGTTCCGTGTGGCTACCCCTAAAGCACACGGTCACTTGGGGTCTACGAGTCCCTGAAGATTTAGTGAACGGACCAAAGGTAATCCATTGTCTACGATAGATGTTTCATTAATTAGAGCACACTCGGACAGTGCTCCCTAGGTAGTGAAATGCAATGACAACTTACGGCTGAGCTGCCCCCAGAGAACCGAATATAATGATAACTTTCAGCTGGGAGTTCGTTAAGGGAAGGGAACATGACCACCAACTCTGTTGTATTGTACTCTCCCATACAGTGCTCTGCACACAGTAAGTGTTCAATAAATACCATTTACTTGGATCTGTGACCTTTGGGCATTTGATCTTCACCCCACCCTCAACTGCACAGCATTTATGTTCCATAAATTCACTTTCCTCCTACTGGGCCAACTGTCATTCATGATTCTTGCTCTTACACTTGGGTGTAATGTAGACCAGATCATAGGCTTCTTGATCACAAATGTCTGCTTTGTGATCTTGAGCAAGTCACTTAATTTCTCTGGGCCGCAGTTACCTCATTTGTAAAATGGGGATCGCTACTGTGATCCCCATGTGGGACAGGGACTGTGTCTATCCTGTTTAACTTGTGTCTGCCCTAGCGCCTAAGACAATGCCTGATATATACGAGGAGCTTAACAAATACCATACGAATGAAAAATCACCGACTATCCGGTATGGAACCGGTCAGTCCAAGGGTCGAGCAGAACAAAAGCCCTAAAAGTGACTTGCAATTGAAACTGGTATGAACCCTTTCTGGATTCCTGGGTTTCCAGGGCTGGGGGTGGGGAGACATACTGGGGCCTGGATGGCAGAACCCTGCTTGCGGCGCTCTAGGTGGGCTGCATGGCCTAGTGGAAAAAGTCTGGGCCTGGAAGTCAGAGGTGATGGGTTCTAATCCCCGCTCTGTCACATGTCCGCTGTGTGGCCTTGGGCAACTCACTTCACTTCTCTCTGTCTCAGTTACCTCATCTGGAAAATGGGGATCGAGACTATGAGCCTCATGTGGGACAGGAACCGCGTCCGACCCGATTACCTTGTATCTACCCTAGTGCTTAGAACAGCACTCTCAGCCCCGCAGCACTTATGTACTTATGTGTAATTTATTTATTGGCATTGATGCGTTTCTCATGGTGCGCAGGGAATGTGTCTGTTTATTGTCATATTGTCCTCCCCGAAGTGCTCAGTACAGTGCTCGGCAGAAGGTAAGTGCTCAGTAAATACGATTGAATGAATGAACAGTGCTTGCACATGGTAAGCGCTTAACAGATCCCGCGATCACTATTACAATTAAGTCACTTCACTTCTTGGTGCCTCAGTTCCAAGCACTGAGAAGCACTCAGCACTGAAGCACTGAGAAGCAGCGTGGCGCAGTGGAAAGAGCACGGGCTTTGGAGTCAGGGCTCATGAGTTCGAATCCCAGCTCTGCCACTTGTCAGCTGTGTGACTGTGGGCAAGTCACTTAACTTCTCTGTGCCTCAGTTCCCTCATCTGTAAAATGGGGATTAAGACTGTGAGCCCCACGTGGGACAACCTGATTCCCCTGTGTTTACCCCAGCGCTTAGAACAGTGCTCTGCACATAGTAAGCGCTTAACAAATACCAACATTATTATTATTATTAGTTCCCTCATTTGTCAAATGGGGATGAAGACTGCGAGCCTCATGTGGCACAACCTGTCGACCCTGTAATAATAATAATAATAATAATGCTGGTATTTGTTAAGCGCTTACTATGTGCAGAGCACCGTTCTAAGTGCTGGGGTAGATACAGGGTAATCAGGTTGTCCCACGTGGGGTTCACAGTCTTAATCCCCATTTTACAGCTGAGGTAACTGAGGCACAGAGAAGTGAAGTGACTTGCCCAAGGTCACACAGCTGACAAGTGGCAGAGCCGGGATTCAAACCTATGCCCTCTGACTCCCAAGCCCGTGCTCTTTCCAATGAACCACACTGCTTCTACCCCAGTGCTTAGAACAGTGCTCGGCACATAGGAAGCGCTGAACAAATACCAATAGTATTTACTATGTGCAGAGCACTGTACTAAGCTCTTGGAATGTACAAATTGGCAGCAGATAGAGACAGTCCCTGCCCATTGACGGGTTTACAGTCTATTCGGGGGCGACAGACAGACAAAAACAAGAGCAATAAATAGAATCAAGGGGACGTACATCTCATTAAAACAATAACAATAAATAGAATCAAGAGGATGTACATCTCATTGACAAAATAAATAGGGTAATAAAAATATATACAAAACCAACATTATATTGTATCAAGCCCAGCGCTTAGGACAGTGCTTTGCACATAGTCAGCGCTTAACAAAAACCAACATTATTACATTGTATCCTCCGCAGCGCTTAGGACAGTGCTTTGCACATAATCAGCGCTTAACACACGCCACCATCATTATTATTATTGTTATTCCCGAGCCCCGCTTGTTCGCCGCCGGCGGTTACCCCCGCGCGCCCCCTGGTGGCTGGGGACCGTGCGGCCTGAGCGGTCTCTTCGGTCACGTGGCGGGGGTGCGGCGGGGAAGGGGGAGGCTCCCGCGTCACGTGGAGGGGGCGCGGGGGGGGGAAGGGGAGGCTGCCGCGTCACGTGGAGGGGGCGCGGCGGGGAAGGGGAGGCTGCCGCGTCACGTGGAGGGGGCGCGGCGGGAAAGGGGAGGCTGCCGCGTCACGTGACGGGGGCGCGACGGGAAAGGGGAGGCTCCCGCGTCACGTGGAGGGGGCGCGGGGGGGAAGGGGAGGCTGCCGCGTCACGTGGAGGGGGCGCGGCGGGGAAGGGGAGGCTGCCGCGTCACGTGGAGGGGGCGCGGCGGCGAAGGGGAGGCTGCCGCGTCACGTGGAGGGGGCGCGGGGGGAAGGGGAGGCTCCTGTGTCACGTGTCGGGGGCGCGGCGGGGAAGGGGAGGCTGCCGCGTCACGTGACGGGGGCGCGACGGGGATTGGAGGCTCCCGCGTCACGTGTCGGGGGGGCCCGAGCGGCGGAAGCCCCTCCCTCCGCGCGGCCTCTTTCCCGGAAGCGGCAGCGCCGCCGCCGGTCATTGTGGCTCCACGACGCGATGGCTTCAAGGTTACTTCGCGGAGCGGGGTCCGTGGTGGGCCAGGCCCTGCGGAGCCGCCTGCCGCTCCGGCTCCCGGGCCGCCAGCCCGCCCGCACCATGGCGGCCGGAGGTAGGCGGGGCGGGGGGGACCTGCAGACCGCCCACCCCGAGGGCAGGAACGGCCGCCGCCCCCACCCCCGCCCGGACCCCCCCGCCCGCCCCGGGACACCGCTTGACCTTGGGGTCCGCGGGCCCTCCAGCCCCCTTCCCCGCCCCCCAGCCATCAGGAGCAGGGACGAACCCCCCACTGTGTGCAGAACACTGTGCCGAGCACATTGCATTAGCACCCCTCACTAACGCAAGCGCTTAGCACAGTGCTCAGCACGCAGCAAGGGCTCAGAGCAGGCGATTGAGTGCGTGACCCCCGCCTGCCCTCTGGGAGTTGTGGGGATAACGGTCGATTAGACCGTGAGCCCCGCATTGGGCAGGGATGGTCTCTCTCGGTTGCAGAATTGTCCGTTCCAAGCGCTTAGTACAGTGCTCTGCACCCAGTCGGCGCTCAGCAAATACTAGTGTTGAATGTGGGGGTTGGGGAGGCCGCGGGGGTCTCAACCTGCCGTGTCTCTTGGCAGGCGGCATCCCCACCGACGAGGAGCAGGCCACCGGATTGGAGAGGGAGATCCTGATGGCGGAAAAGAAGGGATTGGTGAGCCGGGACCTGCCCTCTGTCCCTCTTCCCGGGGGCTCAAGGACACCCAGAGGCAACGGACAGTGGCTCCCCGTCGATCATGTGGCCTGAGCACCTGGGCACCACACTGTACTCGACGCCTGTGGGAATCCGACAGCGCTCGTAGACATGATCCCTAATCCCCAGGAAGCTCACGGTCCTGGGGTGGACACAGACGCTAGCAGTAGTAAATCAAGGGCTCACGGTGTGCCAAGCACTGGGGTCGTTACAAGATCATCAGGTCCCCTGTGGGGCCCAGGGTCCAAATAGGAGGGGAGGGAGCAGGCATTGAATCCCAGTTTTGCAGAGGAGGGAACTGAGGCACAAAGAAGGAAAGTCACTTGTCCCCGGTCACCTAGCGGGTGAGGGGTGGAGCTGGGATTAGAATCCAGGTCCTCCGACTCCCAGGCCCATGCTCTGTCCACTGGGCCACGCTGCTTCCCGCTAAAGTAATTTACGGCGAGGAGGAAGTAATGGAGAGCAGAGATCTGTGTATAAATGCTGCAGGGGATGGGGGCAAAGCGGGGAGTTGTGTAGGTGAGTACCCCGTGTGCTTAGGTGGGGCAGAAGGGCTGCAGTAGGAGATTACTAGGTGGGGAGATCAGAAATTGATTTCACGCGATGAGAAGCCGCATGGCTTAACGGAAAGAGCATAGGCTGGAAGCACTGTCTGCTCCTCCACTGTCTGCTAATCCAGGCCCCTCCACTTGCCTTCTGTAGGACCCTGGGCAACCCATTTAACTTCTGTGCCTCAGTTACCTCATCTGTAAAATGGGGCGTTAAGATTGTAAACCCTACATGGGACAAGAACCATGTCTAATCTGACTGTATTGTATCTACCCCGGTGCAGTACCTGACACAGTAAGTGCTGAACAAAACCATTAATACAAATAATTAGAGAAGCCCTCCTCCAGGAGATGGGCGGTTAAAAGGGATTTGAAGGCGGGATAGCTGTGATCTATCAGAAATGGGGGGAGGGAGTGGGAGCAGCCCCCACCCCCAATCTTCTGTCCTTGACACCCACCTTCACCATTCCAACTCAAGCTCCGGGTTTCCGGTCTGGCCTGCCAAAAATAGCTCCCCTCCCCTCCTTGCCTGGTACTTTAGGCCCGCATCCTACCTTTGTGAGGAAGCCTTTCCTGAGGCGAGGGCGACTGCATGGTCCCCTCCACCGGTTGGTGGGCTGGCTGGGTCCGAGGGGTCCCCGCGGGACACGGCGAGAGGCGTGCGCTGGTCCGTCAGCCTGTCTGCCTGGTGCTCTTTGCAGGACCCCTACAACCTGCTGGCCCCCAAGGGTGCCGCGGGCACGAGGGAGGAGCCCAACCTGGTCCCCTCCATCACAGACAAACGCATCGTGGGCTGCATCTGTAAGTACCGGGGTCCTGCGAGCCGGGCGGCCGCCCAGAAGGTCGGGGTCCGGGGGTCGGGAGGAGTGGTGGACTGCGGTTCTCCGTCGGGCTTCGGCCGGGCCCCGCCTCACGGCCCACTCGGTTGCTCCCCCAGTTTGGCGGGGTCGGGATCCCGGGCAGCTCCAGAGGTCCCCTCCGTGGCCGCCCCCGCCCCTCCCAACCAGGAGGCCCTTGCTGTCCCCCCCCCATCACAGGTGAGGAGGATAACAGCGCTGTCATCTGGTTCTGGCTGCACAAAGGCGAGACCCAGCGCTGCCCAAACTGCGGAACGCACTACAAACTGGTCCCCCAGCAGCTCCACCATTGAGCACCGCCCTGCCGCCGCCCCTGCCACCCCCACCGCCGTCTGCCCTGGTTCCTGGAGCGGCACCTTCTTTCTAATAAAGAGCCGGTACCACCTGGCTCCTTCTTCTCCCTCCGTCCTTGCTGCCTCCTCTCTCTCCACCTCCTCTGGCTGCGGTGCAGGCCGCCCGGTGCTCGCCTGCCCACCCCTGGGGGTGTAGGAGCAGCGGCTCTGCTCGCTTGGCCGAGGGGAGGCTGTTCCCTCTCTTTTTCCCGGTCCGCTTAATAAGAGTGCCGGCCTGGGGTTCCCTGGCCGGGACTTAAGCCTTAACGCTCTGTGCCGCCAACTGTAAGATGCGAATGAATGGAGAAGGAAAGGGGTAGGCGGGTGCAGAAGAGACGGGACCAGAGGAGCGAGGGGTAGAGGGATAAGGCTCTGGGGGAGTGAGGAGTGAGGATTGGGGCTGGGCATGCAGCACTAAGGAGAAGAGGGGTCAGTGAGCAGCCACGGGGTGCGGTGCCCTAGTCTAATGGGTGGGGTGGTGGGGCAGCGCGCCGCACAGTTCCGACCTGCTCCCTGCCTGGAAGGAGCTTAATGTCTCCAGGAGAGCCCACCAGTGCCACCGCTTAGACCACTGAGGGCCAGTTTTTATTTCACAGGTGTGAAGGAGAGGGTGGGGCTGCTCCCCCACTGTCCTGCGTGTCCTCCCACCCCCACCACTCCCGTCAGTGCTTCAGAATGGAGGGGGGAAGGGGGTTGAGTACACATACTGTGTCGTGCTGGGGAAGGAGCAAGGCCTGTTCAGCTCCCACCACGCATCCAGTCCCCCTCCTCTGCCCCACAAGCCGGGAGCACCAGGTGGGAGCAGGAAGTGTTGGGTGGGCCAGCAGGGCAAATGCCTGATGCAGTTCAACAACAGGATGGATTGAGGTAGGAGCTGGTAGCTTCTCTCTCCCCCGTCCTTCCTCCTCCGGGCCGGGCCAACTTAGCTGCTAGGGCAGACTGGTGGCCAGAAGCCCCACGCTCACGGACAAAGAGGGCGGGGACCACTCGGAGCCAAACTTTTTCCTTGGGGTTCTCTTTCCCATGCCATCCTGGACTCCGAATCGCGGCCGGGGTAGGAGGTAACAGGAAAGCAACGTGGCTTAGTGGGAAGAGTACGAACTTGGGAGTCAGAGGTCCTGGATTCTAATCCTGGCTCTGCCACCTGTCTGCTGTGTGACCTTGGGCAAGTCACTTCTCTGTGCTTCATTTACCTCATCTGTAAAATGGGACAACCTTATTACCTGTGTCTACCCCAACGCTTAGAACAGTGCTTGGCCCATAGTAAGCGCTTAAATACAATCATGATTATTACAGGGAGGCTGCCAGGAAGTGAGAAGGCGCATGCTGTAAAGGATAGAGCAGGGGCCTGCGAGTTAGAGGGTTGTGGGTTCTATTCATGGCTCCACCACTTGTCTGCTCTGTGACCTTGGACAAGTCACTTCACTTCTCTGGGCCTCAGATACCTCATCTGTAAAACGAGGATCGAGACTGGGAGCCCCGTGCGGGCCAGGGACTCGCCAACCTGATTTACTCGTATCCACCCCAGCGCTTAGTGCCTGGCAAAGAGTTAAGCGCTTCACCGATACCACTATTATTATGACGAAGCAGTCACACTCTGGGCCTTGTCCAATAATTATTACTATAATTAATTTACAAAAAGAAATACAGGCAACTGTGTTAAATTATTGTACAGGGCTGGGTGGGCGTAGTGGGGGCAGGGCTAGGCAGTGCTGGGATGTAGTCAGGCCACCACCGGCCCCAGCTCTGGTTCCTGATCGCATCGCTTCCGAGGACCAGCTGGAACGCCGCCCCCCACCCCTCCTGCCGCCCGGCAGGACCGACGGATGGACGGACGGTAGGCGTTAAGGGCTTCGAGGGAAGGATGAAATGCAGTGGGGGCCCAGCCCCTCCACGCACCTTAATGCCTTAGGGGTGGGGCAGCGGGGGCCTGTCCCTGGCCCCCCCTTTCAGGAGTGGGGAAGCAGGGGGGGGGTCCTTCTGATGCTGGTAGCAAGGGCGGGGGAAGGCTCAGAGGGAGTGGTCAACCTTAACTGTCAGGAGCATTTCAGCCTCACCCCCTGCCTGGCCCCGAGGCCTGTCCTATCTTCCAGCCCCCATCCTAGCAGGGTGTTGGAGGGAGGGGAGGGCCTGCGAGGCACCCCCTCCCTCAAAGCGGGGAGAGGGGAGAGAATCCTGGAACCTACAATCCAGGGCCTCCCCCCTCCTCTGCTGCAGCTCAGTGAGCCCACTGGCCCAGCTGGGGGTGGGGGTACCCAAGGCATGCATGGGGCACAGCTGAGGGCACCAGCGTGGACTGGAAAGGGCTAAGGGGCGCTGCCCCTTCCCCTTCCGGCCTTCCTCCTAGGGCCCTAGAAGGTCTTGCGATGGATGGCCCTGGCCCCATCCTCCTCATATTCCTTCTTGGACACCCACATCTTCTTAAAGGTGTCCAGGGAGGCCAGAATGGAGCCTCTGTGGAGGGATGGGGGGGGGGGCGGGTAAGGAACAGTCAATAACCTCCCTCCCCGACGGGGGCCGAACGGCTCGCTCCCTCCCCTTCGGTAGATGCCCCAAGCCTCACCCGATCCACGTGGAGTACAGTCGTTCCTGAGGTGCTGAGATCTAGAAGGAGCAGATGCCGTCAGGGAGGCGCCCACCACCCGCCCCCAAACCCCAGCTCGCCATCTTCCTGAATGCCCTTTGGTGAAACCCAACAGGATCCAGCTCAGGGTGGGGATGAACAAAGCGGGCAGAAGGGGAACGGGGCAAACGGGCAGTGGAAGGGCACTGTCAGCGGCAAAGGTCCCGGGCCCCAGTCTCTAACTGTTGCCCCGGGGCTCTCCTCCGACTCACCTTAATTTTGACATCCTTTGGAGACAGTTTCTTCACTTCACTCAGTAACCGATCCCCAAAGCCTGCCGGGAGCAGACAGCAGAGAGGGGCTGGGCCGGGCTGTCCTCGGGATGGGGGGTGAGGGGGAACAAACCTGTACCCCTCCCCACCCGCTCCCAGGCTCCCGTAAACCGGCCCAGTGGAGAAACAGGCCTCTTCCCACGCAACCCCAGGTCAGGCCCGGAGTCCGACCCCGCTGGGCGGGATGGTGTGGGGGAGGAACCTGTGGGGTTGCTCTGGGTCCTCTCCCGGGGCTACCTTTGAAGAGCGTTGAACCGCCCGAGAGGACGATGTTGGAAAAGAGCGTGCGGCGCAAGTCCATGTCGGACTTGTGGATGGCGAAGACGAGCACCTCGTGCAGCCCCTCACTCTCCTCCCCGACCAGGTCCGGCTGGAACAGCAACTCCGGCGCCCGGAACCTTGCCGGCCCCACCTGTGGGCCGGGACAGCGTGGCATCCGGGACCCTCCTGCTGACCGGGGAGCCCTCCCCCGGGCCGGGTCAAAGGGACGGCACGATCCCCGCCGTCGGACACCCGCCCCTCCCTCCCCGTTCCCCCGGGGTCGGCGTCCCGAGGCGGCAGAGGGCTCACTTCGAGGGTGCTGCCATCGGGCAAGGTGTACTGTGCCTTCTCCGTCTCCAGGGCCTCATCCTTCTGAGGGTTGATGGACAGGTAGCAGGTTCTCTGAGGGGGCAGGAGTGGGCTCAGGCAGGTGGGAGGGCAGGGTGCCCCTCTCCCCTCTCCCCTCTCAACTCCCCCTCGCCCTCCGGCCGCAGTCACAGTCACCTCCTTGATGGTCCGGACGACCTCAAACTCGGCCGAGGTGTGGAAGTCGGCCCCTTCCTTCCGCAGCAGGAGCCGCAGGTAGCGGGAGACGTCGCGGCCGGCAATGTCCACCCGCATGATGGCGTGGGGCATGGCAAAACCCTCGTAGATGGGCACCGCGTGGGTCACCCCGTCCCCCGAATCCAGCACCACTCCCGTCGTGCGCCCCGTTGCGTACCTGCAGCCAGAACTTCATCTCAACCACCCACCCCCAGGCCCGGGGATTCTGCCTCTCTTGGGTCTTCGGCCATCCCACCACTCCTGGCCACCCTGCCACACTGGGCCCGCCCCGGGGTGCAGGAAGGGGGAAGGGACCACGACCCCGGCTGAAAAACACCAGCAGGCCCTGGGGGGGGGCTTGGACAGATCAATGGACGAGAAGTTCAGGTTGGGTCACTGGGGATGGTCAGGGATGGAGAGGGGAGAGTCAGAGGTCTGTGCTGGGTCCCTGGGGGAGAGTCGGGGATGGAGAGGGGAGAGTCAGGGGTGATGGATGGTCCAGCCCTGAGCCTCAAACGTCTCTCGGTGACCTGAGGTGGCCATTGGAGACCAAGACTCAGGCTGGGCAGGGGGCGGTGGCTGAGCCCAGAGGGAAGGACTTGTGCTCTCATACATAAGTCAAGCTGGGGCTGCAGCTCGGGCGGGAGAGAGAAGGGCGGGCACAGACAAGCTGAGCACAGCCTGCATGGAAATGAACGGGGTGGGCACACTCACAGGCTGAGCACGGCCTGCATGGAGATGAACAGGGCCGGCACGTTGAAAGTCTCAAAGAACACCTCCGCCGCCTTCTCTCGGTTCTTGCTGGGGTTCAGCGGGGCCTCCGTCAGGAGAACGGGGTGCTGGGGGTGGGGAAAGCCTCCTCTAGCAAGAGCACCCCTCCCTCCTGCTCCCCGAACGTGACCGGCAGCATCGGCCACCCCGGCCCTCAACAGCTGCAGCGCGGGGACCCCGGTCTCTGCCCACCAGCCCCGGCTCGAGGCCCGGATTCCAGCCTGACCCCCCCCCCACAGCCTGGTGGGGAAGGGGCAGGGGGCAATCTGCAAGGGGGTGAGCCAGAAGGGGAGGGTTTAAAGGTCTCAAGCGGAGGGGACGGGGGGACTCACCTCCTCAGAGAAGGTCTGCAGCTGGTCCTTGGAGTAGACGTACTGCCAGACGCGCTCCATGTCATTCCAGTCGCGCACCACGCCGTGCTCCATGGGGTAGCGCAGAGCCAGCAGCCCCCGGTGCTCCTGGGCACAGGCCAGCCAGGGGGGAGAGGCCCAGGGTGGCACCACAGACCAGGAGGAGGAGCCCAGCCCGCCGCCGGAGGACCTGGGTTCGAGAACGGGACCAACCCAACCCAACTGGCAATGGGGGTCGGGGGCAGGGGAGGGATGCGCGGAGGGGCCACGTGAGATTTTACCTCAGCCTTCGGCCCAATGAACAGATCTCCTTCCAGCGCCCCGGCCATCACCCGCACGTGCTTCGGGCGGCCGACACTGGGGGACGGAGATGGCGGGAGAGGGCCTGGGTCAGGGTGATCGGCCCTCCTGGCCGAGAGATGGGCGGGGAGGGGGACCACGGCCAACGCGTACAGGTCAGGGAGCAGGGGGTGGGGATGGGGGGGGCTCCCCTTTGGCCGCCCCTTCCTCCCACCCCCAGCCTGGCAGGCTCTGGGAGGGGGCTGGGCTGATGGGTGTCCCCGACCCCAGCCGCGGCCCGGCTCGACCCCGCAGACCCCAATGCCCCTTGGAGCTGACTGGGCGGAAGCGGGGAACGGGAGGAGGCCGGGGTCGAGGAGCAGTGGGGACACTCACTAGTTGGGGAAGCAGTATTTGGGGATCTGGTCCCCGGCGAAGCCAGCCTTGATCACCCCGGAACCCTGCGGAGGAACACCGGGCTCAGTCTCCGAGCACGGCAGTGGAGGCCATGGGGGTTCACGGTCAGGAGCTGAGGGGGAAGGCACGGGCTGAAGTTGGGCCTCCCCCTGCCCTCTCCCGGGTGGGAATCGCTCTGAGGAGGCAGGGTGGCCTAGAGAAGCAGCGTGGCTTAGTGGAAAGAGCCTGGGCTTGGGACTCAGAGGGCGTGGGTTCTAATCCCGGCTCCGCCACTTGTCTGCTGTGTGACCTTGGGCAAGTCACTTCACTTCTCTGGGCCTCAGTGACCACATCTGTGAAAATGGGGATTAAAAAAAAAAGATGTGAGCCCCACGTGGGACAATCGGATTATCCCGTATCTACCCCGGCGCTTAGAACAGTGCTCTGCACAGAGTAAGCGCTTAACAAATACCATAATTATTTTAGAGAAGCAGCGTGGCTCAATGGAAAGAGCCCGGGCTTGGGAGTCAGAGGTCGTGGGTTCTAATCCCAGCTCCGCCATTTGTCAGCTGTGTGACTTTGGGCAAGTCACTTCACTTCACTCATCTGTAAAATGGGGATGAAGTCCGTCACCCTGATTACCTTGTACTACCCCAGCGCTTAGAACAGTGCTCTGCACATAGTAAGCGCTTAAGAAATACCAACGTGGTTATTATTATTAGGGGCGGAGCACGGGGCAGGGAGGAGGATGCCCCAGGTCTTAGTCCTCAGCCTGCTGAGTGGCCCTGCCAGTCCACCACCTCTCTGGGCCTCAGTTTCCTCCTCCGTCCACTGCGAAGGAGCCGCCTGCCCTCCCTCCCTTCGAGTGTGTCCGCCCCGCGTGGGACGGGGGCCGCGTCCGAGCTAACCGTCTTGCAGACACTTCACCAACAGCACCCCCGGGATTATTTCCGGGGAAGCGGTTTCCGAGGCGTGCGGGGGGACGGGGCAGGCCGGCGGGGCTGACGTTGCCCCCCGGATGGGAGGTCCCGAGCAGCAGGGAGCCCCCTCCCCCCCCGGGAGCCCGACGAGGCCCCGCCCGATGCCGCCCCCGCCCCGGGTCCGCCGCCGTTCGGCCCAAGATCGTCCATCCCAAGCGCTCAGTCCAGTGCTCTGCACCTAGTAGGCGCTCAATAAATACTAATGAATGAATGGGGATGCCTCCGGGGCGCCCTCCGGGATGCCCCCTGGATGTGTCCGCGCTGCGCCCGCTCTCCGGGGGCTGCTGAGCGTCCGTCCCTCCCCCGGCCTCGGGCCTCACGTTGTCGATGACCACGGGCTGGTTGGCGATGATGTCGTAGGACTCCATGGCGGGACGTGACAGCGCCGGGCAGGGCCGGGAAAGGCCGAGGGGGGCGGCAGCGAGGCGGGACTCCAGCCCAGGCCCCGCCCCCTGGCCCCGCCAGCCTATCGCGGGCCTCGGCTGCCGCCGGGGCCCCGCCCCTCCCCTCCGGCGACCAATGGCCGGCCGGCGCGGGGCGGAGTGACGGGCCCCGGCTCCCTAGCGACGGGGGAGGGGGGCCGCCCTCTGAGCGCGGGCCCCCGGCGACGGCGCCACCAATGGGATGGGGCCCTGGCCGCGGGACTGTCCAATCCGGGCGGGCGGCGCCGCCGCGGCTGACGTCATCGCTCCGGCCTTAAAGGGGCCCTGCCCCAACGGCATTCATTCATTCAACCCTATTTATTGAGCGCTTACTCTGTGCAGAGCACTGTGCGAAGCGCTGGGAAGGTAATAATACTAATAATAATAATGTTGGTATTTGTTAAGCACTTACTATGTGCAGAGCACTTTTCTAAGCGCTGGGGGAGATACAGGGTCACCAGGCGGCCCCACGGTGGATCCCCATTTTACAGAGGCGGCAACTGGGGCCCAGAGAAGTGAAGTGACTTGCCCACAGTCACACAGCTGACAAGTGGCAGAGCTGGGAATCGAACCCATGACCTCTGACTTCGAAGCCCAGGCTCTTTCCACTGAGCCAAATGTACAATTCGGCAACAGAGAGAGACCATCCCCGCCCAATAATGTTGGTATTTGTTAAGCGCTTACTCTGTGCAGAGCACTGTACGAAGCGCTAGGAATGTACAATTCGGCAACAGGTAGAGACCATCCCGCCCAATAATGTTGGTATTTGTTAAGCGCTTACTCTGTGCACAGCACTGTACGAAGCGCTAGGAATGTACAGTTCGGCAAGAGGTAGAGACCATCCCGCTCAATAATGTTGGTATTTGTTAAGCGCTTACTCTGTGCACAGCACTGTACGAAGCGCTAGGAATGTACAGTTCGGCAACAGGTAGAGACCATCCCCGCCCAATAATGTTGGTATTTGTTAAGCGCTTACTCTGTGCAGAGCACTGTGCGAAGCGCTAGGAATGTACAGTTCGGCAACAGGTAGAGACCATCCCCGCCCAATAATGTTGGTATTTGTTAAGCGCTTACTCTGTGCAGAGCACTGTACGAAGCGCTAGGAATGTACAGTTCGGCAACAGGTAGAGACCATCCCGCTCAATAATGTTGGTATTTGTTAAGCGCTTACTCTGTGCACAGCACTGTACGAAGCGCTAGGAATGTACAGTTCGGCAACAGGTAGAGACCATCCCCGCCCAATAATGTTGGTATTTGTTAAGCGCTTACTCTGTGCAGAGCACTGTGCGAAGCGCTAGGAATGTACAGTTCGGCAACAGGTAGAGACCATCCCCGCCCAATAATGTTGGTATTTGTTAAGCGCTTACTCTGTGCAGAGCACTGTACGAAGCGCTAGGAATGTACAGTTCGGCAACAGGTTGAGACCATCCCGCTCAATAATGTTGGTATTTGTTAAGCGCTTACTCTGTGCACAGCACTGTACGAAGCGCTAGGAATGTACAGTTCGGCAACAGGTAGAGACCATCCCGCGCAATAATGTTGGTATTTGTTAAGCGCTTACTCTGTGCAGAGCACTGTGCGAAGCGCTAGGAATGTACAGTTCGGCAACAGGTAGAGACCATCCCCGCCCAATAATGTTGGTATTTGTTAAGCGCTTACTCTGTGCACAGCACTGTACGAAGCGCTAGGAATGTACAGTTCGGCAACAGGTAGAGACCATCCCCGCCCAATAATGTTGGTATTTGTTAAGCACTTACTATGTGCCGAACACCGTTCTAAACGCTGGGGTAGAGACAGGGTCATCAGATGGTCCCAGGTGAGGCTCACAGTCTTCATCCCCATTTTCCAGTTGAGGTCACTGAGGCAGAGAATAATAATAATGTTGGTATTTGTTAAGTGTGTACTATGTGCCGAGCACTGTTCTAAGTGCTGGGGTAGAGAGAGGGTCATCAGGTGGTCCCACATGAGGGCTCACAGTCTTCATCCCCATTTTCCAGATGAGGTCACTGAGGCCCAGAGAAGTGAAGTGACTTGCCCCAAGTCACGCAGCTGACAGGCGGCGGAGCTGGGATTAGAACCCATGACCTTTGACTCCTAAGCCCAGGTTCTTTCCACTGAGCCACGCTGCTTCTAGTAAGCAGTAAGGGATGTTCCCTTCCTCCGATGAAGACCCTTAACAGGCTTCCAAATAATTAATAAGGATAATTCTGGTTTTCATTAAGTGCTTAGTAACGTGCCAAGCACTTGACCAAGCCCCGGAGTTGATAGACTATAAATACATCAGGTGTGATAATAATAATAATGTTGGTATTTGTTAAGCGCTTACTATGTGCAGAGCACTGTTCTAAGCGCTGGGGTAGACACAGGGGAATCAGGTCATCCCATGTCTTAATCCCCATTTTACAGATGAGGTAACTGAGGCACAGAGAAGTTAAGTGACTTGCCCACAGTCACACAGTTGAGAAGTGGCAGAGCTGGGATTCGAACTCATGACCTCTGACTCCAAAGCCCGAGCTCTTTCCACTGAGCCACGCTGCTTAGAACATCCCTGTCCCATTTGGGACTTGCAGTCTGCGAGGGAGGGAGAGGAGGTTTACAAATGAGGCAACTGAGGGACCAAGAAGTTAAGTGACCTGCCCCAGGTCAGGTGACAGGCAAGAGACAGAGCTGGAATTAGAACCCAGGTCCTCTAAGTCTCAGTCCTGGGCTCTTTCCACTAGGCTACTCTGTTTCCTCCAGGGAGAACCCCAGATTTAAAAAAAAAACACCAAAAAACAAATAAACTCACTTTTTAAACCCAACCCTTCCTATTTCAAATATGGGACTTTCAGGCCTCAACAACCTTCCTAACATTAACCCTTTTTGTTTTACTCTAGAGTTTTGTGTTTGATGCCTTTTACCCAAACATAAACAGCCTAATTTTACAAGTAAAAAACCAAAATAACCTAAGGCAATGCCAATATCAATCAGTGGTATTTACTATAAAAATAATAATTATGGTATTGGTTAAGTGCATACTATGTGCCAGGCACTGTACTAAGCGCTGGGGAGGATACAAGCAAATCGGGTTGAACGCAGTCCCTGTGCCACGTGGGGCTCAGTCTCGATCCCCATTTTCCAGATGAGGTAACTGAGGCCCAGAGAAGTTAAGTGACTTGCCCAAGATCACATAGCGGATACGTGTCAGTGTCAGGATTAGAACCCAGGTTCTTCTGATTCTCAGGTCCATGCTCTATCCACTATGCCATTCAGCTAAGCATTTGGGAGAGTACAACACAACAGAGTTGATAGGCACATTCCCTGCCCACAATGAGCTTACATTCTAGAAGGGGAGAGAGACATTAATATAAATTTCGGACATGTACATAAGTGCTGTGGGGCTGAGGGTGGGGTGGCTATCAAGTCCTTAAAGGGGACAGATCCGAGTGCCCGGGCAATGCAGAAGAGGGAGGAAGTAGGGGAGATGAGGGTTTAGTCAGGGAGGGCCTCTTGGAGGAGATGTGCCTTCAATATGGCTTTGAGGTGGGGAGAATGGTGGTCTGCTTTAAATGAAGGGGCAGGGAGTGGCCAGAGGCAAGAGACAGGATGCGGGCAAGGGATCGGTGGCGAGATAATAATAATTATGGTAGGTGGGTTGAGGTGAAGCTTGTAGCTTAGTGTTGGAGGAGTGAGGTGTGTGCGCTGGGTTACAGTAGGAAATCAACAAGGTAAGGTAGGAAGGGGGCGGCGAGCTGACTGAGTCCTTAAAAGCTGACTACAGAGTGTCCGTTAGATGGACGTGGATGGGCAATCCCTGGAGTTTCCTGAGGAACGGGGAGACGTGAACTGAACTTTTTTTTAGAAAAATGATTCAGGCAGCAGAATGAAGTAAGGTTTGGAGTGGAGAAACAGGAAGCAGGGAGGGCAGCGAGGAAGCTCCTGCAGTAATCAAGGGGGGATACGATCCGTGCTTGGGTCCCTGTAGCAGTTTGAAGAGGAAAAGGCGAATTCTGGAGATGCTGTGAAGGTGGAACCGACAGAATTTGGTGATAGATTGAATATGTGGGTCGAAGGAGAAAGGTGAGTCAAGGATAATGCCAAAGTTAAGGGCTTGTGAGACAGGGAGAATGGTGGTACTGTCTACAAAGATGGGAATGATAAGGGGAGGGCAGAGTTTGAGTGGGAAAATGAGGAGTTCTGTTTTGGACATGTTAAATTTGAGGTGTCAGCGGGACATCCAAGTAGAGATGTTCTGAAGGCAGGAGAAGCGAAACTGCAGAGAAGGAGGGATCGCGGCCGGATTTGGGAATCATCTAGGTAAAGATGATGGTAGCTGAAGCCACGGAAGCAAATGAGTTCTCCGAGGGTGTGGGGGTAGATAGAGAAGAGAAGGCGACCCAAAACTGAGCTTCGAGGGACTCATAGTGATAGGGCGGGAGGCAGAAGAGGAGCCCACAAAGAGACTGAGAATGAGCGGCCAGAGAGATAGGAGGAGAACCAGGAGAGGACAGGGTCAAGGTGAGGTAATACTTCCAGAAGAAGGGGGTGGTCCACATTGCTGAAGGCTGCTGACAGTTCGAGGAGGATTAGGATGGAGTAGAGGCTGTTGGATTCCATTTGGCAAGAAAAAGGTCACTGGTGACCTTAGAGTGGGTAGTGTCCCTATAGTGGAGGGGTGGATGCCAGCCTGAAGAGGGTCAAGGACAGAACAGGCACACAGCCCTGCAGGTTTGGGGTATTCATACTTAAAAATATAGGGGTCAGAATTGGGCCTGCATACACTGTAAAGAAAAAAAAACCCCAACAACAAAAAACCACCATGGGATTTACATCCCCACAATAGTCTAAATTGAGAGTCTCCTGTGAACAGAGCACTGTACTAAACACCTGGGAGTGTAGGAGAGACTTAGTAGACATGATCCCTACTCTCAAGGAACTTACAGCCTAATGGAGGGAAGACAGACAGACGCAAGCCAGTCACGAATAGCTGGATAAAAAACCAGCAGGCCTGCACCAGTATGGAAGGTTGGATGATACACAGAGGAGTTCTGGCCACCTGTGCCTCCTCCTCTGGGACTCTACTGCTTCCCTGTGATCCTCACTTGCTCTGAGGTAGTTAGTACAGTGCTCTGCACCAGTAAATGCTCAATAAATACCACTGACTGAAGCAGGGAGCTGAGAAACAGCATGGCCCAGTGGAAAGAGCACGGGACTGTGAGATCGCAGGACCTGGGTCCTATTCCCAGCTCTGCCACTTATCTGATGTGTGACCTTGGGGAAGTCACTTCACTTCTCTGTGCCTCAGTTTCCTCATCTCTAAAATGGGGATTAAGACTGCGAGCACCATGTGGGATGGGGACTGTGTCCAATGAATGCATGAATGAACCTGCTTATCTTGTATCTGCCCCAGCGCTAAGTACAGTGCCTGGCACATAGTAAGTGCTTAACAAATGCTATTATTATTAATATTATTATTATGTAGGCAGGGCATAGACCGCTGCCTCAAAGAGTCACAAGGGGGCACCAGACTGGTGTCTACGGGGAGCCCTCCAGGCCTTGTGGACAGGAGTTTGGCAGGGGGAATGGTCACCCTTTTGGCTTCCACCTTTGCTTATCTACAGCTGCCTGCCGGGCTTAGCCACCCTTTACCCTCCGAGGGCTCGTCTCAGCCTGGGATGAGGTGGCAGAGGCGTGGATGGGAAGAGAGGCTGCTGGGATGAGAAGTGCTCGGCTTGCCGCAAGCCGGGCCCCTCCAGCTGCCTCGGGAACTCGGGTCCCCCCGACCCCACCAGAGTCAGAGGAGACATGAAGAAGGGGGGGGCCTCTGCCCAGAGCTGACTCCACCAGAAGCTACTTCTGTAGCTCCTAGCTCTCCTCTCAAGACGCTTTCCATCTTTCCCGGTTGGGTCTCAGCCGAAGGCTGGGGAGACCAGGTGGATGCAAATCCCTCGGGCTGGGGGTAGGGAGGGGGCAAGCTCTGGAGCTGAGCATGTCCCTCACCGCTGCCTCTGCCGCTGCCAAGGGCTCAGCCTGCTGTCCGGCGGCTCTACGTGAATGGTTGTCCATCCAGCTCTACATAAACAGAAACTCCTCCCCATCGGCTTTAAAGCACTCCATCATCTTACCCCCTCCTACCTCACCTCGCTGATCTTCTACTACAACCCAGCCCACACACTTCACTCATCAAATGCCGTCCAATTCACTGTATTTTTATGTCATCTACCTTGACATCGACCCCTTGCCCACGTTCTCTCTCTGGCCTGGAACTCCGTCCCCCTCCATATCCGACAGTCCACCACTCTCCCCACCTTCAAAGTCTTATTAAAACCACATCTCCTCCAAGAGGCCTTCCCCGGCTAAGCCTTCATCTCCCCTACTTCCTCTCCCTTCTGTAATAATAATGTTGGTATTTGTTAAGCGCTTACTATGTGCAGAGCACCGTTCTAAGCGCTGGGGTAGATACAGGGTCATCAGGTTGTCCCACGTGAGGCTCACAGTCTTAATCCCCATTTTACAGATGAGGTGGCTGAGGCAGAGAGGTTAAGTGACTTGCCCACTGACAAGTGGCAGAGCCGGGATTCGAACCCATGACCTCTGTCTATATCCTCTCGGCACTTGGATCTGTCCCCTTTAAGCACTTGCTATTCACCTCACCATCTCCCCGGCAAGGCACTTACGTTCGTATCTGTAATTTATGTTAATGTCTCTCTCTCCCTCTAGACTGTAAAATTCCCGATGGGCAGAGAACATGTCTACCAACTGTGTTGTAGTGTATTCTTCCAAGCACTTAGTACAGTGTTCTGCCTACGGTCAGCACTCAATAAATACTACTGATTGATAGATACTATTGATGGATTGATAAGGGGAAGGATGATTTGCCTTTTGCCGCTGCTGCGATGGTGGAGAGAGCTGTGGGGGGGTGGGGAACGACTGCTAACTGGATGCCCTTCGGGACTCTGCTCCTCTAATTGAGGAGGGGAAGATGAGGGGGGGAGGTTAACCTCCTCCCACCCACCCCCACCCGACTCCACCTGCCACGCAGGGTGGCTCTGTTTTGATCCAAAGTCTCCAAGGAGGTGAGATACTTCCTTCTAGCAGCAGGTTTGAGGCGCTGCATCGCAGAGATCGACCAACGGCTAAACAGGTCTGCCCTTGGCATGTATTAATAATAACAATAATGACATTTGTTAAGCGCTTACTATGTGCAAAGCACCGTTCTAAGCACTGGGGAGGCTACAAGGTGATTAGGTTGTCCCTCGTGGGGCTCACAGTCTTCATCCCCATTTTACAAATGAGGAAACGGAGGCACAGAGAAGTTAAGTGACTTGCCCAAAGTCACACAGCTGACAAGCGGCTGAGCGGGGATTTGAACCCATGACTTCTGACTCCCAAGCCCATGCTCCTTCCACTCTGTTAAGCGCTTACTGTGTGCCAAGCACTGAGCACCTCCGGACAGAAAGGCACGTCACTCGTACCCAGTTCTTCCACATAGCTGTTGAGGAATTAGCAAACGTCTTCCCGACACCGTGCGTCTTCCCGGATGGAACGGGGAGTCTCTGTTGGATTTCGAGCTCCCCAGAGGCACAAGGGACCATGTCTAATTCCCACCCGGGGAATTTTCTCCCAGTGCTTAGTACAGCGCTCTGCACACAGTAAGTGCTTAATAAATACTATTACTACAGTGTGCATGGATTTGGCATCAATCGGTTTATTAGTCAATCTGTCTCATCTTAAAGGGAGAGGGTGGGGTGAATATCAAGTGCTTAAAGGGGACAGACCCAAGTGCAGAGGGGAGAGGGAGTAGGGAAGATGAGGGCTGAACCAGGGAAGACCTGTTGGAGGAGATGTGGTTTTAATATGGCTTTGAAGGTGGGGACAGTAGCGGTCTGTCAGATATGTAGGGGGAGGGACTATTTATTGAGCACTTACTGCACAAAGAGAACCGTACTGAGCGCTTCGGAGAATACAGCAGAGTTGGTAGAAACGCACCCCGGTCACAAGAGAGGTCCCGGTCACAAGAGAGGTCCAGGAGCACGAGGGACAAAGGTTTCCATCATGCAGGGCTCTTCGAGCATTCTCTAAGGGCTACAGGTATTGAACGAGTCTATATCGTTGTCCTTCATGTTTTCTTTTTTTATGAAACTCGCCAAGCGCTTACTATGCGGTAGGCACTGTACTAGGAGCTAGGGTAGATACAAGCAGGTCAGGTTAGACAGAGTTCATGTCCCACCGGGGCTCACAGTCTTAATCCCCACTTTACAGATGAGGCAACTGAGGCACAGAGATGTTAAGAGACTTGTCCACAGTCACACAGCAGATGTGGTAGAGCCAGGGTTAGACTTCAGTTCCCTCATCTGTAAAATGGGGATGAAGACTGTGAGCCCCACGTGGGACAACCTGATTCCCCTATGTCTACCCCAGCGCTTAGAACAGTGCTCGGCACATAGTAAGCGCTTAACAAATACCAACATTATTATTATTATTACTTCAGGGCCTCTGACTCCCAGGCCTGGGCTCTTTCCACTAGGCCACACGCCTTTCGGCAAAAACAACACTCAGATAGTGGAACCCGAACTGTGGACGCCAAGTTCACTGAAGGGCATTCTGAACACCCGTGGGTGATGTTTCCTAGCTCCTTCCCGCCATAGATGAGCACTGCACCCCGAAGGGAGGCAGAGGGGCCTGCCGGAAAAAGCACCGCTCTGAGTGAGGACACCCTGGCTCTGGGATCTTGAACCAGTTGCTTCTCTTCTCTGGGTTTCGGTGTCCCCTTCATCTGTAAAATGGGGATGAGACGCCTGCCCTCTACCTCCCCAGGGGCCGGGGGGACGACGACATGGATTGCAATCGGTTCGATTATATTGAATCTACCCCAGCTTTTAGCACAGTGCTCTGCGCCTAACGGGAAGCACTTAATCACTAATGTCACTACCACAGCCGGCCAGACACATAAGCGCACTGCTGTCTCATCTTAAAGAGCCCAAGGGCAGGGCTTGGGGAGAGAAGGGAGAGGATGTCCTTCCACTAGCAGGAGGCTGGGCGGGGCCTAGTGATGAGGGTTTAGGACCCAGCTCTGCCACTTGCCCCTGCGTGACCTTGAGCCAGTCACTTCACTTCTCCCAGCCTCAGGTTCCTCATCTGTAAAATGGAGATTTAATACCCGTCCTCCTTCCCCGCTAAGACCGTGAGCCCCACAGGGGACTGGGACTGCATCTGACCCAATCAGTTCGTATCTACCCCACGCTTAGTCTAGAGCCTGGCACAGAGCACTTAATGAATGCCTTAATAATAGGACATGTGTGTGTGGCTGTTTTGCAGTTCTGGCCCCCCTGAAGCCCCCGGGCCGCCCCCAGTGTCTATTGCGAGGTGGTTGGCAGGAGATAACAGGTGCGGCCCATGGTTCTGGAACAGAAGGTCTTTGTGAGGCTCTGCCCGTGCCCCCTGCCCCCAGGCCCTCCCCCGTTTTCTAGGCGGCCATGGAGTAGGCTACTACTGCCAGAGGTTTTTCTCAGTGGCCACTGAGTGAAGCTACTACCTCCACAGGGATTTTTTTCGGGGGGTGAGAAAATGCTGGTGCTGTCTGAATGAGAGAAAGACATTTTGACTGTACTCACTTTATCGCGAGCTCATCTGTCCCGCTGTCGGGCCCTTGCCCTCATCTTCCCTCTGGCCTGGAATGCCCTCTCCTCTCATATCCTCTCATATTGAGAAGCAGCGTGGCACAGTGGAAAGAGCACGGGCTTTGGAGTCAGGGCTCATGAGTTCGAATCCCAGCTCTGCCCCTTGTCAGCTGTGTGACTGTGGGCAAGTCACTTAACTTCTCTGTGCCTCAGTTCCCTCATCTGTAAAATGGGGATTAAGACTGTGAACCCCACGTGGGACAACCTGATTCCCCTGTGTTTACCCCAGCGCTTAGAACAGTGCTCGGCACATAGTAAGCGCTTAACAAATACCAACATTATTATATCCGACAGACTGCTACTTTCCCCACCTTCTAAGCCCTTCTAAAATCCCATCTCCTCCAGAAGGCCTTCCCTGACTAACCCATTCCCCCACCCTCCCCTCTATGTCACCTCTGCACCTGGATCCGCACCTCTGAAGCCCCTCATATTCACCCTATTCCCAGCCCCACAGTGCCTAGGTCCAGATCCTTATATTTTCCCATTTCCCTTATCTGTACTTGATTTTAATAGCTGCCGTCCCTTCTAGACTGCAAGCTCCTTGTGAACAGGCATCCTCTCTAGCAACTCCACTGTACCGGTCTCTCCCTCGTGCTCGGTACAGCACCGTGCACACAGTAAGCGCTCGGAAAGTACACTGATTGACTGACCGTGCCCAGGACCTCAGTTCCAACTGAGAGACGTCTCCCATCGCTGCTGTCAACACGGGATGCCTAGAACTGGGCAAAGGAGCGCTAGGCATAATCAGACGTGTTTAGCAACGGCCTAGTGGGTGCTGAGTACTCTACTAAGGGCTTGGGAAAGCGCCACAGATGGCAATGACCTCCGAGCCCCCGAGTGCAGGGAGGAACTCCCTTTTGTTTCTAAAACGGCGACTGGGCGTCTCGGCGTCGCTCTGAGATTCGGTCTCCAAGGCGGCCATTAACCTCATGGGCTCTGAGTTAGCAGGCTACACCTGGACTGGTTAGACAAGAATCAATCCAAGATCAAAGACCTTCTGGCAGCAAATCAAGGAATGTGTCAGCCACACCTTAAATCGCCTCATGCCTGACAAATGGGATCCGTCTGGAAGCCAAACGGCACACAGAGTACAAGTTCAGGAACACGTCTTCTTCGTGACCTTGGGCGAGTCACTTCACTTCTCTGTGACTTGGTTACCTCATCTGAAAAATGGAGATTGAGACGTGAGCCCCAGGTGGGACTGGTACTGGGTCCAACCTGATTTTTCTATCTATCCCAGCTCTTAGCACAGTGCCTGGCACATAGCGAGTGCTTAACAAAAACACAATTACTATTATTACGTTCCTTGCGGGCAGGGAAGGTCTAACTTCTTTCATTAGACCGTAAGCTTGGCGAAGGCAGGTTTCAGGTTTTCCAACTCCTGCATTCTCCCAAGCTTTTAGTAATAACTGTGGTCATTGTTAAGTGCTCACTAGGTGCCAGGCACTGTTTTAAGCACTGGGGTAGATACTAGATAATCGGGTTGGACATAGTCCCTGTCCCACAGAGGGCTCACAGTCTTAAACTCCATTTTACAGATGAGGTAACTGAGGCACAGAGAAGTGAAGTGACTTGCCCAAGGTCACAGAGGAGCCGGAATTAGAACCCAAGTCCTTCTGACTCCCAAGCCTGTGCTCTATCCACTAGGCCTTGCTGCTTTACTCTCAGCACTCAGAAGGTGCTGAAAACTGTACTCAAGACTGTAAGCTCGTTGGGAGCAGGCAACACATCTTTCAATTCTGTTAAACTGTCCTAAGCACTTAGTACAGTGCTCGTCTCACAGAAAGCGCTCAATAAATACGATTGATTGAGTGACTGACAGAAGAAACCCCACCTCCTCCTCCTAAATTCCCTACCATTCATTCATTCAATCATATTTATTGAGCACTTACTGTGTGCAAAGCACTGTACTAGGCGCTTGGGAGTGTACAGTATAACGACAGACACATTCCTGCCCACAACAAGCTCACAGTCTAGAGAGGTCATAACCTCCCCACCTACCACCTCAAGATTTCAGTATAGACCCACCACATATGCTGTTCTGTTAAAGCATTTACTCATCTACATATCCAACTTTCTATTCTCATTCTCCTCCTCCCTGAGATGTACTCTGTGCCTGTCTCCCCAACTAAACTGTAAGCTCACTGAGGGCAGGGATCTGATCTCCTATACTTACTGAAATTTCGATTCAGTTCTCTGCAGACAGAAGGAGCGCAAGACATATTATTTATTAGACAATAATAACGATTATGGTATTTGTTGAGCGCTTACTATGTGCCAGACATTGTACTAAGATATAACCAAATCAGGTTGGACACAGTCCCTGTCCCCTATGGGGCTCAAAATCTCAATCCCCATTTTCCACATGAGGGCATCGAGACTCAGAGAAGTGAAGTGAGTTGCCCACGGTCACGCAGCAGACAAGCGACAGAGCCGGGAGTTGAACCCATGACCTTCTGATTCTCAGGCCTGGGCTCTACCCACTATGCTACGCTGAATAAAACGCCACTCCGGGCAGAGCCTCCTCTGAGTAAAGCCTAATAATAACTGGCAGTTGCTAAGCACTTACTATGGACCAAGCATTGTCCTAAGCTCCTGGGGTAGATACCGACAATCGGGTCAGACACAGCACCTGTCCCATATGTGGTTCCAAGTCTAAGAGGGAGGGATAACGGGTATTCATTCCCCATATTACAGATGAGGGAACGAAGGCCTAGAGAAACTGGGTGACTTGCCCAAAGTCAGAGGGCAGACAGGTGGTGGAGTGAGGATTAGAACCCAGGCCCTTTGACTCCAAGACCCGGGGGCTTTCCACGAGGTCACGCTGCTTCTCAAGAACCATACTATTGCGGGCTCTCGTTATATCCCGGCTAGACTACTGTGTCAGCCTTCTCTCTGACCTCCCTTCCTCCTCTCTCGCCCCGCTCCGGTCTATTCTTCACTCCGCTGCCCGGCTCATCTTCCTGCAGAAACGATCTGGGCATGTCACTCCCCTTCTTAAACAACTCCAGTGGTTGCCTATCGACCTCCGCTCCAAACAAAAACTCCTCACTCTAGGCTTCGAGGCTCTCCATCACCTTGCCCCTTCCTACCTCTCCTCCCTTCTCTCCTTCTACCGCCCACCCCGCACGCTCCGCTCCTCTGCCGCCCACCTCCTCGCCGTCCCTCGGTCTCGCCTATCCCGCCGTCGACCCCTGGGTCACGTCCTCCCGCGGTCCCGGAACGCCCTCCCTCCTCACCTCCGCCAAACTGATTCTCTTTCCCTCTTCAAAACCTTACTTAAAAATCACCTCCTCCAAGAGGCCTTCCCAGACTGAGCTCCTCTTCCCCCTCTACTCCCTCTGCCATCCCCCCTTTACCTCTCCGCAGCTAAAGCCTCATTTTCCCCTTTTCCCTCTGCTCCTCCACCTCTCCCTTCCCTTCCCCACAGCACTGTACTCGTCCGCTCAACTGTATATATTTTCGTTACCCTATTTATTTTGTTAATGAATTGTACATCGCCTTGATTCTATTTAGTTGCCATTGTTTTTACGAGATGTTCTTCCCCTGGACGCTGTTTAGTGCCATTGTTCTTGTCTGTCCGTCTCCCCCGATTAGACTGTAAGCCCGTCAAACGGCAGGGACTGTCTCTATCTGTTGCCGACTTGTTCATCCCAAGCGCTTAGTACAGTGCTCTGCACATAGTAAGCGCTCAATAAATACTATTGAATGAATGAATGAATGAACCATCTCGACCACAATTTCAATCAGCCAATCGATCGTCTCAATCAACCGACCCAGGAGCCCTGGACCCCGGACTCTCTCGATGGCTTCGCGCAGCCTCCTCTCTACACCAGGGACGCCATGGTTGAAGATCCCCTGCCCGGCTGAGCCGATCAGTGGATGACCCTGGAAGGCCCCCGACATGGATGAGGAGCCCGGGAGCACCGGGACTTGGGGGAGTCGGGGCAGAGTTTCCGGAGGGTGAAGACGGTGGACCGGCAGGGAGTTGTGGGGAGGAGGAAGAAACGGGATGGGGAGACAAAACATTTGGAACCGTAGTAACAGGTTCTAAAGTCCGGGGAAACCGGAGAGGTGAAGGAGACGAGAAGGGGCGGCTGCACCACAGCTGAGGGGAGGGAAGGGGGTGGGTGGGAATGGGAAACCTGTCGTCCACAGCAACTGGGGAGGGGGGAAGACGGGGGTTGTGGGGGAGCAGGGCGGGCAGGGCCATCCCACCAGACGAGCATTTTCTGCCTGGCGACAGCTGGACAGAATTGAGTTTGACAACTGTGATCTTGGGCACCTGGCGACTCGCATTCAGCTGTCGGGGGTGGAATGTGGGGCCCCTGGAGAAGACTGAGCAGGGGCCTCCCCTCCCTCGCCCCCTCCCAGATCGAGCCCCCCGAGGGGCCCAAACAAGGGTCCGAGGCACAGGCTGCTGCCACTCTCTGGCCAACCTCCCACCTCCCCCGACGTCGAGGAGTCCTGCGCCGGGGGACTGAGCCCGCCGGCCAGCGGAGCCATGGGGAGAGACCCCAATGATCGCAAACCCTCAGCTTCCCCGTGAGGAGGCTCTGAAGCCCTGAACTCCAGCGTCAAGTGAGCGCTTAATAAATACCCTCGATTAATTGATTTTGTTGGATTTAACACTGGCTGATCCCCCAGGGGGATTTCCAATAAATCAGTAGCGTTTTTTGAGCACGGTACTAAGCACATGGGAGAGTACAAAACAAAAAATCTCCACTTGGATGTCCTGCGGACACCTCAAAATTAACACGTCCAAAACAGAACTGCTCATCTTCTCGCTTAAACCCCCCCATCCCCACCCTGATTTTCCCGTCACAGTAGACAGCACCATCATCCTTTCTGTCTCGCAAGCCCTCAACCTTGGCGGTATCCTTGACTCACCTCTCTCATTCAACCCACACATTCAATCTCTCATAAATCCCATCGATTCAAACTTCAGGACATCGCTAAAATCCGCCCTTTCCGCTCCATTCAAACTGCCACCATGGTAATCGAAGAGCACAATGATCCTCTTCTGCCTTGATTACTGCATCAGCCTCCTTGCTGACACATCCCTGCCTCCTGTCTCTCCCCACTCCAGTCCATACCACACTCTGCTGCTTGGGTCATTCTTCTACAGAAAGGTTCATGCCACGTTTCCCCACTCCTCAAAAACCTCCAGTGGTTGTCCATCCAACTCCACATCAAACAGAAACTTCTTGTCATCGGCTTTAAAGCAGGCAGTCACCTTGCCCCCACCTACCTCACCTCGCTGCTCTCCTACTACACCCCAGTCGGCACATTTCGCTCCTCTAATGCCAACCTACTCACCGTCCCACAATCTCGTCTACCTTGCCGCCGACCTCTCGCCCACATCCTGCCTTTGATCTGGAATGTCGTCCCTCTTCATATCTGACAGACAATTACTCCCACGACCTTCAAAGCCTTACCAAAGGCCCATCTCCTCCAAACGGCCTTCCTTGACTAAGCCCTTCTTTCCTCTTCTCCCGCTCCCTTCTCCATCGCCCTGACTTGCTCTCTTTATTCATCCTCACCCCACAGCACTTATGCATATATCTGTAATTTATTTATTTCTATTAACGTCGATGTGGGCAGGGTATGTGTCTACTAACTCTGTTGTACTGTATTCTCCTGAGTGCTTAGTACAGTGCTCTGCATACAGTAAGTGCTTGATAAAGCCGATCATTTGATGGATTACAATAAAATCGGTCGCTCTTATCCTTGTCCTGTAGGAGCCTACAGACCAGCGGATCAAGCAGTCTGTATTGAGCCCCTGCTGGGTTCAGGGCAGTGCACTAAGGATTTGGGAGAGGGCAACCAAGCTAGTAGACATGATCCCCACCACCAAGGAGCTAGCAGTTTAGCCGGGGAGACAGGCGCAGAAATAAAATTACAGGCAGGAAGAAGAAGGAAAGAGAGAACTGAATATGAATTAGTGCCTAAGTAATAGGGAATGGAAGACACTGTATACGCATAAGGGTTTGGGGAGGGCATGAGTGCTTAGAATTCACAGGAGTCCTCAGTACAGTGCTCTGCATGCAGTAAGCGCTCATTATCGCGGTTTGAGATGTGCAGAAATAGCAGTTAGGGGGCAAACGCAGGTTGGCCAGAACCATAGGGCAAGAGACTCATCTCTTTCAGGGGACCCCATCTCCCCTCCCTGATCATATGCCATAACTACAGGCTAGCTGACTAACGATAGTCTCAGGGGTTTGGGTTAAGGGAAGACAGGTGCAGGGGCAAGATGGTGAGTCCTGGGGGGGGTGGAATTTAGGCCTGGGGTCCCCCCCCGCCCAGGGCCCACGAGAACCTGGACTCTGGCCCCAGGAGAATCCTAGAGGAAGAAATAGAGAAGCTGCTGATGCTACTAATAATATTACTTTTCTTTTTCTTTTTTTTTAATTATGGTATTTGTAAGCGCTCACTGTCTGTTAAGCACTGTTCTATGCTCTGGTGTTGGTACAAGTTAATTAGGTCGGTCACAGTCCCCGTAGCGCATGGAGCTCACGGTCTAAGTAGGAGGGTGAACAGGTATCCCTTGTTTTATAGTTGAGGAGCCTGAGGCACAGGGAAGTGAAGTGACTTGCCTAAGGTCACAGAGCAAGCAATTGATGGAGCGGGGATAAGAATCGAGGTCCTTCTGACTCCCAAGCCCTTGCTCTCTCCACTAGGCCACCTCGCAATTAACTAGCAATGTTATCTACTCTAGGCTTACTAGGAGCCAGATCACGGTGTGAAGCATTGGAGCAGATACAAGCTAATCGGGTCAGACGTGGTCCCCATCTGTCCCGGGGTTCCCAGCCCCGGAGGGAGGGAGGGAGAGCAGGTGGCTCATCCCCATTTTACAGATGGGCCCAGGGAGGTGGAGCACCTGACCCAAGGTCACCAGCGGGCAGGTGGCCCAGCTGGGGTACCCTAGAAGGGGTCTCGAGATAGTTAGACCTTCCCCAGCCACCTCCAAAGGCCCTTATGGGCAGAGGGAACAAAAACAGGAAGGGGAGGAGGCCGGCACTGAAGGACAGGAGAAGCCACGGAGGGCAGCGGACTGTAGAGAATGGAGGCCAAGAGGAAGTGGGTCACAGCAGAGAAGGGAAAGGAGGGAGGAAACGCTGACGTGAGCGGTAAGTAGTTCAGAACTCAGGTCCCATTGGAGCTGAAGCCAAATGCAGTCAGGGCAGCCGCCACGTGGTTCCCCCGAGCGCTGGGCTGCGGCTGCCAGAAGCAGAGTACTTGGCTGGGTGGACTGAGCTCTGACCCAGAAATGGCCTTACTCCCACTTTTAGGAGTTTTCCAAACTGCAGGGCTGAATCATCCTCCACCTCAGGAAACTCTCCACCTTCCCGGTTCCCAATTCCTACCGCCCAACGTCCGCCTGGAAGTACAGTGTCCTCCCGCTCGGGCCAAGGACTGACTGGTACCTCTTCAGCAAGCTGGCTTGCTAACAAGGCCCCGAGGAACTTCCCTTCTAGGAAATGCTTCGGGACGACAACTCTTAAGGAGCAGCGTGGCCTAGTGGAAAGGGCACGGGCCTGGGAGTCAGAGGGTCCTGGGTTCTAATCCCAGCTCCGTCACTCGTCTGCTGTGTGACCTTGGGTGAGTCACTTCACTTCTCTGGGTCTCAGTGACCTCATCTCTAAAGTGAGGAGTCAGACTGGGAGCCTCACGGGGGCCAGGGACCGAGACCCACCTGATTAGCGTCTATCTTCCCCGGCGCTTAGAACAGTACCTGCCAGGTAGTAAGTTTGGGGAAGCAGCGAGGCACAGCGGGACAGAGCACAGGCCTGGGAGTCGGAAGGACCTGGGTTCTAATCCCAGCTCTGCCCGTCTGCTGTGTGACCTTGGACAAGTCACTGCACTTCTCTGGGCCTCAGCTACCTCATCTACAAAACGGGGATTAAGGCTGTGAGCCACACATGGGACAGGGACTGTGTCCAACCCGACTGGTTTGTATCCACCCCAGCGCTTAGTATGGTGCCTGGCCCGTGGCCAGGGCTTAACCAATACCACCTTGATTAACTGTTTTCAGGTCATGGGTTCTAACCGTGGCTCTGCCACTTGCCTGCTGTGTGACCCTGGGCAAGTTACTTGACTTCTCCGTGCCTCGGTTAGACGGGGATTGAGAGTGTGAACCCCAAGTGGGGCAGGGATGGTGTCCAATCTGATTTGCTGGTATCCACCCCACCGCTTAAGCCCTTAACAAATACCATCATCCTTATTATCTCAAATGCCCCCTTATTGACACCTGCAATTTACTGATGCAATTTACCTTATTGTCCCGATGTGTTTGTCCCTACTCCACTAGTGAGCTCTTTGTGGAACAGAGACTGTATCTGCTCTGATGACCTTAGATTTAGCACAGGGTTCAGTCCTGAGGGCACCTAAAACCCTAACTAGTAAGGATAAGGATTGGGTCTACCATCTCGATCAAATCAGTCTCCCCCAAGTGCTGAGTACTAAGTAAGTGCTCAGTAAATGCCACTGATGGTTTGATTAATTGAATAATAATAATGAAAGACAGACCAGTAGAGTCATGAGGAGCGTGAGTCCTGAATCCAAACCACGGGGCAACAGCTCTGAAGGTGGCGGGTTCATCCTCAGCCCGCCAGTCTTTCCTTCCAGCCCCCGGCCGGGGCTCAGCCCCACAGCACACTCTTCACTCCTGGGGCAGCTTGGAGTACAAACACCTTCGAGAAGCACCGGGACCTAGGGGGAAGAAGCACAAGAATGAGAGTCTGGGCTCTAATCCCGACTCTGCCACTGGCCTGGCGTGGGTCCTCGGGCAAGTCACTCAACTTCTCGGTCCCTCAGTTTCCTCATCTTAACAACGACAATAACGATAATGGAATTTCTTAAGCGCTGACCATGCGACAGGCACCGTACTGAGCGCTGGGGTGAATACAGGCAAATTGAGTTAGACACAGTCCCACGTGGGGCTCACAGTCTCAATCGCCGTTTTCAAGCGCTTAGTACAGCGCTCTGCACGTAGTAAGCGCTCAATAAATGCCATTGAATGGATGAGGGAACTGAAGCCTGGAGACATCCAAAACAAAAACTCCTCACTCTTGGCTTCAAAGCTCTCCAATACCTTGCTCCCTCCTACCTCACCTCCTTTCTCTCTTTCTCCTGCCCACCCTGTACCCTCTGCTCCTCTGCCGCTCACCTTCTCACGGTCCCCCATTCGCGCCTGTCCCGCCGTCGACCCCTGGCCCACGTCCTCCCGCTGTCCTGGAACGCCCTCCCTCCTCACCTCCGCTAACCTCACTCTCTTCCCCTCTTCAACGCCCTGAGAGCTCACCTCCTCCAAGAGGCCTTCCCAGACTTAGCCCCCCTTTCCCTCCCCTCAGCACTGTGCTCTTTTGTATATATTATATATTACCCTATTTATTTTGTTAATGAGGTGTACATCACCTTGATTCTATTCATCAGAAGCAGCGTGGCTCAGAGTGGCTCAGTGGAAAGAGCCCAGACTTGGGAGTCAGAGGTCATGGGTTCAAATCCCAGCTCAGCCGCTTGTCAGCTGTGTGACTTTGGGCGAGTCACTTCACTTTTCTGTGCCTCAGTGACCTCATCTGTAAAACGGGGATGAAGACTGTGAGCCCCAGGTGGGACAACCTGATCACCTTGTATCCTCTCCAGCGCTTAGAACAGTGCTTTGCACATAGTAAGCGCTTCAAAAATGCCATCATTATTATTCATCTCGATGATGTTTTCTTGCTTTGTTCTGTTTTGCTCTGCTGTCTCCCCCGTTTGGACCTTGATCCTGTCATTGGGCGGGGGTGGTCTCTGTTGTCCAATTGTCCATTCCAAGTGCTTAGTCCAGTGCTCTGCACATAGTAAGCGCTCAATAAATACGATTGTATGAGGCAAGTCAAGTGACTGGCCCGAGGTCACACAGCAGACCAGTGGCGGGGATTAGAACCCACGACCTTCCGCCTGCCAGGCCCGTCATCTGTCCACCGCACCACGCTGCTCCTCCGAAACGCTTCAATAACAATTAGTAATAATAATAACGTTATTTGTTAAGCGCTTCCTATGTGCAGAGCACTGTTCAAAGCACTGGGGGAGATCCAGGGTCATCAGGTTGCCCCACGTGAGGCCCAGTCTTCCTCCCCATTTTCCAGATGAGGTCACTGAGGCCCAGAGAAGTGACTGGCCCACAGTCCCCCAGCTGACGGGGGGCGGGGCGGGGATTCGAACCCACGACCTGGGACTCCGGCCGCCGAGCCGCGCTGCTTCTCTTTCCCAAACGCCATCGTCTGCAAACTGAGGAGGGAAAGATTTGCTTTCCCTCCCCCTTCGGACGGTCGGTCCCATAAGGGGTCGTCCTCTACATAGCCCCCCTCCCCCCAAGACTCGGCGGTGCCGCCTGAGGTAACGGCGGGGGGGGGGGGGAGGAGGGAGGGGGTGACGTCACCCCTCGCGTCAGGGCGGCGCGAGACGGAAGCGCGTGAGCCGGGTTTTCCGGCGGGCGCGAGCCGGGCGGGGCGCGCGCGGGGCGGGGCGCGCGCCCGCGCCGGAAATAGCCGCCCGGCCGCGAGGGCTGCGCGCGGAAGTCGGGGGGAGGGGGAGGAGATGGCGGGGGGCGGCGGTGGCGGCGGCTGGCGATGAGGAGCGGGAGCGCGTGAGCGAGCCGGGCGGAGGGGGGGGGGGGCCCGGCGGGCCCGGAGCGCGAGCCGCCGAGGGGGGGGGAGGGGGAGAGAGCGCGCCAGGCGGAGGGGGAGCGCGGCGGGCGGCGCGAGAGCAGGGGGGCCGACGGCTGAGGCGGCGGCGGCGGCGGCGGCAGAGAAGATGGCGGACGGCGACAGCGGCAGCGAGCGAGGGGGCAGCGGGAGCGGCAGCGGCGGGCCGGGCGGCGGCGGGGGCGGCGGCGGCGGCGGCGGCGGCTTCCAGGCCCTGTCCCGCGGCGGCGGCGGCGGCGAGCAGGAGACGCAGGAGCTGGCGTCGAAGCGCCTGGACATCCAGAACAAGCGCTTCTACCTGGACGTCAAGCAGAACGCCAAGGGCCGCTTCCTGAAGATCGCCGAGGTGGGCGCGGGCGGCTCGAAGAGCCGGCTGACGCTGTCCATGGCGGTGGCCGCCGAGTTCCGCGACTACCTGGGCGACTTCATCGAGCACTACGCGCAGCTGGGGCCCAGCAGCCCCGAGCAGATCGCCGCGGCGGCGGCGGCGGCGGCGGGCGGGGGCGCCGAGGACGGCGGCGGGCCCCGCCGGGCGCTGAAGAGCGAGTTCCTGGTGCGGGAGAACCGCAAGTACTACCTGGACCTCAAGGAGAACCAGCGCGGACGCTTCCTCCGCATCCGCCAGACCATCAACCGCGGGCCCGGCGGCGGCGGCGGCGGGGGCGGCGGCTTCGGCGGGGGCCCCGGCGGCCTGCAGAGCGGCCAGACCATCGCCCTGCCGGCGCAGGGCCTCATCGAGTTCCGCGACGCCCTGGCCAAGCTCATCGACGACTACGGCGGCGACGAGGACGAGCTGGGCGGCGGCCCCGGGGGCGGCGGCGGCGGCGGCGGCGGCGGCGGGGGGCTCTACGGGGAGCTGCCCGAGGGCACCTCCATCACGGTGGACTCCAAGCGCTTCTTCTTCGACGTGGGCTGCAACAAGTACGGCGTCTTCCTGAGGGTCAGCGAGGTCAAGCCCTCCTACCGCAACGCCATCACCGTCCCCTTCAAGGCCTGGGGCAAGTTCGGCGGCGCCTTCTGCCGCTACGCGGACGAGATGAAGGAGATCCAGGAGCGGCAGCGGGACAAGCTCTACGAGCGGCGCGGCGGGGGCGGCGGGGGCGGCGGCGGGGACGAGTCCGAGGGGGAGGATGTGGATGACGACTGAACCTCGCCCGTCCCCCTCCCTCTCCGACCCCCCCCCCCCAACACCCCCCCCTCCCCGACCCCCCCCCCCCCGCCACAGAAATAATAACCTACTTTCATTCATCACCGAGCAGCAGAAGTCACCGCGAGCCGACGGAGCCGGACAACGGGAGAAGAGCCGCCGACCTCCCCCCTTCCCGATGCCCCGGGCCCCCCGCCCACCCCGGGGGGGGGAGGGGAGGCGAGGGAGGGGGCGGCCGGGGTCCGTCGATGGGAGCCGGGCCCCCGGGCCCCCCCCGACGACGACCTCCCCGCCCTTCCCTCTGCTTGGGCGGCGCGCCCCTCCACCTCCATCGAAACCAGCATCTCGCCGGGTGCCACCCTCGCCGAGGGAGCGCTCGAAGAGGAGACGGACACACGGACAGAAAAGAGGGAGAAAACACTCTGGCGGTCACCCATTTCCACGGGCGAAGGGGGGGAGAGGGTCGGGGGAGAACCCCGGTGGGGGCGGCGGGGAGAGGAACGCAACGACGGACGTCTAGAATATAATCACCGTGGACTCGCCGGGCAGAAATGAGAATCCAAAAGGCTGACGAGGGAATATATGGAAACAAACCGGATGCTTTCTTTCTTTTTTTTTTTTTTCTTTTTTTCTCCCCCCCCCCACCCCCTTTCCCGTTTCGGGAAGGGGTTTTAAGGCCGGAACCTGGATCAGTGTCCCCTGTCTTTTTCTTTGCTCCATTGGTGGTTTTCTGGGATGCGGACTGATAGCGCACGCTTGTACTGGAGTCCATTACTAAAATAGTTTGAGTTGGCATGGTTTCTGAAGATTTAGGAACTTTTTTTTTTTTTTTTAAATATACGTACGGGGTTGCAAAGAGGTAGGCGTTAAAAAAAAAAAAAATCAGGCATAAAGCACAAGGAAAACTGTTTGAGTGGATTGGTTGCTGCTCACTAAAAGTTCTTCCCCTTCTCTCCAAATATGGTGGTCATTATAAAAGATGGCTTGGGTATGAAGAAACAAGAGCCAGCTTCTCCTCTGGCTCCCAGACGTCGAGCCGGTCGATAGGGAATCGTTCCAGGGTTTTCGCCGACGGTGGGCCGGGTCTGAAACCAGAACTTAAGACCACAACAGCGAGGAGGAAGACGTGCGGCTCCAAGCCCGGTCTCTGAAAGAGCGACGGACAGCCGCCCGGAAAAGTTGGAAGTGAGCTTAGCCGAAGCCTCCTTGTACCTTCAGTTTAACCTATGGACTTGTTCCAATACTCCAGATCCTCAGGTCCAGAATTCCAGCATCGGTTATTCTTTTACAAGAATTTTTAAAGGAGAACTCGATCCATTTTCTCAGTACCTCACAGGCGGAGTTGGCAAGCCACGGCTGGACGGGTGATCCAGAGGAACACGCCCCGGGCGCGCGGAGCCCAAGTCCATCTGTGAGAGGAGCTGAAGTGAAAATGCACAAGCTGACTTTTCCCTGGGCAGCATTTTTATACCATCTCGACGTACCGCCGGCAGCCGGCCGGTCGCCTTCTGCCGGCCCGTCCAGCTGTCTTTCGAGAATAAAAAAAAAACAAAACAAAAAAAACAACAAAAGGAAACAACAACAACAAAAAAATTGGGGTTCTCAAGGATCGCCTCTTCTGTGTTTTAAACGGACGCTCTCTAGAAATGGTTTTAAACTAATCAAGTCAATCCCACCCCCTTCCAAAAGGTATTTCTACCCATGTTCTCATATCCTAGGTAACTCTGAGCTGAATGGAAAACAGCACTGTTCATTCCAAAGTTTTCAGGTATTACTTGTGCGATACCTTCTCACGGCGGAGGCAGGTAACCCCACCTCCACAATCTTAGTATTTTTTTAAAAAAAAAGAAACTGTGCATGCCTGCCCTTTATTTGAGCTGCCTTTTTAATTTATTGCATACCCTTTTTATTACCTTATTTTGGTATTACTCAATCTATACTATCTTTTTGTTTTGTATTTATTGGAAAATATGGAATATACAAAAAAAAAAAAAGGTCATTCTCACGTATCTGTGGCTGGGGAAGGAAGGAGAGAGAGGACAGCGTGCAGACAAGCTTTTGACCGAATTCGGGGAAAAACAGAAACGGAGATGGGCTGTGTGATCCGGGAGGTTAATCGCAGGTTAAACGTGATCAGAGCCACAAACATGTGCCGATGCCCTTTGCAAACTCACCCTCCCGTCATCCGCAATGGACTTAAACTGCAGATTTTTAAAACCGTTTGTTTTGGGGGTTTTTTTGGTGGTGGCTTTTTTTGGGGTTGGTTTTTTTTTGTTTTTTTTTTTTTTTGGATTCATTTTTCTCCGTTGCAAAGAATGTTTCCTAAATTGTATGGGAGCAATAGTATTTTTTGATGTTTTAATTACATCCGTATACTTGTACTGTATTTTGTACTACAAGGCAGCTGTTTTCAATAATGTCCTGCTGGATTTCCCTCTGTATTCTCTTTGAGTGTGTTCAAGTTCTTTGCGGCGGAGAACAAATCCCTAAATAGAATTCAAACGGGGCAGCTGAGAAGGCAGCCGTTGGGGCGGCCAAAACTCCCTGCCGAACTAACGCGGAGAATTGGGGGGCAGCAACGAAGATCGAAGTTGCGGCCAATGGTGAATTTCGCTGTAACAGTTTTCCTTTTTCCAACTGTGTACTACGATTCTTGTATAGACCAACTTGTTTTGCTTCAGTGGTGGTTGTGTGCTCAGCTGCTGTGAGCCAATTCAATTTTGCAAAGGTGCAGCGCCTCGCTCCCTTTCGAGGTTTTACGGCAGGGGCGGTTCTTGATGATGATGATGATGATGATGTTTTTTTGGTTTTTTTTTTTTTTTTTTGCTGAGTTGCAGTAACTAGCCTTGCCTTTCTACTCTATGTGGAAGTGACAGGGTCTTCACGGTCCCTTGCCAGTGGCTAATGAGCTATAATTAGCTGCCTAGGAAGAAATGTGGAAGTGGACGGAAGCATAGATAGTATATGCCAAGAACACTGCCATATATGGCGTCAGCTTTGGTAACCAGATAAAACTTTCTCTTAGTCATTAGACCGGATAACAGTGATGTCTTGTGCACAAAAAAATCTTTAGGTATCAATTTGAGAATCCTCCAAAAATAGGAGCCAAGAATGCATAGCTATGTGTTGGAAGAAGTAATTTATATTAAAACTCTGACCCGCCTTTGTGAGACTAAGTGGTTAATGTCACAATGGTGGGTTTTTAAGTCTTAACCAATGTTGAGGATTTGTCTTTCCCGCAGGGGGGCGGTTCACGGCCTCTCTCCCCACTGCGGGAAGCTCGGACTCCATTCTAGCACCAGAAGGATTGGGTTCGTTGGAGCAGTTCACCGATCGGGTCATCCCCCTCGCCGGGGATGGTAGAAATCCGGGGACGCGGGGCTCCTCTCCGGTGGGAAACGGGGCGGCTTTTGCCGCCGCCGGCCTTGGCCGGGCCCCCCAGAGGGCAGGCTTCTTCCCAGGCGCGCTCGGAAAGGCCCATTCACTGATATTTATTCCCTTATTAAGGTGAATGGTCTCTGTTGGCCTCGCGTGGCGAGAAAGCGCGATCCTATAAATAAACTCCGCTTTGGGGGAACAAGCAGACCTTGTTTCCCCTCCGCCGCCAGCAGCGAGGCGCGCCAGGTTTTAAGTACTTCAGCGGGCGGGCTCCGTCGTGACCTTCCAAACCCGCTGCCCCGGGGCCCGGGCCGGCCGGCAGGTGTCCGGTCCGCGACCAGGAGGTGGGCGCCTGGAACGGCGGGCGGGCAGGGCCTTGGCCCCCGCTCACCCGGCCCCCTTCCTCCCCCCCCCCCCCGCCCCTGGGCGAGCGGGTTTGGGTCCGGGGGAGGGAGGAGAACGGGACCCGCCAAGAGAACGGGCACCCACCTGGAGGCCTCCGGGGCCCCCCGATTTCTATCATCCCCACCCATCATTCAGAAGCAAGTGGAAGGACGATTCCCTTCCACAAACACGTCCGGTTCATCCGCTCTACCAAACACAGTGTAAATCTGAAGAGCACCAAAAACCCAAACAAACACAGACACACACACACACCCTGTGTAAATAGAGGCAAGGAGGTGGCCTATTACAACTGGAGCTATTATGCACATAGCTTCTGGTTGAGATTCAATTTCCATAACTCTTCACCGCAAGATGGTTCTGAGGGCCCCGGCCCTCCGGGATCACTTGGTACTCAATGCCGGGGTCTCCTGTGAGATTCAGGCTTCGGTTTCTTCCCAGAAAACACGTCGCTTATCCTGTCGTATTTGAAAATGGTCAGGGTAATGGGCAAAAGAGAGGCTGGTTACAATAACGCCCTCATATTGAGTGGTCCATTAATGACTGCACACTTCAGGCATTGTAATAGCTGAAGATGACTTGTTAAATGTGACCTTTCCCCAGTGTTACAGGGGTGTAGGATGTGATCTACACAAGCTATTAAAAATGATTATTGATTTGCATCTACCTTTGCTCTCCAGAGAGTGACAGTTTTTGAATTTCGCGGGAAGCTTGAGTGCGAGGCGCAGGCACGCGAGCTTTTTTTGTTTTTGGAAATTGAACCGAATGACGGTACTTGATCAAATGCGCGGCGAGTCTCTCGGCAGATATTCCTTTGAAAAGTGTGGCCTTGATGGGTGAGATGGGGACGGGGAGGGGGCTCCTGACCACGTCGAACCGACACGCTCACCGGGAGGCAGCTTTCCACAGCATTCCCCGTGGGCTGGTATATTTCGGGCAGTTGACCGGTCAAGGTGCCGGCCGGCTGTGGATCGAATCCCCGGGGCAGGCTCCCGCTCTCTGGGGCAGTCGGAATTGTTTTAACGACGGACCGTCAGAGTGGCTGCTTTGAAGTCCAATCTCAGGTTTAATAACGCGGGGCGGCGTCAAAAATCTCCCCAGCAACTTTTAAGGAGTTTTAGTTTGGAATACCTTATAGCTCCCCGGGGGGGGGGGGGGAATGTGGCCCGTTCGACCAGCACGATCTCCATCTTGCCCCTCGGAACTTTCCCTCCTCCCTTTGGAGTCCGATGCTTCCACGTTTTGAAAGTGTTGAGTGGCTTTTGCATTGTAGAATTCTCCTTTTATCTTATTTTTGCAACACGTGTATGTTCTTCAAAGCGAAGCACTTTTTGGTCACAGAAGTACATAAGAGTCCTTGTGTTTTGCAAAGCGTGGCTCCTCAGACTCCCCCCCTCAACCCCCAGCCCCCGCCCTCTAGTCTGCTTGTGGCTGTTGGTCCGACTTGGTGTCCCTTAGTAAAGTCCGAGGCTTGACTGGCGTTTTGGAGGGTCGTGGTCCGGGGGGCGTCTCGCTCTTGTTAGCTCCCTGTGGTTGCAAGAGGGAGCGGTACCGGGATCCCGTCGACAAGGAACGGACCTTCACCCTTGAGCCGGAAGGAAGCGCGCTCTCCTCTGTGGTCCACACCAGCAGCACTAGAGTCACTTAGTTGCTGCCAATGATGGAGACTGATGGGGTCGATTTGACATGCACTGAATGCCGATTGGCTGTCTTCCTAACGAGTTGCTACTTCCAGGGAATAAAATGTTTAGGGTGGGGTTTTTTCTTTTCTTTTTAAGAAAGGAAAACCATATTTCCCTTTAAAAGTCGGGCCCGATTCCAGGAAAAAAAAGTAGGCGGGGAGAAGTACCCGACTGTTCTATTGGTATTTCTGACCTCAGCCAACCCAGAACTGTAAAATGAATCCATCCCAAGGATGCCGAGCCAGAGGAGGGGGAGGTGAACTCTTGGGTGTTTCTTGGAATGTTCGAAAGCTCACGGTGACTAAATGCATCTTCACCAAATACTCCCATCCTCGCCCCTGCTTTGCCCCCTAATACCGGGATCCATTTAATTCATTTTTTTATTTAACAGCACCGGGATCCGTTTAATGCATTTCTTGCTGTTTTCCCATGGAATTTTTGCCTGAGCGGTAGCCCCAGAAGAGATCTGACCCCCCAAACGCTCCTGAGAAGCTTTTAAATCTGAATGTCACCCCCTCTGCTTGAGTCTCCACGGCTTACCTTTTTCCTAAGGTCTCTGGAGAGCCAAGAGGGAAGGGGGACAGGACTTAGAATCGCCGTCCTCTGTCGTCGAATCCGTGAACACCTTTAGCCGGCGGACCTGAGCGCCCACTGCGTGCAGAGCACTGGGCTAAGCGCTTGACGTATCTTCTTGGATTAACCAATTTAGGCTTTCATAGTCTGCTCGGAATGTCTGGGAGTCGACGGAAATTCACCCCGCGCCAATTTGATTCGGCAGCGACACAACGATCCATTTTATGGCCTTTTTTCTAGACCCGTTCATTGCTCGTCTCTGCGGCTACCAGCCTTTCACCACTCAGTGCCTCCTCTAAAGGTGGGCGGCCTGGAAGGGAAAAGAAGAAAAATTCAGACATCTTTGCTTTGCTACTTAGTTTGGATCGGAGAGTTCCTTTTTATCGTCGTCATCTTCGGTCTCCAATCGGGTGACTGTATCATGGGAAGGAAATGAAATGGAAACAGCAGCGGAAGATGGCATGGGGGGGGGCAGGGAGGAAGTGGGCAAGACGTCTGTCGAGTTCTTCACTGCTCTGGTTCCCTAAGACTTTTGCGGAAAGATGCCTTTCTGTTTCCCTTTCACCCGGACCTGCCGATCCCGGTCGGGAAGGTGACTTCAGGCCCACCCTTTTCGCTCCCCGGCCCGCCCCCAGCTCTGTGCCGATAGGCCAACTGGGTTTGAAGATCACGGTGTTGGTTCAAGGGGTTGGAGAAAAACGGCCCTAACCTTTTCGCAGGTGCCACAAGTTACCAGACTGGGTCCGCTGCCCCAAAGGCTTTAACTTCCCAAGGACTGCGGAGGGAGATTCAAGACAAGATGAGAGTCTATAGAGCCGTCTGTCCCTTTCCAGAATAGGGGGCTTGATCTTCAACCGACGGGGTCGGACGCCCTTCTGAGCTGCCTGACGGCCGCCTGGGAAAGTGGCTCGCACGAGGGCCAGTGGGCTGGATCCGAGGAGCTGGGCACTCCCCCCCGCCGCCAGCCAGGCCGTGGGGGTGGAAAATCCATCTCTTCCAGGGGCCTCTTGCTCTGCAAATTCTGATAGCAGAGTGTGGTAAAGTGATTTTTCCAACCAAGTGGTTAGGATTTTGAGAGCAAGTGATTAACCCATTCTTTTTTGTGTGTGGTGGCGGGGTGGCCTCAATCTTCCATTGCCCCAGAGTAACTGAGGGTTTGTTTTTTTTTTTCCTGCCTTTCCTTGGCTTGGCAAGTTAAGGGCTGGTCTTTAGTTCTTGGATTCAGTCTCTCTTCCCTTGGAGGGATTTCCCAGACCCAGCACTGGCACAGCTCTGTGGCCTGGGGTGGCACCCCAGGCTGACGAGGCTCAGCTTCGCCAAGAATTCCCAAGTACAACTTCCCACCGACACCAATGGGGTTGTTGAATTCGGCTGGTACGGTAGTTTCATGAAATGATTTGAATGAATGCGATTCGGATTTCACCCAGGAGCAGAAGGCCGCTTTCCTGGTCTGGATGTTTGATGTTTGGGCAACGAGGCAGAGGGATTTCTCTGAAAATTTGGATGTTTTCGACCCACTTGTAAATAAGTTGACACATAGTTGTGCATCTGAAAGAGAGGTGTGTGTGTGTGTGTGTGTGTGTGTGTGTGTGTGTGTGTGTGTGTCCCCGTCCGTGTGTGGGAAATTTCAGAACTGGTTTCCGCTAAGTGGCAAACAGGCCTACCTTCCATTTTATAAATTTTCCCGCCGACCCTTTAAAAACGTCTGTACATAGAACCCTTGTAGTGGTAGGATCCATTCGGGAATATCTGCTGAGAGACCAAAAAGTTCATTTTTTAAGTACCTTGGTGAAAGAATAAAGATTATTCCTCTTGTTTATTTTTGGAAAGAAAAAAAGCACTTTAACAGGCAAACCCAGCTGCATGGCACAGTTTAAGCAAATCCATGAGGTGCAGCACCCATTCAAAAATCTCCCTTCCCAATGTTGTCATGCCAAGAGCTGATAATTCAGAAGCAGAGTCTGAGCCGGGCTGTTTGTCTTGCTGCTGCCTGTGGGCTGAAGCTCAGATTCTGATCCCTTTTGAGGCGAGCAGGGCTGCTTTCCAAGAGCAATGTGAATACAGCCAGAGGCTACAGACGGGTCTGTACAAGGGCAGGTCCTGGATTCACCACTAGCTAACTAGCAAAATCGGCAAGAAAAAAATAAAAATTTAAAAAAAATGAAAAGTTAACACATGTTAAAGAACTCCTGATGCTAGTGAGCACTCTACAATAGCAGATTTTTGCAAATGGAGTTTTACAGTCTATATTTAAAAAATTGTATGTTTGTAACAAATAAAGTATGCGGAAAAGTGAATGACAAACTCGGACTGCCGTCTCCGTAATTTCATCCTCCGGACCGTGTTGTGTGAGAGAGGTGTGTGGGGTGGGCTGGGGGGCTTTGGGTGCCGACTCTTCTAAACCACTCCTGCCAGGAAGTTGGCGGGGGAGGGGGAGGTTTGAGTTTTTGTGGATTTAGGATCTGGATGGAGCCTTCCCGACATCGACATCCGGTCTTTGGAGAGACCCTTGCTAGCAGAGCTGGGGAGGAAGGATGCGCTCGGCATGGAGGGAGGAAGCAGATGCGTTCTTTCGCCGAGCCCACGCTGAGGCCACAGTTCCACGATCCCAGAGCACTTCCTGATTCTCAGGTGAGGTTTCCTTTTGGGTCGCAGTCCTGGTTGAATCAGTACCTTGGGCTAGAGAATTGGGACCTGGGCGCTGGAGTCTCATCCCGCATCATCCCTGTCCTTTTCCAGCACCACACCTCCCGCCCCTCCCGCCATGCCGGCCCCCATCAGCTCACTCCCATTCAACTCCTCCCCACCCCTCGTGCCATCCCCTTTCTCCGTCCTCGTCCAGGAGTCTCGGCTAAGTATGGCCTGTGGAAACTCCAATCGCCATGTGAAAGTTTCCCTTCATCCCTGACCTGTTCCTAATCCAGTCACTGCTCCTCCTCACCACCACTGAAACCTGGCTCTCCCAGATTCATTCATTCAATCGTATTTATTGAGTGCTTACTGTGTGCGGAGCACTGTACTAAGCCCTTGGAAAGTACAATTCAGCAAGAGAGAGAGACAAACCCTACGCAACAACGGGCTCACAGCCTAGAAGCAGAGAAACAGACAACGAAACAAGGAGACAGGCATCAATAGCATCAAAATAGGTAAAAATAGTTGGCTACCTTCTCAATCCTGAATGCCGCTTTCCACACCAGCCCACATTCCCCATCTTTCTCTTCCTTTGAAGTCCAAATCATTGGCCTCTACCATCCATTTCAGTTACTAATTGTGGTTATCTAGGCCCCACTTCCAACTTTCTGAATCATTTGGATCCATTCTCACATTCTTTTACTCTTTCTCTATCCCTACACTGATCCTTGGAGACTTCAATACCCTTCCAACGCCCATTTCCTCTCACTCTCAGCCTAATCTGCACACTCTGTTCCTGTAACATTCACCTACCCCCTGTACCTCAAGCTCGTCTATGTCGACGCTGACCCTCACCCTCATCCTCTCTCTGGCCTGTAACTCACTCCTCCCTCATTTGACAGACCACCACTCTCTGCATCTTCAGAGTCCTCTTAAAATCACATCTCCAAGAGTCCTTCCCCGACTAATCCCTCATCGCCCGTACTCCAGCTTTTCTGCGTTGCTTATGCACTTGGGTCGGTCCCCTTTAAGCACTTGATATCCACCCCACCCTCGGCATTCATACCAATAGCCAAAATCCATTTTAATGTCTTATCTCTCCATCTAGACCGTAAACTGTCTGTGGGCAGGGAATGTCTACCGACTCATTCATTCAATAGTATTTACTGAGCGCTTACTATGTGCAGAGCACCGTAATAAGCGCTTGGAATGTACAAATCGGTAACAGATAGAGACAGTCCCTGCCCTTTGATGGGCTTACAGTCTAATCGGGGGAGACGGACAGACAAAAACAATAGCAATAATATTGTCCTCTCCCAAGCGTTTGGTCTAGTGCTCCGCTCACGGTAAGCGCTCAATAAACACGATTGAGTTTGCCGTGATGTCCCCCGGGGCCCTTCCTTGTCTCAAGCTGCTGCCGTCGTTGTGGGGGCCGCTTGGAGAGGGGCCGACGAGGCCCCATTTCTCACCTCAGTTTGGCACTTTAGGAGATTCTCGGAGTGTTGGAGAAGGGGAAGCATATGAAGCTGTGATGAGCATCTGATCTAAGCTGCATGGACATAAAGGATTGGGCCAGCTGGGGAGAGGGTGAGGAGGGCAAGCTAAAGAAGGAGCTGGAAGTGAAGGCGACAGTGTCGTCCACCCCCCCAGCGTGGCTGGGTGAGAGGCTGGATCTGCTGGGCCCGGCTGCACTTGCTCACTCCACGGCTATCAATGAAAAGAGCCCTAGGGGTTCTGGGAAAGGGAGGAGGCTGGAAGGAAAGCTCCGATAAAGTGAACTCTGCCAAAGTGTCCACCTGTGCTCGCCACCTGGCTGGTGGCTGTTGTGTGCCCAGACTTACTGAAACACCACCTTTCGTGCTCGCCGCTCTCAGGCCAACCGCTTCAACGGACGACAGCAACTGGGCCCCGAGCCGGCTGCCAGCGGAGATCCCAACAGGGTCGGTGGGGAGGAACACGGGACCGCAGCCAAGGAAACTGAGTGACGGTGACATCGGGCTGGTCTCCAATGGACGCTGAAGCCGCGGACATCCCCGAAGACTGTTATCGTGTCAAAAGGTCAACTTCTCTCTCCACTTCATGCCAAGGAGACCAGAAGTCCCACTGCTGCGGGGGGAAGGAGGGAGGAGTGTATTGTACTTTCCCAAGCTTAGTACACTGCTCTGCACCCAGTAAGCAATTAATATGACTGACCAACAATGAATGAATGAAGGATTGACCTACTGGATAGACCCTGGGCCTAGGAGTCAGGAGGACCTGGGTTCTAACCCCAGCTCCACCACTCATCAGCTGTGTGACCCCGAGCAAGTCACTTTACTTCTCTGTGCCTCAGTTCCCTCATCTGAAAAAAAAATGGGGATTATTATGATATAATAATAGTATTAAGCGCTTACTATGTGCCAGACACTGTATTGAGTGCTGGGATGGATACAAGGAAACCGGGTTGGATTCAGTCCCTGTCCCATATGGGGCTCACAGTCTTAATCCCCATTTGACAGATGAGGAAACTGAGGCCCAGAGAAGTGACTTGCCTAAGGCCAAATAGACAAGTGGCAGAGTCAGCATTGGAAACCAAGACCTTCTTACTGCCGGGATCACAGTCTATTCACTATGCCATGCTGCTTCCCTAAGAATAAGACTGTGAGCCCTATGTGGGATAGGGACTGTGTCCAATCCAATTACCTGGTATCTACCATAGCATTTAGTACAGCGCCTGACACAGCGTAAATGCTTAACAAATACCACTATTATTATTTCCCAGCAGGGAAAGAAGAAATAAAAAATAGCTATTCCGCTAAGCTCTCTGCATCTCCTCCCAGGTTGTGATAACAGTGCACCCCCACCCAGGGCTCTCCGTCTCCAGCACGGCAAAAGCGAGTCCCCTTTCTCCCTCTCTTCTTCCTGGACCCCCAGAAGGGGCTGGACAGTAAACTCCTTGAGAGTGGGGAAGGTGTCACTTTTTAATTGTATTCCCCAAGAGCCTCATATAGAACAGCGCCCCAAGCAGGTCTCAGTAAATCCCCAAACCACAGCTGGTGGGGACTGGGGAGTGACTCAATCGATTGCATTTATGGAGTGCTTACTGGGTGCAGACCACCGTCCTAAGTGCTTAGGGGAGAACAATACAACAGAGTAGATATTCACGTTCCTTGACCGTGAGGAGCTTATGGTCTAGAAACGAACTTACAAACTAAAGATGGTTAGGGTCTGGAGATGTATCCACAGGTGGTTTCCCCTTGGGTTGGCTTTGAGGGGTTTGCATCAAACCACACCCACCTAGAGGATGGGGTCGGGGGGAAGAGGGTCATCCCAGTCCCTGGCCACAGCCTCCATTCCAGCCCAAACCATTTGGGGCTCCTAGGATGAGAGGTCAGGGCCAGGCTTGGCCTCCCCGCACTCCATTCCTGGTTAGACTTCCACCCCCACACCAGGGCAGAGTGGAGGGACCTGCCCCTCTTGCTGACTTGGGGGACTCTCGGTCCCAACTGGGGCACTGGATAATAATAATAATAACTATGGTAATTGTTGAGTGCTTACTATGAGCCAAACACTGTTCTAAGTGCTAGGATAGATAGAAGCTAATCAGATTGGACACAGTCCCTGCCACGTGGCACTCACAGTATTAATCTCCATTTTCCAGATGAGGTAACTGAGGCCTCGAGAAGTGAAGTGGCCGGCCTAAGGTCACACAGCAGACAAGGGGTAGAACAGGAATTAGAACCCAGGTCCTTCGGACTCCCAGGCCCATGCTCTATCCACTAGGCTACGCCACTCCTGGCCACTCAGCAGGGATGGAGCAGGGGCCGGGCTCCGCCTGTGGGCTTCCTCTGTGCCAACGCTCCTGCAAACGGGGACGTCGGGTCTCAGTCCGAGAGGGCCCGGTTGCTCACGCCCTCCCTGAGGTGGAGGGACAGAGGACTGATGGGCACTTACTGGCTCGAGGATTCTGAGAAGGCAATTGATCAATGGTGTTTATTGATCTCTTAAGATGGGGCTGAGCATTGCGCTAAGCTCTTGGGATAGTTCCTGGTAGCCACGTTGCTGCAGCCAGCCTGCTGACAGCCTGTGCCAAGCCTGCTTCCCTTGGAGCTGGCTCCCATCCAGCCAGGAGCTAGGTACTTCAGGAGGGGGACAGTCTTGGGAATTGCGATGGGACTCTCTGGAATCTGGAGTCCTTTGCCGAGGGCCTGGCCCGGGGCAGTGCTGGAGCGGAAGGGAGGGGATTCTTCTGTTCCTCTGCCAGGCTAGCCGTAAATCCAGGCCCCCCAAATCCTTCTGGGATGCGCCCCGCCCCCCCCCCCCGAAAGGCTCCCGAACCCTGCCGATCCCTTTAATTTCTGCTCTTTCAGTGTTGACATAGAAGACTTGGCGCTGTCCTCGACTCATCTCTCTCATTCAACCCACATATTCAATCTGTCACCAAATCCCATCGGTTCTAATTTCACAGTATCGCTAAAATTTGCCTCTTCCTCTCCATCCAAACTGCTACTACACTGATCGAGCTGCCTTGATTACTGCATCAGCCTCCTTCGCTATCCTCTCTGCCTCCTGTCTTTCCCCTCTTCAGTCCATACTTCACTCTGCTGCCCCACTTATGATGATGATGTTGGTATTTGTTAAGCGCTTACTATGTGCCGAGCATTGTTCTAAGCGCTGGGGTAATAATAATAATAATGTTGGTATTTGTTAAGCGCTTACTATGTGCCGAGCACTGTTCTAAGCGCTGGGGTAGACAGGGGAATCAGGTTGTCCCATGTGGGGCTCACAGTCTTAATCCCCATTTTAAAGATGAGGTAATTGAGGCACCGAGAAGTTAAGTGACTTGCCCAAAGTCACACAGCTGACAAGTGGCCGAGCTGGGATTCAAACCCATGACCTCTGACTCCAAAGCCCGTGCTCTTTCCACTGAGTTCTCCCAAGCGCTCAATACAGTGCTCGGTGCCCAGTAGGTGCTCAATAAATGCCATCGATTGATTGTGACATAACCACCAGCCTTCCTCCTGAGCACCCACCTCTGCAGTTAGGTGTGTCTGGAGCTCCCCAGCCCTGCAAATCCTCCCATCCTGGACCCAGCAGCTGGGCCCACCATGGTGGCATCTGGCCTGGTCTCTGATCTCCCTTCCTCCTCTCTCGCCCCACTCCAGTCTATTCTTCACTCTGCTGCCCGGCTCATCTTCCTGCCGAAATGATCTGGGCATGTCACTCCCCTTCTTAAACACCTCCAGTTGTTGGCTATCAAACTCCGCTCCAAACAAAAACTCCTCACTCTAGGCTTCAAGGCTGTCCACTTGCCCCTTCCTACCTCTCCTCCCTTCTCTCTTTCTACCGCCCACCCCGCACACTCCGCTCCTCTGCCACCCACCTCCTCATCGTCCCTCGGTCTCGCCTATCCCGCTGTCGACCCCCGGGCCACGTCCTCCCGCGGTCCCGGAATGCCCTCCCTCCTCATCTCCGCCAAACTGATTCTCTTCCCCTCTTCAAAACCCTACTTAAAACTCACCTCCTCCGAGAGGCCTTCCCAGACTGAGCTACCCTTCTCCCTCTACTCCCTCTACCGCCCCCCCTTCACCTCTCTGCAGCTTAATCCTCTTTTCCCCCCATTTCCCTCTGCTCCTCCCCCTCTCCCTTCCCATCCCCTCAGCACTGTACTCGTCTGCTCAACTGTATATATTTTCATTACCCTATTTATATTGTTAATGAAATGTACATCGCCTCGATTCTATTTAGTTGCCATTGTTTTTACGAGATGTTCTTCCCCTTGACTCTATTGCCAAAGTTCTTTTCTGTCCGTCTCCCCCGATTAGACTGTAAGCCCGTCAAACGGCAGGGACTGTCTCTATCTGTTGCCGACTTGTTCATTCCAAGCGCTTAGTACAGTGCTCTGCACATAGTAAGCGCTCAATAAATACTATTGAATGAATGAATGAATGAATGAATGAACAAGGACTATGTTCAACCTGATTACCTTGTATCTTCCCCAGACCTTAGGACGGTGCCTGGCACATAATAAGCACTTGACAAATACCATTAAAAAAAACCCCAAACCCTCAAAGATTCCCCTGGGGGTTGAGTGCCCACTGAGGTATGACTGAAAGGGGCTTGCCACGTAGTGGTCAGTCCCACTTCCTTGGGCATCTCGGTTTGGGAAAATTATGAGGGCAGGCAGGACAGGGTGGAGGAGCAGAAAGGGAAAAGGGGCAGGAAGAATCAGAAAGATTGGAAGGTGGAGCTGAGCTCCGAGTCCCAGCTCTATGGATCCCTATTGCCCCTAACAGGCTTGGGCCCGGGAGGGAACGAAGCCACCCACTCTCCTTTGATTGATTGGCCACTGGGAGCCCAGTCAGGCAACCAAATGGTATTCCTTGAAAGATTACTGTTTGCACAGCACCATACTAATCACTTGGAAGAGTACGATAAGACAGATTTGGTTATCGCATTCCCTGTCCACAAGGAGGTTACAGCCTAGAGGGGGAGATAGACATTAAAATAAACTACAGATCCGTACATAAGTGCTGTGAGGGTGGAGTGAATAATCCTCCCCATCTGCTACAAACCCTCTCAGCTGGTGGCCAGAAGGAGGATTTGGAGTCCCCCTTCTAGGACTAAGCATAGATGGGGTGGGGGAGAAAGAAGGGGAAGAGGGGATGGGGGTTTACTGTTCCCTCAGCATACCGGTCTGGGATGACCAAAGGAAGGTAAGTAGGGTTTAGTGCTAAAATCCCATGCCATCCAGGAAGTTTTTCCCTAATAATGGTGTCAAAAGACCTGAGTTCTAATCCTGCCTCTCACTTGTCTTCTGTGCCTGCTCATGGTCTAAGAGGAACTGTGAGCCCCAAGTGGAACAGGGATTGTGTCTGACTCGATTATCTTTTATCTACCTCAGAGTTTAATATAGTGCTTGGCACCTAGTGAGTGTTTAATAAAAACCACAATTCTTATTACTATTGTCATTACAGTAACTTTCCTCCCCTTAAGTAGCGCATAATCTAACGGGAGGGGATAGATGATTTACAGAGAATGAAAGCGGGTAGAAAAACGAGCCTACACAGGAAGCAGTACAAACACATCACAACAAAGCAGCTGAAAAAGAATTGTGTGTATAACTAAATATACTTACCCTAATTATTATTATAAAAATATTATCTTTGCATTATCATTATGTGCAATTGATATATAAACCAGTAAACATAAACCTGTGTTGCTAAGGATAGGATTAAAAAGTACAAGTGCAAAAGGAGGCTTGTGGTCTGATGTGATTGGTCATTAATTGGGGAAGACTTTCAGTCAATAGTATTTTCATTCAATAGTATTTATTGAGCGCTTACTATGTGCAGAGCACTGTACTAAGCGCTTGGAATGGACAAATCGGTAACAGAGACAGTCTCTGCCCTTTGACGGGCTTACAGTCTCATCGGGACTGTAAGACATCCTGGAAGAGGTGGGCTTTGGAGAGGGCTTTAAAAATGGGGAGTGCTACGGTTCAGTCAGGGAGTTCTAGCCTGGTGGAACAGCATGATCTAGGGGTCAGAGGCAGGAGAGTGGAGAGCTAGATGCCTTAGATGAGTTTGGGAGTCAATCAGTCCACCAATTGTACATAAATGCTTCCTGTGGGCAGAGCACTGTACTAAGCATTTGGGAGAGTACACTGTAACAGACACATTCCCTGCCCACAAGGAGCTTACAGTCTAGAGGGAAAGACAGACAGAAATATAAATAAATTAATTAACCTGTGTCTGACCTGATTATCTTATATCTACCCCAGCCCTTAGAGAAGCAGCATGGCTTAGTGGAAATAGCACAGGCTTGGGAGTCAGAGGTCATGAGTTCTGATCCCACCTCCGCCACTTGACTGCTGTGTGACCTCGAGCAAGTCACTTAACTTCTCTGTGCCTCAGTGACCTAATCTGTAAAAATGGGGATTAAAAAATGAGAGCCCCACGGGGGACAATCTGATGACCCTGTATCTACCCCAGTGCTTAGAACAGTGTTCAGCACATAGTAAGCACATAACAAATATATAATTATATTATTATTACAATGCTTGACAGATATACCACAATCATTATCATGATCATAATGCTAATAATACATATAAAAATAATAAAAACTATGTGGGTAGCAGAGTGAGGTATGGACTAGAGAGGTGACTCTGCCAGGGAGTTTTTGCAGTAGAAACTCAGAACTGCCTTCCCCATGGTAGTTGATCAAGGTCGCTTCAATGGCACAGGCTGCACTGTCTGGGACGCCGAAGCTCTCTCTCCCTGTGGCTCCCAGCTCCCATAGAAAGAGCACCATTGCCGCCGTCTGGGGAGGAGGGGTAGTTGCCTCGTCCCTGGCAGGACGAGGACGGGGCAGGTGTCCTGCTCTTTGGGAAAGGGGCAAGACAGCCCCCACTTTGGGAGAGCAGAGTTCGCAGGGAGCCATTGAGAACAGCCAGGGGGTCCCGTGGCTGGCCTGGCCCCTTAGGCCTCACCCGGGCCATGGCTCCGTTATTGCCCGGGCCCCTAAGCCTCTGCCCTCCCACCACGTGAAAAATGGCCCCAAGTGAGACCCCTCCACCCACTGGCCATTAGCTCCCTCCCTGGAACCCAATTGCGTTGGCCCTGAGTCCCAGGCCAGGTTGCCGGTGAAAACGATCGGAACGTGGTTGGCTGGACCCGATGTTGGCAGAAAATGCTGACACCCATTTGGGTCAGCTGGGCAGAGCTGGGCTTCTGAGACAGAAAAGCAGCTGGCACGGAGTGTCGATCAGGCACTGCGCTCAGCCTCCCGAGCCAAGGAAGACGAGGCTTATCAGTTGGCAGGAAGTGCAGAAGGAAGCAAAGTAAGGAGAAGCAGAGTGGCTGAGAGAATAGAATACAGGCCTGGGAGTTGTAAATGACCTGGCTCCTAATCCCAGCTCTGCCAAACGTCTGCTGTGAGACCTTGGGTGAGTCACTCTGGGCATCGGTTACCTCATCAGTAAAATGGGGATTAAGAGCGTGAACCCCATGTGGGACAGGGACCGTGTCCAAACTCATTAACTCGTATCTTCCCCAGTGCTTAGAACAGTGCTTGGCACATAGTAAATGTTTAACAAGAACCATCCAAGAAGAGCAGTGCTGGGGTAGGGGAGCTGAAGGGCAGGGTTAGGATCAGGGCTGAAGGGGATCCTTATTCAACAGCTGCCCCCGGGCCGTCCGGTGTGTCTGCCTGCCGCCCAGTCTTCCGCTTGGCAGGGAGGACTCAGCTGGTGACATCACTCACTCCACTGGCTCCCGCGGAGCGAAGCGGGCTGGAGCTGGGCCTTTTCGGCCCGCTGCCCGGCTCGGCCCAGCCCGGCCCGGCCCAGCCTGGCCTCGGCCTCTAAGCCCATCATCTGTTCGGCCCGCAGCGGCCGCCCACCGCCCCCGTCCCCCTGGCAGGCTTCTCCCCTGGGCAGGCAGGAAGGGCCCCAGAGCTGGAAACTGAAAAAGGACTCAGGAATCCAGGTGCTGGGGGATCCCGGGGCCCCGGTGTAGGATCTAGTTTTCACGGGCTGCACCTGCCACCTCTGTCTCCCCGTCCAAGCCAGCTGCCTCGGTCTTGAATACCGCTTTTATCCCCTCCCTCGGGGGTGCCCCCGCTGCCCCTGCCAGGGCCCGTTCCGCAGCCGAGCTGGGTGAGAGCAGCTGCAAGAGTCAGCCAGACAGATGGCCAGCCGGGACGCCGGCAGGAGGCTCCGGGCCTTGTGGTCAGGATTCCAGCCAACCCCCGAGGCCCAGAGAGGCCAAGAACAGATACAAATAGCGTAAGTCTTCCCAGTGAGCTTCCCTGGTTCAGATCCAGGATTTTCCTCACTACCCTTCCAAGTTTGATTTCCTTCAAGGGTCGTGGTTTTTGTCGGAATCTCCCAGAATGATGCCCACAGTGCCCGACGCGGTGCTAGTTACTTTCGTGACGCTGATGATGTTGGGTAATGAGCTCTGGGCCCAGCTTTAGCGAGCCCAAGGGAGGCTGAGGGGTGGGAGCAGGGAACAGGGAGGGGCAATGGAAGGCCTATTGGCACGGGCTGACAGGGGCACGGGCAAGAGAGGAAAGGAGAGGGAAAGGTGGGGAGCGGGACCCAGACCTACTGACAGGGGCTGGGAGTGGCACAGCCAGGAAAAGAAAGGAGAGGAAAGGAGGGGAGCGGGACACAAAATAATAAGATTCCCGGAATGGCCTGCAGCATGAATTTGCAGAAGCCGCTCCCTCGGGAGCCACGGAGCAGCTGAAGGGTGAAAGGGTTGCCTTTGTCTTCCTACCTTGTTTTCTTTGAAAAACTGATTTTGGGCTACTCTCCAACTCCTAGTAAGCCATCAGGAGCCACTGAAAACCATGATCATTGCAATCATCAAGACAGTGGTATTTCTTAAGCACTTATTATGTGCCAAGCATTGCACTAGGCACTGGGGGAGATACAATATAATCAGGTCAGACACAGTCCCTGTCCCACATAGGGCTCACAGTCTAAAAGGGAACAGGTATTGAACCCTCATTTTACAGATGAGGAAACTGAGGCCCAGAGAAGTGAAGTGACTTCTCCAAGGCCAGAGAGCAGGAAGGTGGCAGAGCCGGGATTAAAACCCAGGTCCTTTGACTCCCAGGCCTGGGTGCTTTCCACTAGACCTTGCTGCTTCCCATAATGATGCTGCAGGGCAAATCGGCTGCTATTTGAGCACCTGACTTTTTTCCAATCTTTTTTTTTATTTTTCTTCTCTGGCTGGAACCCCCTGGAAGCTCCCTGGACACATCTGTGTCTTCCTTGAATGGATCTCTTGTTACTCTTAATATTCTGACCATTAATTCCCCTGCCAGGCAGAACACCCATTCAGATACATCTGAATATATCAGACAATCATATTTTTCCTTCCTGAACGTCTCAGAAAAGTTCCATTTTAGCCATGATTTCACACAGGAAAGGCTGACTCTCAGCCCCAAAATAACACTAGCTGGGGACAGGACAGAGATGCAATAACTTTTCTGGAAGCCTACTTTCTGAGGCAGCTCAGCCTACTCCAGGAAATCACAATTCCACAAGTTGACTTTTTTTAGACTCCCTCCATCTCCCCCTCGCCCCCAGCTCCTACCCCACAACTGGTCTTGGAAGGTGCAGGGCAGTCTCCAGAGTCTAGCTAGTGCAGATATTTTGTTCTGCTTCCTGTTTTATCCTTGGAAATTAATTGTGGCATTGGTTAAGCGCTTATTATGTGCCAAGCATCGTACTCAGTCCTGGCAGAGATACAAGATAATCAGGTCGGACAAAATTCCCCCTCCCACATGGGCCTTATAATCTAAGTAGGAGGGAGAATGATGATGATGATGATGATGGTATTTGTTAAGTGCTATACGCCAGGCACTTTACTAAGCAAATCAAGTTGGATACAGTCCCTGTCCCATGTGAGGCTTAAAGTCTCAATCCCTTACAGATGAGGTAAATGAGACATGGTGAAGTGACACTCCCAAGATAACACAGTAGACAAGTGCTGGAGCGGAGATTAGAACCCAGGAACTTCTGACTAGATACTGAATCCCCCATCTTCCAGATGAGGAAACTTAGGCCCAGAGATTGCAAATGGACTTACCCAAAGTCACACAGCAGACAAGTGGCACATTAGAAAGCAGGTCCTCTGTCTCCCAGGCCCTGATTCTTTCCCCTAGACCATGCTGCTTCTCCTTGTTCTTCCTCCTGCTCCTTCAGTTGGTTAAATCACTGGTTGGTTAAATCTGTCTTCCAGAATAGAGTGCAAGCTCGTCAGGGAAGGTTATCTCTGACCTTGTTCCTGCTGTAGCCTCCCAAGCGCTTGGTACATTGCTTCCCATTCAATAGGACCTGGGCTCTATTCCTGACTCCACCACTTCCCTGCTCTGTGACCTTGGGCAAAATCAATCAATCAATCAATGGTATTTAGTGAGCGCTTACTATGTGCAGAGCACTGTAGCCAGCTTTGGGAGAGTATAATACAAGAGAATTAGGAGGCACATTCCCTGCCCCTGAGAAGCTTACAGTCTGGAGTCACTTAACTTCTCTGGGGCTCAGTTTTCTCAACTGTAAAATGGGGGTTCAACGCCTGTGAGTCCCAAATGGGACCTTATTATCTTTTATCTACCCCACGCTTAGTAGAGTGTTTGGCACATAGTAAGTGCTGAACAAATAACACAGTTATATTATTATTATCATTATTAGGTCGGATGGGGGGGCTTGGAGGCAGCTGATAGAGCCAGAATGGAAGACTAAGACGCAGGTGAAGGGACAGAGCAAACTTGCCGGCAAACAAACCCCTTCCCGAGGGACCTGGTGATCTGAAGAAGACACATTCACTCTCCACTGGCAACGCACAGGCCACAACAGTTTTCCTCAGAGCATAGGCCTTTCCAGAACCCACAGCCCCAAGAGGTTGCCCTGGATCAGGGGTCTTGGGAACTTTGCTGGGTTTCTGTTCTTTGCCCACCGCCCTGATTTACCCCCACTGTCTGCTTCTTCCTCAGTCATGGGGTAGGAGCTCCTGGATTGAAGCCCAAAAGCCAAACCAACTTAATCCAAAAGGAATCGATCGACTAATCAATCAGTAGTATTTACTGAGCATTTATTGTGTGCAGAGCACTGTACTAAGCTCTCGGAGTCCTCCCCTTTGCCCTATAATTTGGTCCTAGCCATAGCAAGACACGGTCTTTCCTCAATCAATTAATCAACCCGTGGCATTTCTTGAGCTCTCACTGTGTGCCGAGCACTATATTATGTGCTGGGGCGAGTCCAGTACAGTAGAGCTGGTAGACCCGCCCCTTGCCCACAAGGAACTTCCAGCCTAGTCTCTCCCTAATCAGGTTGAACACAGTCCACGTCCCATGTGGGGCTCACAGCCTTAATCCCCATTTCACAGATGAGGTAACTGAAGCCCAGAGAATTAATCGAGCGTATTTATTGAGAGCTTACTATACGCAGAACACCACACTAAGCACTGGGAAAGTACAATATGACAGAATTAGCCAAAATGTTCCCAGCCCACAGCGAGTTCACAGTCTAATAATAATAATGATGGTATTTGTTAAGCGCTTACTATGTGCAGAGCACTGTTCTAAGCGCTGGGGTAGATACAGTCTAGAGGGGGAGGCAAACATTAATGTAAATAAATTAGTAATTTTTACAATATAAAATTTACAGATATGTACATAAGTGCTGTGGAGTTGGAGGTGGGGCAAATATCAAAGGTTCAAAGGTCTCAGGCCCAAGTGCACAGAAAATGCAGAAGGGAGAGCGAGCCGGAGAAAAGACAACTTCATCGGGGAAGGTCTCTTGGAGGTAATGTGACGTTAGAAATACTTTGACAGTGGAGAGTGGTGGTCTGGCGTGTATAGACGGGGAGGGAGTTCCAAGCTAGGGGGAAGACGTGGGAAAGAGGTTGGCGGTGAGATAATTGAAGTCAGGGCACAGTGAGTAAGCTCGCGCTAGAGGAACAGAGTGTGCGGGCTGGGCTGTAGTAGGAGATTAGTGAGGTGAGGTAGGGTGGGCTGAGTTGATTGAGTGCTTTAAAGGCAATGTTAAGGAGTTTCTGTTTGATGTGGAGGTGGATGGGCAGTCATTGGAGGTTCTTGAGAAGTGGGGAGACATGAACTGAACGTTTTTGTTGAGAAATGATTTGTGCAGCAGAATGAAGTATGGATTGGAGTTGAGAGAGAAGAAGCCGAGACATCGGCAAGGAGGCAGACGCAGTAGTCAAGGCGGGATAGGAGAAGTGCTTGGATTAGCATGGTAGCAGTTTGGATGCAGAGGAAAGGATGGACTTTAGCAAGGTTGCAAAGATTTTAGCAGTGTTGTGAAGTGACTGGCCCGAGATTATTGCCTTTGTTCTTGTCTGTCCGTCTCCCCCGATTAGACTGTAAGCCCGTCAAACGGCAGGGACTGTCTCTATCTGTTGCCGACTTGTTCATTCCAAGCGCTTAGTACAGTGCTCTGCACATAGTAAGCGCTCAGTAAATACTATAAATACTATTGAGATCACACAGCAGACAAATGGCGGAGCTGGGATTAGAACCCAGTTTCTTCTGACTCCCAGGCCCGTGTTCTAGCCACGAGGCTATGCTCCTACTTAGACCTTGAGCTTCTTGTGGGACACGGACAATGTCTGACCCAATTATCTTGAACCTACCCCAGTGCTTGGCACACAGTCAGCACTTAACCCCAAAGACCCCAATAATTATTATTACATCAACGAGCCCACTAAGGAACTTGTAGAGCCTGTGAAGTTTTTTCACATAAGGCATTAGATTTGCCCAAGGAATGAGTACCACATTCAGAAGCCAATCAATCAATCAATCAATCAAGGCTATTTATAGAGGTCTTTCTGTACTTTTTCGATTGTCACACCAATTTTCACAATAACTGTCATGGCGAGAATCACTTCACCTCTTCTCCCGGTGGAAAAATATGATAGAAGTAATTCATTCAAGAACGCCCCATTCACTGTGGGGACTGAAACTCACTGCCTGACTTAGTACAGTGTACTACAATCAATGGGGCTTAAAAAACACTAGTTATTATTATTACAACTGGCAACTGGCAAGGTAGGACTCTCTCCCAGACACTACAGTGCCTCCCCAGTATATAAAATAAGAAGCCAATCAGTGGGAAGTCAGGCAGTGAGGGTTACCATTTCTGTCCTTTCTTTTCTTTCTTTCTTCCTTTCCTTCTTTCTTTCTACTAATGTCTTTCTCCCACTCCAGGCTCTAAGCTCACTGTGGGCAGGGAATGCATCTGTTTATTTTTATATCGTACTTAATACAGTGCTTTGCACACAGTAAGCACTCAATAAATACAGCTGAATGAACGAACGAACGTTTCGATACCTGGAAAAATCTCCTTTTGCCTCTATTGCCTCAAAACCGGCAAATGGTTTCTCTTCTTCTGGTATCCGGCTGCCCCTTTCCACTCCGCCTTCCTCCTTTCACATAAACCTCTATGTCTGTTGCCGATCTGCACGGGCCACATCTTTCCATTTTTCTGTGGTCTGTGACCACGTTGAAAAATCACTGTGGAACAAGGAAATGGGCATGAGGGACACTACGGACACTTAGAAGCCTCTTGGCAAAAATAAGTCATTTATTGACTATCATAACTGAGCCATTGCTGTGATAAAGGCAACGATGCCAAGAGGCTGGCAGCAGCCCCGAGGGGAGGCGAGGCAGAGAAGCGAGCGATGGCTCGACCCATCAGAAGCCACGAAGGACTGGGAAACAGCCAAGGAAACTTTCCACAGAGTAAACAGCTTGGGATCCGTTTCGAGCTCCGTTATGGCTTCTCAGCGTGACCTCCGGGAGAGTCCCATTTCTTGGCATCAATCATTTGAGAGTGCTGACTGGGTGATGGTGATGAGCAGAGCACTGGATTGAGGGCTCGGGGAGTAAAAGATATGATACCTGGTCCCGAGGAGCTTTCAATCTACTTGTGCAGGGCGCTGGACTAAAGGCTCGGGGGACTACAACTGAGTAGACATGATTCCTGTCCTCGAGAAGCTTATGGTCTACTGTGTGCAGAGAGCCTGGGGACAGTATAACAGAGGAAGCAGCGTGGCTCAGTGGCAAGAGCATGGGCTTGGGAGTTAGAGAATGTGGGTTCAGACCCTGGCTCCGCCACTTGTCTGCTGTGTGGCCTTGGGCAAGCCATTTAACTTCTCTGGGCCTCAGTTACCTCATCTGTAAAATGGGCATTAAGACTGTGAGCCCCACGTGGGACAACCTGATTGCCTCGTATCTACCCCAATACTTAGAACAGTGCTCGGCACAAAGAAAGAGCTTATCAAATACCTTCATTATTTTTATTTTTATTATTAGTAGCAGTAGACACAATCTCTGCTCTCAAGGAGGAGACAGAGGAATTTACAGTACAGTGGGGGAGGCAGACTCTAAAATAATGTACAGCTAGGAGAAAGAAGGAAAAATGGCTATGTGCATGAGTGCTTACAGGATAGAGCATTTGAGATATGTACATACACAGGCTACTGAAGGTTGTCAACACGCAACTGTAACTGCTTATTGCTGTACTGTACTCTCCCAAGTGCTTAGTACAGTGCTCTGCACACAGTAACTTGCTCAATAAATATGACTGAATGAATGAATGAATGAAGTGTGTAATGGCCAAAGTGGCAGTTTCAGGGAACATAAGGTGGGGAGAAAAGAAGCCTACTGAGTGAACTTCCAGGAGAAGCAGGGTATCTAGCGGAAAGAACTCAGGACTGGAAATCAGGAATAGAGCACGGGCCTGGGAGTCAGAAGGTCACGGGTTCAAATCCCAGCGTGGCTCAGTGGAAAGAGCACGGGCTTTGGAGTCAGGGCTCATGAGTTCGAATCCCAGCTCTGCCACTTGTCAGCTGTGTGACTGTGGGCAAGTCACTTAACTTCTCTGTGCCTCAGTTCCCTCATCTGTAAAATGGGGATTAAGACTGTGAGCCCCACGTGGGACAACCTGATTCCCCTGTGTCTACCCCAGGGTTTAGAACAGTGCTCTGCACATAGTAAGCACTTAACAAATACCAAAGTGTCAATCCCAGTTCAGCCGCTTGCCAGCTGTGTGACAAGGCAAGTCACTTAACTTCTCTGGGCCTCAGTTACCTCATCTGTAAAATGGGGATGAAGACTGTGAGCCCCACGTGGGACAACCTGATTACCCTGTATCCTCCCCAGCACTTAGAACAGTGCTTTGCACATAGTAAGCGCTTAACAAATGCCATAATTCATTAGGCTGCACTTGCCCCAGTGCTTAGAACAGTGCTTGACACAGAGTAAGTGCTTAACAAACACCATCAATATTATTATAATTATTATTATTATGAGGTCTGGTTTCTAATCCTAGCTCTGTGACCCTGGGCATTTAACTACTCACCCCAAACCCACAGCACTTGTGTAAATGTTCTTATACTTTACTGTTCCCCCTACCTATAATTTATTTTTAATATCTGTCTCCCCCTATAGACTGTGAGCTGCTTGTGGGCAGGGATTAGGTTCATCAACTCTATTATATTGTACTTTTCCAAATGCTTGGTTCAGTGCTCAGCACCCTGCAAACAATAAATGCTCTTGTTCGACTGATTTATTGAGGACTAAATACCTGTTCTCCTCCTCCCTCTGACTGCGGTCCCCCTGTGAATCAGGGACTGAGTCCAACCTACTTATCTTGGACAAGCCCGGGTCTTGGCACACCGGACGTGCTCAACGAATAGCACTGTTATTATTCTCACTAGCCTCCTCCTCATCACCCCTGCTACTATCATTATTTCGCGTCTGGTCGATGGGAGGGCTGGGGGCTGGCGAAGTTTCCCTGGTTCCCCTCCCCGACTTTGTCTACCTTCCTCACGGGGTCACGGTTTGCTCTAAAGTTCTTGGTGCCCTGGGTGGCTTTGGACAAGAGGTGCTGGGCAACACTGTGCTGGACACCCCTAACTTGCAGATTTCGCACCAGGCACGCTCTCCCTTTTTTTGGGGGGAAAAGGGGGGTCTCTGGACCCATTGTCAAAGGACCGGCGTTGGGACTCGACTGTTGGGCCTGGTCGGGGGCGCTGTGCCAGTCCCTCAGTTGTAGAGGGCCATCAAAAGGCAGGGATTGTCTCTATCTGTTACCGATTTGTCCATTCCAAGCGCTTAGTACAGTGCTCTGCACATAGTAAGCGCTCAATAGATACTATTGAATGAATATGGTGACCGAGCCAGAGAAGGGGGCCGTTTGCGTGGCTCAGTGGAAAAAGCCCAGGCTTGGGAGTCAGTGGTCAAGGGTTCGTATCCCGGCTCTGCCACTTGTCAGCTGTGTGGCTGTGGGCAAGTCACTTCACTTCTCTGGGCCTCAGTTCCCTCATCTGTACAATGGGAATTAACTGTGAGCCGCACGTGGGACAACCTGATGACCTTGTATAATAATGATAATAATGTTGGTATTTGTTAAGCGTTTACTAGGTGCCGAGCACTGTTCTAAGCGCTGGGGGAGATACAGGGTAATCAAGTTGTCCCGCATGAGGCTCACAGGCTTGATCCCCATTGTATCTACCCCAGCGCTTAGAACAGGGCTCGGCACACAGTAAGCGCTTAACAGATATCAACATTATTATTATTAAGGGCTTGCGGGGGCTGTGACAGAAGGGGGGAGGCAGGGCGAGCCCTTCAGCGGGGCGGCCATTTCCCTCTCCGGCCAGTACCTCAGGGGGCACGAGAGGCGGAAAAAATGGGCGGGAAACGAGCGGGGCGCCGTCATTGGACGGGCCGACGGGCCAATGGGGCTCAGGGACGCCCGCGGGGCCCCGCCTCCCGCGCCGGCGGGCGGCGACCTCATAGGCCGGCTGCCGCGGGCGCCCCCGCTCCCATTGGCCGCCCCTGCCGTCCGTCCCGCCGCGCGGGGGGGCGGAGCCAAACCCCGGCGCCCCGCCCACAGGCGTCAGTGAGGGGGGCCTCGGCCCCGCCCCCGCGGGCCGTGTGCAAAAACAAACAGCCGTTAGCGCCGGGGGGGGAGGGCGGCCCGCGGGGGGGGCGGGGCCTCGCTAGAAGGACGCGTCCTATTGGGCGGGAGCGGGGGTTCAAACCAGCAAGGCGGGCGGGGATTGGCCTGGGCGGGCGGGCGGCCGGGCGGGTCATTGTCTGGGGCTCCGGCGGCTGTGGCGGCGGCCGTGGCGGCGACGGGCGACGGGGCTGGGCTGAGGCCGATTCGGCGCCGCGTCCGAGCGAGGCAGCGACAGCAGCGCGGCGTCCGGGAGCAGCGCCGACACTATGGTGAGGGCCGGGACGGCGGGGCCCGCCCCTCCCCCCCCCCCCCCCGGCAGCGCCACAAACCACTGTCCTTTCAGGCGAGCGGGCCTTGTGCCCTGACCTCTGACCTCTGACCTCTCCCCCCGGCCACAGAGGGCCCACCTGGCCAGCAGCCCCGGCCTCCAGCCCGACACGGAGGACAGGCTCCATTCCCTCCTATGTATTGAGCGCTTGCTAGGTGCAGAGCACTGGGCTAAGCGCTTGGAATGGACAGTTGGGTAACAGGGAGAGACCATTCCCGCCCAGTGAGGGGCTCTGGAAAGGGGAGACGGACAGCAAAGCAAAACAACATCATCAAGATAAATTAATTCATTCAGTAGGAGGGATTGGGCGCTCACTAGGTGCAGAGCACTGGGCTAAGCGCTTGGAATGGGCAAGTTGGGCAACAGGGAGAGGCCACCACTGCCCAGTGAGGGGCTCAGTCTCAACGGGGAGATGGCAAAGCAAAACATCATCATCAAGATAAATTCATTCATTTAATAGGATGGATTGAGCGCTTACTAGGTGCAGAGCACTGGGCTAAGCGCTTGGACTGGACAGTTGGGCAACGGAGAGAGGGCATCCCTGCCCAGTGAGGGGCTCACGGGCTAGACAATAATAATAATAATAATGTTGGTATTTGTTAAGCGCTTACTATGTGCCGAGCACTGGGCAATTGGGCAAAGGAGAAAGACCATTGCCGCCCAGTGAGGGGTTCACGGTCTAGATGGGGGAGACGGACAGCAAAACAACATCATCGAGATCAACTCAATCGTATGTATTGAGCGCGCATACTAGGTGCAGAGCACTGGACTAAGCGCTTGGAATAGATGATTAGGCAACAGAGAGAGACCATCCCCGCCCAATGACAGGCGCACAGTCTAATCGATCGCACTCTCAAATTAGGTCCCCCTCCCAGCCTCCTTTCAGCCCAAGAGAAAGTGACGTGATGAGTAAAACATCTTATCTGCCCCCCCCCCGAGAAGATGCCGGGTGCCCCACCGGCCGTTTTCCATTGAGCCAACGCCGACGAGTCGGGGAGCACCCCAGGGCCCCCAAAATACCCAACTGGCTAGAGTCGGTGGCACCAAACATCATGGCGATGGCATCAGTTAAGCGCTTACTATGTGCAAAGCACTGTTCTACGCACTGGGGAGGATACGAGGTGATCAGGTTGTCCCCCGTGGGGTTCACGATCTTCATCCCCATTTTACAGATGAGGTCACTGAGGCGCACCAAAGTGAAGTGACTTGCTCAAGGTCACATAGCTACAGGCGGCTGAGCTGGGATTTGAACCCAGGACCTCCGACTCCCAAGCCCGGGCTCTTTCCACCGAGCCACGCTGCTTCTAGTGTCATCAGCCTCGCTCAGAAATTCTCAAATAAGTGCCCCCACTGCAATGTAAAGTCCTGACTTTTGAGAAGCAGTATGGCCTAATGGATAAAGCGCGGGCTTGGGAGTCATAAGGACCTGGGTTCTAAGAATAATCATGATAATAACGTTGGTATTTGTTAAGCGCTTCCTATGTCCTGAGCACTGTTCTAAGTGCTGGGGTAGATACAGGATCATCAGGTTGTCCCCTGTGGGGCTCACAGTCTTCATCCCCATTTTACAGATGAGGGAAGTGAGGCACAGAGAGTGAAGTGACTTGCCCAAAGTCACACAGCTGAGAGGTGGTGGAGCCAGGATTAGAACCCGTGACCTCTGACTCCTAAGCCTAGGCTCTTTCCACTGCGCCACCCTGTGTCTTCTTAAGCAGGGGTTCTCATCCCCGCTCCGCCACTTGTCTGCTTTGTGACCTTGGGCAAGTCACTTCACTTCTCTGTGCCTCAGTTACCTTATCCGTAAAATGGGGATTAAGGTTGTGAGCCCCACGTGGGACAGGGACTGGGTCCAACCTGATTTGCCTCATCCACCCCAGTGCTTAGTACAGTGCCCGGCACATAGCAAGTGCTTAACAAATACCACAGGTATTAACCCAGGGCTTAATCCAGTGCCTGGCACATAGTGAGTGCTTAACAAAAACAACTTTTATTATTGCTTTCCACCCACACCTTACATACACAACTTACTGGGGCCCCATACTAAGACTATGGGGACACAGTAAAAGTGAGAAAGAATTCCTACCATTAAGAAGCCTCAGAGGCAAAGATTGATACAATAGAGTCCCAGTCAATCAATGGTATGTATTGCGTGCTTACTGTGTGTTGAGTACTGTAGTGAGCGCTTGACTGGAATATTTAATTGGAATGGGGTACTGCCTTTGACTATTAGGCCCGTAGCAATTAGTCAGTGTAGTATCCTTTCCTGGATCTCTTTGCATTAGGGCTCCTGTGAATTTTGTTCCCCATCTAAAGGGTGAGGCCATCTTCACGGATTCTCCAACAAGCCGTATTCTGTACTTCTCTCTAAACCCCCTCACTACCCTTTATGCCGTATTCGGAGTTGATAAAGTAATATATCCAGAATTAGGCTTAAATAGGCCTGAATTCCCAAGGCATCTTTTAACAGCAAAAGAAAGAATATTAATTACATTTCTATTCCAGAGATTGGGGGGGAGGGGAAAACGGGACTTCAAGAAGGTGGCGGCATGGTCAATTTTTTTTTTCCGCCCCAACTGTAAATTCTAAGACCTTTAAAATGCTCCATTAAAAAAAAGTCTTGGTAGAGGTAATTGTGGTTTTGTGATTAAAAGCCTAGTAGATTGGAAGCTGTTTGAGGGCAGGGATCGTATTCATTAACTCTTCCACTCTCCCAGGTGCTTAAGTTCAGTGCTGTGCCCAGAGAAAGTGCTCAATAAATGCTGTTGGTTGACCCTATATTGGAAGTCATGCATCCCGCTCTGACCCCAGATGTGATGAGATGCCATTTAGTGGCTCTGAATTCACATCCCAGATGACTTAGGTGGTGTCTTGTGCTCACGTGTAACATTTGTGGGGTGTCGATTAAGTTTGCATCGCTTAAGATACAGAGTTTTGCCAAAGGGATGAAATCCTTAAAGCATGTTTGATGAGTCAATTCTACCCCTGAAGCTACCTAGCATTTTCTATTTGTTCTGAACTGAATATTTGACAGCCAGTGGGTAGGTTACTTGTTCTATAGTTCTTGATATCTTTTGTAATCGGGGATGACACCCACCGCCCTCCCAGTCCCCCGCCCCTGCTGTGGGTGGGTGTGTATGTGTGTCCGTGCCTGAGTACAAAAAGATGGGTGCACGTGCCTCCGTACTGTCTCTTGACTTGCAGCCCCGGGTGCCCGTGCATCCGTACTGTCTCTTGACTTGCAGCCCCAGGTGCCCCTGACCAAAGCCTTGGCTCAGGAATGGCCACTCTGTCCCTGGCTACTGTGATCCCAACTGGGTTGGCCACTGCTGTAGCCTCCTGGGTGAAACATGTCCTCACCACAAAGCCTCTATGTGTGTGTGGGGGGGGGGGGGGGGGGTGTCCAGTCGCTTCCTCACGCTTCCTCAGCCTGCCTGGCCCGTGGCTCCACCCTATCCTGTCATGCCCAGGCCCACGCACGCACAGTCTGTCCAACAGCGTTTGGGAATCCAGCCTCCACCTTCCACCCCTTGCCAGCGCAGTGAGGTTTTCTTTTTTAAGCCGTAGGAACCAATGCGTGGCATTCAGTGAGGTGCTCGATAAATGCTTCAGGGCCTAACGTATTCATGGCTAAATAAACACGGACATGAACATAAAATAAGGATTGTCGTGGGTTGTCATTTGTGGTTTCCTGTTTAGGTCTGATTTGCATTGTACCAGCAGGGGGGATTTTTAAAGCTCCGGGGAAGGTCAGCTTGTCTTTGCTCACCACTCTGGTTTGTGTCCTCCACTTTGACACAAGGACAGACCGTTGTATTTTCACTCCTGAAAGCCCATTTGTTTTGGTAACCATACCGTATTAGAAGGCCCATTCTGTGAAAAGAGTGTGCTGTAATAGTCTCCCCCAAGAGGTGCTGCTTCAGCTGGGATGTTGTTTTTCAAAAGAAGAGGTGCCCTGGTAGGGACAGGGTTGGTGCCCCACTCTTATTCTTCCAGCTACCTCGGTGCTTAGCGCAGAATAAGCAGCTCATACTCTTCTTGTTGTTTCCTCGGTTTTGTTTTAATGGTATTTAAGTGCTTACCATGTGCCGGGCACAGGATTGAGCACTGGAGTAGATACACGCTAAGCGGGTGGGACATAGTCCATGTCCCACATCAGGCTCACAGTCTTAATCCCCATTTTACAGAGGAGGCAACAGGCCCAGAGAAGTTCAGTGAAGTTCAGTGACTTGCCCAAGGTCACACAGCAGACAAGTGGCAGAGCTGGGACTAGAACCTGAGTCACTTTTGACTCCCAGGCCCGTGCTCTATCCACTAGACCATATGGCTTCTCAGGACTAAGGGTCCACCCATTCTAAGTCATTCCTGAACTGTCTCTGGCTGGTGAGGGAGCAGGGGATATCCGTTCAGTTAAACCTACAGCAGACTTGTCGGGTTTCAAAGCCTGCCTCCCTCATCTTGCCACTGCTGTCAAAACTGGGTGGAAATTTTAGATCTAAACCAAAGAAACTTTCCACACTGGGCTTGCAAAGGTTTGTGCTAATTAGTCTGACAGGGAAGAAAGTTCACCTCCATTATGCAGTAATCTATTTCCACCAGTTTCCTCTATAAAAACTGAGTGAGCAAAAAAGGAGTGAGAAGGTGAACTGAAAAGGAAAATCTGAGGGTAAAATACCATAGTCTGCATGATACTGGGAAGTCTTTAGTCAACAGCATCAGATAGAATATTGTCCTAAGCACCTGAAAGGGTAGAGTGAAGTTAATTTGATGAACCCTGCACTCAAGGAGCATCCCATCTCTTGGGAAATAGGCAGGTGCAAGCTACAGTTGAGAGGAAAAACAGGTATCACTGGCACCGAAGAGCAGGTAACATATGAAGAAAAGTCCCATGGAACAGTCAAAAATATAGATACTCAGGTGGTTTAAGCTTAGGATCGACTAGCAAGTTTTCTCTTGCTTTTAATGGGAGGAGTGCATCATTTACTGGGGCTGTGTTCTCCAAAATGGTCACTTTGGGTATTAGTAAAGTTTGTTTTTTTTTTACAAAAAAAACTATTGATGGCTGACCAAAGTCGATTTCAAGTAAGGGGAAGCAACCGAGTTAAGTGCTCCCCTGGGGTTGGTGTGGGGTGCGAGGACCCAAGTGCGAGGTGCTGAAGGTAAGTGGAGAGCGCTAGGTTGGTTTTACAGAGACACCCTGTTTCAGTTTTCATAATGGCTCCCTATTTTCATGAAAACAGAGCCACAGTAGAGGGTCACGGGTTAGGGGCCAAACAGCGTGGCTCTGAGGGCTTCAGAGCAGCACCCACAAGTCCCCTCAGAGGCTCCTCTGTGAAGGCGAGGGGCTACAAGATGCGTCAGCCCTCCAAGCCACGTACGTTTTTGCCAAAGTGCATCGTTCGCTTCCTGCGGGAGGTTCTGGGCTCCGGCCCTGCACCCCTCCCTGTCGGCCCAGTGTTGGGAAGGAGGATGATGGATCGGCCCGGAACGGAGGCTCCGGTAGCCCGTGGAGGCCGTCCGGTGGACAAACCCCTCTCCTCCCCTAGTGAAGCCCACGCTGCGAAGCCTCACCCGCTAGGCTTGGGCCAGGTGTCGCTTGGCAGGCCCAGGGTTACAGGCAGTCACCTGAGCGCTTCTGCACCAAGCCTACCCACCCTCCCCCCCACCTACCTCACCCAAAACCTCCCCAGATCCAATGCCTTTCTAAACTGTTTAGTTGACTTGGATTAAGCGAAGAGAATTGAGTTTAGATGGAAGACTATTTCAAGAGTGCCCTGGGAAACCTATGCCCTCAATAAATACGAATGAATGAATGAATGGACTTAGGCAAGACTCATCCGAAAAGATTTTCAGCAGAACCCCACAAATGATCCTGTCACTGACTGAGGGAAACCAGGGGGCAACTCTGTCTCTGTGAAATTAGCAAACACAGAGCAGGGAGGCCAGACCACTGCCTTACAACAGACAACCTAAAACACAGGCCAAGGGACAGCAGAGTCCTGGTACCTGGATTGTGCTAACTCTCTGATTTGGTACTAAAATACATGTGGAAACTACCCTGCAAGTGACTGGGGGTCTTACTCGGGGATATAGACCGTAGACTGGAAGCTCCTTGTGGGCAGGAATCGCGTCTACCAACTCTGTTGTACTGCACTTTCCTGAGAGCTTAGGACAGTGTTCTGCACACTGTAAAGCCCTCAATGAGTACCATTGTTTGATTGAAGCTGCCAGCTCTTGGAGGAAGAAGGGTAAAGTATCTCAGGGCTGCGGTCCCCATAAAAGCTTTATGAAAACCATTTTCCAAGGAAGGGAGCAGGCAGCATTGCAGAACACTAAATATTGCTAGTTAGTCAAGTAGATTATTAAAGCAGCAATAACTAAACACTGAATGGCATTAATAGTAAATAAACCTTCAGTTTAGAGTCAGCAGTTCCTCTTTGCGAGGACCCCTTTAACACTTTTCCTAATGACGTTTGGAGGTTAAAGTAGGCAGGTTTCTAAGAAACTAGATTTTTATAAGGATGAAAATCAGTGCCTTATGTAACTTGAGTAAAGATTTCTAAAGGAACAAGTAAGTGGGGAATGTATGGTATAACAAACTCCACATTAAAGTCCCTAAGCTGCTAGGTAAAGCTACCCACAGGAGAGCCATAATTGTATTCGTAAAGGGTGATTTGCTTAGAAGGTTTGACCTCATTTCTTTTTAATTAGGGCTTTTGAGGTACTCAAGGCACTACAAGATGTCCACTGTGTAGACAGTTGCAGATGGAAGAGGGGGTGGAGGCAGAAACCTTTTTTTAAAAAAACACAAAACCACCCCAGTAATTAGTTTTTACCCCTAAACAGTCATGTTTGTGCATGTTAGATCTTTGTTCCTAATGCTCGCCAGAAGCGATTCTGAAAGTATTTTCTCGTTTAGGCCGGAGGCAAGGCTGGGAAGGACAGTGGGAAGGCGAAGGCTAAGGCAGTGTCTCGCTCCCAGAGAGCTGGACTGCAGGTAAAGCGGGCTAAACGGGTGGGTGGTTGTCACGCTCCAGTGATGTTTAACCTTTTTTGCTTGTCATGTTTCCGGGTTGAGATAGAAGCAAAGTTGGTAGCTGAACTGGGAAAGAAAAAAAAAAAAACCACCCAAAACACCCAACTTTACCCCAGTGATAAAATTGTCCCAGAAACCTTTGGGCCGTGGTGATTTCCCTGTCCACTTCATCAGGGAAGAAGGTAGCCAATTTGGTGCTCCATTTCTATGAAAACGTATCATTAATCTAGGCCTCCAAGTGCTTAGGAGGGAGAAAGCTTCCTCGGTGCAGGGAGACGAGTTCTCTGGAGGTTCCGCACGGCAGTGCTGCCTCATTGCCCACCCACTGCCTGCTTCAGCCCGGCTCCACTGCTCAAAGTGGCCTCAAAAGCCAAGCAAGCCAGAGGACTCCCTGCCCCGGGACTATTCACCTGAACGGCAAAGACCGTCGTGTTAGTGTCTTACCTGTTCACATACAGGATACATGAACCAAAAACAACAAACTGCTTGTCTATCTGTTGCTTTGGTAAAAGAGTGAATTAATTGTAAAGAGCCGTAATATCTAGAGTCGTAATTTCTACTTTATTCTGCTTCATAGGCCAGTGGTCCGTTTTGGGCTTTGGACTGTGCCCAGTTGAGATCCTGCTCTAAATTGCCATTCCCTCCTCCTCACCCCAGGTTTGGTTAAACGCTGGGTTATGGCACCGCTCTTTCTAAATGAATGGACAGTAAGGCCTGTAGGCATTATTTTCTGGGAGATGCTAGGAAATCCTAGGTGTTAGCATGAGCCACAGATTGGCCCCAGGCCCAGCTGGGCCAGGTGTAGTTAAGTTTGATAGGTGGTGAGGCAAGTTACCCCAGGACTTAGTACAGTGCCTGGTACAGTGTCGTTTGCTTGAAACAAATGACAGATAATTTGGCCTCAGAATCTAAAGCAGTGTTAGAGCCCCTCGAGTCACCAAAGATAGAAATGACAGCCTTCCGGCTCTAGGAACTGTTCCTGAATCGCCGGCCCTTAGAGAAACATACTGCCTTCCTGGTTGAAAGGGCCAGGTTGCAGTGGAGGTGAGCAGGGTCACCAACGCTGTGAGCCTTTCTGCTCTTACCTGGGCGACCCTGGGCATGCAGCTGGTGGCCTCGTCCCGACAGCCGTCTCCTTGTTTAGGCCTGCAGCCCCGAGCTCGGCTGAAGCCAAATCTCACCAGATGGCCTCTAAGGAGTTATAGAGCAGAGACACTCACGTGTATAGACACATGAAACAGGCCAGGTCACCACAGTCCAACGGGCAGAATTCACCCAGAGAAGCTCTGACAGCGAATGTATCCTTAGGCACCGTGATTTTCTGCCCTTGCTCTAAGAGGCCCAAGTGAAATTTTTTCCAGGAAAACTGCCCTGGAGGGTCCTACAGCAGAAATCCATTTTTTCTTTTTTTAAAAAACTAATACAAATCTCCAAACTCAGTTAAAATAATTTGATCCCTTAAGCCTAGGGCCTATAAGGGCCAAGACCCCAGACTGGCCCCTGGCCTCTAGAGGGACTAGTCCCAACCCCCAAACTCTCCACCTCTCCCAGGGTGCGTGGCTCAGGTGTCCTTTGGGGCCCCGAGCGCGAACCCAGAGTTTTTTTCTCAGCTGTCCTCTAGTTTTGCACAATTCTGCAAAGGATGTTTTGGATGAAACTTTCTCTGTGGGCCATTGCTTTGGCCCTATTGTTATTAACACCAGCTCCTCTTTCAGTTCCCCGTGGGACGAATCCACAGACACCTGAAGACGCGAACCACCAGCCATGGACGAGTCGGGGCCACTGCGGCCGTGTACAGTGCTGCAATTCTGGAGTATCTCACTGCAGAGGTGGGGATGCTCCCTGGCCCCCACAGGCAGCAGGATCGCTCTCCCATCTCGGCTCACCCCAGAGATCCTGACTGGCCTCCCGGGCAGTCCCGGGGCTCCCGCCCTTGCCTTCTGCGCTGCCCGGCTGTCAGTCGAGAGGGAATGGGGCAGCTCCTCCTGGCCCGGGAGCCCATTTGAAAACTTGCCCTGGGTGTGGGGGAGCGGGAATGTGGCCTGTTCATGCCTCAGCCTCCTGCAGGCGCCTTTCGGCCCTTCCCAAGGCCTCCAGCTGGCTGTTTCCTGTTTCTGTGCAGTCGCGCTAGTCTCGCCTCCTGCCTGTGGTCCCTGAGCCCCAGGGAGACCTGAGAAGTTAAAGGTGAAGAGGGATTGGAAGCCAAGTGTTTGAGCTTAAGGTTACCTGTACGCCTGATTGCCTGTGTAGAAGCCATTTAGGCTTGGGCCCAGAGCTTGGGTCAAGAGATTTGGCTTTGTTTTCACCTGGAATTCTGTAGGCCTGGCTTGGGACAGATCTGGGCATTTGAATTAGACTCCTCTGTGCCTCTCAATTTTTCTAAGTCCCAAAGAAAACTGCAACCAGCTCTGGGTATTTCTCCTTCTGTGGTAAAACCTTCTACCTACTTCATCCTTCTCCTCGGGGAACCCCACTCTCCCTTGTGTGTGTACACACATACACACACGCACCCCAAATTGGCCATTGCCCAGGGTGATGGCGGGCAAGTTGGCCCTCACAGGGATTACAGAGTCAACCACACAATCTCCTAAATCCTTTCCACAGGTACTGGAGCTGGCAGGGAACGCGTCCAAGGATCTCAAAGTTAAGCGCATCACTCCTCGACACCTGCAGCTGGCCATCCGTGGGGACGAAGAGTTGGACTCCCTCATCAAGGCTACCATTGCTGGTGGTGGTACGTGCCCCCTGGGGGGGGGCGGGGCCTTGGGCTTTCTAGCCAGGTGGAACTTGAGCCACTCTCTTCCAGACACCCCCCCCCCCAACATGCTTAATTCCAAAGTTTGGACCCTAAGCCTGCCCATCATGCACGATTTGTTCCCCCTCCACATCTTTGCTGTAGGGGGTCAGGAGCCCTTTCTCCCACCACCAACTAAAGCCAAACCAAGGCCACCTTAGAAACAGAGGGTCTCCTTTATCCAAAAGCCAGCGTTAACCCAGCCTGCAGCCCTTTTCTCCTTGACTCCCTCAGACCACCCACAGCCATCAATTTCAAGTGGAATGGCAGCAGGGAGGGAACTTGACTGGAGAGGAGGCTGGGGATGGGGGGAAAGGGCAGAAGAGAGAGGGTGGAGTCTCCTGTTTTGAGCGGGTGTGTGCATGTGCACAGCTGTGACTGTCATTTAGCCAATCCCTTGGAAAACCAGGAAATGCTACTAGTGGGGCCTGAACTTTTTCCTTTAACTAGCAGAGTCTCCCTTGATGCGTTGGTGTCAGTTGGCCAGGGATCCGGTCTGTAGCCTTGTGGGAGGTGGACGGACCAGGGTGGCCATTCCAGAACAGGAAAAAGGTTAAACCGTGCATGGGGTCTTTCACCGTTTCCATAGTCCCCGCTCAAATCACCGGCTCGGGGCAAACGAGACCATCAGATTTGCAGTGCCCAAACACCATTGTTGATGATTGATGAATTGCTAGTGCTTGCTCATAGTATAAATTCCATCGGAAGAATGAACCCCTCTGCTGCTCAGGCCTCTAAATCTGTTTGTGTTTTGTTCTAGGCGTGATCCCTCACATCCACAAGTCTCTGATTGGAAAGAAAGGACAGCAGAAAACTGCCTAGGGCGTTGTTAACCACCCTCTTCCTTCCTGTCGTTGTACTGTAACTGGGACAGAAGAAATAACGGGGATATGTGGAATTTTTTTAAAGAAATAGTTAAATGACAGAGCGTAGACAATTGACTGTAGACATGAACAAACATTTGTATGTTCTTTAGATTGGAAATCTGACAAAATCCCTTGTCACATAGCAGCAATTTGTGTGTTGATTGGCTAGGTTTCTCCCGTGTGTTTTATACAAAAATGGAACGGATAAAACCATTTTTTACAAAACTTGTGGTGTCAGAACTTCATTCCATTTCAGATTTGTGGGGTCCCAACTTGCCAATTGGGAAAGGAAGAATTTCGGAAAAAAATCTGAAGTTTGTCTCAAGTGCGGGAATCATCCGAAACACAAAAACGCCTCTCTGGCCATGGGGGCGACGGGCAGATTTAGGACTGCTCTTGCCAAGGGCAGAGATGGTGGAGGAAACCAACCATCACGCGCAACTGCTGTTCTGAAGTTTTGGCCTAAATTCCAGCACCTCGGACTTGTGGGTGGTGACAGAGCGACGGCAGCCTGACGGAGACGGGAAAGGAGAGGGCCCCAGAGCACCACCAGGAGGGCTTTGCTCTCTCCCCTCCCAGTTGCCACTGCAGAAGCCTGTTTTCCTTGGGTCCTCCCCAGCCTCACCCATCCATTGAGGGCCGCCTATCCTATGGCATAACTCCCGTGGCCAACTACAGCTAAGCAGGTGTCTCTGCTCCCGGCTTCCAAACCTACCACTTAGAAGCCTGGTGGCTAGGAGTTGATCACTTTGGGTCTTATTGGTCTACCTGGCCCCGCCACAGCCTGCTCCTAGGATCTCTCATCCTCTTCCCCCGTCAGTTCACCCCCTGTCAGTTCACCCCCCGTGATGCATCAGAAGCTCAAGTAAATTATTCTCAACAGTGACATCCCCAGAACAAATGCAGCCATCCACCCCAGGTCCTCGGGGGTGGACTGTCCTCTAAGTAGAGCTCATCACACAGCTTGTATCTGCGTGTGAAATGCAATTTCTTTCTGTTCCTAAGCAGCAAGACCTAGCAGAAAGAGCCTGGGCCTGGGAGTGTCAGGATGTGGGTTCTCATCCCGCCTCTGCCCCTTGGCTGCTGGGTGATTTTGGTGAGCTTCTCTGAGCCTCCATTTCCTCATCTGTGAAATGGGGATTCTATAGCTGTTCTCCCTCCCGCTTAAAACTGTGAGCCCGACGTGGGACGGGGACAGTGTCCAACCTGATTATCTTACATCCAGCCCAGATAATAGTTCAGTGACTGGGACACAGAAAGCACTTAAATACCCTCCTTGTTATTATTATTCTAAATGGCTAACAAGAGATAGGGGCAGCATTGCTTAGTGGAGATAGCCTGGGTTTGGAAGTTGGAAACCTCAGGTCCTAATCCCAGCTCTGCCCCTTGCCTTCCTCGTGACCTTAGACTTAAACTTCGGTGCCACATTTTCCTCCCCTAAAATGAGAAGATGCCTGTCCTTCCTACCTCATAGACTGTGAGCCCCGGGTGGAACAGGGACTGCCTCTGTTCTGATTATCTAGTCTTTACTCCAACACATAGCCCCAAGTAAACACCGATTCAATAATAGGATTTTTATTCTACGAGCCAGTGGCCAAGTGACTGCCAAATTAAGTCTGGCAGAGGAAGGTGTTCTCTTCCTAGGGTGCCTTGGGAAAAGTCACTGAGCTCCCACAGTCCCACCAGGTACTGGCTGTTGTCATGGCTGGCTGCCCCACAGCCTCAGTTCCAGCCTGTCTGTGTTGGAGGCAGTGTGATCTGGCGGGTGGGGAGGTCAGGAGCCCCAGGCTCCCACCCCTCTCCTCTGTCCCTGGCCTGCCATAAGGTGATTAAGTCAATCAACCTGCCCGGGGTTGGGTTGCTCCTTGCTTTTCGGTTGGGCAAATCAGAGCAATGGCAGGGCCTGCCTCCCAGGGATGGTGGTAGTAACCAAAAAGGTGAAGGTGTTTAGCGCTTACTATGAGCCAAGCACCGAAGACAAAACATATTCTATTGTATTTACTGAGTGCAGAACACTGTACGGAGCAGAGCGCTTGGGGGAGTACAGTACAGCACTAAACAGACACATTCCCTGCCCACACGGAGCTGACATATGCAGATCGGATACAATCCCTGTCTCACCGGGGGCTCCCAATCTAGTGACTGGTGTGTGGGTAAGGTGAGTGCTTTCACATTAACCCTTGTTGATGTGAAAAGGCTCTAAGAAGATTGAGTGGTTTCCCAAATACAAGACAGAAATCCAGCCACAAAGGCCAGCAGAGAGAAGGTTTTCTGGGCCGGGCCCCACCCTGCTGGGAATGGCTGTTGTTGGGAGGCTGGTGGGCAGAGGAAGGAAAAACCTCTCTGGGCTGAGGCCTCCACACCCAGACACTTGGACCATCCCCAAGCAGGCGGACGGGGGGCGGGCTGCTTCTCGGGCTGCGGGATGAGGGGCAGAGGCACCCCGAGCCAAGCAGCGTGGCTCAGTGGAAAGAGCCCGGGCTTGGGAGTCAGAGGTCATGGGTTTGAATCCCAGCTCTGCCCCTTGCCAGCTGTGTGACTGTGGGCAAGGCACTTAACTTCTCTGTGCCTCAGTTACCCCATCTGTAAAATGGGGATTAACTGTAAGGCTCACGTGGGACAACCTGATTACCCTGAATCTCCCCTAGAGCTTAGAACAGTGCTCTGCACATAGTAAGCACTTAAATACAAACATCATTATTATTATTATTATCTATGTCTCAGGTTGCCCCTCGAGAAGGAAACCTGAACGGCTCAGAACGGAAAGGGCCCGGGCAATGCCAGGAACTGGAGGCGGAACCTGGCCGGACTCGGAGAGCTGGGAAGGGGCCGGGGACGTTTTGGAGCCCTCCCTCAACAAAAGAGTCAGTCAGGAGCAAACACATTCCCTTCCCCTAGGTACCAAGTACCTCATCTTCTCACAGGTCATCTTATTTCTCATGAAAATACAACCGTGCTAAGGAGAAGGCCGGGCTAGGCGGTGTGTGACAAGATCCTTACTGGCCAGCCCAGTAAGAGAAGGTTAGAGAAGCAGCATGGCTCAGTGGAAACAGCCCGGGCTTGGGAGTCAGAGGTCATGGGTTCTAATCCCAGCTCCGCCACTAGTCAGCTGTGTGACTTTGGGTAAATCACTTCACTTCTCTGGGCCTCAGTTACCCCATCTGTAAAATGGGGATGAAGACTATGAGCCCCACGAGGGACAACCTGATCACCTTGTATCTCCCCAGTGCTTAGAACAGTGCTTTGCATATAGTAAGCGCTTAACAAATACCAACATTATTATTTTTGTCAGGAGTTGCTACCCTCTGCACATTGTGGCATCTGGGTTTCACGCTGATTGATCTGTTCACAGAACATGCTCAATAAATAACATTGATTGATTCACTGTGTTGGAATAATTGTAGCCAGAGCAGGTTCTGAGCTGGAGAAAGGAGGGACTGAGCTGGTCTGGGCCTACTGATGTTCATTCATTCAACTGTATTTACTGGATGCTTACTCTATGCAGAGCACTGTACTAAGCAGTTGGGAGAGTTTAATACAATAATAAACAGATACATTCCCTGCCCACAAAAATCTTACAGTCTAGAGGGGGGCCGGGATGTGCACCTCACGAGTCACCTCTCTTCCCCTCCCCGTCCCTTACAGCTCCAATTCTGCCTGTCAGTATGGCTTCCACTCCTAGCCCTTACTCAGAGCCTTTGAGAACTGTGAGGGTCTTATGGGCAGAGAAGACTGTGAACTCCATGAAGGACGGGGACTGTGTCCAACCTGACAACTTTGTATCTATCCCCAGCACTTAGTACTGTGCCAGTACACGCTTAGCAAATAATATTTAAAAACCCCAACGTCTGTTAATTCTGTTGCATTGCACTCTCCCAAGCCCTTAGTATACACTCAATAAATACCCCTGATTGATGGAGCGCAGAGTGTTCGGAGCAGCGCCCTGCACACCAGTGTCCAACACACACATAACAGTGATCGATTCATTTTATAGTCCTGAGGGCCTGTTGAGGGCAGAGCACAGAAGTACAAGGGAACATACGATAGACACAATCACGGGGTTCACAATCGCCTCCCTCCCCCTCGACGATTTAGATGAACCTCTCATTTCTTTCCCCCTTCCTCTCCGCTGAGGGTGGGAGTTGAGAAAGCGAACATGGACCAAGGACGGGAGAATAAGAGCAGTGAAACTTCCAATTTAGGGGAGGAAGGACCCGGGTGGATTTAAATTTAGGTGGTGGCAGCTGTAGCTCTTCCAATTTCTTGTTCAGACAGGAGGAAGCCCCGGCCTCTCTCTCTCTGCCAGCGCCTTCAACTTTCCCAAAGGATTTTATCAGAAGCTGAAACGGAGACAGCTTGGGTAGCAAATGCATTCGGAGACGGCTGCAGGCTGGCATCCTCACCCCCACCACAAGCCCCCCAAAACACACACAATCATCACCCTCCCCTTACCTTTTCTGCCGGCGTTAGTCCCTTCGGCCTAGGCTCCTCGGCCGGATTCCCAGAGGGAGAGGGAAAAGGTCCCCGTGGGCTTCCTTAACCTCTTTTCCCCTCCCCCTTATCCCAGACCTTCCCGGGGATTGGCGGGGCTCCCGCTGATGTCACCAGGTGAGAGGGGCCAATCCAGGGGTGATTGACAGCCCACCCCCGGCCAGGTGGGCCTCCACCGCACCTCGGCCCGCAGGTGAGGTCTGAGCCTGCTGGCCTAATTCTGAGCCCCCAACTACAGTGCCTGGCACATAGTAAGCGCTTAACAAATACCATTTAAAAACCCCCAAAAAGCGGGTCGGTTGGATCTGACAGTCTGAGGACTGTTGTATTGCACTCTCCCAAGACCTTAGTATGCATTCAATAGATACCCCTGATTAAGGGCAGAGTGTTCGGTGCAGTGCTCTGCACACCAGTGTCCAACACACACATAACAGTGATCGATTAGTGGAATCGATTAGTGGGAGGACGTGGAGGCCGGGGGGGAGGCTTAGTGAGAGGCGCAGAGGGGAAATGAGGGAGCACAAGTCTCCCTTCTCCCGGCCTGTCACTGTTTTGCAGGGAGGGAGGTGGTGCAGGACATTGAGCAGAGCCCCGCTGCCCAGGGCCCCTGTCCCCAGGCCCCCACAGGGCAGGGCAGAGGGAAGTTTGGGGCCTGGAGGAAGAGTAAACTGGTGCCTGGGTACTGCTTCTGGGCTGGGAAACTAAAGCCTGGGCCACCTAAAATGGCTGCCAGCAGAGGGCAGGAGCCATTTTAAGCTCAGCTTCTCCCGGGGGGAAAGTGCCCGGTGAATTCCAACTGCAGCCAGGTGCCACCGTTTGGCAAGGTAGGCCCAGGGCTCCACTCTTGGCCCCGCTCCCCACAGGGCCTGGTGAGGACCAGGCAAGAGCAGCTTCCCAACTGCCCCTCTACACTATAAGCTTCTTGTGGGCAAGGAACATTTCTACCGAATCGTATATTGTTAGCACAGCCCTCTGCACACAGTAAGCACTCAATAAAATGTTTGATTGAAGCAGGGATGGGTTGAATAGGCTTCGATTCTGGCTTTCATTCATTCAATCACATTTATCGAGCATTTACTATGTGCAGAGGACTGTACTAAGCACTTGGGAAAGTACAACCAACTATAAGCAGTGATGTTCCCTCCCCACATCGAGCTTACAGTTTCTTCTGGGCGGAAAGACAGACAATGCAGTAAGAGTTGAACACATACTCTACTAAACACTTGGGAGAGCAACAGTTCAACATTCCTTATTTAAGAATTTACTGCGTCAAGCAGTATACTAAATACAGCGTGGGATGACTAGAAGATAAGGTCCCACCTTCCAGGGACACACTTTCCACTAGGCCATTGCACTTCAAGGAGTTTACGGGCTTAGTGATTTCAGTCCAAGGAGCACAGAAAGTTGGGCGATGGAGAGGTTTCCCAGTTCCACCTCCTGTTTTATTTTTAGTCCAGCCAGGTGAGGCGGACCTCTGCTATGAGCAACCTGTGAAGGCGGCTTAGCAAGACTCTTCCAGGCCTGATTTCCAACTGAAGGTGAAGGTAGAGGAGCTCCCACGTGAGAAGCGGCATGGTTTATAGGCTAGAGCATGGGCCTGGGAGTCAGAAGGACCGGGGTCTGGACATGTCAATCCGCTCTTCAAAAAACTCCAGCTCCACATCAAACAAAAACTCCTTGCCATTGGCTTTAAAGCACTCCACCTTGCCCAGCGTGGCATAGTGGAAAGAGCAAGGGATTGGGAGTCAGGACATGGGTTTTAATCCCCGCTTTGCCACTTGTCTGCTGTGTGACCTTGTGGGCAAACCACTTCTCTGGGCCTCGGTTACCTCATCTGTAAAATGGGAATGAAGGCTGTGAGCCCCATGTGGGACAACCTGATTACCTTGTACCTACCCCCGTGCTTAGAACAGTGATTGGCACATAGTAAGTGCTTAACAAATACCATAATTATCATTATTACTATCCCTTTCTAACCCTCCTACCTCACCTTGTTTTTCTCCATCTACAAACCAGTCTTCATACTTTGCTCCTCTAGTGCTTTCTCACTGTGCCTCAATCTCACCGGACCCCTAACCCACATCCTGCCTCAAATTTGACAATTATTCACCTCCCCTTCAAAGCCTCATATTGAAGGCACATTTCCTTCAAGAGGCGACCCTACCTTTCTTCATCTCCACTCCCTTGTGTCACCCTGACTTGCTCCCTTTGTCCTCCGCGCCTCCGCCCCAGCTCCACAGCACTTATTTGTATTGATATCTGTCTCCCCTCCTCTAGACTATAAACTCATTGTGGGCAGGGAATGTGTTTATTGTTGTATGGTACTCTTCCAGGCATTTACTACAGTGCTCTCCACACAAAAAGCTCAATACAATTGAATTAAAGAGTCCCAGCTCGGCCTCTTGGCTGCCGTGAGACAAATAATAATGTTGGTATTTGTTAAACGCTATGTGCAGAGCACTGTTCTAAGCGCTGGGGTAGATACAGGGTAATCAGGTTGTCCCACATGAGGCTCAGTCTTAATCCCCATTTTACAGATGAGGGAACTGAGGCACAGAGAAGCAAAGTGACTTGCCCACAGTCCCACAGCTGACAAGTGGCAGAGCCATGATTCGAACCCATGATCTCTGACTCCCAAGCCCAGGCACTTTCCATTGAGCCACGGTGCATCTTTAAATCACTTCTCTGTACTTCCAGTTCCCTCATCTGTAAAATGGGGATTAAGAGTGTGAGCCCCATGAGGGACAGGGACTGTGTCCAACCTGATTAAAGTGTATCTACCCCATCACTTAGAACAGTGCTTGGCACAGAGTAAACGCTTAACAAGCACCGTAATTATTAGCTCCCGTTTGAATGCCAGGAAGTTCTGCTGTGGATGGTGATCAAAGGAGATGGCAAAAGAGGATTGAGGCCAGCTGCCCAATCTGGCCTGCACTTCTCCCCAAGTTATGGTAGACTCTGCAGCCCCCCAAGGACCCAGTAGGTCTCAGGGCTTAAGGTCAAAAGTTTGACACCCCAGCCCTCAAGGCAGACACTCACCCCCCAGGACCCCAAGCCCCATCAATGGCACCAAAGGGCTCTCCAATATCACTCCTAGTACTGGTTAGGATGCTGCCACCCCAGGGGCTATCAAAAGGGCAAAGTCTATCCCTAAGACTGGTGGAGATGGTGATGGGTCAGACTGAATAATAGGCAGAGACCAGGACATGGTCCCAGCTCCCCCGCCCCCGGGGGCTCTGCCACAAGGTCCAGGGGAAAGTGTCTCCCCCTCTAGATGGTAAGCTTGTTGTAGGCAGGGAATGTGTCTGTTACACTGTACTCTCCCCAAGTGTTTAGTATAGCACTTTTCACACAAGCACTTGATACAATTGACTCACTTGGGTCCTCCCTGCAGCCAGGTCTGAGTGAGGCTGCCCTCCACTCTGCATCATCTCCCCCCTCTCCCCCCCAGCGGGCTTCAAAGGCAGCAAGGGGGAAGGAAAAGGGGCTGGTTGGCTGCCTCATGTCACAGCTGGGGAATGGGACACTTGAGCCAACAGGACACCCACAAATGAGACCACCACCCTGCACCTTTCTCCATAGCACCTCCCTATCTGTCCTCCCCAGTTACCCAAAAGGAAATCTGGGGCCAAGGAGACCCGGATTTCCCTCCTCACAAAAGAGACCAAACACCAGGGACTGACTTAAGGCAGGCACGATGGGAGACCAGCAGGCAACAGGTCCCCCTACACTTACATGGACACCCAAATGTGGGGCTTGATAGGGAGGGTGGAGTCCTACAGTGAGGAGGGGAAATGTGTCCCTGCAGCACAGTGTGGCTGGTTGGGGGTCAGGGGTATGTGTATACATCACACACACACACAAGCACGTGCACAGCAGCCCCAGAGACCTGGAAGCACAGTAAGACCAGCCAAGTGTGACCCTCTCCTTCCCTTGGAGTGGGTCCATGTAGGTCTGGCTCTGCCCAGAGGAGAGGGAGACGCTGTCACCACACTGGTTACAGTTGTTGTTCCCCCCTCAACCCCACCTCCGGGCAACCGTCCCAGACCTCCCAGCTGCTCCCATTCCACAGGACAACTCACCCGGCCCTCACTTCCCCAAGCCCACCCACCCCCATCCGCCCCAGGGTTGGCAGGGGAGACAGATGCAGTCAGCTGCAAACAAACAGCCTGACCCAGGGTGGGTGGTCCCAGCCTCATAACTCCTTCTTAGGGCAACCTACCCCACCCCCCAGAGGTGCCAGTCACCTCAGGGGCCGGCCAACCCACCACAAGATGGACCATCGTGTACCCGTGCAAGCCTCTGCCGCCCAACTGGGGGCCCTCACCCTTTAGCCAGGTGGCAGCAGCCCAGAATCATGCCCTCCCTTTCCTCACCCCCACCCCCGAACCGACCCCACGGCAGGACCAATCAGGAGCCGCTCCGACGTGGTTTAGGTTGGTTTTTATTCCATAATTCATAAACTTAACTCTGCAGTCCAACTAGACTTGTGGAGGGGAAGGGAAGATGGAACCCAACAGAGATGCAGCGAGGAGGTCAGAGCACAAAGATTACAGGGACGGCGGGGCCCAGAGGAGACGGCGGCGGGGCCAGAGGGGGGGCGCTCTCCCTGCCTGTCTGCCTACAGAAGGAATGGTTTGGTAGTTAAGACAATAAAAAACGGTTATGAAAGCTGCCCACAGTCAGCGATGGTGATCTTCTTGCTGGTCTTGCCGTTCTTGGACCCATAGTCTTCCATGGTTTTCACAATGTTGTATCCCTCTTTGACCTTCCCAAAGACCACATGCTTGCCATCCAACCTGTGGGCAGAGATGGGGTGCGTTAGTCCCTTCCAAAGGACCCCCGGGGCGGGCAGGGCAGGCACCGCCCTCAGGAGCCACCTATCCTTTCCAGAGAGGTTCATGGGCACGGACCCACAAGTGGTTCATGGGCACGGACCCACCTGCCCGGAACTGGGGTGAGCTCTCATTCCCGAAGGGGTGGGATTTCAGCCCGGCACTGCCTCCCCCTGCCTGGGAAACTCAATGCTCTCGCAAAAGAGCCGCCCCTCCCTTGGGCTTGACAACCCTCCCCATTCATAGCCCAGACCCCGCTCCCTGCCTTCCAAGCTACTGTTGCATCTCCTCCGGGAGGCCTTCTCTGAATAACCTCTCACTTCCTCACCTATGTCCTCCCTCCCTCAGGTTTTGCTTAAGATCTCAGGTCGGCACCTGGTAAGCGCTTTGATACCCCACCCACGGAGCCATGTCCCCATCCTTACACTCTCTGCCATTTATGTTAATGCCCGTCTCCCCCAACTGGACTGTCAAGCTCCTCGAGGGCAGGAGTCAGCAGTATAGCAACTCTATTGTGCTCTACTCTCCCAAGCATGTAAGACAGTGCTCTGCACAGTGAGTATGCAACAAATACTATTTACTGATGGGTCAGCCCCCACAAGAACTCATAATCTAACTACTTTAAGTCCAACGTCTGTCAGTGTGATTCACGAGGAAGCCAAGAGGCAGATTAAACTCCTCATTCTGGGGACCAAAGGGAGTTTTAGGGTGATCCTGTTCCACAGAGCCACCACGTTATATCATGGGTGGGGGTGGTTGGAGTTAGACCCGCTCCAGACCTCGGCCCTACCGGTCTGGGAAACCACTCACCATTCGGTCTTGGCGGTGCAGATGAAGAACTGGGAACCATTGGTGTTTGGCCCGGCGTTGGCCATCGACAAGATGCCCTCTCCAGTGTGCTTCAGGAGGAAGTTCTCATCGGCAAACTTCTCCCCATAGATCGACTTGCCGCCAGTGCCATTGTGGCGTGTAAAGTCACCACCCTGCGCAGGAGACAAGGGCGGGGTCAGAGCAGCAGGAGAAAGGAAGGGAGGGAAGGAAGAGGCAGTTTGGGACTTCCCCAGCACAGCTCCCTGGGCCCAGGGGCTACCCCCAACCCTGCGTGATGAGGAAAAAAGCCAGGAAGCCATACCTGGCACATGAACCCAGGAATGATTCTATGGAAGCAGGACCCCTTGTAGCCAAATCCTTTCTCTCCGGTGCTCAGGGCACGGAAGTTTTCTGTAGAGAGGGAAAGTCATCCGACATTAGCAACAGGACGGCCGAACCGGGAGCCCGGGAGCCCAATGGCAAACACACGTTCACTCACCTGCTGTCTTGGGGACCTTGTCGGCAAACAGCTGAAAGATAAAGTCAACAGTTAGGATCCTTGCCGTGAAACCAGGGTGGGGATAGGCCCCCCCCAGATCCCTGAGCCTAGAGCCAGGCCCTGCTCTCCCATGTGGCCCCACACCAAGCCTAGAGAGGGTTTTCATACCAGATACGCTCAGCACACCCAGAACCCCGTGGCAACAGGTCAAGGCCTTGAGGATCGAGGCGAGACTGAGGCCTGAGTGAGGAGCCAGGAGTCCAGTTGGGCGAGCTGTCCCTCCCTAGCCCCTGACTACCACCAGTTTGGCTGGCTTGGTGGCCTGGCATTCGCCTTTCAAATGAAGGCTGGAGCGCCGGAATGCCATTCCCGGGGATCGGAACAAGCCCCACGGGTCCCGGGCTGAGCGATCAACTGCCCTCTGGGGCGGTCGCCAGGTCCGGCGGCTTGGATGAGACGCGAACTGCCTTAAATAGTCCGGGATTGTACACATAGTGTCAGGCTTTGCCCCATTCCTGTCTTTGCGAGGCGCTAAATGCTTACACAATAAAAGAAGCACGTCTGTGCACTGGACCTATCCAGGGACCCAGCAACTGCTTGGGTAGCTTTTTTTCATCTTTTTTCATCAACCCAAGGGAATTCATTTTGTTCTAATGATAATGATTTTTTTTAAGTGCTCACTACGCGACAGGCACTGATCTAAGCGCTAAGGTAGATATGAAGTAATTAGGTTGGACCCAGTTCATGTCCCACATGGGGCTCACAGTCTCAATCCCTGTTTTCCAGATGAGGGAACTGAGGCACAGGGAAGTGAAGTGACTTGCCCATGGTCACTCAGGAGACAAGCGGCAGAGCCGGGATCAGAACTCATGTCCTCCTGACTCCAGGCCCTACCCACGCAGCACTACAGCCCTCCCCGATTTCCACCAATGGAAGGGGGACGCAAGCAAAGACAAAAATAGAGGATCCCGGAAGGTCTCATTTTGCAAATACCACGAGAGGTCTCAAGCTCCAGCTCTTTCTACAGACCAAGTATTGACACATGTTTGGCTACTGCTCAACTTTTATTGCTGCATGCACGGTGCCTGAATTAGACCTGCTGAAAAGCCTCACCCAAAAGTTCTGGAACTGGCATACCCAAAAGGTCTGCACGATTTTACCTCTGGGGGGGACCTATGGCAAGGGTCAAGGACCGCCCACCCCCCCCCGCCCAAGGCGCCCAGCCTCAAAGACAGGCAACCAACCGAGAGGGAGGCGACTGCTAGGTGGGGAAGGGCACAGAGAAAGGGACCCAGGAGCCCGGTCTTTGGTGCCTCCTTCTCCCGGTTGGTTTCGGGAAGCTCTGGCTTTCGGCATCGCTGTTCCGGAGACCTCCCGATCGAGGTCGACGGGCATTCCGCTTTCAAGGTTAGAGGTCTGGATTGCCGAGGGCTTTGCCCGGCCTCCACCTCATCCCATAAAGCCCTCCCGTAAACCTGTCGCTGACACACTGCCCTGCATTCGCCTCGGGCCAGGTTTCTGCGAGAGCAGAAGGATCGGTTACCATCCGTCTAGGAGAGGCTTGAGAGGGCAGCTGCATTGCAAAGCGGGGCACCCTGCTTTTCCCCTCCAGAGCTCTAAAGCCGGGGTGGGGGGCACAAGTGTTTCCACGAGGAGCCAAATCCCCGGAAGGCCGGGGGGGGGGGGGGTCTTTGTCAGGGGTTTCACCCCAAATTGGGTCAGGGGTGGGAAAGGGCCGTCGGGGGGGGGGGGGGCGGGGCGAGGAGGCACCACAGCGCCCCCTGCAGCAGCCTCCACGAAACTCCACTGCAGCGGAATGGCCAGTGGCCGCCATCATCTCCTCCCCCCCCATCCCTCCTGGCCCATTCATTCACTCAACAGTATTTATTGAGCGCTTACTATGTGCACGAGCACTGTACTAACCGCTTGGACTGGCCCCCGGCGGGCCCCTGCCAACCTAGCCACGGCGCCCTTTGAACGGAGATCGGGTCCAACCCGCAATCGCCAGGTGGAGGGTCACAGGGAGGAGGGTCGGCTGGGGAGACTGCCTGCCTTAAGCTGGGGCGAGGGGCGGTCTACCCGTTCGCTTTTATCAAGCGCTTCCTCTGCGCGGAGCACTGTACTAAGCGCTTGGAATGGACAACAGAGAGACAATCCCTGCCCGATAACGGGCTCGCGGTCTAAACGGGGGGACATTTCATTTTTGTTAAGTGCTTCCTCTGTGCAGAGCACTGTACTAAGCGCTTGGAACGGACAACACAGACAATCCCTGCCCCATAACGGCCTCACGGTCTAAACGGGGTGTTTTTTTTTTCTGGTATGTTAAAGCGCTTCCTCTGTGCAGAGCACTGTACTAAGCGCTTGGAATGGACAACAGATAGACCATCCCTGCCCCATAACGGGCTCGCGGTCTAAACGGGGGGGGGGGGGGGTGTATTTTTTTCTTGGTATGTTAAGCGCTTCCTCTGTACCAAGCAGTGTTCCAGAAAAGCCCGGTCGGGCCGCGATGGGCGGGGGAGAGGACCGGCGCCAATGGGGTGGGTGGAGATGCTGCGGCGGGACCCTTCCCGCGCTCGCGAGGTGCGAATGGGTGGCCGGGTTTACGGCGGCGGGAGGCTGAGGTGTGAAGCGGGTCCCCGCCGATGATTAGACTGTGCGCCCGTCGAAGGGCGGGGACTGTCTCTATCTGTTGCCCATTTGTCCATTCCAAGCGCCTAGTTCAGCGCTCTGCAGAGGAGGCGCTCAGTAAATGCTACTGAATGAACGAAGATAAGTTGGGGCGTCGGGGGAGCCTCCGCTGCACGTGCGGCGGCTGGGGGAGGCCGCGGGCGGCGCCACGTGGGGAGGGAAGGGGGGCGCCGCGCGCATGCGCCAACCGGACTGCGCCACGTGCGGGGCGGGGGGGGGCGGACTGCACCAAGGGGCATCGGGGATGGGGGCCGCCGAGCGCGCGCGCGCGCAGCCGACGGCGCCACGTGCCGATGGGGGGGGACGGGGGGGCGCGCGCGCGCCAATTGCGGCTGCTCCCCCTCCCTTCGGGCGCGCGATCCGCCCCCCTCCCCTTTGTGTGCCCCCCCCCGCCCTGGCTCGTCCCTCCCGCTGCCTCCCAAAATGGCCCCTTCCCAGGAGGAGAGGAAATGGCGCCGCAACCGCCACCCTCCCGCCCGCAGCGCCGCGGCGGGGCCGCCCACCGACCCCTCCCTCCGCCATCGCCGTCCGGCGGGATCCCTCCGCTCCCGCAACCCCGTCCCCCCCTCCCGCCCCGAGACCCCCTTCCCGCCCCGGCGCCTCCTCCGCGCTTCACCTCGAAGGAGACGCGGCCCAGAGGCTTGTCGTCGACGGCGATGTCGAAGAAGACGACGGGGTTGGGCATGGCTGGGCGGTGGGGCCGGGCGCGGGGCGGCTGAAGTGGACTGGGCACGGTCGGCGACGGCTGCACAGCGGCGGGCGCGGCGCCGCCCCGCAGGCTTTATAGCGCGGAGGAGGCCCCGCCCAGACGCCTGACGCGCCCGCTCCAAGCGCTCCAATCGGAGCCGTCGGCGGGGCCGGAGCGACGGGCGCGAGGGCCAATAGGAGCGGCGCTCCGGCCGCAGGGGGCGGGGCCTCCCGGCCGGGGGCGGGGCCTGATGATGGACGGGAGGAGCCTTCCCGCCCGCGGGCTCCGGCGGCTGCGCAGCCCGCCGCGCAGGGCGGGAGCGGGAGGCGGGGGAGGGGGGGGGGGCCGGCGGCGGGGAGGTGCGGGAGGCGCGGGCTCCGCGGGGCAGGGCGGGGGCGGGCAGAGGCCCCCCGCCCGGCTTCGGCCCCCCCCCCGGCTTCGGCCCCCCCCCCGTCCCCGCCCCCCGTTCTGCAGAGGCGGCAACTGAGGCCCGGGCCCAAGGTCACACTCCGCGTCAAGGGCGAAACCGAGGGCCGCGTGGCAGAGCCTTCCCCCCAACTCCAGAACCCCCGGGGGTCCCTGCCCCAAGGGGTCCCTGCACCAGGGGGGTCCCTGCACCGGGGGGTCCTGCATCGGGGGGGGTCCCTGCTCCAAGGGGTCCCACTTCTGGGGGGGGATCCCTGCTCCAAGGAGTCCTTGGTCCAGGGGTCCCTGCTTCAGGGAGGACCCCGCTCCAAGGGGTCCCTGCTCCAGGGGAGGTCCTGCTCCAAGGGGTCCCAGTGCTGGGGGGGGGGGGAATCCCTGCTCCAGGGGAGATCCTGCTCTAAGGGGTCCCTGCTCCAGAGGAGGTCCTGCTCTAAGGGGTCCCTGCTCCAGGGGGTCCTGCTCCAAGGGGTCCCTGCTCCAAGGAGTCCTTGGTCCAGGGGTCCCTGCTTCAGGGAGGACCCCGCTCCAAGGGGTCCCTGCTCCAGAGGAGGTCCTGCTCCAAGGGGTCCCAGTGCTGGGGGGGGGAATCCCTGCTCCAAGGGGTCCCTGCTCCAGGGGAGGTCCTGCTCTAAGGGGTTCCTGCTCTAAGGGGTCCCTGCTCCAGGGGGTCCTGCTCCAAGGGGTCCCTGCTCCAAGGAGTCCTTGGTCCAGGGGTCCCTGCTTCAGAGAGGACCCCGCTCCAAGGGATCCCTGCTCCAGGGGAGGTCCTGCTCCAAGGGGTCCCAGTGCTGGGGGGGGAATCCCTGCTTCAGGGGAGACCCTGCTCCAGGGGGTCCTGCTCCAAGGAGTCTTTGGTCCAGGGGGTCCCTGCTTCAGGGAGGACCTTGCTTCAAGGGGCCCCTGCCCCAGGGGAGGTCCTGCTCTAAGGGGTCATTGTTCTGGGGGGTCCCGCCAGCTCCCACTCGGGCCAATGGAGGCCCCATCCGCATGGGGTGAGGGGTCTCAGGGGTCGGGCTTGGGCCCGGGGTCTGGGCCAGAGAGCATTGACCACAGTGTCCCGGCTCTGCCGGGCCCTGGCTTCCGGGGAGCGGGGAGAGGGAGAAGCCCTGCCTGGCAGGGAGCCACCGCGGGAGGGGGAGGGGGCCCTGGGAGCACCGCTCGGATCAATCGATCCATCAGCGGGATTCATTCATTGAGCCGTACTTACTGTGGGCAGAGAGCACTGTTTCAAGTGCTTGAGAGACTATAATCGATTATAGTAGGTAGACCTGATAATAATTAAGGTACCTGTTAAACGCTTACTTTGTGCCAAGCACTGTTCTAAGCACTGGAGTAGATACAAGTTGACACAGTCCATGTCCCACGGATGGTCTCTATTTGCTGCCAAATTGTACTTTCCAAGCGCTTAGCGCAGTGCTCTGCACACAGTAAGTGCTCAATAAATATGATTGAATGAATTGGGCTCGCACTCTTAATCCCCATTTTTTGCAGAGAGGGTAACTGAGTCACAGAGAAGTTAAATGAGTTGCCCAAGGTCACACAGCAGACAAGTGTTTGAGCAGGATTAGAACCCATGACCATCTGACGCCCAGGCCCGTGCTCTATCCATTCATTCAATCGAATTTATTAAGCACTTACTACACACAGAGCACTCTACTAAGCACTTGGGAGAGTACAATACAACCATAAAGAGTGACAATCCCTGCCCACGATGAGCTCACAGTCCATTCATTCATTCAATAGTATTTATTGAGCGCTTACTATGTGCAGAGCACTGTGCTAAGCGCTTGGGATGAACAAGTCGGCAACAGATAGAGACAGTCCCTGCCGTTTGACGGGCTTACAGTCTAATCGGGGGAGACGGACAGACGAGAACAATGGCAATAAACAGCGTCAAGGGGAAGAACATCTCGTAAAAACAATGGCGACTAAATAGAATCGAGGCGATGTACAATTCATTAACAAAATAAATAGGGTAACGAAAATATATACAGTTGAGCGGACGAGTACAGTGCTGTGGGGATGGGAAGGGAGAGGTGGAGGAGCAGAGGGAAAAGGGGAAAATGAGGCTTTAGCTGCAGAGAGGTAAAGGGGGGATGGCAGAGGGAGTAGAGGGGGAAGAGGAGCTCAGTCTGGGAACGCCTCTTGGAGGAGGTGATTTTTAAGTAGGGTTTTGAAGAGGGAAAGAGAATCAGTTTGGCGGAGGTGAGGAGGGAGGGCGTTCCAGGACCGCGGGAGGACGTGACCCAGGGGTCGACGGCGGGATAGGCGAGACCGAGGGACGGTGAGGAGGTGGGCGGCGGAGGAGCGGAGCGTGCGGGGTGGGCGGTAGAAAGAGAGAAGGGAGGAGAGGTAGGAAGGGGCGAGGTGATGGAGAGCCTCGAAGCCTAGAGTGAGGAGTTTTTGTTTGGAGCGGAGGTCGATAGGCAACCACTGGAGTTGTTTAAGAAGGGGAGTGACATGCCCAGATCGTTTCTGCGGGAAGATGAGCCGGGCGGCGGAGTGAAGAATAGACCGGAGCGGGGCGAGAGAGGAGGAAGGGAGGTCAGAGAGAAGGCCGACACGGTAGTCTAGCCGGGATATAACGAGAGCCCGTAATAGTAAGGTAGCCGTTTGGGTGGAGAGGAAAGGGCGGATCTTGGCGATATTGTAGAGGTGAAACCGGGAGGTCTTGGTAACGGATAGGATGTGTGGGGTGAACGAGAGGGACGAGTCAAGGATGACACCGAGATTGCGGGCCTGAGAGACGGGAAGGATGGTCTAGGTGGGGGAGACTGACATCACTATAAATAAAGGGACATCAATACAGATAAAATGACACATCTATGCTGAGGGACTGGGAAGGGGGGAAGAGCAAAGGGAGCAAGTCGGGGTGAGGCAAAAGGGAGTGGAAGAGACCACCATGCTGTTTCCCTGCCCATGAGGTGTTTGCGGTGTACAGAGGGAGACAGACGTTAAAATGAATTATAGATAGGGGAAATGGCAGGATAAAAGGATATGTGCAAAAGTGTGGGGGTGGGGTGACTATCAAGTGCTCAGGGGTACAGAGCCAAGCGCCTGGGTGCTGCAGAAGGGGAAGCCGGTAGGGCTTAGGGAAGGTCTCTTGGAGGAGTCGTGATTTTAGGAGGGCTTCAAAGGTGGGGAGGGGTGGTCTGTCAAATCTCTCTCCACCCGGTGCCTCAGTTTCCCCAGCTAGATCAATCAGTGAATAGTATTTATTGAGCCCTTACTATGTGCAGAGCTCTGTGCTACATACTTAGAGCACTTTAAGTAGAGTTGGTGGACACAAACCCTGCCTACAAGGAGTTTACCATCTACAGCAGGAGACATTAAAATAAATGACAGAGGGAAAATGGGAGAGTGGAAGATAATGTGCATTATGTGGTGTAAGGCCGGGGTAGTAGCCAAACAAAAGGCTGCACAGCTCAGTGCATAGTCATTCATTCAATCGGCTTTATTGAGCTCTTACTGCATGCAGAGCACTGTATTAAGCACTTGAGTGAGTAAGATACAACAATAAACAGACACTTTCACTGCCCACAACGAGTTTACAGTCATGGGGGTAAGGGTGGGAGACAGACATCGATACAAATAAATAAATGACAGATATGTCCACAAGTGCCGTAGGGCTGGGAAGGGCAAAGAACTAAAGGAGCAAGTCAGGACGACGCAGGAGGGAGTGGGAGAAGAGGAAAGGAGGGGCTTAGTGTGGGAAGGCCTCTTGGAGGAGATGTGCCTTCAATCAGACTTTGAAGCTGGGGGAGAGTAATTGTCGGTCGGATTTGAGGAGGGAGGGTTTCCAGGCCGTGGGCAAGGGATCGGCGGCACAGAGGGGAGGGCATGGGGGGAAATGAGGGATCAGGGAAGGCCTCCTGGACATGTGGTTTTAGGATGGTTTTGAAGGCAGAGGGGGAGCGTGGTGGACTGTTGTATGTGACAAGGGAGGGAGTTCCAGGCCCGAGGGAGATTACGGGCGAGGATTTTGACGGCGAGATAGATGAGACTGAGGTAGAGAGATGTTGGCATTAGGAAAGCAGAGTGTGGGATTGGATTCTAGTAGGAGACCAGCCAGATAAGGTAAAAGGGGGTGAGCTGATTGAGTGCCTTACAGCCAATGGCAAGGAATTTCTGTGCCATGTGGAGGTGGATGAGGAAGCCCTGGAGTCCTTAAGGAGTGGGGAGATGTGGACGGAAGAGTTTTTCAGAGAAAATGATGCAGGCAGCAATGACTGCAGAGGGGAGAAATGGGAGGCAGGGAGGTCAGTGGGGAGGCTGATGCAATAGTAGATTAGGGGGAAGTGGCACTGTTACAGAGAAAAGGTTGGATGGATGCCTGTGAGCTCGTCGTGAACAGGGAATATGTCTATTTTTATAGTGTACTCTCCCATTGCTTAATGCAGAGCTCTGCGCACAGTAAGTGCTCAATAAATGCAATCGAATGAATAAATGATTGTCACACCCTCCAGAGGTGAAAGGAGATTATTTGAAAGGAGTGAGGATCAGCCGGCAATATCGAGGAGGGGACAGAATTGAAATCAAGGGGTTGGGCGGGGGGGGTGGGGGGCGGCTGGGAGGTGCCGAAGTGGGAGATTGGTTGGGGAGTGTAAATTAAAAGACCCAGAAGGGATGTCGTCCAGAGAAATCTGCCTAAATTGGAACACCTCCTTATCTAGAGCCACAAATTTGGGAATGGGTAGGGGAGACAGGGTAAGGGGTTTCCCCCCCCAAAAAATTGGCCCATGATTTGGTGAAGTTTCACATGAAATAATAATAATAATTATTAGGGTATTTGTTAAGCACTTACTTTGTGCCAAGCCCTGTTCATAGCACTGGGGAAGATACAGGTTAATCAGGTTAGACACAGTCCCTGTCCCACATAGGAGTCACACTCTTAATCCCATAATCTCTGGTGCAGCATACTCTCCTAAATGCTTAGCGGAGGGCTCTGCACCTAGTAACCATTCAGTCGATACCATCGATTGGCCCTACGCTCCAATCATCACCGATGGTATTTATTGAGCGCTTACCCTGTACTACGCGCTTGGGAGAATACACTACAACGGAGATGGCAGACACGTTCCCTGCCAGCCTCTAACCACTTGTTCCACTAAGTGCCACACTTATCAAGGAATCCCTTTATTGTTGAGGAAATTAAAGCTGGAATAATTGGAGCCACAACAACCGCCTCGGCACTCATGTACTCACAACCTCACTTAGCGCTTTCGTTCCTTATTGTCACACCCTATTGCTTAAAGCGACTTGCCAAACAACTAGATTACGGGCCCGGGAGTCAGTGGACCTAGGATCTGCTCGCGGCTTCGCCACATGTCTGCTGTGTGACCTTAGGCAAAAGACATTTTCCTCATTTTCCTCAGCACAAAATGGGGATTCAATACCCATTCTCCCTCCTACTAGGACTGAGCCCCAGGTGGGACAGGGACTGTGTCCAACCTGATTAACTTGGAGCTACCCCAGTGCTGAGAACAGTGCTTGTCATATAGTCAGCGCTTAAAACATACTGTAATACTGCAAGCCTGCCGGGATCTAAATATAGTTCATTTAAAAATTGTGCTTTTTTGCTAAGCGTGGACTTTGTGCCGAGCACTGTGCTAGCCGCTAGGGTGGGTAAAGGTAAGATTGGACCTAGTCCCTGTCCCTCAGGGAGCTCACAGTCGGAGAGAGGGAGAACGGGTATTGAATCTCCATTTTAAAGATGAGAAAATAGAAATGCAGAGAAGCTAAATGACTTGCCCGGAGCCGGCAAATGGCAGAGCCGGATTTAGAGCCCAAGTCTCCCGCCTCCAGACCCACCCGCTTTCCACTGGGCCATGCTGTTTCGCAAAGTTAATATGGGTGCCGGGGACACTTGAGGCATGAGAGGAGTGATTGATTGACGGTACCGCTGAGCGTCTGGTGAAGAGCAGGGAGGGGATGCGGAGCCCAGGAGGTTCCCGGAGGCTGTGGGACACTAGGCTCTGGACGATGTGGGGGGCCCGGCCCGACCGGCTTCCCCCCACCGAAATCTCCCGCGGACACTTCCGGTTTTCCCTCCCCTCCTTCCCAGCAGCTCACCCGGACCGTTCTCGTGGCTCCGGCAGGCCGGGGCCGACGTTGGGGGCACACCGGGGCCCGTCTCTCCCACTGGGGGGCCCCGGGTTTCCTCGGGCCCCCGGCGGGCTTCCCTCCGTCGACCTCGCCCGAAGCCAAGCTTGGAAAATTCCAGCGGAGAGGGAATTTTCCACAGGGCAGGAACAGCTGGGTGCTGGGCGTGGCTCCCTTCCCCCTAACAGGGAGTGCAAGGCGGGTGCTGCTGCGGCCGACACCGCCAGACGCGGGCCAGCCCCGGCAGCGGACACGGGCCCCCGGAGGTCAGGACCGGACTTCCCGGCCGGCTGGGCCTGGGCCCCCCGTGGCTGGCTGGCTGCCTGGGTGTCCGAGCGCCTCCCCCCGCCACCGCCCCGGCCCCCGTCGTGTCTCCGGACCCCCGGAAGCCTGAGGCCCAGCCCCCTCCTCCCCCTCCCCACAGAGAACAAAGGAGGGGAGTCAGCAAGGCCCACCAAAAGGGAAACCTTTAATAGAGATACTGAAACAGGATACACAAAACGACCGACCCCCGGCAGGCAGGCAGGCAAGCCGGTAGGCAGGCAGGCCGGCCTGCTCAGATGCGGTGTGCATGGCTTCTGCCCCCGCAGCCGACCACCACGGGATGCAAGGGTTTTCCGAAAGGACCGACCGCAGAACCCCCCCCTCCCCCCCACCTTCTTCGCTCTTCCCTCCCTCCCCCCGGCTGTGGATTCTGCCCTCCCCCCTCCCTCCCTGCCCCCGCCGAGGGAGTGTGGCTAAGGGGCTAGCATGGGGCTTTGAAAATATGGCTCCACTCACCCTAGGGTTAGGGGTGCAGAGAGGATGGAAAAATGCAGAGGTTTCCCGCAAAAAAAGAGGCTTAATTCCAAGAGGCCTAAATGGGGTGACCCCCCCCAACCCCCAACCCGGCCCTCCCCAGAATGGGCGGTCTCGCAGAGGTGACCCTGTGGAAGGAGGGGCAGGGAGGGCCGGTGAGGGTCTTTATTTTTGATAGCTTTTTTCTTCCTTTTTCCCCACCTTTAGTGTTTCTACACTATGTACATCATTGTGCTTATAGTTAACCCCTTCCCCTCCCCTGCCCAAGCCCTGAGGGGACGCCCTCGGGTCTCGGGGAATGAGGAGCAAGGCGGGTCATGGGAGAAGAAGGGCTGGCCCCGGGGCAGCTCAGGGCACCCCCTCTCCCCCCCCCCCCCACCGTCCTCCCCAAACTGGGGAGAGGGGAGTCCTCTGGGGGCTGGTGGGAGGGGGGAGTAGAGCCCCTCTGGGAGCCAGGCCCCCCCTCCCCTTCCTCCACCCTCAAGGAGACAAGCAGCTGGACCCAAGCAGAGGAACAAAAGCGGTGAACATGGTGTGGGCCAAGGGGCAGGGACAGGGGAGAGGCTGTGGAGACAGCACGGAGGCGGGGGCGGCGGGGCGCGCGGAGACGGGCGGGCCCAGGCTAGGACAGCGGGGAGCAGAGGGGGCCGGCTGAGAGGGCGGCCCCAGCAGCGACAGTGTCCAGAGCCGCCGAGGGCGGACAGGAGCCGAGGGCCGGGGGGCGGTCGGGTCGGGAGGGATGGGCAGGGCACGCGCAGCGGAGAGAGAGGAGCCCCGATCCAGCAGAACCCGAGATCCGGCAGAGGGTGGGGGAACGGGCCGGGCAGAGCCCAGGGCTGCGGAGGCCGGGGGTGGGCATGGCAGTCCGAGGAGGCGGCCTTCGGGGGCCCGTGCACGGGTGGGGCCGGAAGGTCAGTTGTTCTCAAAGAGGGAGAGCAGGTCGTCGTTGCTGTTGCTGGGGAGGTCAGGCGGGCCCAGATAGGACAGGAGCTCATCCGGGCTGGTCAGTTCCGGGAGGAGCTGAGATGGGGAGTGAGCAGAGCGGGATCGGGAGCTGCAGCGCGGCGCTCAGGCCCAGCTGGGGGACACCTGGCTACGAGGTCCCGCCTCCGGCCAGCTGGCGGGGCCAGTTGGGGAGAGGGCGGGGGTCACTAACGCCGCTCTCCCACTCCCGGAGGACCCGGCCGCCTCTCCGACCCAGGCCCGCTTTGGCAGGCCACGTGGATGGATTTTGGCCCTCAAGTTCCCCGCGGCGGGCTGGGAAGGCTCCGAATGGCCGGGAGGTCAGAGGGGAGGTTGGGGCAGCGCCCAGGGGCCCAAGGAAGGGGCTGACTTGGGGGAGGGGGCCCGCGCCTCTGCCTCGTTCGGGGCCTGGCGACTGGGTGGGTGTGGGGGACCGGCCCGGGGGCGGGGGAGAAGGGAATGGAGAGGGATGGGGAGGGGGCGGCCTCACTCACATCCAGCGCCGGCTCTGGCCCCTCTGCGGCTCCCGGCATCGCCGCCTGGCCCACTAGGCCCGGCGCAGAGTTGAAGCTCAGCTCGCCGGTCGGCGCCGCGCCGCCTCCCTGGCCCAGCGGCTGCCGGGCCTGGGGGGCCACGCTCCGATGCCGTGCTTGGGGCCCGGGGGGGGGCTCCGAGGCTGGGGTGGTGCAGCCCCTGCGGCCCGGGGGTGGGAGTCGGGTCCAGGTGGCTGGGGGGAGCCATCTGCCGGAGGACAACACGGCGGGAAAGGTGGGCGTCGGCGGGGGTCCGGAAGGAACGGCCGGCGCCCCTCCCCCTTCCCTCCATCGCCGGTCAACGCCCCTGCCCCTCCCCCGGGCAGCGCTCAGACCTCCCTCGCCCCGCTCCGGAGAGTGAACGCAAGCCCCGGCCTCGCTCCCAGCCGATCACCCCAATTTAGAACTGGAGTCCCCCTCCCCCGCCAGAGCTCGGCCCATAGCGAAGGCTTAATAAAGGCCACTGATCACCAACACTCCTTCACGCGGCCCGTGCCGCTCCTCCCGGGGGCGGGGGCGACCCGGCTCACGGACCTGTCCGGGGATGGAGGGGGCTGGAGCCTTCTCGGGAGTCAGGAGGCTGCTGGGAATGTCTGGCTGATAGGAGATGGGCGGCGGTCCCGAGGCGAAGTCTGGAAGGGTGGGGGTGCCGGGAGTCGTGGGGGGGAAGGAGTCGGGGAAGTTTCCGGGGAAGCTGGAACCTGGGGGAAGTGAGTAACTCTGTGAGGGAAAACTCTGGCGCTGCTGCCGGGCAGTTGCCGGGGGCGGGGGAGCCTGGATGGGTCCCGCCCCCTGCTCGGAGCAAAATGGCAGAAAAGACCATGGGCGGCAGCCCGGGGATGGCCTCCCGCCCGTTTTCTCGGGGCCATGGGGAAGGGGTGGGCGATGCCCCTTCTGGGATGGGACTGTAGACTGTGAGCTCCTTAAAGGCAGGGATGATGCCTGCCAGTTCTATTGTCACGGCTCAGTACAGTGCTCGGCAGGCAGTAAGCGCTCAATAGATGCCAGTGACTGACTGCTTCATTGACTGACCGGCTGAGTCCCTCCCGCCCGCTCCCACCCAGCTCCAGCACCCCCTTTCCCCCCCCGGGGCCACGCACTCACCCTGACTGGGGTAGTCCCCGGCAGGGGCGGGGCCGGGCGGGGGCTGCAGGGGGGGGAAGGGGGAGGGCCCGGGGCCCAGGGCGGCGATGAGCTCCATGACGCTGGGGATGACCATGTGGGCGGGGCTGACGGTGCGGCAGCGCTTCAGGACGGGCCCGTCGGGCTCCTCCTTGATGTGCAGGTCGGGTTTGACGGGCACCGGCTTCCAGCTGCAGGTAGGGTCGATGGTGATCTCCTCGTAGTCCGAGCTGGGGAGGGAGCACGCACGGTCACTCGCTCGTCCCCCATACCCTCCCCCACCCCCGCTGGGGGCCGGTTCAGGGGTGGGGCCGGGGCGGGGCCGGGGCAGGGCCGGGGCAGGCTCCAGGGTGCGGCGGGCAGGCGGGCTGACGAGAGGATGACGGGCCCGGCCCCCCGCCCCGGCCGCTCTCTAGTGGGCAGAACCCGCTGCTGCCCAGCAGGAGGAATTACTTTTGGATGTAGATGAGGATCCCCAGCATGTACTGATCCACCTCGAGGCCTTCCAGCAGCGCCGTCTTACTGTGGGGCGAGGAAAGGGGGTCAGGGCAGGATACCGGCCGCTACTCCGCCCCAGCCCCGCCACCCCGCATCACCCTCCCCGAGGCCAGTCTGCCCCCCGGTTCCGGGGCCGGGCGGGAGGCCGGCCCACGGCATCCCATCGCCTCGGGCGGGCGAGGTGGCGGGGAAAGAGGAGGGAGGTGAGCCTGCCAGCCACAGACTCACTTGCAGACCGGACATCTCCACGTTCCACGCTCACAGTTGAGCTGCAAGTAGGACTCCAGGTCGAAGCACTGAGACAGACGGATGGGGGGAAGGAGGCGGTGAGGCTGGAAAATCCCTCTCCTCTCCACCCCCACCTTCCCTGGCCTCCCCACCATCCAGGCCGGGGGCAGGCAGAGGACCCCAGGATCTGGAGGGCAGCATCCCTGCGGCAGCCCCGCTGCCACAGGACCTCGAGGAAGGGAGGAGCGGGGGGCCTCCCAGCTCCAGCTCCCGCTCCGGCGGTACCTGTATGTGGCGGCAGTCGTGGCCACGGGCCGGGAGCTGGATCCTGCGGAAGGTGATGGGACACTTCAAGGACACTTTGATGGCCGTCTGCTCCACGCCGTCCTCCCCGTTGGGCCCGGGGGTCCCCGGGATGGTGCCGCTGCTGAAGTTTCGTTTGACTGGAGATCGAGAGGGGGAAGACCGCAATGGGGTGACGGAGGGGGAGACACGACCATACCGTCGGCGGCTGTGGAGGCCCGAGGGACCACAGATGGCGAGGAGTTAGGCGGCGGAAGCAGAAGGTCCTGAGCCCACTGTTCAGTGGCCGCACGCTCTGGGGTCGGTCCGCCCTGTTTCACCTCCGGACGGAGGGAAGAGGGGCCTCTATGGCTTGGGGCTCTCTGCCTTCCTGGCTCCAGGGGGTGAGGGCAGTGGGAGCCAGGACCGGGGCGTGGTGAGGATGGCGGGGTGGGAGTAAGGGAGATGAGGCCGGGGGGAGAGGCCGGGGTGGGGAGAACACCCACTCACTTTTGGTGATGCAATGTTCTGCGGGCAGGAGCCGCTTCTTGATGAGGCCCTGCAGCACCGAGCGAACGGAGGGCCGGTGGACCAGCTGCAGCACGAACAGGTGGGACTGCAACCACGGGGGATAGAGGAGGGTCACCGGCGGGGGACAGCAGAGGGTCACCGGCCCCCGGCCCTCCCCTCCCCAAGCCACCCGGTTCCTCGCACCTGGGAGAAACGCGAGGAAGCGTCGGGGCCCCACCAGCCCCCTCAGATAGAAACCCTCTTGGCGCTACTTGGCACGGATGCCTCTGGACCTCGGGACGGCCGGTACCCCGGGAGCTCCCTCCCTGGGCCGACCACTCAGCCAGGCTCCCTGCCTCTCTCCCGACCGCCACTGCCGACGGAGGAGCGGCAAACCTAGAGATCCAGCTGGACCGAGGCTCTGGGAGGTCCCCAGGAAGGGGGGGCGGGGAAGGGGGCGGGAGCATGCTCCGAGGGGGCCGGAGGAGCTCTGGCATTAGAGCCACTCTGAAGGGGTGGGGTTGGGGGGGGGGGGCGGTCAGCTTTCAACCCTCCAAGGGGCACTTAGGCTGAAGCAGCCCCAACACAGTCCGCATATGTTTCTGGGACCACCTTCCCCGACCGCAGGGAAGCTGCGCGCAGGCAGGGTAAGGGTCTCGGGCTTCCCCTTTATTTCCCCAGTGAATCGATCCCGGCTGCCGTCGACTACGGTGTACTACGAGCTCGGTGTCGGGGTGGATTCCGGATAATCAGACCGTTCGGAGTGGCCCCCGAAGGGAGAGCAGGAGTCTTCGCTTCATTTTACAGAGGAGACCGAGGCCCAGGGAGGCCCCTTGCCCGAGGTCACGTGGGAGGGCCAGGGGCAGAGCTGGAGCAAGAACCCCTGGACCTCTGATTCCCAGCCCCAAGTTCTTGCTCGATAACTACTCCCTGTCCCCTCCCCCTCCTAGGTGGGCGGGGCCCTGGGAAGCCTCGCCCCCTCCGACTCCCAGCGAGCCGAGGAGGTGGGCGTGGGGTCACTCACACAGCAGCAGGCGGTGACGGTGATCTGGACGGTGTTTCTGCCCGGCTGGCACACCTGCTTCAGGTACAGGGGCTTGTGGGAGGTCTTGTTGTCGCCGCGCTCGATGGTCAGGGGGGTGGCGTTCACGCTCACCTGCACCGAGGCCGGCCAGTTGGTGTTGAGCTGCCGATCCTCGTGGTGGTAGCACTTAAACTGGAGCTCCAGGTCGGGCCTGCGATGGGGAGGGGACGGAGGGAGGGAGGGAAGGAGAGAGGGAGGGAGGGAGCTCAGAGAGCCGCTGCCCGCCAGGGCCGGCAGGGGGCGGGGCTCACCCCCATTGAGGTCAGGGTGGCGGCGGGCGGGGGACGGGACGGGACGGGGGACGGGACACGGGACGGGCGGCTCACCTGAGCATCAGGGTTTTGTAGACGGAGTCTCGGAGCTGGAAGACGTGGTTGCTGACGGCCAGGTTGTGCTGCAAGCGGAAGGGCTCCAGGACCACCCCGTCGCGTACCGGGAAGGTCAACCGCAGCTCATCGCACGGGTTCCCTGCGGGCGAGGACACCAGCTGACGGCGACGCTCCGTCCCGGGGCGCCGGCCGCCCGGGGACCGGAAGCGCAGCCGGCTAGGGCCCACGGGGAGCCGCCCGGGGGGGCCGCAGGACAGCTCCCCGGCCTCTCCCGTCCGGCACCACGGGGGAAACGCATGTTATCTACTCCGAGAACCTCCTGCTCCACCTCTCCTCACACACTCACCAACGTGGCTGGGCACACGCTCGATCTTAGAATCTCTAGTCACTGTAAAATCTCTAATCTCACCACTTCTGAAATTCCTCTCTCAGATCACAACCTACTCACCTACTCTCTTTCCCACACCCCCACCCCGACAAATCTCTTCTCTTCCCCCCCCCCGGAGACCTCGGTTCTTTTGACCCCCTCCAATATTCGACAGCCATCCTACCCCGTTTGGTCTCCGTAACCAAACTACCTTCTCTTGCCGTGCAAATCGACACTCTCCACACCTCCCTCCCGACGGACTGAATTCCCTCGCTCCCCTATCCCTCCACCGGTCTCGTACCACTAACCCGCGACCCTGGATCACCTCCACAGTCCGCTTCCTCCGCTCCCGCGTCCGAGCTGTGGAGCGCTGTTGGAGGAAATCCAGACATCTCTCTGACCTTATCCACCATAAATTCGTTCTCATCTGCTTCAATTCGGCCCGCTGCACAGCCCGACGACAATACTTCTCCTGCCTAATTCACTCCGATACCCACTGCCCCTGCCAGCTGTTCCAGACATTGAACTCCCTCCTCAAACCACCTGCCCCCCACGCTGGCACCATCTCTTTTCCTTAATGACCTGGCCACATACTTGATCAACAAAATTGCAACCACCAGGCATGATCTCCCTAAAATCTCCCCTGCTCCTCTCCAATCCCCATCTTCTCCTCACCCCTCTTGGACTCTCCCTATGTTCCCTGCGGTATCTCAAGAAGAAATCTCTCGCCTCCTCTCTCAATCTATTCCCTCCACCTATGCTTCTGACCCCCTCCGGTCATACCTTTTAAAAACACATGCCGCCCTCCCTTGTTCCGTCCTTGACTGCCATCTTCAACTGTTCACTTTCCATCGGCTTCTTCCCCACTGCTTTCAAACCTGCTTACGCCTCCCCTATCCTAAAAACGCCCTCCCTTGCCCCCTCGGCTCCTTCCAGTTATCGCCCCATCTCCCTCCTACCATTTTCTCTCCAAACTTCTTGAGAGAGTTGTTTACACCCCGTCTCTCCTCCTTCTCCAATTCTCTCCTAGAAGCCTCTGATCTGGCTTCAGCCCCCTTCACTCCACAGAAACGCCACTCTCTAAGGTAACCGACGACCTTCTTCTCACCAAATCTGACGGTCTCTCTACTCTATCCCAATCCTCCTACACCTTCAGCCACCTTAGACACTGGAGACCATCCCCTTCTCCTTGAAGCTTTACCCAACCTTGGATTCGCTGTCACTGTCATGTCTTGGTTCTCCTCCTATCTCTCAGACCGCTCCTCCTCTGCCTCCCACCATCTGACAGTCAGGGGTGGGGGTCCCTCAAGGCTCAGTACTAGGTCCCCTTCTATTCTCCATCTACACCCACTCCCTTGGAGAACTCATTCGCTCCCATGGCTTCGACTAACATCTCTATGCAGATGATTCCCAAATCTACCTCTCTCCTTCCCTGCGATCTTGCATTTCCTCCTGCCTTCAAAACATATCTACCCGGATGTCCTGCCAACACCTCAAATTAAACATGTCTGAAACAGAACTCCTTATCTTCCCACCCAAACCCTGTCCTCCTCCTGTCTTTCGCATCACTGTAGACAAAACCACTCTCCTCCCTACCTCACAAGCCCGTAACCTTGGCGTTGTCCTCAACTCATAATAATAGTAATAATGGCATTTGTTAAGCGCTTACTATGTGCTGAGCGCTGTTCTCATCTCTCTCATATGTGGGGCAGTGGGTTGGAGGTCCCAGGCAGCTGCTTCCCAGGGAGTCTGGTGGTCCGGCCCTCCGGGCCCGAGCCGCAAGTCGGGACGGGGGGCGGGATTATTTTCCCCGGGGGGATGGGGTGACGGAGCCATCGATCTATGAGCAGTATTGGTTGAGCGCTTGAGGGCTAGTCCTGTTTGAACTGCTGCCCTGATAGTGCATTAGCTTGGGAGTCAGAAGGTCATGGGTCTAATCCCGGCTCCACCGTTCATTCATTAAGTCGTGTTTATTGAGCGCTTACTGTGTGCGGAGCACTGTACTAAGCGCTTGGGAAGTACAATTCGGCAACACCATTTTGCCGGTGACCTTGGGCAAGTCACTTCACTGGGCCTCAGTTTACCTCATCTGTAAAATGGGGATTGAGACTGTGAGCCCCACGGGGGGACAGGGACTGTGTCCAACCTGATTTGCTTGGATCCACCCCAGCGCTCAGTACCTGGCCCATAGTAAGTGCTTAACATATGCCGTTATTATTACCATTGTTATTATTCCACCCACATATTCGATCTGTCACCAAATCCCGTGGGTTCGGCCTGCACAACGTCACTAAAATCTGCCCTTTCCTCTGTATCCAAACTGCTTCCACGTTAACTGAAGCACTTATCCTATTCTGCCCTGATTACTATCAGTCTCCTTTCTGATCTCCCTGCCTCCTGTGTCGCCCCACTCCAGTCCATACTTCACTCTGCTGCCTGAATCATTTCTCTACAAAAACATCAGTCCCTGTTTCCCCACTCCCTTCTGCACCGGCCCTTTATCCGCCACCGAGACCCCCCGGCCCCACAGTACTTAGATACATAACTGGAATTTATTTATTTACATGAACATCTCTCATCCCCTCTAGACTGTAACCTCACTGTGAGCAGGGAATGTGTCTTTAATATTGTTCTCTCCCAAGGAGTTTACGCATTGCTCTGCATACAGTAAGCGCTCAGTAAATCTGACTGACTGACTCCGGTGGCTGCCCATCCACATCAAACAGAAACTCCTCACCATTGGTTTTAAAGCACTTAATCAGCTCTCCCCATCCTATCCTACCTCATTCATCTACTACAGCCCAGCCCGCACACTCCACTCCTCTAGTGCCAGCTTACTCACTGTGCCCCGACACCTTCCCCAAGTCCTCCCCCCGCCTGGAATTCTCTCCCCGTCCATATACGCCAGAACACCCCTCTCTCTACCTTCAAATCATTACTGAGGTCACGTCTCCTCCCAAGAGGCCTTCCCCAATTAAGCCCTCTTTTCCCCGGCTCCCCCTCCCTTCTGCATTGTCTCTGCACTTGGGTCTGTGACCTTCGGACATCTGATATCTGCCCCAACCTCAATCCCACAGTACTCATGTGCACACCTTTAAATATCATAAATGACTTATTCTGTCTCCCCTTCTAGACTCTTAAATTCACTGCGGGCAGGGAAGGCGTCTGCTGATTTTGTTGCCCTGTACTCTCCCAACCGCTCAGTACAGTGCTCTGCACATAGTAAGCGCTCAATAAACACCACCGACTGATTGACTACCCACCCCGGGGGGACCGAAGGTGGGGCGGCACCCTGTCCCCGACCCACTCCGGCTCAGCTCGGGGCCTCTTCTCCGAGGCCGGCGGGTCCCCCGCTTTCCGGGGAGCAGCTTACCCGAGGGTGAGGGGTGGAGGGAGCTGGCGGCGGGCTTGATGTCCGGCAGGAAGGGAGATTTGACGTCCTGTCCCGGGGACATGTAGGGGATGCCGGTGCCGGGCGTCATGGGCGGCGTGGGGTTCCCGGGCAGCGGGGAGCTGGGGTAGCCAGGCAGGGAGCGGGCGGGCTGAGGGTAGGGAGGCAGGCGGATGTACCGGTCAGGGACGACCTGGGGCCGGCCCCATACGGAGAATCCCCGCACAGACCCAGGGCGCCCCCGCCCCCTCGCGCGGCTCTACCCCATTGATGCTGGGCTGGCTGTAGCTGCCGAAGTTGCCGCCGTTGAAGCTGGCGTTTTGCCCGTTGAACTGGTCCATGGGCTGCAGGGAGAAGTGAGGGTCAGCGGCCGGGGCACGAGCTCAGCCACTCGCCCGCCAGCCCACCCGGGACTCTGACACCTGGCCCGGCCCCGGCGCCCCCACCCCGACGCTCCCTCCCAACCGGGCTAGAGGCAGCTCGTTTCCACAACCTGACACTTCACCCAGGACTCTGCGGCGGTGGGGTTGGGGGGAGTCCCCTGGCCTGGCAGGTGGGTGAGCACCCCACCATCTTCCCTCTCCCCAGACCCTTTTCTCCAGGACGGCCCCGGGGGAATGGGATGGGGATTTGGGGTCCAGGCCTCCGCCCACCCCCAACCCCGATGCCAGATCCGCGGCGAGGAGCCAGTACCTTATAGTACGGTCCGGCTGAGCCGGGGGGGGGACAGGTACTGGCCCATGCCCTGCTGCACGGGCATCCTGTGGGCAGCGTACGAGGGGGAAGGTGCCGAAGACTGGGCGGTGCTGGAGGCGTACTGGGCGGCGCTGGAGGCATACTGGGCGGCGCTGGAGGCGTACTGGCTTCCCTGCATGTACTGCTGCGCTGAGTAACCCTGCAGACAGGCAGGCGGGTGGGAGGTCAGAAGATGCCGTGGGGCACGGCGGCTCTCCCTGCCTGGGAGCCGCTGCCACCGTCAGACAGCATTTGCTGTGGGCTCACGGTGGGCAGGGGAATCCAGGGCCCAGGTCGGGCCCTGCTGGGGGGGTGGGGTGTGCCCAGGCACGCGCCCCGTCAGCTGGAACGGGTGCTGGGATAGGACCATTTCCTCTGGGCCGGGATCAATCCATCAATTAATCAGCGCAGACCAGAGGGACCAGGAACTCCAGCTCCGAGCCTCATCACCCTCTGCGGGAGAGCTGGCTCGGCCCAACGCCGGCACCCGCCCGCCCCACCAGCTGTGGCCCAGAGCACAGCCCAGCTGGCCTCCGCCCTCCCCAGGACTCACCTCATTGGAGTAGGCCCTCTTGACCCCTTGCCGGGGCATCTGCTGAGTCTGTGGGGGTCCCGGATAGCCGTGAGGGGGTGGCCGCTGCCCGGCGTACAGGGCGGTCATTCCCGGTGCCCGGGATGCGGTCATGGTCATGGGGGAGATGCCGGCGGGCCCCAGGGCCCCTCCCATACCAGTTGGGACGCTGGGGCCCCGGGGCCCGCCGTGCTGAAGGAATTGGCTGTTAAAGGGTTGCCCGGCCCCCATCTGAGCGGATCAGAGAAGGGAAGGAGGCAGGGAGTGAAAGAGAGAGAGCGAGAGAGAGAGTGAGAGCCATCCAACCCCCCTTCCTCTCCCCTCTCCAGCCCTGACTCTTCCCCAGTGACCCGGCACGGACCATCCAACAACCCAATTCTCCCCTCGTGACCCAGGACGGACCACCCAACACCCCTGACTTTCCCCTCTCCGTCCCCGACTCTCCCCCGGTGACCCAGAACTCACCACCCGACGAGGACGGCCTACTCTGGGCCGGCCCCCTCCCCGCTTTGGGCCGCTTCTGCCCAACGCTGCCCCCCCGGTAGGCCCCGAGAGAGGGAAACGAGGGTCCGGATGGGACCAGGGAGACCTGCGGACCCGCCCCCGCCCTTCTCGGGGTGTCGTCCCGCCTCAGGGGGCCTTACCGCTCCGTACTGGCTCAGCTCCTGGCTCTGCTTCTCCTGCAACGCAGCCACGGTGGCGGTGGCGGTGGCCGTGGCCGTGGCGGCGGCGGCAGCCACGGCGGCGGCAGCCGCCGCCTGGGTGAAGTCTGCAGGGGGCCGGGCGGCATGGGAGGGCAGACCCAGGCCCCCGGGGCCACTGGGGGTGCCTGTGTAGCTGCGGGGGACGACAACGGGGACCGATCCGGCTCCCGCCACTCCACCGGGGATCCCGCCCCAGGCTCGCCGACGGGGTGGGGGAAGACACGCGCCCGCCCCCCCGCCCCCAAGGGCCACAGCCGGCGCGGGGGCTCGGGGGGCGGCGTCCCGGCCGATGGACGGAGGGGAGCGGGGCTTCTCCCTCCCAGAGAAGGGGCTCACCTGGCGGTGAATCCGGGACCCCCGGCGTAGCCGCCCCGGCCATACATCCCCTGTTGCATGTAGCTCTTTCCGGCCCCGCTCTCGGGGAAAGCCTGCTGGCCCAAGAACTGGGGCGAGTTCACGGTGGGGCTGCTAGAGGGGTCCCCTCCAGGGCCCATGGGGTTCCCCAGAGCCTGGAGGGAGGGAGGGAGAAGACGGCCCGGCGTCAGGCGGGACGGCTCCCCGGAGCGGGGAGGGGAGCCGGCCGGACAAGCCGAGGGGAGCGTGCGGGACCGAGGTCGGGGCTGTGGATACGAACCCCGGGGGGCAGAGAGTCGGGGGCGCCGCGGGCCCTCCTCCATGTCCCGGGGATGAGGGGGATGGGGGACGAGGCGGCCCCCCACCCCCTCTCCTCCCACGTCGGCATCCCCAGACTCCTCGGGCTCTCCTCGGGATGGGGCCGAGCCCCGGGGCTCCGGGCCGGGAGCGTGTACCTGACTCTGGGACGTGTTGCTAACTCCCCACACGGTGGTTACCACGGAGAGGGATCCTGCCGGCTGATTGGTGCTCTGTTGCCAAGGAACAGACTCATACGCAAATGAACCATCACTGCGGGGGAGAGAGGCTGGTGAGGACCGCAGGGCCAGGCCCAGCTCTGGGCCGGGGGTGGGGGGCGGGGGCGGAGGGGGGGAGCGGGGGCGGGGAGCCCAGGCTTCGGGGTTCCCGGCGGCGGGGACGCGCAGGGGGCGGAGGCGGGGCAGACCGCGGCTGGCGCCGGGGTGCTCACCCGTGCGGCGTGGTGGGGAGGCCGGGTTTGATGGGGTTCATGGAGTTCATTGGCCGTGGAGCGGCGTGTGGGACGCGGGGTCTGGGGCTTGGCCGGGGGAGGCTCGACGGCGCTGTCGGGGGCCCCGCCCTTCCGAGCTGTGGGACGGAAGGAGAGAGCGCAGTCAGTGCCGGAACCCCGCCGGGAGAAGGGGCGCCGGTGACTCCCCTCCCTTCCCACCCTCCCAACGGTTGCTGGCCGGAAAGGGGGTGACCCGGCTAAGGTCCCCAGGTCCCTTCTCCGAGGCCCGGACCGGGGTCGCCGCCGTCCGGGAGACCCGGGGCGCTTGCCTGGCCCCCTCCCTCCCTCTGGCTCACACCCCCACCCCCGCGTCCCGCCCGCTGGTGGAACTAGCTGCCGGGAGGGCAGGCGGCCTTCCCCCTCCTCCGTCTGGGAAACCTGGGTTCCGGGCAGACGGAGCCGGGAAGATTCGCTAAGCCCACGGGGCCCGGTGGCCCCCAGGACCCCGGCCCCGGGTCCCTCCAGAGAGCAGGTGGCGCTTGGGACGCAGCCGGGGTCTCGGGGCAGCAGCTGTGGCGAGGTGGGGGAGAGGGGGACACCGCCCCCCCCCCCCCCACGGGCCGCAGGAAGGAAGGGAGGGGCACGGGAAGAAGGTGGGCAGGGCTGTGCCCTCCACCCAGAGGGGCTACTGTGGGGGTGGGTGGGGACCCCACTGGGCCCAGCCTAGAGGAAGCGGGACGGGCGCTGGCCGGGTGAGAGGGCGAGGCCAGGAGCCAGCTCTGTGTCTGGAGCAGGGCCGAGGTGGCAGCGCTGGGGTGATCGGGGGGCCGGGAGGTTTCCAGGGAGGAGGGGCTGAGGGGAGCCTGAATCCGGGTCAAGGAAGAGGGCGCGGGGCAGAGCCAGGGACAGGTGAATGCAGGGAGGAGGACCTCTGACCCGGGGGGCGGGGCTGGGTCTAGGGTGGGCTCGTGGCCAGGTGTGGGGTGAGGGTGGATCCTTTTACAGCAGCAGAGTCTACTTTTGGCTTCAGGGTGGTTGCGGGGGGAGGAACAGAGCACTCAGGCCAACAGATGGAGGAATCGGGGGTGGGGGGGGCAGAGAGAGGAACGGACGGATATCCCCATCCCCATCGATCAATCGCTGGTATTTACTGAGCGCCGATGGTGCTAACCGTACTAACCGCACGGGAGAGCACAACAGAGGTGGTAGCCGGTTCCCTGACCCTCGGGGGATACCAGGGGGTGTGCGTCAGAGGGTGCCTATCAGGGGGGTCGGGGGGTGTCTCCCTCGAGCCCCCCGAGGGGCCGGGCAGTCACCGGGGGCCCGGAGCGCTGCCCGGCTCCGGCCCTCGGAGCCCCTCGGGGCCCCCGGCCGAGGCCCGAGCGGGAGGGGAAGGGGGGTGGGATGGGGGGGCGGCGTTCCCCGAAGCCCAGAGGGAGCTGGCGCCCCGCAGCCCCCACCCTTTCCCTCCCTCCCTCCGGACCGAGGTCTTGGGGAATCTCCGTCCCCGCCCGGCCCGACCCCCGCCAACCCGCCGGCGGCAGGGATGCGGGGGAGGAGCCGGGACCGGCCGGCGGCGGCGGGGGGAGGGAGGAACCGGGCCGGGCCGGGTGAGGGCCGGAGCTGGGCCTGGCCCGGGGCTGGGAGGCCGGAGCTCCGGGGGAGCGGGGCCAAGCGGGGCCTCCCGAGCCAAGCGGGGCCTCCCGGGCCCCCGGGCCCCCCGCCCCCCCGCCCCTGGCCAGCCGGTGCCCCGGGTGAGGGGAGCCGTGGGCAGGAAGCGGGCCTGGGCCGCGGGAGGCCGAATGGGGCCCAGGCCTTCGAGCGGGGCCCCGCTCCGCCAGCAGGCCGTCCCGGCCCCCGGCCCCCCGGCCCCCCGGCCCCGGAGGTGTCCCAGCAGCTCAGTGCGCCCCCCGGGAGGGTCCCCGGAAGCAGGACCGCGGGCCGCCGCGGCGGTGACCCTAGCGGGGTCTGGGGGACACGGGCCTCCCCGCTGGGCCCCGGCTCACACCTCCCTACCGCTCTCTCTCCACCCCCGCGGGGGACCCCGGAAAGCCCCCCTCGGTCATCCGGAGGCTCGCTGGCCCCCGGCCACCGGAGAGAAAGGAACAGCCGGGCACAAACACGACCTCCGCCCCTTCGCCTTCTCTGGGGCCCCTGGGCCGCCCCGCCCCCCACAACGATGACAAGGGAGGGGGAGGGCAGGTGTGTGTGTGTCTGTGTGTGTGTGTGTCTGTGAGGGGTGGGGGTCTCGGGGCCGAGCCCATCACATGACTCCTCCCGCAGGCGCTGGGGCTCCTGGGCCGCCGCCACCCGCGCCTTCCTGAAGGAACCGGGCGTCCCGCAGTGACCCCGGACTGGTCGCCCTGCTCTACCGCGACACGGGGGCCCGCGGAGGGTGGAAGGGCGGAGGGGCGGAGGGCTGGGCCTCCCGCCCCCGGCTTCCTGTTTGGGGATCTCAGGGCACTCAGGAAACCGTTGCGCGCCCCACCCTGGGGGTCCCGGGGCTGGGGGGGGTCCCGGGGGTCCGCCGGGCCCCCAACCTGGGCCCGCGGGAGCCGGGGAATTCCTGCCCCCCTGGAGAGGAGGCCGCAGCCACTTTCGTTTCCCTGTGAAGGGCTCCGGGGCCGGGGCAGGGGCCGAGGTGGTTTCCGATGGGTGGCCGGGCGTGGATTTTCACAGTCCCGGGCCTGCGGGGGCGCGGGGGGCCCAAGGCGGGGAGGGGGCGGCTCGGAGGCGGGCCTTCCTCGACAGGAGAGACTTGGGCCCGCAGGGTCAGCACCAGGCGGGCCCCTGCCCCCTCCGGCCTCGGCCCGGCTCCCGCCCCAGGCTCCGGGTCCCTTTCCCTTGGATGTTCGGAACCAGCGGCAACCACCGCTCCTGGCTGCCTTGCCCCCTGGCCGGCCCCCAACACCCCCCAACACACACACACCTCTCTCTCCCCACCCCCCTTTCCAGCTGCTGGCTCTCTTGTTCCCTACCTTCTCGCTAGCGACCAGCCAGGGAAGGCCCGGCCCCTCAAACCCACTGCGGCCTTGACTGGTGGTGGAGGTGCGCTGGAGTGCCCAGCTATCGCCTATGCCCGCAGCAATACCAGCGCCTAGCCTGAGGTACCGGTGTGCAGCCCAGGGTCTATGGCCAGGGCAATACCAGCATTCAGCCAAGGCCAGTGTCCGGACCGGGGCGATACCGACGCCCAGCCCGGGGCCTTTGTCCAGGACAGGAGCAGTGTACAGGCCAGGATCTATGACCAGGGTGATACCAGTGTCCTGCCTAGGGCAGGACCAGTACCCAGCTCAAGGCTGGACCAGTGCCCGGGCTGGGGTCTATGCCCAGGGTGATACCAGTGTCCAGCCCAGGGCCTACTGCTTGGGGAGGTACCAGCATCCAGCCTGGGGCAGTACCAGTGCCCTGCTAAGAGTCTGTGCCCAGAGTGTTATCAATGCCCTGCTCAGGGTCTAAACCCAAGGTGATACCAGTGCTCAGCTCAGGACCTATGGCTAGGACAGTACCAGTGCCCTGCCCGGGTTCTATGCCCAGGGTGGTACCAGTGTCCAGCCTGGGGCCTACGCCTAAGGCGATACCAGTAACCAGCTCGGACCTATGCTCAGGGCAGGACCAGTACCCAGTCCCAGGGCTTATGCTTGAGGCAGTATCAGTGCCCAGCCTGGGGCCTATGCCCAGGGCAGGACCAATGCCCAGTTCAGGGCTTATGCTTGAGGCAGTATCAGTGCCCAGCTTAGGGCCTAGGCCCAGGGTAGGACCAGTGCCCAGTCCAGGGCTTATGCTTGAGGCAGTATCAGTGCCCAGGCTAGGGTAGGACCAGTGCCCAGACCAGGGCTTATGCTGGAGGCAGTATCAGTGCCCAGCCTAGGGCCCATGCCCAGGGTAGGACCAGTGCCCAGACCAGGGCTCATGGTGGAGGCAGTATCAGTGCCCAGCCTAGGGCCTATGCCCAGGGTAGGGGCAGTGCCCAGACCAGGGCTTACACTGGAGGCAGTATCAGTGCCCAGCCTAGGGCCTATGCCCGGGGCAGGACCAGTGCCCATCCAGGGCCTGTGCCTGAGGCAGTATTGGGGCCTATGCTTGAGGCAGAATCAGTGCCCAGCCTAGGGTCTAGGCTTGAGGCAGTGCCAGTACCTAGCCCGGAGCCTATGCCTGGGACAGGACCAGGGCCCAGCACCGGATCGGTGCCTAGCCTGGGGATCTATGACCCACACAGTATCAGTACGAAGCCCCGAGGTCCCTGTTCACTGCAATACCGGCGCTCAGCCGGGGCCTACGCCCAAGGCAGTCCAGGGCCCAACCCAGGGTCGTGACCGGCAACTCCGGTCCGCTCGGCCCCACCGAACCCAGGACGGAGAAGCTCGAAGCGAGATCTCGGTGAGCCCGGACCCCCTCGACACCTCCGGGGCCAACTCCCGGGCCGGCTCCCGAGGTGGGCTCCGTGCCGGTCTCGGCTGGCCCCGGGAAGGGTCACGTGAGGGAGGACCAGCCCAGCCCCTCTGACCTTAGACGGGGCCGAGCCCGGATCCAGACAAACATCTCCTCGGACCGGATGCCAAACCGGCTGCCAACCCACTAATCACGGTATTTCTTAAGCGAACGTACCGAGCACTGTACTGAGCACTGGGAAGAATACGAGTTAATCGGGTCGGACGCAGTTCCCCCCACCACGTGGGGTGCACCATCTCGGAAGGAGGGAGAAGAGGTACTGAATTGCCATTTTACAGATGAGGACACTGAGGCCCCGCTCCCCCCCCCGCAGCTAGCCCCCCGAACCAAGTGGAGGGAGGGTTGGAAGAGGTCCCACCCGGAGGGAGCCAGGCCTGCGAAAGTGGCAGTCCCCGGGCACGGGGCACAGGGGGGCCGGAGCAGGAGGGAGGAGAGGGCCCGAGGGGTCGGCGGGGGCGGAGGAGGGGAAGGACGGCGTGGCCGTCCCCGTCCGGGCCGGGTGGTTGGCCCAGCCGGGCCCTGGCCCAGAACCGGGTCCGGGGGCAGGGCCTCCGCCTGGAGACCGGTTTGCCAAGGTCAGACCCCGTGGGTCTCCCCACGGGGAGGCGTCGGGAGAAGAGAAGGGCAGGCCTGAGGTGTCGCAGGTCCCCGGCGGAAAGGCCGCGCCGCCGAGAGATCCAAGCCACGATGAGCCCTCACCCTAATTATTGTTATTCCTCCTCCTCCTCCTCCTCCTCCGCTCCCCCCGCCGCCCGAGCTCCGCCCCTCGCCGGGTGACCTTGGCCCCTCTCTGAGCCTCAGTTTCCCTCCCCCGCCCCGGGGGGTGGGGGGGGGCAGGGGGCAGGGGGTCGGGCCCCGGGCCGGGGGGGGCCGACGGAAAGCCCCGGGCCGGCAGGGGCGTCCCGGGTGTCCCCCGGGGGCCGCCCCCGCCCCCGCGGCTCCCGCCCGCGCCCGGGGGGGACGGAGAGGGGGGCCGGGGCCGGGGGGAAGCGGAGGGCGGCCGCGGGGTGTCACCGCCGGCCGGGGACGGTCGAGGCTCCGCCGGCGGCCCCCGGGCCCCCGGGGAGGGGACGAGGAGCCCGGGCCGCGCACCTGCCCGGGGCCCGGTCCCCCGGGGCCGGCCCCGTCGCCATGGAGACCCCGGGCCCGTCCCCCTGGCCGCCCCTCCACGGGGGGACCCCCGGGCCGGCCGGGCCCTCGCGGCCTCCCGGGCCCGGGCCCCGCCGCCCCCCCGCTTACCTCCACGCCGCTCCGCGCCGCTCCAAACGGGCGAGGGCCCTGGCCCGGGCCCCGCTCCGCCTCCGCTCAGGGCCTCGCTCGCCCCCCGCCGCCGCTGCCGCCGCCGCCGCCTCCCGCCGGCTCCATGGCCGCCCCGCCGCGCTCCTCTCCGCTCCGCTCCGCTCCGGCCTCCTCCGCTCTCCTCGACTCCGCCCGGCTCCGCCCGGCTCCGCCCCGCCCCGCTCCGCCGGGGGCTCAGCCGCCCCGCTCCATCCGCCGGCCGCGGCCCCCTCTCCCCCGCTGCCCCCGGCTGTCCCCGGTGCCCCGGGCCGCCGCTCCTCCCGGCCGCCGCCGCCCGCCTCCGATTGCACAATAGAGGAGCCGCCGCCACCGCCGCCGCCGCCGCCGCCGCCTCATGCATATGCATGAGGTCCGGGAGGCTGGCCCCGCCTCCGCAGGCCTGACCAATCCATCTCCGAACCGGGCCCGGGAAGCCCCCCCCGACCCGACCCCCGACCCCCGACCCCGGGGGCGGAGGGAGGGCCCGCTCCGCACGCCAGTCGGGGACTCTGTGTGTGTGTGTGTGTGTGTATGGGGGGGAGGTCCCCCTCCCCGTCCTCCCCCCAGGCCCCTGCTGGACATTGGGGTGCCCGGCGCCGCCCCCTCGCCTTTGCGCCCAACTCCTCCTCTTCGGGACCGACCCTCCCGGCCTCCCCGCCGGCCTCCGGGCAGCCCTGGGGGCGGGGGGCAAAGGTCACTTGGAGTCCCAGGACGTAGGAGGACAGAGGGGACGGTGGACAGGGGTCGGCCCGGGCCCCACCGGCCCAAGGTCACGCTGACGGAGGCCGCCGCCGCCGCCGCCCCCCACCCCAGTGATGGTCGTGGACCTGAATTTTGGGAAGCTGCTCTCCCCGCCACCCCAGAACCGGACCGGGCCTTGGGGAACGGGGAGGGCCCACCTAGGAATCCCGCCTGGCATCGCCGCCAACACCCCGAGGGGCCCCAACCCAACTTCCTCTTTGACTGGCACAGCCGGGTCTCCAACCGGTGAGCTCCTGAGCTGCTCGGAACCGTGACATTTATTCCAGCTGGAGGCCGGCGGACCCTAAAACAACCCCCCCGGCCTGTGGTTTCTGCTACTTCGGCCCTGGCTTTCTGCCTCGGGCCCCTTCCCTGCGCCCTCAGCTCCCTCCCCCAGCCCCCCACAGGCCTAGTACAGGGTGGGGGGGAGGGAGGGAGGGAGGGAGAACTCCAACCGGCCCGGCTCTGCCCCTCCTTAGTGGCCCCGGTAAAAGGCTTCCCCAGAGACAAAGATGAAACGGTTGTGATTCCAAGCCCCGAGGCAGACTTCTGCCAAGGGTCCCGGGAGCTGTACTCCCAACCCGTCACGGCTCTTGGAAGGAGGAACGAATGCTCCCAACCCGCCTGACCCCAACTTTAAACTCGACCCGGTTCCAGAACCAACTCCCAACCCCGCCCGGCGGAGGGGGCGGGGGGGGTGGAGGGAGGCTGGTGCGACACTGCTTCTGCCCCCTCCCTCGCCGGGAGTCCCCAGAAGCCGCCCCACGGCACCCATCGGGGGATCCACCCTGGTAGGAAAACCCCAAGGCCAGGCCTGGCAAACTGATCTCATTTCTATCTAGGGCAGAGAGATGGAAGAGGCCCGACTCTCATCCGACCATCCACCCTGACTTCAGAGAGGCTTTTGGTTCTGCCCCAGGGTACACACTCATCAGTGAGTGCTTTCTCTGTGCGGAAAGCTGTACTGAGCGCTCGGGGAGAGTACAATATCACCGAGTTGGTAGACGCGTTCCCCGCCCACAACCGGGACCTGGGTTCTAATCGCTGGCTCTGCCCCACGTCTGCTGTGTGAGCTTGGGCAAGTCACTTCTCTGGGCCTCGGTTACCTCATCTGTAGAATGGGGGTTAACATTGGGCGCCCTATGTGGAACAGGGACTGTGCGCACTGCCTTCGTGCAGTGCTTGGCACGCAGGAAGCGCTTAATAAAAAAAAAGCTCACTCTCCGCCAGGAACCCATAGAACCCCAATTCTTCACAACCTCTAGGCTACCTCTGGCATTAAGGTGGTCTTTTATTCACGCTCATCCTCAGCGCGTGCTTTTAACTATATACTCGAGCGAACGGTTGATTTTATTTATTCTGATTCCATTACTTGTGCATTTTTCTGTTCTCCCCAGAGGAGAAGGTAAACGCCTTTGGGGCCAGTACGGCATCGGGTATTTCCGTTCACATGATCTCAGGCGTTCAGTAGGTGCTCAGTAAATCCGGTGACCGCTGATCCTACCCTAGCATAAACGGGCACCCTGATCGATCACAAACACCGACATACAAGGCATCAGACCAAGCGCTGAGAAGGGAGAGAAAAGGTCACTGGCCCCCACCGGCCTCCGTCTCACCCTAAATCTTTATCCCCAACACTGTCCCTTCCATCGCGTTCATGCGAACCCCAGCCGAGAAGAGCCGAGGGTCTGAAACCCTGAAACGGAAACTCCTGATGGGCAATGTGAGATCTTTGGACTTTGGAGCCAAAGGACTGCGCCGTCCCTCAGAAGGCCCTCCATGAGATGCTGTCGTGTGTCTACTTAGGTTACTGTACTCTCCCAGATGCTTCGTGCACTGCTCTGCACATCGTGAGTGCTCAAGGAATAAAATGGATTGATTGATTGCTATCGAGCCAATCGATGGCAATTATTGAGCGCTTACTGTGGGCAGAGCACTGGCACTAAGCGCTTGAGAGAGGACAATACAAGCAAAGTAGCACAGCCTAATGGTTAGAGCGTGGGCCTGGGAGTCAGAAGGTCCTGAGTCATAGGCCCAGCTCTGCCACACATCTGCTGCGTGACCTTGGGCACTTAACTGCTCTGTGCCTCAGCTACCTCATCTGTAAAACGGGGATTAAGACTGTGAGTCCCACGAGGGACACGGACTCTATCCAACTGATTAGCTTATATCTACCCCGGTGCTTGGCACAGTGCCTGGCACATAGTAAGCGCTTAACAAATATCATTAAAAAATAAAAGTGTTGGTAGACATGTTCCCTGTCGACAGTGGGTTTAAAGTCTACGGGAGGAGACAGACATTAAAATAAAAATGGAGTACACGATACTAAGAGCTTGGGAAGGTCGATTTCAGTTGCGGAGGGTCCAGTATCCCACGGCGGCCAGGAGGGCCCTTCCTGAGGCCCACGCTGAACTAGAACCTTCTCTGAGGGGCATTAGGGGACTTAGCACCTTTCGGGTGAGTTTCCTTCGCTTTGGCTTTCGCGCCATCCCTCATCTTCTTCTCTTCCTTTGGATCCCACGTCATCGGCCTCTACCGCTCGCCACGATCACTAGTTGCTCTATCTCGCGCCGCCCCCGTCCTCACCTCCGATTTCCTGAGCGACTCCGATGCCTTTCTCACCACCTTCTCTCCTTTTCCTCCCTCGCACTGATACTCGGGGATTTCAACAGCCATGTGGACGTTGCCGATGCCCTCCCGGCCACCCCCTTTCCTCTCGCTCCTCAACTCTGCCGACCTCCTGCTCCGCCCCGCCTCACCCAACTTGCCGGCCTGGGCCCACGCTGGACCTGTCCATCATCGCGAGTCACTGTACAACCGCGAACCTCTCCAACCTCTCCGCCCTCACTCTGCAAAACTGTCCTCTCCTGTCTCCGCAAAGGAGACCTCCCCTCTCTCCACTCATCCCAGCCCACTGTCCCCCCCAGTTGGACTCTCCGGCCCAGCTTCACCCATCTCGATGTGTATATCCACCCTCAGCTCCTCCCTTCTCCCCACAACTCGATTCCCTGCTTCCCCCCAACCCTCCTGCCTCCCCCCCGGATCCCTCCGTCCCTCTCCCACTGCCAGCCGACTCGCAAACCGGTATGGCCCCATGGTAGGCTTCTTCTGCCCCCTGTTCGTGTCCCGGAACGCTGGGGGTGGAACAAATTTGTCCTCTCAGGCTATAACGCTGCCCTCTTCCTAATAATAATTATGGTACCGGTTAGGTGCTTACTATGTACCAAGCACTGTTCTAAGCCCTGGAGTAGATGCAAGTTAATCAGGTTGGACACAGTCCCTGTCCCACATGGGGCTTCACGCTCTTAACCACCATTTTGCAGATGAGGGAACTGAGGCCCAGAGAAGTGAAGTGACTTGCCCAAGGTCACATGGCGCATACGAGGTGGAGCCAGGATTAGAACCCGGGTCCTTCTGACTCCCAGGCCCGTGCTCTAGCCACCAGGCGACCCCGCCTTTCAGCGACGCTGCTTCTCCTCCCTGATTGACTCCCTTGCCCACTGCCCACATCTGCTATTCCAGACCTTCATCTCCCTCCTCAAACCCCCACCGCCTCCACCTTCCCTCTCACACCCCAGTGTCCTTACTCTGCTGACAAAAACGAAGCCACCCAGGCACGAGCTCCCCAAATGACCCTCATCTCCCTCGCTCCTGCCACCCCCACATTCAGTCTCTTGTCCTCCGTTGTCTTTCAAGGAGATCTCCCACCTGCTTTGGAAATCTCTCCCACCTGACCTGCACCTCCGACCTCATCCCTTCACACTTTAAAAAAACTCTCGAGAGTCCATTCTTCTTCCCTCTCTGCCAGCCACAGTGTTCGACCCGACCCGCTCACTTTCTGATGGCTCTGTCCCCTCTGCCTTTGAACACGCCCCAGTCAACCCTGAACAAAAAAGCCCTGGGCCTCACCGAGTCATCGGCTATTCCCCCCACCTTCCTGCTCCCATTCCTGTCCAAACTTCTCGAACCAATCGTTTACACCTGCCGCCTCCTCCTCTCCCTCAGCTCCCTCCTCTATCCTCTGCAGCCTGACGCCCTCTCCCTTCACTCCACTGAGATCGGTCTCCCCAAGGTCGCCAGAGACCCCCTGGTAACCAAATCTAGCGGATTCTAATCTGTCCTGATCCTCCTCCGCTTCTCGGCTGTGGACCACCCCTTGGTCCCCGAAAGGCTATCGATCCTTGGTTTTGCTGATCCTATCTTCCCCGACCCTTCCACCTCTCTGGCAGAGAAGCAGCAGGGCGTAGTGGATAGGCACGGGCCCGGGAGTCCAAAGGTCACGGGTTCTAATCCCAGCTCCGCCCCGTCTGCTGTGTGACCTTGGGCGAGTCACTTCACTTCTCTGGACCTCAGTTACCTCATCTGTAAAAGGGGGATTGAGACCGTGAGCCCCGCGTGACCCACCGTGAGACTGTGTCCAACCCGATTTGCTCAGTATTGTGACTTGACGCGTCGGTAGCCCTTTACGAAGACCATCACCACTATCATCACCATCCTTCCGTTTCCTTTCTTCCTCTGCTTCCCACCTCCTACTTGTGGGTGCCCCTCCAGGCTCATTGTGGCTTTCCCTTCTCTCCTCAGTCTCCCCACACTCCTTTGGGCTGCTCGTCTGCTCTCCTGACTTCCACTACCCCTTCTTCGTGGATGACTCCCAAATCTACCTCCCTAACCCCGGCCTCGCTCTTTCTGGGCAATCTCACGACCCCTCCTGCCTCCGGGACACGGCTCCGTGGATGTCCCCCTGGCACCTTAAGCTCAACGCCCCCCAAACTGAACTCATCTTCTCTCCCAAATCCTCTCCTCCATCTAATTCTCCCGTTACCGTTGACAATATCAGCACATTCTGTCTCTGAAGCCCACAACTTTGGCAATGTGTTTGACGCCTCCCTCTTTTTCAACCTCTACTGGATAGGACACGGGCCTGGGAGTCGGAAGGTCCTGGGTTCTGTTCCCGGCTCCGCCACTTGACTGCTGTGCGACCCTGGGCAAGCCACTTCACTTCTCTGGGCTTCGGTTACCTCTTCTGTAAAATGGGGATTAGGACTGTGAGCCCTATGTGGGACAGGGACTGTGTTCCACCTGATTAACTGGTATTTACCCTGGTGCTTAGTACGTGCTTGGCACACAGTAAGTCTTAACACATGCCATTAAAAACAAAACAAAAGCCCTCCATTCAGCCTGTCCCCGAATAATCCCGAGTCCTTCTTCCCCAACATTTCCAGAATCTTGCTCTTCCTCTCCCAGTGGCCCCCACGCCGGTCCAAGCCCTTGCTTGTCTCCGCTTGACCGCTGCATGAGCATCCTTGCTGGTCTCCCTGCCTCCAATCTCTCTGCTCTCCGGACCTCACTTCACTCTGCCGCCCGGGTCATTTTTCTAAAATACTGTTCTCAAAAAACTTAGTTACTCATTCCTCTGGGCACTGAACTGAAACTCCTCCTCATCAGCTTGAAGGCCCTCAGTCAGCTCTCTCCCTTCTACTTACCCATTCTCCTCTCCCACTACACTCCAGCTCACACTCATCATTCCTAGGGAGCCAACGTAGCCATCGTGACTCCTCTCCCTCGGCCCACACCTTGGCCACCGCCCGGAACTCCCTTCCCCTTCCCATCCCGCAGCTCTCTCCGTCTTCCTAGCCCTTTCCCGATCCCACCTCCTCTGGGAGGCCTTCCCCGATTCACCTTCCTTTCATCTCCCCACCTGCCACTTCAGCCAGCCCTTCCGCACCAACACGCAGTTCGGTGTTACCCACCCCCGTGGCACCGTCGCACGTAGCGGCCAGGTGCGGCGGATAGAGCCCGGGCCCTGGAGTCAGAAGGTCCCGGGGTCCAATCCTGACTCCACCCCTTCTCTGCTGCGGGGCCTCGGGCGAGTCGCTTCGCTTCTCTGTGCCTCAGCTAGCACATCTGTAAAATGGGGAAGAAGACTGTGAGGCGGGCCAGGGACCGTGTCCGACCCGATTTCCTTGTATCCACCCCGGCTCTCGGGACAGTGCCCGGCACCCGGAGAAGCAGCGTGGCTCCGTGGCAAGAGCCCGGCCTTGGGAGTCAGAGGTCATGGGTTCGAATCCCGGCTCTGCCACTTGTCAGCTGGGTGACTGTGGGCGAGTCACTTCATTTCTCTGGGCCTCAGTGACCTCATCTGTAAAATGGGGATTAACTGGGAGCCTCACGTGGGGCAACCTGATGACCCTGTACCTCCCCCAGTGCTTGGCACATAGTAAGCGTTTCAGAAATAGCAGAGTGGTGATGATCGGTACTCCTCTTCTCATTCGGCCCCCAGCCTCCGTCCGATGCCCCCGCCGGGCCGGAGCTTGGATGGGTGGGGCCAGGAAAGGGCGAGGCCGGCGGCTGCGGGCTTCGGGGTCCCCGGGTGTCCGCTGCCCGCCGGGCCCCGGGGTCGGGGGAGGAAGCGGGGCCGGGCCGCGGCCCTTCCTCTTGCCGCCGCCCCCGGAGGCCAGGCCGGAGCCCTGCGGGGGGAGGGGGGGGGCGGGGGAGGGGGCCCGGCCGGCGCCGACAGGAAGGGGTCGGGGTCGCCCCCTGCCCTCCCCCCGGGGGCCCCCGTCGTCAGGGCAACCGACCCCGTGACGCCGGCCGGCTCGCCCCGCCCCCCTCCGGCCGGTCACGTGTGTCTGTGCAACAGGAAGGAAGGGGTTAACCTCAGGGCGCGTCCCCGCCCCGGCCGGGAGGGGCTCGTTCCCACGGCAACCGGGCGCGGGGGCGCTCCCGGGCACGCGCCCCGCGGCCTCCCCCGCGCTTTAACCCTCGGCGCGCCGGCCGGGGGGGACGGCGACCCCTAGTGGCGGCGGCGAGGAACGGCCCCGGCCCGGCCCGGCCCGGCCTTTCCGAGCGGCCGACTGGGGGCCGGTCCTGGGGTGGGGGGCCCGCCGCACAGCGGGGAGGGCGACCCTCCCTCCGGGTCCCCCAACGGGACGGCGGCAGGGGTGGGGGCCTCCGGAGCCGGGCGCGTCCGGGGCCCCGCTCAGGCAGCCACTTCCCCAGCGCGCCCGCCCGCTCGCTCGCAGACTTGGCCGGAGCCAAGGCGGGGAAGGGGAGGGCGGCAGGCGACAGGCCCAAGGGTAACTTTATTGGATCGTGAAGCCAAATACAACGTAAAGCCGGGTTGGGTTGGTTCTTTTTTTTTTTTAACAAAATAAATAAATCAGATCTGTCACGGGAGGGGGGGGGCGTCCAAGTGGTGACGAGGAGGGCCCGCCGCCGCCCGATTCCTGCCCGGCCGGGCTCCCGCTGGGCCCTCCGCTCCGGGGGGAGGGCGGGGAGGGGAAGAGGGTTGGCACGGGACGCGGGGCAGCCGGCGCTCCTCTGCTTCTCCGGGAGCCTCAAGTGAGGTTCGGGGCGCCACGGGGAGTGAGACGGACTAGAGCGGGATGGGAGACGGAGATGGAGACCAAGTGGCTTCCCGGCGGGCCCGGCCGAGCGGGGACGGGGGCGCCGGCGGCCGGAGTGACGGTCGGTGTTCGCCGGCCGGGCGCGGAACCCCACCCCCGGCCCCGGAGCCGGTCGCACAGCCGCGGTCAGAGGCGGCGGCGAGGAGGGCACGAGGCCCCAGGGAGCCACGTGGGGTGGATGGGGCACACGGATGCCGGGCGGAGCCCAGGGGAGAGCTGGAGGAGGAAGCTGGGAGGTGGGGGTGTGGATACGGTGAGCTCACTTCCCCGGAGTGGATGAGGCTGCCGGTCCTCCCCCGCTAAGAGCTCGTCACCCTGCGCACGGCGGGAGCAATGGCTGCCGGGGGTCCGACGGGGTGCGGCTCGGCCCCCGGCCCGGCGCCGGCCCCTTCCCGCCCCCGCAGCCGCCAGGCTGGTGGCGCAGGAGCGGGGTGAGACTAAACGGACCGGCAGGCCGGCCGCTCCCCTCGCCGAGGCCGCCTGGGGGGAGGGAGGGAGGGGGTGCCGGGGGTCAGGTGACACAGAGGATGGAGCGGTGACGGTGAAGAGGCCAGAGGGCCCCGCCGGGTGGGGGTGGGGGGCGGGGGCGGTGCGGTGGAGCTCAGGAGAGGTGGGCGGGCAGAAGAGCGGGCAGGCAGATGGACAGACGGACAGACGGACGGACGGAGCCGGCGTCTAGGACAAGCCCTTGAAAGAGTCCAGGTTGAAGGCTGTCTCTAGGAGTCGCTTCAGCTCTGTCAGGTGGGTCTTCTTGTTGCCCGTGGCGGGGGCGGCGGCAGGGTCCCGGCCGGCGTACCTGGGGTGGGGGAGGCCGGGGGGTCAGGAGGGAGCGCGGAGGGGTCAGGATGGGCCGCGCGCCGGCGGGGTGGAGCCCGATGGGGCCGCCCGTCCGTACCAGACGGGCTTGATGCGGTCGATGGTGGTCCGCAGTCGCGGCTTGACGTAGTCGTAGTAGCCCTGGTTCTTGTGCTCTTCCTGGCACCAGGCCAGCTCTGCGTTGGGGTACTTGAGAGCCTCCTTCTGCAGCAGGTCGAAGGGGAACGGCGACAGCTGCGGAGACAGAGGCACCGGCTTCGCACGGGGACGCCGGGCAGGACAGGACCCCGTCCCCCAGGATCTCTTCGCGAAAACCAAAGGCTTGTCCCCTCCCCGCCGGCCCGGGATGACCCCCCCGGGCGGCCCTCTCCCGGCCACCCTGCTTCAGGGCGGCCCACGCCCGATCCTCCGTCCCCCGTCACCTGCTCGATGCGGGTGATGGCCACCTCCGCCTCCATGTCGCGAGCCTTACGCTCGCGTGTGAGGTCATAGTAAACTTTGCCGGTGCAGAAGAGCAGCCGCTTGACGCGGCCGGGGTCCTGCGAGGCGGGCCCGCTGTCCGGGATGATGCGCAGGAAGTGGGTGCCTGCAAGCAGCCCGAGCGGCGCGGGTGACCTCGGCGGCCGGCACCGGGCCACACGGCGAGCCGAGCCCCCTGGTCCCGGCCGGTCCGGCCCGCTCCCCGGCCCTCCCCCGCACCCCCCGTGCCGCAGACCTGGCAGCATGTCTTCGAAACTAGAGCGGGCTTCGGGGTGGCGCAGCAGGGACTTGGGCGTGAAGACGATCAGCTGGAAAACAAGGGGAAGACAGGGGGCTCGCAGGGGGAGACGAACAGGGCTCGCAGAGGATCCCGTTTGAAAAAAGAACTGGATGTGGCGGGGAGAAAGGTGAGGGGAAGGGGGAGGTCTGGCCACCTTCCCGCTTCTGTCTCGGTCAGTGATGCTCGACTTCCCGAAGGTCCCAACAGCCAGAGGCGGCACCTCCAACGGCCCCCCCTCTACGGAGGGGGCGTCCGGACTCGGCTCCGTGCCCAAGCCCCGCACGTACTGACCGGCTTTCGGAAGGGCAGGAGGATCTGCCGCCGCAGGACGTGGAAGAAGTTGGCGGGCGTGGAGCAGTTCACCACGATCCAGTTGCAGTCGTACAGCTGACGCACGTCAAAGTCATCCAGTTTCTACAGCGGAGGGAGGGCGGTGAGCAGGGAGGGTGCGGGGAGGAGAGAGAGCAGGGCACGGGCCTCAAAAGACTCCACTGGTTTCCCATCCACCTTGGCATCAAACAAAAACTCCTCACCCTTGGCTTTAAAGCACTCAATCACCTCGTCCCCTCCTACCTCACCTCGCTGTTCTACTGCAACCCAACCCGCACACTTCACTCCTCTAATGCCAACCTAATCACTGTGCCCTGATCCCAACTATGTCACCGTTGACCCCCGACGCCCACTTTCTGCCTCTGGCCTCGGATGCCCTCCCTCCACTAATCTGACAGTGACTCTCCCCCGTTCAAAGCCTTATTGAAGGCACAGCTCCTCCAAGAGGCCTTTCCTAAGCCCCTCTTTCCTCTTCTCCAACTCCTTTCTGTGTCACCCTGACTTGCTCCCTTTGTTCTCCCCGCCTTCCCAGCCCCACAGCACTTTTGTACAGATCTGTCATCTATTTATAACGATGACGGTCTCCCCCAGACTGTAAGCTCGTTGTCGGGACTGTCTGTTGTTGTACTGTACCCTCCCAAGCGCTCAGAACGGTGTTCTGCACACGGTAAGTGCTCAATAAACACAAGTCAACTGAATGGAGTTGGGCGGAGTGGGAGGTCTCCGGGCGGGGAGCAGCAGCGACCGCGAGACCGCAACAGCTGACCGCGGGGGACCGGGGGCGGCCCCGACTCACCGGGAAGACGTCGGGGTCATCGTTGCACATCTGCAGGAAGCGCTCCGGTCTGGCCGACGAATGTTCCGGACCCTGGCCCGGGGGGACGACAGTGGGCTCGGCTCCAGGAACGGGCCCGTCTGGCCGGCCGCCCGCCCGCCCCCCAACCCCACTCAGCTCTGCCCGTCCCTCTCCCTCAGCGGGAAATGGGGTGATTGGGGGCCGGCTCAGGGCAGGGGACAGACTCGAGGGGCAGCCAGGGAGACCGGGGCCCGGGCTGGAGACAAGAGTGGGACGGGGCGCGGGAGTGGGGCTCCGGCCTCACCATGCCCTCCATGCCATGGGGCAAGAGCAGCACGATGCCGTTCTGCCGCACCCACTTGGCCTGCCCGGGGCTGATGAACTGGTCGATGATGCACTGGGCCGTGTTGTGGAAGTCCCCAAACTGGGCCTCCCACAGGACTAGGGCGTTGGGGCTGGCCATGGCGAAGCCCAACTCGAAGCCTGCGAGGAGGGCGGAGGGGGTAGAACGGGGGAGGAAGGTGAGCCGGGGAGAACCGGCCCCTAGCCCGCCCCGGTCCCGGCCCAGCGGCGAGAGCAGGGTCACGCACCCAGAACCCCGTACTCGGACAGGGAGCTGTTGCAGACGGTGTAGGGCGCTTGGTTGGGCCACAGGTGGTTCATGGGGATGCAGGTCCGCTTGTCGACGTTCTGGTCGTGCAGTACGTGGTGCCGGTGGCTGGGGAGGAGGGGACGGTGCGGGGGCCGTTAGCCCCGGGGGCCGCCTGGCGCGGCGGGACCGGGAAGCGGGGAGGAGGGGCCTGGTCCCCGGCGGGGGCGGCGGGGAGAGAAAGGCTAGATCCCGGTCACGCCAACGGGCCGAGGCTCCCGGAGGCCAGGAGCGCGGTCCCACCTGAAGGTGCCCCTCTCGACGTCCTGCCCGCTCAGCCGGATGTGGATGCCCTCCTTGAGGAGCGAGCCGAAGGCCATGTACTCGGCCAGGGCCCAGTCCACCGTCCGGTGCTTCACCATCTCCCCTCGCGTCTTCAGGATCCGGCTCAGCCCTGCGGAGGCCCCCAGCTCATCCCAGGCCCCGGCTGGCGGGGCCACGGCATTCCCGCCCCTCTTCTGGGAAGGGGTCCCCTTGCCGGCCGCCCTTGGGGCCTGCATCCCTCACTTCACACCCGGGGTCCAGCTCCGTCCAGGGTTCCCATAGAGCCCTCCCTCTTGCCGACCACAAGCTCCCGGGCGGAGGCGGGGCGGGGCATTTAGCAGAAAGAAGCCCCACCCAACCCTTCGGGCACCGGGGTCCCGATCCCAGAGAGGGTAGGCCGCTTTTCCAGGCTGGGCCCCGGGGCTGGTACCTCCGTGAATGGTGAAGTCTTCCACGGGCACAGAGCTGGCGACTTTGCCTATATGGGCCAGGTCCTCCTCGGTCAGGCCGGTCGACGGGCAGGCCATGCTTCGGGGCTGACCGTCCAGAGTGAAGAAACCTGGGGGCCCACGGGGGTGTGAGTAGCGGCACGTGAGTGCGGGGAGCGCCGGGCAGGGGTCCGTCGCGGGAGGGTGGCGTCCCGGGGGCCTCCGCCCTCACCCTCCTCCCCGCCGCCTCAGACAGCCACGTCGCCGCCTGATCTGGGGCCGCCCCTCACGGAGCAGCCGGCTTCCTCACCGGGCCAGGGGGAATCCAGCCAGTGTTTGATGTGGAGGATCTTCTCGTCCTTTGATCTGGAGAAGGCCTCCTCGCAGATCTTATCGTACTTGGAGATCTCCTCCTGAGGACAGAAGGAACCAACCGGGCCGGTCACCGTGGCGGGACGCTGCTCTCCCGCCACTGCCCAGAGGGCCTCCCCTCACCCACGTCCTCTGGCGGGAACGGTTCTCGGTAGGGAGAAGCCCCATGTCCGCTCGGGGTCTGCTGCAGTGTCCGCGGGCTCTGGAGGGGCCCAGGGGATGGGAAGGGGAACGGCCGGGGCCTCTGTCGGGCCCGGCCCGGGGTGGCTCTCGGGCACAAGGCGGCGGCGGGCCGGTGAGGTCAACCGGTCCAGCCCCAAGCCTCCCGAAGGGGCACCGCCACCCTCCGGGTCCATCTGGGGTCCGACTCCGGGCCCCGAGACGGGGCGTACGGCCGCACCTCGTACTCGGGCTGGTTGACGACGCCCTGCTCGACGAGCGTCTCGGCGTACTTCTGCAGCACGGGCTTCTGCTTGCGGATCTGCTTGTACATCAGCGGCTGCGTGAACATGGGCTCGTCCATCTCGTTGTGGCCATTGCGTCGGTAGCACACCTGTCAGCGGGGGCACCGGGCTCAGGGTGGCCCGGGTCGGGTCCCCGCCCCGCCCCACCGTCGGCCCCCGCACGCCGGGGCCACGCACCAGGTCCACCACCACATCCTTGTGGAAAGTGCTCCTCCACTCGGCCGCCACGTTACACACATAGACCACGGCCTCGGGGTCGTCGGCGTTGACGTGGAAGATGGGGGCGTTGACCACCCGAGCCACGTCGGTGGGATACGGGGAGGAGCGAGCCATGCGGGGGTCGGTGGTGAAGCCGATCTGCGGAGGGAGATGGGGGACTCGGGACTGGGCCCGAGGGGACCCCCGCCCTGGGACCCCAGGGGTGGCGGCGACGGTCCGCGTTAGCGTCTCGCCGTGAGAGGCAGGAAACCCACCCTCAAGGACGGACAGACAGGGCGGGTACGGATGGGTCTTTGTCGTGGCCGAGACACGGCGAGTGAGTCCCCTCGCCGGGTCTAGCCGGGGCCCCCGGGGCGCGGCATCACCTGATTGTTGACCACCACGTGGACAGTGCCGTGGGTCGTGTAGGAGGGCAGGTCGCTCAGGTGGAAAGTCTCATACACGATGCCCTGCCCGGCAAATGCGGCATCTCCGTGGATCAAGATGGACATCACCTGCGAGGGTGCCGAGAACGTCGGACCGTGGGAGGGCCGAGCCCCCGACTGGTCCCGGGGGACCCGGAGCGCCGCCAATCCCGGTCACAACCTCCCGGGGTCCGCGCTGGGTGCTTCTGGGAAAAAAGCCATCCCAGAAAGCCCAGGCGGCCAGTCGCGGGGAGAGCGGAGGGGATCCCGTCATGGGGTCAGAGGGAGCGGGGCGGCATTAGAGCAGACCTGTTTCTAGCGAGCCACCTGTAGCCACTACCCTGGCCAAAGGCCCCCACCTTCTGCCCTGCCTCTCCAGACCAGGGAGAGGGTCCCGAGCGAGCCCTATGCCAACCCGTTCCACACCTAGCGGGAGGCTCCGCTACGCTCCTGGTGGCCCCTCCGCGGGCCTGAGGCACTAGGCTCGATCCAGGATGGAGTGCCTGGCCCTGGGGGGCTCTGAGTTGGAGGCCAGGACGAGGAGGAGGATGTGATCAGAGGGAGGGAAGGAAGGAATGGGCACAGCTCTGGCTCTCTTCAGGCCAAGCCCGGGGTCCCTGTCTACAACCAATCTGTGGTGTGCCAGCTTGGGTGGGCTACATAGCAACGGCATGACCGTGACAAGCCAGGGTATGGCAGTAGCCCCTGGCCAAGTTGAACTCCTTCCTTAACCAATCCTCCAGTGACCGCCCCCCCCCCACCTCAGCCCACCCACAGTCCAGCTGTCCCGGACCTCCCGACCTCAGACAGGTCACTACATTCCCCCGCTTCTCCTGGGACACCCCAAGGCCAGGCCTCATCTCCTCCGCAGGCTCAGTCCAGGACCTGGTGCCACCACGGCTCCCTGTCCGCTGGTGGGACAGACGGGGAGGCGGGGAGGGGGAGCTGGGCTGGACTCTAGAGGTCACAGAGGCCACAGGGCAGGGAACTCCAACCGGGACATCCGGCAGAAGCTCCTCAGGGGCCGGGCTCTGGCTCCAGCCAGACTCGGGTGGGCACCCACGGTGGATGTGGGAACCGGCACCAGGGGCGAGGCAGAGCACGCCTGGCTTCCCGAGGCCACATCCCTTACCTTTTTCCCCTCGCTGTCCCCGCAATAGAACTGCTCTGCCTTGGTCTTCCCCATGACCACGGGGTCGGCCGCTTCTAGGTGGGAGGGGTTGGCCACCAGCGACAGGGTGATGTTCCTGTCGGTCACACGGTTGATCCTCCGGTGGTACATGCCCAGATGGTACTTGACGTCGCCGGAGCCCTGGGGAGGCCAGCGTGCCCGGGTGGGCCCGGGGGGGGGTCACGTCCTCGAGGTCCCCTCCCAGGATCTTCAGCTCCCCGTGGCCCTAACTGCTCCCCGGTTCCCCCGTCGGGGTTGGGAGAAGCCACATCCCGGTGGAATTCCAGTCCCCCCCAAGCCCGACGGTGGGTCCCAGTTCCTCACCTCATCGGCCGCCTCCAACTTTGAGTCAAACTGACAAAAAATCTGCTCCAGCTCCTTCCGGATCACGTTGGCCAGGACGTTCAGGCGACCCCTGCGGCACACGTGCGGGGTCACCGGGCGAGCCCCGAGCACGGCCCGCTCCCTGGCCCCGTCTCCACCCGCTCCGAGGATCGGTGGGGCGGAGCGGAGCCGGCCCTCGGGGACTCAGAGCCGCCGTGCTGCGACAGCCAGCGCCCGGCCCCAAGTGGAGAGAGTGTTTGGGCTCCGGTGTGGGCAAGGAGGATGGCCTCCCGCTCTGACCCACCCACTCCCTCCTCGGTCCTTGGACTGATTACCCGGCAGAAGCTTCCTGTGGACACGCTCTTCTCAGAGTAGGGGGACAGGGTGATGCCCCCACCCTTTGCCGAAGGCACTGGGCCACCTCTGAGGGGCTGCTAACGGAGCGTGGGCCGGGGCAAGTGAGTGATCCACGGGTGCGGGCTCCGGTCCAGTTCTGTCCCCCTGTCGCCAACCCCCACAACCACAGCGTGTGGGTGTATGTAGGGGGACGACGTAGGCAGTCGTGAGGGCACCCCCCCGCCGCCAGCGGGCTACCTGTGCGGCATCCCCATGATGACATAGTCCACCCCGTTCTCGCTCGACTTGTCGATGATGGTCTTCAGCGCCGGGATGAGCACCTCGCAGCCCTCCAAGCCGAAGCGCTTCTCGGAGGACCACTTCCGCTGAAGGAACTCCTCGAACCTGCCGGCACAGGAAGTCGCCCTGACGAACTCGACCGGCAGCGGACCGTTCCATCCAACGAATTTCAAACCGCCGCTCCCCGGGCACCCCACCCACTCCCTCGACCCCCGCGACCCTGGCCCCGGCCCCACCGGGTGGCAGGAGGCGGTACCTGGTCGACCGCACCAGCCTCGCTAGCAGGGTGCGCTTTTCCTCGCTGGTGAACTGCATGACGCCCGGAGTCTCAAACTTCTCCCGGATCCACTGGCACTGCTCCAGGTCGTTGATGAACATGAACTCCACACCGATGTGCTGGCAATAGGCCATCTACACCGCACGTACGCACACGCACAGATAAAAGACCGGCTTCCATCAAGGCAAGACCACCCTTGGCCCCTGGCTCTCATTTTCCCTTTGCCCCCCGTTCCTCGGGTCCCAGGGGTAGCCAGGCTATGCAGGGCAGCGAAGGAGAAGGAAATGAGAAAGTGGGCACCCGGGCAAGCAGGTGCTCCCTGTCCTACCACAGACTTGGCAGTGCGCCCTGCTGGCCGGGTCTAACCTCCCCACTGAGGGATGTGACCAGGGCTGCCCACGCCACACAAGGGCAAAGCATGCTCAGGGGGTGCTCAGATGCTGGCCGGCCTCTCCATGGGTGGGAGAGGGGCGGGTGCCCCGCCCCCGGGAGCAGGCCGGGGAGCCCGGGGAAGAATCTGACCCGTGTGGCCCCGGTGAGATCTCCGGCCGGCTTATGGGCCAAACCCGGGCCTTCTTCCATTTCGTGGCTCCCTGCCTGCCCCGGGCACTGGCAACAGGCTTCAGAGTGCTAGCTGGTAGGAAAGTTGTCATCCAGGGTATCTTCCACCCAGGCCGGCAGCTCCCCATCAGACACCCCGTGGACCGCCCCTAACCCCCCTGGCCCAGGCTCTTCCCATTATGCCAAGGGAAAGAGGAGGGAGGACCCAGATCTCTAACTGTGGTTTCCCAAGCCCAACCCCTCCCTGAGATGGCACCACCAGGGCACCCTGCACCGCCCAACTCCCCGGCCACCGCCCCGCCGGTCTCCCCTGCCCCAGGGGCATCTCACCTCCAGGCGCCGGATAATCTCCCGGAGCGGAAGGGCCGACTCCGTCCCTCCAATGAAAGTGGTAGTGGGCAGGTGGAAGACCTTGTCCAGGTCTGACTCGTCCAGGCCGTAGAACCCTGCGGGCAGGCGGTTGGGGGTGGGAGGGCCGGGCCCAGGGAGGAGACAGATGCGTGTTTGCGGGGCCCGGTCATTGTGGGGAGAGGGGAGGGGGAGGAGCCCAGGGTACGGAGGTAGAGGACGAGAAAGAAGAGGGCAGGGGAGGAGAGGAGGAGAGGAAAAAGAAAGTTGCCCAAGACTCGAGATCCAGAGAAGGAACAAATCTCCAGGGCCAAAACAAGCGATCAATCAATCAGTGGTATTTATTGAGCGCTTACTATGGGCAGAGTACTGTACTAAGAATTTGAGCGATGGTGAAATGCGGCCCCACAAGCAAGCGGATCAAGAATCAGAAAGCCAGGGCCGCCCTCCCTCCCTCCCACCTTCTGTGGCGGGTGAACGGGTGGCAGCGGCGGGGAACAGACCGGAATCGGGGAGTGGCTTTGCTGGCCATAGCCACCCCCCCATGGAGGCTGGGTCAGAGAGCCCCGACCCATCTTTAGGGCAGGGAGGCAGAGAAGGGCCACGAGAGGACCCGGGTCAGAAGGTCCGGGGCAGTGGGTGGGTGGATGTTCTCCCCCCAAGTACTTCAAAAGAAGGGTCGGGCTCCTCCGTGTCCATTGGCTGTCCTGCACGGGCCCTCCCCCCGACCTGTTCTGGATGCCCCGGCACCTGGGAAACAAGGCCTGCGGGGCCCCAAGCCTCGCAGAGGAAGCCAGAAGGGTGGTTGAGGCCTCCCACGTGGGGCCAGGCTCTCCACGGCCCCGTCGGTGGCAGGGTCACCTGGAACGGCCTCCCCCCGCCCGCTTCTCCCCTGGCTGTCCGACACAGCTCGGTCGGCTCAACCATCCGGCCGAGGCAGCTCGGTCAGCTCCTGGTTCCCGGAGCAAGCTGACAGAAGAGTGCCCGCCCAGCCTGGAACTACCAGGCTCTGGCCTAGTCATCGGGCGACGGGGACCGTCCCCGAAAGGCCAGAGGGGGTTCAGAACCACCGACCTCTCGTTGGCCCAGCCGCCCTTCCACTCCCCCGTGCCAGGAAGTCCCCACTCCAGACTACCGCCTCTCTGTCCTTACGTCCCCTCGTCTCTACCCTCCCCGGGGTGAACGCAGGGGCTGTCTCCAGCTCCCGGCTCGGGACCCGAGCTTTAAGCTGGCTCTGTTGACCGGAAGCTAGCCACTTCCTGCCTTCCGCCTCCAGATGCGGGGTGTGTCGAGGGAGGAAGGGAAGGGGGACCCCCTGACTCCCGGGGACCAAAGTGCCTTCCGAGAGGCTGATGAGGAGAGCCCGGGAGGGAGATCGGGGGAATCCAGCTGGGGGGGGGCCTGGAGACCCAGAGAAGGCTGGCCTGGAAAAGACCGTGGAAGGGAGCCGAGGGCTGCACCTCCCCTCACTCACTCTTTTCGGAAAACTGGGGCTGGGTGAGCTGTCCCAAGGCTACTAGTGCCGGTGTGCTCTGTGGGTGCCGGGGGTTGGGTCCGGGAGAGAGAGAGAGAGAGAGAGAGAGAGAAGAGAGAGAGAGACACCACCCAGCCAACCAGAGCCCGATGATGTGAGTCAGAGAGGATTCCCCACCCTTGCAGAACCGACCGTCATCACCTCAGCCAAGGCCGGGCACAAGGAGATGTGCCCAAAGAGATGCCGCAGGGCTCGTTCTGCAGACCAGAAGCCCAGCATGGGAGATGGAGATGAGAGACACACGTGACACTGGAGGATGGGGCGTCCGACGAGCGAGAGTGAACGAAGAACATGAGCATATGAGAAGGAGCACGAGAATACGAGAGAGAGCACAAGAGGACATGAGAGAGAGCATGAGAGACGGGGCAATGAGAGGTGGCCACCTCCTGCAGGAGGGGTGAACGGGGTGGGAAATCCCCTGGATGGGCCCAACGCCGGGCCAGGGTGGGAGGTGAGCTCCCTGCTTTCATTCCGTACCGTACCGTACCTCCTACGGTGAGCAATCTCAGCCGCTCCTTGAACCCTGCAAGGTCTGGGAGCCGGGGAGGGGCGAGAGGGCAGGCGAGCGCACAGGGGAGAGAAGACAGTGAGAGTTAGTGAGAAAAACCAAGAAGCCAAACCCCAACAGAAGGAGAGAGGAGTGGGGAATGGCACGGTCACGACACAGGACGCCACCGAGGCACAACAAGTCACCAGAGGGACAGGGTTAGTGAGGCGTGTGACTGATGGAAGATGATGAGCGAGGGGGACTGACGATGCAGACGTCCCGCCGGGAACAGCTGGAGGAAGACACTGCTCGCAGACCCTGGGGAGCGGCCCGGGGGTCCGGCCTGAGATCCCATCTCCGGTCCCCCGGCGACCAGAGGGGCCAACTTCAGGGCAGGGGCTGTCCGAGCCCTTGCTTGGGTGATTTTGGGGACAGGGTCCGGCGTTTAATAAGATGCCTAGATGGGATCGACAGCCGGGTGGGGCTGGGGGAAAAGTCCTCCTCCCTCCGGGTGCGTCTGACCAACGGGGATATGTTCCACGGGCAGGGGGACTGTGGCGGTTTGTGGCACCTGCCCTCTGCCAGTGGTGAGGGTGACCCACAGACGGAGACGCAGTTGGTGCCCCAGCGGCCGCCCCTCCGAAGAAAGCCTTCCGGCAGTAAAACGCTCCCAACAGGCAAGTCCCGCTAGATAGATACAATCTCCCCGTGACCTCGGGGGTCCCACGGTCCGGTGTCAGGGGACTACAGTGGCCCGCCACCCTGTTGAGGTATCGGGAGCAAACAGGCCCGCACCCCGCCACGAAGAACCAGGGCAGCCCAGCCGGGAAACCCTCAGTTCTCATCAGAGTCCCAGGAGGGAGGAGGCGTAGAGGCCAGGAAGGAGGCTGGCTTGCACAGTCACGAGAGCCATCGCCAGCGGGGATCGGGCACCGAAGGCAGCCGCCCCTTCTCCGGCCGGTCCCCGAAGCCAATGGATTTCACACGGAGGAGAGGGCCCGGTGTCCGCAGGCCGCCCCTAACCTGCACTCACCTCCCGCTCTGGGGGGCGGCGACCGAACCCCGGAGAGAGCCGGGCTCGGCGGACGGCACGCCCGGTCCTTCTGTTTCTCACCTTCCTTTCCTGTTTGCCGGCTGGTGGCCACAGCTCTTTTTGGGCCAACAGCCACCGGACTACTTGGGCACCACGGAGACCCCGGGGGTGGCGGTGGCCGGAAGGGGGTAGAGGGGGCTACGCCAGGCCAGGATGAAAGGAACTCCAGTGAAGTCCTTTCCCCAGCAGTTGTGCCCTGGGCGCATCCGGTCCTGCAGAGCATGACAGGGTGCCAGTGGCTCCAGGCCCCCATCCTGGCCCAGGACGTCTGGGGTGACCTTGAGCATTCTCAGGTCTGGGAAAAGCGCCGCTTTCTTCTATTGGCTCCCTGACAATGTGTGAGGGTGGGCGGGGTGACAGACTGGCCTCTCTCGGGTCCCGCCAGCGGATCCCTCTCGGTGTTATCGGTCAGGAGCGAGCGGCGTTCCAGGCCTTTGCACCAAGTCACCTCACACTCCTGACCAGGGGCAGAGCCATCACACCCTTCTCATTCTCCCGATTTTCCCAAAGGGAAAACCACCTCCAGGCCCCTTCTGGGTCACGTGAGAACAAGCAGACCCTAGGCGAAAGCGATGTGGGTTCTGGCGGACTGGCGCCCGCCCACTGGGCCTCGCTCTGACGCCCGCCGCCGCTCCCATTTCTCTTGGGATGCACCCTCCTAGCCCAAACTCCCAGCAGTGCTTCCACGGTGGCCTCATCATCCTCACTGATGAGACCACAGCCTCTCCCGCCCAAGCTGCCTCCTCCCTCTCCTCTGGCCGTCGGAGCCATCCTTGCTCCCTGTCAGAGATCCCTCCTCCCCCTAAGCCCGGAGTCTCTCCAGTGGCACTTGCCCAGCACTGGCCATGGCTCTTCAAAGCCCTAAGCGGGCTTGTGGGCTGGAAATTGTCCGGTGCTAGAGACTCAGCAATTTCTCCTCCGTCATGGGTGGGATTCCCAGATGTGGGTGCTCGATTAAATACGACAGATGCACGAGACACCCCCCCTACACACACCCATGAGGAAAGGACCCAAACTCCCCGGGGGGCTTCCCAAGACCCCAAGGCAGTTCTCGCTCAGGTACCACCACAATTCCTCCCCAGTACCAGTGGTCTCTGTCTTCCTGCTCCCCGACTTGGCCCTGAACTCCCCAAGGGTGGGCCACGACGGCCTTGCCTCTGAGGTCCAACCCCCAGCGCTCGGGACAGCAGGATGTCCGGACCCGGAGGCAGCACCGGCCGCACGGCTGCCAGTCCCACCTCCGGGGATGGCCGGGAAGTCCGACCCCTGTATTCTCCGGCCCCACCCTGCTGTCTCCCAACAGCCTCGACTGCAAGAGTGGGGCCGGAGGAGCCTTCGGCCACCCGGGCCCCCACGTCCACTGGCGGGTGGGTGGGAGGGTGGCACTGCCCGTTGTTAGCATGCAGAAGATCGGGTTGCCGGATTAGTGGTCGTTATTGTTTCTCTAATCTAGGTTAGCAGCCCAGGCAGATTAACCCCCCAAAGCCCCTGTGGTGAGAGAGCGCACCCCCAGCCCCTGGCCTTGCGGCGAGCTACGATGAGGTCACGGGCCTCGGTGGACACCGGTCCGGTGTTAGAGCAAAGGCACCAGGAAAGGGAGAGCCGGGGTGGGGGTGGGGGGAAGGTGGCAGATGCTGAGAGTTTGAGTCTAGCACCTCGGCCCAAGCGTTCCACTCGGGCCGCCCGGCCCTGGCCTCTTGGTGCTCTCTCCCAAGTTTCCTCACTGTGATCACTAGGTTTGGGCCATCGCTCGCTCAACTGGCTGTCAGACTGACCCCCAGGAGGGGCGTCCCTCCCGACGCCAGTGACCAAGGGAACCTCCCAGGCCTCTAGCCTGGGCCGGTGGGGGACGGGGGGTGGCTGCCGGCTTCCCAAAGAGCTCGGCGCCTGGGGCGAGGGAGCCCATCCGGGGTCGGAATCCCTCCCCATTCCAGACCACGGGAGGGGACGGGGAAGCCGGGCCACCGGGGCGGATCGCCTCGAGCCAGGTATCGGTCCAACCTGGGGTGATCAGTGCCGAGGAAACTTAAGACCCTTCCCCCTCTCTTCGGGAAGCGGCTGGTCTGCCCCAAGCCGGGGAGAGGGGAGCGAGGGGGAGCACAAGCCACACGGCCCCCACCCCACCGGGCTCCTGGGCCCTCACCCAGTCGGTCTGAGGATGTGATTATGTCTGCTGGGACGGACGAGTCCAGATCGGCGTCCAGGATCCCCAGGGGGTCCAGCTGGGCCACATGGTGCCCTCGGATCTATGGGGTGGCCGGGAGTGGAGGCGGGGAGGGGGGGACGGACGGACGACACGTACACCGAGGATGGGGGGGGGGGGGCAAGGAAGTGACAAAATGAAGAAAAAAAAAAAGACAGACAGAGAGAAAAGGCGGGGGGAGGGGTAAAAAAAAGGAAAATTACATTCCAATGAATTTGCAGACTAATTCTCACCGACGTTCGGAGAAACAGTTATTGGAGCCTCATCAAAATTTACACAACTAATGCCGAGAGGGTCGAGCTTTGCAATGTGGTGACCCCTGACCTGAAAGCAACAACATAAATTAGTCATTAAACATCTAAAGGGGATGGGGACGGGGAGGGAATGGGGCTGCCCTCAAGCCTTTCACACATTACCCTTCTTGGCCAGGCCCAGGATCTGTCACCCCCAAGGACCCATGCGACAGGCACCCACTTGCCCCATGTGGGCCGAGGAAGCCTTAGAGCTGCAGGGCGCCTTTGTCTGGGTGGGACCGGGCACCCCCACCAGGGAGCGCGGGATCTTGGAGAATCACAGCCCCGGCCCCTAAGGTTAAAGAGCCGAGTCAAAGCCACGCATGCCTCCCCTGCCGCCCCCAGCCAACCCCCGCCCCCAGCAATGGCACCTCAATGGCTCCAGGAAATGGAGGGCCTCCCGTTTGGGCGCTCAGACCAATCACCGCAATGGAAGCCTCCTGCCTCAGCTCCCCCGCCCCACCCTGGCCCCGGACTCCTTGCCTGCCCCCTCAGCGACAAGGGGATTGCAGAACTCCCTGGGCCAGGGACCGTGGGGGGACGGCTCCCAGCTAATCGACTGGGCTGAAGACTACTTGAGGGGAGGGACAAAGGCAGACGCGGGCGCTCCCCGACTTGGGCAAAACCAACAGCGCCTCAGGCATCGTCTGGGGGTCTGGAGTTGAGTAAAGGAGCATTTACAAAGGTCAGCGCACAACCCCCCCAACCCCACCGGCCACGCGCGCGCACGCCCACACACACACACACACACACACTCTGACAAGTGAGATAAAATTCAGATCAGCTTCCCCTCGCCCCTAGTCCCCTCAAGGAGGAGCGGGCAGGGCCGGCCTCGGCTCTTACCTGATAGGCCCGGATGAGCGACTGCACGGCCAGGTGATCCTCCACCAGTTTATCCACGTTGGGCTGGGCCTGGACCAGGGCCTGGGCCTGGCCCAACACGGACATGGCGCTGCTCAGGGGAGGGGGGCTTTGGTAGGCTGTACCCGGGGGCGCTCCGGCGTTGGCATTGCGAAAAAATATGTCCCAGGACTGAGAGCAAGCACAGGGATGGGAAGGAGAGTTAGTGCCCGGCTCAGACCTGGGAGGCCGGGTGGGGGGGTGTGGGCACCCCATTCCTCCCCCTCCAGAGAGCTGCCACTCGCGTGGCAGAGCGGAAGCCTGGCAAGATCCGCTCGGCCCCCTGCCTCGGCGGTCCAATCCAACAGCCCCCGCCCAGCCTGGCCCACACCCACCTATATCCTTCAGGCGCTTAGCACTTACTACTTTCCCGGTTCCCGTGCCCAGCAGCTCCTGGATTTTCCCAGTTCCTACCACTTTCCCAGTTCCCTTCTCCAGCAGCTCCTGTATCTCTCCTGGTGCTGCCTCTTTCCCGGTCCCCATCCCCAGCAGTCCGTGGATTTCTCCCCAGAGCCCGGGATCAGGAAAGAAGGCCCGACGCAGCGCGGCAGGCCCCCGCTCCCTGGTCCAGATATGACTCGTGGCTTCGGACAGGGCAGGGACGAGCTGGCATCGGTCCCTGCTCCCGCTAGCAAGCCAGCCACCGGCGGGCGGGTCAGCCTAACGACGGCTGGGGGCTCTTCTGGATGCGGAGGCAGGTGGCGGGGGATGAGGGCCTATATCAGCTTGTAAGACGTTTTGATGGTAAGCTTCCCGAGGGCAGGGCTCCATCTACCGTCCTCCGCCAAGCGCTCGGTATGCTGCCCCGCTCACCACAGGTGCTCAGTCAGCACTACCGACTGACCGGGGTGAGACGGGTGAAGGAGGGAGGAGTGCTGATAGGAAGAGCGTTTGGACTTGGGCTCTGTCCCTGATCTCTCTTCTTGGGTCCACAGAGTCCATCCCGGAGCAGGAAGCCCTGGTACTTGCGATCAGATAAGGATCTAGACAAAACGCTTGAGAAAGCGCCTTCCCCCGGGAGGCCCAGAAACCTGCCCCAGCTCAAATCCACCCCCGGCCCCGAACAAGACGTCTGCCTGACTTTTCAGCCCCAGCCCTGCTCTGCTGGCGGTCCACCTAGGTGGCTTGATTTTTGACTCCCCTAGCTGCGGATGTTTTCGCGTCTGTTCCCCGCAAGAGTGGGGGAAGTTATTCTGAATAATAATAATAATTATGGCACTTAAGCGCTTACTATGTGCAAAGCACTGTAAGCTCTGGAGAGGATACAAGGTGATCAGGTTGTCCCACGTGGGGCTCACAGTCTTAATCCCCATTTTACAGATGAGGGAACTGAGGCCCAGAGAAGTGAAGTGACTTGCCCAAAGGCACACAGCTGACTAGCGGCTGAGCCGGGATTTGAACCCATGACCTCTGACTCCCAAGCCCGTGCTCTTTCCACTGAGCCACGCCACACCGTGTCACAAGGGCGCTCAGTAAATGCTGCTGCCGCTATCGAAAGGCAGATTATTGTTTGGGGAAGAAGCACCAGGCTGAGGAGGGTCAGAGTGCCAAACACTGATTTTAATGTTTCTACCCCTGTAGACTTGTAAGCGCCTTGTGGGCAGGGGTCGTGTCTACCGACTCTATTATATATTGTACTTTCCCAAGGTCTTAGCCCAGTGCCCTGCACACGGTAAGCGCTCAATAGACCCCGTCGACCGACTGATTGAAAGCTGTCACTCCGAGGCCCCCCGGGATCAGCAGGCACAGTCCAGCCCAGGGCTCGGCTGGATGAAGGATTCCGGAGTGGATGGAGGAAGGGAGGGGAGGTGTTGGCTCACCGCGGCGTCCGGGAGGAACGGCCGAGGGCCTTTCGTCCGGTTGCCGACGAGGGCTGTCCGAGGGGGCGCTCTAAGAACCCACACGAGGCCCGGCTGCCTCCTCGGGTCTGGCTCCCGAGCCGCGAGAGGCCCAGCTGACGCCTCCTCTCATTTCACTGTCCTCGGCCGTCCCCGCCGGTCGGGCCGGCTCCACTCCTCGCCCCCGCCGCGCCAGGCTCTTAGCCGAGCCAAGATCCGGCACTGGTCTTGCCCTCGCAGAACCACACTGGGTGGAGTGGGCCTCCCCTAGATCCGGCTCGGTGGCCGCCCAACCGAGTCTGGGCCCGCTCAGCCCGCCTCGCTCCGCTCCTCGCCGTCCCCTCCCTCCCGGGGAGTCAAACGGGGCACGACCGGCTGCGGCTCAGACCGGCGGGCCCACCCGGCTCGGGCCCCGGTCCTCTGGCTCTTCTCACTCGGCCCTCGCTCTCAGGCTTAGTGCGGTACTCCGCACACAGTAAGTGCTCAGTAAATTCAACCGACGACTGAATGACTGCTCGACTGCTTCGTGGGCTTCAGTTCCCACTTGGCGACCCCCTGCATTGTCCTGCCGTGCCCATCCGGATGACTGGCCAGCTCCCCTCGCCTTCCCGGCCCACTCTGGTCACTCCCCTCCTCCCCAGGGGCCCCCGGCAGAATTCTGCACTCCAGGCCTCCAGCTCCCACCAAGACTTCACACGGGGGACCCAGACAGCTCGCTCAGCTGGCCATGGCTCCAATGGGGGCTGCTTTTTTTAAAGACATTTTTAAGCGCTTACCATGTGCCAGGCACTGGTCTACGCACTGGGGTAGATACAAAGTAATCAGGTTGGCACGGTCACCACTAGGGCTCACGCTCTTAATCACCATTTTACAGATGAGATAACCGAGGCCCAGAAGTTAAGCGACTTGCCCGAGGTCACACGGCAGACAAGCGGTAGAGCCGGAATTGGAACCCGGGTCCTTCTGACTCCCAGGCCTGTGCTCTATCCACTGTGGCACACTGCTTCTCTGCTGCTGCCACCTCTTTGTTAGTCCACTACGACAGAGGGGCCCTGGGGGCCCTGAGCCCCACACCACCGGACAAGACCAAGGTTGGCCTCGGCTCCCTGGTCACCACCATTCCCCCTTGAGAGGTCAGGCAGCCTCAGAGCTATTTTCATCTTCTCTGGCCCACCCGGGCTCCCAGGCAGGTGGAAAAAAGGGCCAGATTTAGAAAGCAATCACATGGGTGGGTGTCAGCCGGGACTGCCCTAAGGGGTTCTGGGACAGGTCAACCTGACCGGCTAGGACAGCCAGCTAACTTTCAGCCCACGGCCGGGGTCGGGGGGCGATCTCCACTGACCGAGAGCCAAGGGGCCCTACCGAGGGCAGGGGGGACCCGGGACAGGACGGGGGGCCTTGACCTTGAACTAGCATCCCAACCCCTCGCCCCTCAACCCGCTGGCCCGGCCGCCGATGCCTGGGAGGGGCGTCTGGCAAGTGGAGTCCACAAGTGCCAGGCCCAGACGTGTCGGGGAGCCGTGGCAGAGTCGGACCCGTCAGCCCAGAAAGGGGCAAAGGTCCCCAGGAACGGGGCGGAGGGCCGACCCCGCCCCACTCCCCACCTCCCACCAGCGCAATTCCTAAGGAGGTCCCGGGACCAGGCTGGGGCCTCCGGTTCCTGTCCCCTCGACCCTGGCAAGGAGGTGGAGGGCAGCCTGAGTGGTTGGGCTGGCAGAAGTGGGAACTCTAGGGAAAAGGAAAGGTGCTGGAGGAGGAGGAGGAGGAGGAGGAGGAGGAGGAGGAGGAGGAGGAGGAGGAGGAGGAGGAGGAGGAGGAGGAGGAGGAGGAGGAGGAGGAGGAGGAGGAGGAAGAAGAGGGAGTTCCTGAGTCTCCCCTGTCCCGGGGCTAGATGTCACCCAGCTGCTGAGGTGGCACTGGCCTAGTAGGGTCCTGGGTGAGCTAGAGGGGTACCTGGGACCCCCACAGGGGCTGAGGGGCTGGATGGAATGTCCCGCCGTGCGAGGAAGAGCCCAAACAGCTCCTGCTCACTGAGTGCCACACTTGGCCAGACCCTGGGGCCCGTCCCAGTGGCAAAAGGTCTCTCCTCCAGCTCCTCAGAGAAGCTCTGAATGGGGGCCGGACCACACAGGTCCCCCCTAGAATTATGTTAACAGCAATAACAATGACACTTGTTCAGTGCTCACTATATGCCAAGCATTGTATTAACAACTGGGGTAGATACAAGAACTGCAGGTTGGACACAGTCCCTGTCCTACTGGGGGTTTATAGTCTAAGCAGAAGGGTGGAGGATTTAATCCCCATTTTACAGACGAGGAAACCGTGGCCCAAAGAAGTGTCTTTCTAAAGGTCACACAGCAGACAAGTGGCGGAGCCAGGATAAGAACCCGGGTCCTCTGACCCTCACGCCATACTCTTTCCACAAGGCCATGCCGCTTCTGGTTTAGATTTGCTGCAACTAGATTAAACTGCAGGGAGCTGCTCTCTTTCACTGCCTACATCCTCCTCCTCTTCCTCAGTCCAAACTCACTGCAAGGTGCAACCCCACCCAGAAAAATCAACCATCAGCTAGGGGGGCAAATGACTGACAGAAAGAGGGAGATAGAGAGGGGGTGGGAGAGAGAGAGGGAAGACCAAAAGAGAGATGGAGAGGGGGAGGAAGAGAGGGAGAGAGAGAGAAAGTGAAAAGCAAAAAGAGAAACGGAGAGAGGCAGAGAAGCTGGTATGGGAGCGTGCGGGGAAGAGGGGGATGGCAGCCTTGCTCCCATGGCAACGTCGGGTCTGGCGGGCACGAAGGTTCAGGACTCCCAGTCCCAACCTTTCCCCTACAGAGTTGCCCCGCGTTGGGTGAGGAGCCGGGGGGAGGGGCGGTCAGGCGAGCCGACCAATGCTGAGGCCACTCGAGGGGGGCGTGGAGAGGGGGCTGCCCCACAACCAGCCCCGCCGGGGAGAAAAGACCAAAATAGCCCGGACGGCGCGGTCAGAGAGAGAGAGTGTGCGAAGCGGGCGGGGTCAGTTTCCCCTTAAACGGCCTGACCCGGCAGCCAAAGGTCCAGGGAGGGGGCGGAGGGGGCAGCGGGGAGAAGCGGAAGGACAGTTCAGCCCTGGAGATAAGGGAGGGCGTCTCACTTCGGCTCCGCCCGCTGGAACTCCAAATCCAACGCCAAACGGTGAGGACTCGGCTTTGAGGCAGCCGCCCCCCCAGCCCTCGGGGCCGCGTCTCGGGGCGCCCCGAGACTGCCACCACCCTCTTCTCTGGCAGCCTCTAAACCAGGCTCCCTGATTCCAGTCCGGCAGTCTCTCCACTAGGAACAAGCTGTCACCCTCACCCCCGCGAAGGGTCTCCCCCTGCCCCTGCCAGAGCGGGACGGCTCTGCTTTCCGAGGGCCTGGGCAAGGCCGGGCCACCGTCTGCCAGGAGCCGCACCTCTGCTCTCTCCGCTGCCATTTAACCACAGAGCAGCTTACGGGGTGCGGGGACAAGGGCAGCTTGGCCCAGTGGAAAGAATGCAGGACTGGAAGCCGGGGGCCTGGCCACTTGCCTGTCGCGTGACCTCGGACAAGTCGCTTCACTTCTCTGGGGCTCGGCTTCCTCCTCTGGAAAATGGGGACTGCATCCCCGTTCTCTCTCCCTCTTAAGACTGTGAGCCCCGTGGGGAGCAGGGCTGGGTCCCGTCAGATTGCGCTCTATCTACCCCAGCGCTTAGCTCACGGTAAGCGCTTAACAAATGCCCCGAAGATGACGACTATTATTATCACTATTATTAGAGGACCGGCAGGGGATCGGCTGGAGGCACAGCAGCGATCGTCCCTAACTCACGTGGACCAAAACCACCCAAACCAGGAACCGCCCCCTGGCTGGGCGCTTTCCCCTTCTCGCTCAGAGACCGTGGAGATGGACGGAGGTGGAATTAGATTCCCCCGACGGTCCACAATCACGACAATTTCCAGAAACCTGCAGGGTCAACATTGGGCCTGCACCGCCCTGGCTCTGGCCTGGATGTGGAAAACCAAGGGAAAAGCAGCTTGGCTTAGTGGATAGAGTCAGACCTGGGTTCTAATTCCGGCTCCTCCACACGTCTGCCGGGTGCCCTTGGGCAATTCACTGAACTTCTCTGGACCTCCGTTACCTCATCTGTAAAACGGGGATTAAGACTGTGAGCCGTCTGTGGGACACGGACTGTGCCCAACCCCATTACTTTACATCTACCCCGGTGCTGAGAACAGTGCGAGGCACATAGTAAACCCTTAGCATATGCCATTTAAAAAAAAAAAAGGGGAGGAAAGTGGGAAAGTTTGTGTAGGGGGTGCGGGCTTGGCAGGGGAAGAGGGACTACTTTAGCCACGGCAGTCCCAGTTTGGGTCCGCTGGCATAGTTCCCAACTGCCCACGATCAAGGGAAGAAACGCTAACAGTGGCCCAGGTCGAACTCCGGGGGCCGGGCCCGGCCCAACCTTGGTGCCCGGAGGCAGGTCAGGCGAGGGGCCAGAGCCCGGACCTCCTGCAAGGCTGCCACCCGACCAGCTGGCCCTGCGGCCACTGAGCTTCCCATCTTCGGAGCCCTCCTGGGATTACATTTCCGCCGGGAGGCGTTCCCAGATTAAGCTCCCATCACCCTCAGCTGTCGGGGTGCTCGCAACGGCGCAGAACACTTCCGTTCATCTCTCACACGCCCAATTGCATAAATGCCAATTTGTGACCATTTCCCCTTTCCTCCTTACCCCCGACTGAAAATTTCAATATCTCATTTTTAATGGCACTTGTTGAGGGCATTCTCTGTGCCAAATACTGTAATGGGGTAGATACAAGATCACCACGTTGGATGGACACAGTCCCCGTCCCGCATGGGGCTTCCAGTCTAAGGAGGAGGGAGGTCCAGAGAAGTGAAGTGACTTACCCAAGAACATATAGCAGACAAGTGGACAGAGCCAGAATTAGAACACAGGTCCCGACTCTCAGGCCAGGGCTCTTTCCCCTAGGCCGTGCCTATTCCCTTGCTGGATGGGCAGTTGCTTGAGGGCGGGGCGGTGTCTACTAAATCCACTGTCCTCTCCCCTGCACTCAGTGTACAGTCTACAGTAAGCTGCCCGGGGGGGAAGGAGCCTGTCTATAACTACTGTTCTCTGCACACAGTAGGCTGATCGATACTACAGATCGATCGAATGACTGGATCAACCCACTCGGCCTCCTGGATGGAGCGGGTTTGAGAGACGAAGCCCCCGAGGGACTACAGAGGGCGTGGCCGAGGTGGCGGGGCCGGTGGGCGGAGCCGGTCCGTGGCCCGTGGCCGCCGGCCGGGCGGCGCCCTGTGAGTCCCTCACGGTCCGTTGGGAGATCAGGATCCCATCTGGAAAGCGCTCGACTCCCGGAGGCACTCGTTCGAGTCACCTCTCATCCGCCCCCCCGCCCGGGCCCCAGGCCCTCTGGCTGTACCCGGACCCCCACCGAGTCCCGCCCCCATCCCCTCCAGGGGGACTCCAAGAAGGGGTGCTGCTCCGCCACTGGCCACTACCCCGACCCCATTATAGGGTCCTCTCAGGAAAACCCAGCATCTCGAGCGGAGCTCCTCCCGAATAACCCTTTCCTGGCCACCCAACCGGCAGAAAGGTGCAGCTCGGCCGCCGGCCAAGTCGGGAGCCGGGCGCTCCACACTGAGCTGGCGCGTCCCTGGAATACCCTGACCCCGGGTACCTGACACAGACTCGATCCGGAGGAGAAACAGTTCTCCACCCCAAGGATCCCCGAAGGGAGAAGTCTGCCGTTTCAGATTCCATCCCTCCTGGCGGCAGCTCCCTCCCCGCTGGGCTGGCTCTGAGCAAGGGCCCAGGAGCCAGGTTTGAGTCCTGCCACTGTCCCTGGCCAGCTGTGTGACCTCGGCCGAGTCACCGCGCCTCTCTGGGCCTCAGTTTCCCCAGCGGTACAATGGGTCCAAGATCTCCGCTCACCCTTCCTCTGTGCGGGCCAAGGAATGGGCCCCAGTTGACCACGTCGGCTCCGCCCCAGAGCTCAGGACCCAGCTGCTTTCCAAGGGCCGTCGCCCAATGGCAAAGCCCCCAGCCAAACAGATTCACTGCCAACTCAATAGGCCCCATCCAGAGAGGGACAGAGAGTCCCAGCCCGAGGGCCGGCAAGGCCGGGCTCCGGGAAAGGACCGGCGGGGACCCCCAGGAGGCCCGGGGAGCCGGACACGGAGGAGAAGACCCACTTGGAGACTGGGTTCCCCGTGGCCTTCTCCGACCCGCCATCCCGGCTGCCCCGCAACTGGGTCCAAGCGGGGTCGGCACCTCAAACTGGAATCTTTGGGAGCGCCGGCCTCATGACCTCCTAGGGTGCCACGGGGCAGCAATTCTCCCCCAAATCGATCAGCCAGGGAGCTAGAGACCGGCTGGCATGAACAATGGAGCACGGGGCGCACACCGGGGGAATGCCCAGCTCAGGGACCTGCTTCCCCGAGCCCACAGTTCTCAGGTCCAAGCCGGGTGCCACAAGATCACTGGCCACACACGGACTGTTGCCCCCCACCCCCCTCCCCTCCCCGGAATCAGAGCAGCACCCCCGCCTGCCAGGACGCCTAGGCCCTTAGCCTGCAGCGTCAGCCTGGGCAGTGCCAGCCCCCTCCTGCGAAGCCCCCTGCACACAGTCTCAGAGCAGGTGGCTCTGTGTGTGCCCCGCTCCTGCCCCCGGGGATGCCGACAGGGCCCACAGATGGCGAGCACCTCCCTCGCCCCCCCCGGCGGCCGGTCAGTTCATAAACAGCCATCCGGCCGTACACCGCTCCGACCCGGGCCGCGCCGAAACGGGGCACGTCCGGAACGGTTACAAGCAGGTGTGCAGCCACCAGCCCCGAGGGACCTGAACCCCCCGACCCGACCCCCGGCCCCGGGCAGGCCCTCGGTGGAGACGGAGTCTTGCAAAAGGCAGGGCCGCGTCTTCGTGTCCGGGTGGGATCCCGGCGGCCGCTCCTCCTCCTGTTCCAGCTCCCGGTTCGGTGGGCGGCGTCTCCCGGGCACAGACCTGACCCGGCGCCGGGGCCGGAGGGGAGAGGAGGCCCTCGGCGGGCCCGTTCCTTACCTTGTGGACACTCTTGGGGTTTTCCAACCAAGCATAGTACATTTCCTCCACATAGTTGGAACTAGTCCCGCTGAGAAAGGGCTCAGCAGCCCCGGGTGCGCTGTAGCACCTGATGTGGGGGAACGTCCTAGTGGCCGCCGCGGCCGCAAGCCGGCCATGGGCCAGCGTCTGAACAGTCTGCGAGGCCGTCAGCGGCCTCAGCTTCGCTGCGCAGGTCCGGACGTGGAACATCGTCGCTCGTCCTGAAGCCTGTCGCGGGCGCCTGCCGGACACACAGAGAAGGACGGGCTTTAGAAACCCAGCGAGGGGGTAGGGGAGGGGGGGCCCCCAACTTGCCCTCTCGCTCCTCCCCCCAAGAGAAGACCGTCGGTGGGGGAGGGGTGGGGCCGCGGCCGTCAGGCTGGACTGGGTCCCGCTTCCCTCCCGCCCCCGCGGCGGGAACGGGGAGTCGGAAGACCCAGCCACGATGCCCGGGTCAGATACGATCACCTGTCTCAACCCCAGGTCTCAGCCCGGCGCTCTGGCGCCCAGTCTGTGCCCACTCGATGCCAAATGAGCCACAAGCGTGCCGGGGGCTGCGGACACTATCCACCCCAACCCGGAGCAGCCCGCCCGTCCGGCCGGTCCCTCTGCAGACAGCTCGGCCCGGTCCGAGGGAAGGCCGGGAAGAGGCCCCGTTAGATGACGGCCCCCCAGCCCCCCACCCACCTGGCAGCGGCCGGAGGAAAACGCTGATGGCGTGTGCTTGCGTGAGTGTGACTGTGCGGGGGGCGTGACCAGGCCGGGCCGGGCCAACAGTGGGGACAGCTCAGCTTGGAAACATTTCCCTTTATTCTCTTTCCATCCAGCAGGCCCTGGGCGGGACCGAGCCCGTGCTGGGAAGCCATCAGGGCATTCCAGCGATGTTACTCAGCCCCAGCCCAGGGCAGGCTCGCCCACTGGAGGCCATTTTCGGGGCATCTCCCCTCGGGTGCGTTGACCAAAACGCTGAGCCCGGGAGCACCCCAACCCCTCTCCCCCCGGGCAGCGGGCAGGGAGCCACGGAGAAAAGGGCCGGGGGCCGTCAGCTCCCCCTCGGCTGGAGACCAAGTGGCTCTGGGAGGCCCACGGGCTAGGGGACGCCCTCTCGCTCCGCTCCGTGTCTCGGGACAGAGAGGCAAGATCAACCAACAGGGAAAACTCCCTAGAATAATACCCGCTCAAGAAAAAAAAAATTGGGGGGGGGGTGGATGCAGGAGGATGGGGGTACTTAAAAGAAATAAAAACAATACAGAGTTCTGGAAACATCAGAGGCTGTCCACACACAACTTAAAATGGCCACCCTTTCGAAACCTGAAAAGCTGAAGACCACAGGATTTAAAAATAGTCATTTCTAGAAACAAAGAAAAAAAAACTTGCCTAGAGAAAAGGCCAACATTGCGAGCAGGCCTTCAAAAGTCAGCCCCACCCCCCTGCCCCAACAAATCACCCAGTGCTATTTACTGAGCATCCTCCGGGTGCCCGCCGGCGGGCTAGCTCAAGGTGCCGGAGGGAGCCCGCCAGGCATTTGGGAGGAGGAGGCCGGAAGCTGGAAGGCTCAATCCCGCCCAACCTCTGGGCTCCACCTGCCCGCTTGGGGCCCGGCCAGCTGGGGGAAAGGGACTCTCTGTGGAGCTGGACGACTCTGACTGGGGTCCAAGAACCCCGCCAAGCTGACCAGTTCGGGGGGAACACCCTGCCCATCCTCTCCGGAAGCCCCACGGGCCAGAATGCCCCCTCCCCGTGGCCAAAGGATTCCTGGGGCCGCGGGGCCGGCATAGGCCCCACCGCTAGACCAGCCAGCCGGTCGCGTTGGGCACCCCACGCTGACCCCTCTTGTCCTGCGGGATCGTGTCCGGTGGGGACCGAGGCCGGCAGAGTCGCGGGGTCGGCCCACAGGGGCCTGCATGACTGACGCGTGGGATTGAAGAGGGGCAGAGGCGGGAAGGCTAGCGGACAGCCCACGGGTCTGGGACTCAGGTGACTCTGGAACCTTGGGAGACACACTTATAGCCTCCCTGGGCCTCAGTTTCTTCAACTGTAAAATGGGGGTAAGCTCTCACACCCTCTTAGCCCCAGTGAAACCGAGACGGTGTCCGATCTGATCAGCCTGTATCCGCCTCAGTTCTTAGCACAGTGCTCGGTATGCGGCAACACTCCGTCAATACGCTACCTAACTACACCCTAGAGATGGAAGAGAATTCCAGCCAATTCCAGCCCGGAGCGAGGGCCCAGATACCCCCAGCGGCTTCCTGGGACAGAGAGAGGTGGGGTGGTCTCTGCTCCGGGAAGAGAAACCCCACAGGAAGAGGCTCAGCAATAACGATCGTGAAGGGCTTTTGTTAAGTGTTTACTACGTGCCAAGCACTGTACCAAGCCCTGGGGTAGACGCAGTATGAGAATCCACTCTGCCCCAGTCCGCTCCCCGAGATTCTCCCTTCTGACCTGGCTCCTGCCCATCCGGGTAGGGTCGGACCCCGGCCCTCAGCCCCTCATGCCGCTCCCCGGATGCCCTGGCACATCTTGAAGTCGGTCCTTCCGCGCCAGAGGCTGGGAGGCCCCGGCGGACAGGGCCGGCCGCCGACCGGGCGATCTCCTCCCAAGAGGCCCCAAGGTCACCCTCTGTCATGGGCTCCTTCCCGGGCAGGACAGACCGGGGGGACCCTGCGTCCGCCGGCAGCTCGGGAATTAGCGGTGGGGCCGAGCGGATAGAGCAAGAGCCTGGGAGTCAGAGGACGTGAGTTCTCATCCGGACTCTGCCACAACAATGGATGGTACCGATAGCTAACTGTGTGTAGGGTACTGTATTAAGCACTTGGGAGAAGACCATAGAATTGTTAGACAAGTTTCCTGCCCACAACCACGTGGGACGCGGACGGTGTCCAACCTGATTGGCTTGTATCTGCCCCAGTGCGTAGAACGGTGCCTGGCACATAGTAAGTGCTTAACAAATACCATTCATCCTTATTTTTAAAAAGCAGAGCCCTAGGATCAGACTGGAAATGGCCCGTCTTACTTCCCTTGGGCTCTCTTGCCGCCACGCAGGGAGACAGGGAAGGGGCAAACGAACCACAGCACCCGAGGCTGCACTGGGATCGAGAAAACCAGAAGTCGGGGCAGAAGCCCAGACGTGAGGGCAGAGGGCGGGCCGTGGGTTGGGGGAGCGAGGTCGCAGTGGGTGGAGGGAGAGCACTGGGGCAGGTTGGCCGCTGGGTAGAGAGAGAGAGTGGGCAGGAGAGGATGAGCAAGACTGCCTTTGCCTCACCCAGAGCATTCCTTTGCTCGCAGGCAGGCAACCATCCGTCAGAGGGCTTAGCACTGGCCAGAGAAAGGCAAGGCGCTTAAATCAACTCTTCCCCCTTCCCGGGCCCATCCAATCGGTCATTCGTAGTTATCGAGTGCTAACTGTGGGCAGAGCACTGTACCAAGCACTTTTTTTTTTAATGGGTACTTGTTAAGCACTTACTGTGTACCGGGCAGCATAAGTAGTGCTGGGGTAGATACAAGCTAATCAGGTTGGACAGAGTCCCTGTCCCACATGGGGCTCACAGTCTTCATCTCCATTTTACAGATGAGGGAACTGAGCCACAGAAAAGTCTGGCGACTGGCCTAAGGTCACAAAGAAGAGTGGGGAAGCCAGGATGAGAAGCCAGGCCCTTCTGATTCCCGGACCTGTGCTGTTTTCACTAGTCCACGCTGTTTCTTCTAAAGGGAACGTAACAGAGTCGGTAGACATATCCCCTGCCCACAACGACCTTCCATCCTTCAGAGAGGAACCGGAACCCACCTTTGGTCGGACCCCCGGACGAGGCAGCCGAGCCCCCAGGGCCGGAAACGCCCCTTCCGCCTGGCAGATCGGGGCCTGGCACACACTGGTATTGCTTAGCAAATACCAGTGATTATCACTCACGGCACGCCAAACTGGAACCAAGGTGATCTAAAGGCCGTAGGTTTTTATCTCGGCTCCTTATCGGACCAAGCACCGGCAGAGAGTCCCAGTTTCTAGTCTGGCTCTGTCCTGACCTGCCCTGTGCCTTCAGACAGCTTGCTTCACCTCTCTGGACCCCTGAACGATGGGGAAAAGACCCCCGGCTCTCCTTCCCTCTTAGATTGTGAGCTCCATGGGGGACAAGGATTGGGTCCCATCTGATTGCCTTCTTTCCGCCCCGGTGCTCGGCCCAGAGTAAGCACGCAGAGACAGCGGCGTGGCCTGGCGGAAGGAGCAAAGGCCCGGGAGCCGGGAGATCTGGGTTCTAATCCAGAACCCAGAGAAGCAGCGTGGCTCAGTGGAAAGAGCAGGGGCTTTGGAGTCAGAGGTCATGGGTTCGAATCCCGGCTCGGCCACTTGTCAGCTGTGTGACTGTGGGCAAGTCACTTAACTTCTCTGTGCCTGTCACCTCATCTGTAAAATGGGGATTAAGACTGTGAGCCTCACGAGGGGCAACCTGATTCCCCTGCCCAGCGCTTAGAACAGGGCTCTGCACATACTAAGCGCTTAACAAATACCAACATTTAATCCCAGTTCCACCTCTTGACTGCTCCGCGACCTTGGACTAGCCACTTCTCCGGGCCTCAGTTTCCTCATCTAGAAAATGGGGATCTAACGCCTGTTCACACCTCCTTCCTTAAACCGTCCGGGGGTAGGACAGAGATCGGGTCTGATCTTATCACGCGTTATCTACCAGGGACGGGTACGGTGCTCGGCACAAAGTCAGTAAGCGCTTCATACCACATTTTATTACCGCTGTTATCATCCCACTCCAAAACCAGGTGCTCAGGGATGCGGGCACCTGCTCAAGGGGCTAGAAAAGTGACCCCCATCAGGTGTTCCACGGGAGAAGCCACAGGGAGTCATCAATCAGAACCCACAGCCCAAGGGGATTATGAAACCCCACTTTATAGGGCTTCGCTCTGAAGATAAACAAGAGGCATAAGCAATTAAGGAGCAAATAACTCCACCTTGACTGGAAGAATGCAAGGTCACTGCGCCGATACCAAGCGATCCAGAGACGGGCCAGCAGGTGGATACGGTCCGGTCCACCCCTCGCCCCACCTACCGCCGTCCTCGCGCTGGATTCGAACCGGTGACCCGGGGCCGAGGGCCCGCGGGGGAAGAGCTGAGGTCTCGGCAGGACGCGGAGGTCGCCGGTTCGGCCGGAGAATCGGCTGGTCGAGCTTCCCCGTGACAGATACGGCCCGATTTGGCGGGTGACCCTGAGCTGAGGTCCCCGTCCCACTGCCTGTGAACTGCGGGGGGAGGAAGGGGTGTGGACGGCCCAGGGGGAGGGTGCGGGTGCGAGGATGCTGACACAGCGCTCTGCACACAGTAAACCCTCGATAAAGCTCATCGATTGTGTGCGTCAGCACCCCGGGGCCCTGAAGTGTCCTGTCCGTCCTGTCCACTCCCCCTCTGGGGAGGTGGGGGGGTGGTTGCGGAAGTGGAAGATCCCTCCTCCTCCTCCTCCTCCTCCAGATGGAGGCACAGAGCGCTTAGTACGGTGCTCTGCGCATAGTAAGCGTTCAATAAATATTACTGAATGAATGAATGAGGTCCCGGCCGGGGGAGTTGGAAGCAGAAGTGGGAAATGGGACGGGGCTAGAGAAGCAGCGTGGCTCAATCTAAAGAGCCCGGGCTTGGGAGTCCGAGGTCACGGGTTCGAATCCCGGCTCTGCCCCCGGTCAGCTGTGGGACCGCGGGCGAGTCGCTTCACCTCTCGGTGCCTCAGTGACCTCACCTGTAAAATGGGGATGAAGCCTGTGGGGCTCACGTGGGGCCACCTGATGAGCCCGGATCTCCCCCAGCGCTTAGAACGGTGCTTTGGGGAAGCAGCGTGGCTCAGTGGAAAGAGCCTGGGCTTCGGAGTCAGAGGTCATGGGTTCGACTCCCGACTCTGCCACTTGTCAGCTGGGTGACTGGGGGCAAGTCACTTCCCTGGGCCTCAGTTCCCTCATCTGTCAAATGGGGATGAAGGCTGGGAGCCTCCCGTGGGACCACCTGATGACCCTGTCTCTCCCCCAGCGCTTAGAACAGCGCTCTGCACATAGTCAGCGCTTAGCAAATACCAGGATTATTATTTGCGTCGAGTAGGCGCTTGAGACCCACTTTTTTTTATTTTATTTCTCGGGGGGCTGGGGCCGAGCAGGCGCCGCCCCAAAGCGGAGCCCATCCGTGCGGGGTTGCGGGGGAAGCGGGGTCGCTCCGGGCTGCTGACCTGGGCGGCGGGGCGGGAGGAGGAGGAGGAGGAGGAGGAGGAGGAGGAGGAGGAGGAGGAGGAGGGAGCGCGGCCGGCTTGAGGACGGCGGTTGGCCCAAGGTCACGGCCGGGGCCCGGGGGGGGTCGGACGGAGCCCCCTCCCCGCCCACGTGACCCTCTCCTCGCGACCTTGGGGGTCGGCGGCTCCCGCCCATCCGCCCTCCGCGGAGCCCCGCCCCCCCGGCGCCGCCCGCCAATCGGCCGCCTCGCCGCGCCGCGCGCCCGGGCCGCCGCCAATCCCCGGCCGCGGGGCGGGCCGGGCGCCTCCCATTGGCCGCGGCGGCCGTCACTCCGCACGCGCGCGCGCGTTTCCCCCCCCCCCCCCCCCCCGGCGCCTCTCCCCTCAGGCGGCAGGGCGGACCCCCGCGGCCCGGGCGGGAGGGAGGAAGGAAGGAAGGAAGGGCGGCCCCCGTCGGCCCCGCGGCCGGGGAGCCCCGGTGCCCCGCTCCCGGCCGGGGCGACGGACGGAGACGGCGGCGGTTACCTGGCTCCGGCTCCGGCTCCACCCGGGAATGAGCCACCCGCTCCCCGCGCCGCCCGGCTCCCGCCCCGAGCCCCGCCCCCCGACCGCCCCGACGTCATACGTCATCACGCAGACACGCCCCCTTCGGGGGACTCGGCCCCGCCCCTCACAAAATGCCCGCTCCCCTCCCCCCCCCCCTTGAAGGGATCATCATCATGGGGCTATTTCTTCATCATCATCATCATCATCATCATCATGTTGGTATTTGTTAAGCGCTGACTATGTGCAGAGCGCTGTTCTAAGCGCTGAGGGGAGAGACGGGTGGTCCCACGGGAGCCTCCCAGTCCTCATCCCCATTTGACAGATTCATCCATTCAATAGTATGTATTGAGCGCTTACTATGTGCGGAGCGCTGTTCTAAGCGCTGGGGAAGGTACGGGGTCATCAGGTGGTCCCACGGGAGGCTCATCGTCTTCATCCCCATTTGACAGATGAGGCAACTGAGGCCCAGAGAATAATGTTGGTATTTGCTAAGCGCTTACTATGTGCCGAGCACTGTTCTAAGCGCTGGGGTAGATACAGGGTCATCAGGTTGTCCCACCTGAGGCTCACAGCTAATCCCCATTTAACAGATGAGGTCACTGAGGCACAGAGAAGTGAAGTGACTTGCCCACAGTCACCCAGCTGACGTGGTGGAGCCGGGATTAGAACCCATGACCTCTGACTCCCAAGCCCATGCTCTTTCCACTGAGCCAGGCTGCTTCTCTTAATAATCATGTTGGTATTTGTTAAGCGCTTACTATGTACAGAGCACTGTTCTCAGCACTGGGGGAGAGACGAGGTCATCAGGTGGTCCCACATGAGGCTCCCAGTCTTCATCCCCATTTTACAGATGAGGTCACTGAGGCACAGAGAAGTGAAGTGACTTGCCCACAGTCACACAGCTGACAAGTGGCAGAGTCGGGATTCGAAAAGCGCCTACCATGGGCCCAGCACTGTTCTGAGCGCCGGGGAGGATACGAGGGGATCAGGTTATCCCCCAGTCTTCGTCCCCCTTTGACAGATGAGGTCACTGAGGCCCAGAGGAGTGAAGCGACTGGCGCAAAGTCACCCAGCCGACAAGCGGCGGAGCCAGGATTCGAACCCACGACCTCTGACCCCCCCCCCAGCCCGGGTTCTTTCCAATGATCTTACCCACCGAGCTATTAATAATAATAATAATAATGATGGTGTTTGTTAAGTGCTTACTATGTGCAAAGCACTGTTCTAAGCGCTGAGGGATACAAGGTGACGAGATTGTCCCAGATGGGGCTCACAGTCTTCATCTCCCTTTTCCAGATGAGGGAACTGAGACACGGAGAAGTGAAGTGACTTGCCCAAAGTCACACAGCTGACAAGTGGCAGAGGCGGCATCGCCTCTGACTCCCAAGCCCGGGCTCTTTCCACTGAGCCACGCTTTTCAACAAATTCTGTTGCCGAATTGTATATTCCAAGCACTTAGTACAGTGCTCTGCACATAGTAAGAGCTCAATAAATACTATTGTAATCAAGAGAGGCAATCCCAGCTCACAACAGGCTCACAGTCTAGAAGGGGGGAGTGATGTTACTGGGGGTGTCACAAGAGCCGCCAACTTGGGCAAGGCCTTCCCCCGAAGGCCCAAGGGGGCCTGGCCGCCTCCTTAGCCCCCTTCGATGGGGTCGATGGAGAAGAAAAGCGGCCTCGGGCAGGGAATAAAAGGAAGGAAACCGAAGGGTAAATCTCCGAAGGGACCACGGGCCTCCTCCAAAGTTTGGCACCGCTGAGCGACGGGGAGTGGGGCTGCAGACTGAGCCGCCCCAGAGTTATCATCGTCGTCGTCACCATCATCATCATCTCGTTTATGCATTCAGTCGTGTTTATTGAGCTCTTACTCTTTGCAGAACACCGTACACACACTGTACAGACTGTACCCTTGGGAGAGTACAGTACAGTACTAAACGGACACATTCCCTGCCCACAACGATCTTACAGTCTAGAGGGGGCGAGACAAGACACATATAAATAAATTACAGATTATATACATAAGTGCTGTGGGGCTGGTAGGGGGGAAGAACAAAGGGAGCAAGTCAGAGCGATGCAGAAGGGAGTGTGAGAAGAGGAAAGGGGGGGCTTATTCTGGGAAGGCCTCTTGGAGGAGAGGCAGCTTCAGCAAGGCTTTGAGGAAGGGGAGAGTAGTTATGTCTGTCGGTTATGAGGAGGGTGGACTTTCCAAGCCAGAGGCAGAACGTGGGCGAGGGGTCGGGGGGAGATAGGCAAGATAGAGGCACAGTGAGAAGGTTAGCATTAGAGGAGTGAAATGGGAGGGCTAGGTGGTTGTAGGAGAGTAGCAAGGTGAGGTAGGAGAGGCAAGGTGACTGAGCGCTTTGAAGCCAATGGTGAGGAGTTTTTGTTTGATGCCGAGGTGGATGGGCACCCACCATGATATATATTGAGCGCTTACTGTGTGCGGAGCACAGTACTAAGTCCTCGGGAGAATACACTGCAACAGAATTAGCAGCTACGCCCCCTGCCCTCCCTGAGTTTACAGCCTGGGGGGAGAACAACATCAATATGAATAAGTAACATATAATTTATAGATAAAGACGTAGGTGCTGTGGGGAGGATATCTAATGTTCAAAGGTCACAGATCCAAGTGCACAGATGACACAGAAGGGGGAGGGAGCCAGAAAAAAGAGGTGTTAATCGGGGAAGGCCTCTCGAAGGAGATGTGACCTCAATTAGGTTTGCAAGGTGGTTGTAAGGTACTTTCCAAGGGCTTAGTATAGTGTTCTGCACACGGTAAGCGCTCAATAAATGCGAATGAATGAATGAAGGCATGCATGCATGCATGCATGAATGAATGTGATGATCCGTTATATTTGGAGGGGGAAGGAGTTCCAGGCCAGAAAGGGGATACGGGAAAGGGGTTGCCGGCAGGATAAACGAGATCAGAGTGAAGCAGCATGGCCTCCTGAAAAGAGGCCTGGCCTGGGAATCAGAGGACCTGGGTTCTATTTCCTGCTCTGCCACTCATCACCTGGGTGACCTCGGCCAGGTCACTTCACTTCTCTGGGCCACGGTTCCCTCATCTGCAAAACGGAGAATTCAATACCCGTTACTGAATTCCCCGTTCTCCCTCTTAGACTGCGAGGGCCCTGGGGAACTTGATTAAAGTGTGTACCTTCCCCAGCGCAGAGTGCTTGGCACACAGTAAGGGCTTAACAACAGGCACTATTATTATTATCGGGTCACCGTGAGCCAGCGGTTGCTAGAGGAGCCAAGTGTGCATGCTGGGTGGTAAAGGAAGAAGCAGGGTGCGGGGGGTGAGCTGGCAGGCCCAGGGAAGTTTCCTCTACAGGGCGGGGGTGAGAAAGCGAAGTTCTCAGCAACCGCAAGGGAAGGGATGAGAATGGAAACCCGGGTTTTCTGTTTCCGGAAAGCCCACCCCTAGGGAATTTTCCCCAGAATACCGGTCCACTTGGGGGGGAGGAGCAGCGTGGCTCAGTGGAAAGAGCCCGGGCTTGGGAGTCAGAGGTCATGGGTTCGAATCCTTCTTGTCAGCTGTGTGGCTTTGGGCAAGTCACTTTACTTCTCTGGGCCTCAGTGACCTCATCTGTAAAAGGGGATGAAGACTGTGAGCTGCACGTGGGACAACCTGATGACCCTGTATCTCCCCCAGCGCTTAGAACAGTGCTCTGAACATAGTAAGGGCTTAACAAATACCATCGTTATTATTCTGTCTGTCCGTCTCCCCCGATTAGACTGTAAGCCCGTCAAACGGCAGGGACTGTCTCTATCTGTTGCCGACTTGTTCATCCCAAGCGCTTAGTACAGTGCTCTGCACATAGTAAGCGCTCAATAAATACTATTGAATGAATGAACAGTGCTCTGCACATAGTAAGCGCTTAACAAATACCAACATTATTATTCTCTGGGCCTGTGACCTCATCTTAGATGCGAGCTGCACGTGGGACAACCTGATGACCCTGCATCTCCCCCAGCGCTTGGAACAGTGCTCTGCACAGAGTAAGCCCTTAACAAATGCCAACATTATTATTATTGAAGCAGCGCGGCTCAGTGGAAAGAGCAGGGGCTTTGGAGTCAGAGGTCATGGGTTCAAATCCCGGCTCGGCCACTTGTCAGCTGTGTGACTGTGGGCAAGTCACTTCACTTCTTTGGGCCTCAGTTACCTCCTCTGTAAAATGGGGATTAAAACTGTGAACCCCACGTGGGACAACCTGATTCCCCTGTGTCTACCCCAGCGCTTAGAACAGTGCTCGGCAATAGTAAGCGCTTAACAAATACCAATATTATTATTATTATTATTACTCTCCCGGGGTCGCGGGGGGGGGGGCACAGAGGATGAGCGGCCGCCCTCGCCCGCCGGGCCCGGATATGGATGATGGACAGCAGCGGCCCGGCCCGAAGGGCAGTGCGCATGCTCCGTTCCTCCCCCGCCGTTAGAGAACTCAGTGCGCAGGCGCGCCGGCCCCGAGGCGGGCGGGAGGCTCCCGGCGCCTGCGCAGAAGCCTCCGGCTGGCTGTCAGTGCTGAGTGGCCTTGGGGCGAGCGGGGGCGGCCGCGCATGCGCGGTGTTCTGGAGGCGGCGGCTGCGCAGGCGCGCTGGGCGGCGGGCCGGGCGCGATGGCCGGTGGAGGCGGCGGGGCCCGGCGGCTGCGGGCGATGTGGCGCTCGGCGCTGCTGCTGTCGGCGCTCTGCGCGGCTTCCGCGCAGGGACTCTACTTTCACATCGGAGAGACGGAGAAGCGCTGCTTCATCGAGGAGATCCCCGACGAGACCATGGTCATCGGTCAGCCCCCCCCCCCCCCAGCCCCATAATAATCCTATTCCTATGTGCAGAGCACTCTTCTAAGCGCTCAGATACAGCGTCATCGGCTGGTCCCGCGTGAGGCTCCCACTCTTAATCTTGTGTGCTGGGCGAGTCACTTCTCCGGGCCTCAGGGACCTCATCTGTCAAATGGGATGATAATAATGTTGGTCTTTGTTAAGCGCCTACTATGTGCAGAGCGCCGTTCTAAGCGCTGGGGGAGACACGGGAATCGGGTGGTCCCACGTGGGGCGCACAGTCTTCATCCCCATTTTACAGCTGAGGCCACTGAGGCCCAGAGAAGTGAAGTGACTTGCCCACAGTCACACAGCTGACAAGTGGTAGAGCCGGGATTCGAACCCATGATCTCTGAGCCTCACGTGGGACGCGTGTATCTCCCCCAGCCCTTAGAACGGTGCTCTGCACGTAGGAAGCGCTTAACAAATCCCAACCTTATTAATCCCCATTTGACAGATGAGGGAACTGAGGCCCAGAGAAGTGACTCGCTCCCACCCACCAAGTGGCGGAGCCGGGATTCGAACCCGTGACCTCCGACTCCCAAGCCCGGGCTCTGGCCACTGAGCCTCGCGGCCCGGCTCCCGGTGCCGGGGAGGAGGACGGGCCCGGCGGGACGGACTGGCGGGGAGGACCGGGGCGGGGAGGTGGGACCCAGGGCGGGCGCTGAGCCGGCCCCGGGTCGCCCCGCAGGGAATTACCGCACGCAGCTGTGGGACAAGCAGAGCGAGGCCTTCCTGCCCTCGACGCCGGGGCTGGGCATGCACGTCGAAGTGAAGGACCCCGATGGAAAGGTAGCACGGGGCAGGGGCCGGGGAGGGGTCCCCCTCGGGCGCTGCCGGCCTCACCCGGGCAGGCGGGCCCGTCAGCCCGGGCGGGAGCGAGGGAGCGGGCCCGGGCCCATCCTCTCCCGCGGCTTCCTTTGGCAGGTGGTGCTGTCCCGGCAGTACGGCTCCGAGGGTCGCTTCACCTTCACCTCGCACACCCCGGGCGAGCACCAGATCTGCCTGCACTCCAACTCCACCCGCATGACCATCTTCGCCGGCGGCAAGCTAGTGAGGCCAAAGACCGTGCTCTTTCCCCTCCCCCCCCCCCACCCCGGGCTCCGTCTCCCTCCCTCTCTCGGCCGCTGAACTTGCATCCCTTTGGGCGGAGAAGGGAAGGGGACACTGCCAACTCCACGTCTCACCCGGGGGTTGCCGAGAGACGGGTTGGCGGGAGCGTGAGGAAACTCCCCGGGACGAGGTCCGAGCTTCGGGGCTCCCGGTGGGTTGGCGAGGTGTTCTCAGGACACTCAGAGGTGACGTTTGGCCAAAATAATCCCGACTGTGGCATTGGTTAAGCGCGCTTCACGTGCTAAGTGCCGGATTAAGCACCGCAGTAGATGCAAAAGGACCGGGTAGGACACGTTTCCCATCCCACAGTGGGGCTCACCGTCCGAGTAAGGGGGGAGAGCAGGGATCGAGTCCCCATTTTACAGGTGAGGGAACTGAGGCCCCGAGAAGCGAAGCGACTTGCCCGAGGTCACCTGGCAGGCTAGCGGAGGAGCTGGGATTAAGATCCAGGTCCCGTGATTCCACCTTCAGGGCGGCCCGAAGAGCAGTATTTTCCAGGCAGGGTGTGCTGGCCTCCCCCTCGGCCTGCCCTCCCCACCAGTCCACCCAGGGGCCCGAGGCTTTAAAGGGCAGGGCGTCTCCCCCGCACGCTCCCAGAAGCGTGGTGCTGGCTACCCTGAGGGTCTGGTGCCGCCGGGCTGGGGGATCCCAGCCCGGGGCGGCCTCTTAAGCACGGCCGCTGACCCGGGTGTGTTCCGTGCGCAGCGCGTGCACTTGGACATCCAGGTCGGGGAGCACACCAACAACTACCCTGAAATCGCCGCCAAAGACAAACTGACGGAGCTGCAGCTCCGCGCCCGCCAGCTGCTCGATCAGGTGGAGCAGATCCAGAAGGAGCAGAACTACCAACGGGTAAGAGGGCCCCGGACACCCCGGGATCCGCCGCCAGCCGGCGCCCCGTCTTTGGGGGCCGAGGACCCCGCCGCCCCCCAGCCCAAGAGATCTGGGGTCTCGGGCTCCTGGTGGCTAGGAAGAATCGGGTAGCCCCCATCCTGGTCCTCGCACTCGCTGAAGAATCCAGGAAATCCCCGAGCCCCAGACCCGCGGCCGGTGGTTGGCGAGGCGAACACACTCCCTCAGCACACTCCGAAGCTACATTTTACGAGGCTCAGGGGTCCCTGACTGGGTGGGGGTACGGGAGCGCCACGCCGGATGGGGGTGCATCGATCGCCCCTGATGTCCCTGCAGTATCGCGAGGAGCGTTTCCGCCTGACGAGCGAGAGCACCAACCAGAGAGTGCTGTGGTGGTCCATCGCCCAGACCGTCATCCTCATCCTTACAGGCATCTGGCAGATGCGCCACCTCAAGAGCTTCTTTGAGGCCAAAAAGCTGGTGTAACCCTTCTCCCTCCCTCCCGCGCCCCTCCTCCGGCCACCCGTGACCACCTCCGTAGTCCCTCCACGCCCCGGCAGCAAGTGAAAAGAGAATAGGGCTCCCAGCCGCCCGCAAGCAGTGGTCCGAGTTCTCTTGGCGAGCGGCCTTTGAGCCAAGCCGGCCCCGAAGCCTGAAGACACTGACCATCGCCCAAACCCTGGTCCCCACCTGGTCAGACCAGCCCGCCCCCGCCTGCCGTTCCACTGACCAAGCGAACCACCACTTCCCTACCCACTGCCCCCGTCTCGCTCTGTTCCGCCCCTCCTGCTCGCTGGGCCTCCGCAGTGAGACTGAGATGCCGTGGGGGTCGAGGCGGGGGGGGGGATGCCCGGCCAGAGGCCGTTCGCCGCCGGCCTTACCCTGCCCCTGGGCCGAGGCTGGCGGCCACCTCTTTGGGCGCCAGGAGAATGAGATTTTCTACAGAGCAGAAATATTTTTTGAATTCTATTATTGTTCTTGGTCTCCAAAGGTAATGCTGTGAAGGGGGGGGGCCAGAAAACCCTTGGCCCGGTGGCCCCGAGTTCCGCTTCGGTTCCGGCCGGAGCGGCAGGCAGGGTGGGACTAGAGGGCCGAAGGGTTGGAACGGCCAGCAGCCTGCTCCCTAAGAGATCTCCCGGAGAGAAGCCAGGCCCGGGTGTGACCCCTCAGGGTTGCCTGTGGGCTACTGGTGCTCTTCGGAAGGGGCCCGGAGGGGGTGAGGTTTTGAGGTGAGCGGCTGAAAGCAGCAGGTCCCCCATCCCTCAGCCCCTCCCTTCTCCCCCCACGTCCAGAGCTGCTCCCTGCTCAGTTTTATTTAAGATGCAGTAAATGTTTTCTTCGTGGGGCCCAGTTTTGGTTCTTTGTACTGATTTTTCCAATGAAATAAAACCTGTTCTGGGAGCTCTGGTGTCTGGTTTGAAGTGGAGGCAGAGCCAGACAAGGCGAGGAGCGGGGGAGCAGAGTGGTTGGGGGTGGGACTACCATAAGGCTGGTTCTGAATTTTTTTTTTTTTAACTGGCATTTAAGGGCTTACCGTGTGCCAGGCACCGTACTAAGCACTGGGGTAGATACAAGATGATCGAGTTGGACACAATCCCTGTCTTAAGTAAGGCTCACAGTCTTAATCCCCATTTTGCACATGGGCTAGCTGAGGCAAAGAGAAATTAAGTGACCTGCTCTAGGTCACCAAGTGGACAAGTTGCCGGAGCCAGGATTAGAACCCACATCCTCCAACTCCCAGGCCTGGGCTCTTTCTCTTATACTGCTTCCCCAGCTCTTTTGCCCAGCTACCCAAGCTGTGCCCCGTCTCCCCCGACTTTGTCCGAAGAACCTCTCCTCCCTTTCTTTCACTCCCCAGTCTATGCGCTTGACAAGATCTTCCCATTCCCATCACATTTCTGACTCTGATGTCGCTTCTCTTCCCTTGGGTTTTCAGCTTCTGGGCATCTTCTGTTTCCCCTAACCTCCTGTCGAACTAATGTTCCCTACCAGGCAGGGAGCCCAGGGAAGTAGCTGAAATGTGCCTGGTTCCCTTGTTTCAGGAAGGTCCGTTCAGCAGCCACCTCCCACGCTGCTCCCTGTTGTTTCGTAAATTGCATCATAACAACAATAATAATGATAATTGTGGTGTTAAGTGCTTACTATGTGCCTGGCATTGTACTAAGCGCTGGGGTAGGTACAAGCAAATTGGATGGGGGACAGTCCCTGTCCCGTGTGGGGCTCTCAGTCTCCATCCCCATTTTACAGATGAGGGAACTGAGGCCTAGAGAAGTGAAATGACTTGCCCAAAGTCACGCAGCAGACAGTGGGCGGAGCCAGGATTAGAACCCATGACCTGACTCCCAGGCCTGTGCGCTATGCACTACGCCATCTCCAGGAGGTTCCCCTGATTAATTTCTAGCCTTCTATATAATAATCATGTTGGTATTAAGCGCTTACTATGTGCCGAGCACTGAACCAAGCACTGGGGTAGATGCAGGGTAATCAGGTTGTCCCTCGTGGGGCTCACAGTCTTAATCCCCATTTTACAGATGGGGTAACCGAGGCACCGAGAAGTGAAGTGACTTGCCCCAAGTCACATAGCCGACAGATGGGGCGGAGCCAGGATTAGAACCCACGACCTCTGACTCCTAAGCCCGGGCTCTTTTCACTGAGCCACGCTGCTTCTCTATATGTCCCCCAACTGCCACATCAGAACTTCTGCATTTTCTCAGCCCTCGGGTGCTCCCCACCCTCCCTTGGAGCTCTCAGGTCCTCTCCTTCACACTCTATTACTTCCTCCTAACAGTAGTCTGAGTGCCTTTTTTCCCCTGCTAGATTGTCCGTTACTTGTGGGCAGGGATCGAGTCTTCCAAGTTCTTAATACAACACCTTGCCTCCGAGAGGCCCCCGTTAAATCCTACTCGTTGCTTTGTTCAGGTTTCCCCCGTGGTCCTGCCCCTCTGGGTCCAGGGCTGGTGAGGAAGGTGGGCCCATCTACCCACTGATGGTATTGAGAAGCAACGTGGCTTAGTGGAAAGAACCCAGGCTTGGGCGTCAGAGGACGTGGGTTCTAATCCCGGCTCCGCCGTTATCAGCTGTGCATCTTTGGGCAAGTAACTTAACTTCTCTGTGCCCCAGTGACCTCATCTGTAAAATGGGGATGAAGACCGTGGGCCCCACTTGGGACAACCTGCTTATCTTGTATCGCCCCCAGCGCTTAGAACATTGCTTGGCACATAGTAAACGCTTAACAAATATCATTATTATTCTTATTATTCTCTGGGCCTCAGTTACCTCATCTGTAAAATGGGGATTAAGACCGAGCCCCATGTGGGACAACCTGATTACCTTGTATCTACCCCAGTGCTTAGAGCAGTCTTTGGCACATAGTAAGTAAATAATAACGTTGGTATTTGTTAAGCGCTTACTATGGGCCAAGCACTGTCCTAAGCGCTGGGGGAGATACAGGGTAATCAGGTTGTCCCACGTAGGGCTGACAGTCTTCATCCCCATTTTACAGATAAGGTAACTGAGGCACAGAGAAGTTGCCCAAGGTCACACAGCTGATAAGTAGCGGAGCCAGAATTAGAACCCACAACCTCTGACTCCCAAGCCTGTGCTCTTTCCACTAAGCCACGCTGCTGCTTATTATTACTAAGCGCTTATCACGTGTGGAGTATGCAGAGAAGCAGCATGGCTTAGTGGAAAGAATATGGGCTGGGGAGTCAGAGGTCATGGGTTTGAATCCCAGCTTTGTCATTTGTCAGCTGTGTGACTTTGGGCAAGTCACTTAACTTCTCTGTGCCTCAGTTACCTCATCTGTAAAATGGGGATCAAGACTGTGAGCCTCCTCAACCTGATGACCCTGTATCCCCCCCAGCACTTAGAACAGTGCTCTGCACATAGTAAGCGCTGAACAAATACTAACATTTTTAGTATTCATCCCGGCTCCGCCGCTTATCAGCTGTGCGACTTAGGGCAAGTGCCTTCACTTCTCTGGGCCTCAGTGACCTCATCTGGCAAATGGGGATGAAGACTGGGAGCCCCACGTGGGACACCCTGAATCTCCCCCAGCGCTTAGAACAGTGCTCTGCACATAGTGAGCGCTTAACAAGTCCCACCATTGTTATTTTTATTATATTTGTTATTTTATTAAGGCCCAGGCTTGTGCGGGTCCCTAGGCAATGCGGAAGGTGGCTCAGTGGAAAGAGCCTGGGCTCGGGAGTCGGAGGTCAAGGGTTTGAATCCCTGCTCCGATGAGTGTCAGCTGTGTGACCTTGGGCAAGTCACTGTGAGCCCCACATGGGACAACCTGATGACCTTCTAATAATAATGTTGGTATTTGTTAAGCGCTTACTATGTGCAGAGCACTGTTCTAAGCGCTGGGGGAGATACAGTAATAATGTTGGTATTTGTTAAGCGCTTACTATGTGCCGAGCACTGTTCTAAGCGCTGGGGTAGATACAGGGTCATCAGGTCGTCCCACATGAGGCTCACAGTTAATCCCCATTTTACAGATGAGGGAACTGAGGCACAGAGTAGTGAAGTGACTTGCCCCCAGTCACACAGCTGACAACAGGGTCATCAGGTGGTCCCACATGAGGTGCACCGTCTTCATCCCCATTTTACAGATGAGGAAACTGAGGCCCAGAGAAGTGACGTGACTCGCCCAGAGTCACACAGCTGACAAGTGGCAGCGCCGGGATTCGAACCCACGACCTCTGACTCCCAAGCCCGGGCTCTTCCCACCGAGCCACCCTGCTTCTATCTCCCTCAGTGCTTAGAACAGGGCTTGGCACATAGTAAGGGCTTAACAAAGATCAACATTATTATTATCCGTGTTCGGGCAGGACACAGGGAAGATGCCCGGTGAAGAGGGCAGAGGCAAGGGGCCTCCTGTCATGGCGGCCTGGCGCCTCATCGGCCCCCACGGCCTCCTTCTTCTCCAGAGGGGCCGTGGTGGTTACGTCAGCGCGTCCTCGGAGGGGGGGCTACGCCGGGAGGCTTCCACCAATCAGAGGCCGGGGCCCGTCCCGCCGGAGCCAATCGGGGGTCGCCCTGCCCCGTCGCCCCGCCCTCCCCCTCCCTCCGTCTCCCCCCGCCCCTCCCGGCTCGCGCATGCGCACAGCCCCTTCGGAGCAGCCATGGAGGACGAACCGCTGGGCTTCGAGCACATGGGTTTGGATGCGCGGCTCCTCCAGGTCCGGGCGCGGCGGGTGGGATGGGCATCGGGCGGGTTCGGGGGGAGGCCATCGCCCGGACTCACTTGGGCCCCGACCCCCCCCTTGAAGCGGCATGGCCTGGTGACAATAATAATAATCATGTTGGTCTCTGTTAAGCGCTTACTATGTGCACAGCACTGTTCGAAGCGCTGCGGGAGGGTCATCACGTGGTCCCACGTGAGGCTTACGGTCTTCACCCCCATTTTAAAAATCACGTGGGTATGTGTTAAGCGCTTACTATGTGCACGGCGCTGTTCTAAGCGCTGGGGGAGGATACAAGATGATCAGGTGGCCCCACGTGGGGCTCCCGGTCTTCATCCCCATTTTCCAGATGAGGGAACTGAGGCCCAGAGAAGTGAAGTGACTGGCCCCAAATCACCCAGCTGACAAGCAGCGTGGCTCAGGGGAAAGAGCCCGGGCTTGGGAGTCAGAGGTCATGGGTTCAAATCCCGGCTCTGCCCCTTGTCAGCTGGGTGGCTGTGGCCAGGGGAAAGAGCCCGGGCTTGGGAGTCAGAGGACATGGGTTCAAATCCCGGCTCTGCCCCTTGTCAGCTGGGTGGCTGTGGGCAAGTCACTTCACTTCTCTGGGCCTCAGTTCCCTCATCTGTAAAATGGGGATGAAGACTGTGAGCCCCACGTGGGACCACCTGACTACTCTGTATCTCCCCCAGCGCTTAGAACAGGGCTCTGCACATAGTAAGCGCTTAACAAATACCAGCATTATTATTAAGTGGCGGGGCCTAGGACCCACGACCTCTGACTCCCCAGCCCCGGGCTCTTTGCACTGAACCGCGCTGCTTCTCTAAGAAGGACGTGGGCAAGAGGGCGTGGGTTCTAATCCCCCCTACTTGTCTGCTGGGTGACCTTGGGCAAGTCAATTCACTTCTCTGCACCTCAGTTCCCTCATCTCTGAAGTGGGGATTGAGATCGTGAGCCCCCCGTGGGACAGGGACCGTGTCCAACCTCTTTAGCCTGTATCTATTGGGTGCTTAGTAATAATAATAATAATAATGATGATGGCATTTGTTAAGCACTTACTATGTGCAAAGCACCGTTCTAAGGGTTGGGGAGGACACCAGGTGATCAGGTTGTCCCACGTGGGGCTCACAGTCTTCATCCCCATTTTACAGATGTGGTCACTGAGGCCCAGAGAAGACAAGTGACTTGCCCCAAGTCACACAGCTGACGAGCGGCTGAGCCTAGATTTGAACCCATGACCTCTGACTCCCGAGCCTGGGCTCTTTCCGCTGAGCTTCAGTGCTTGGCCCGTTGTGAGCGTTGAACAAATGCCGTAATTGTTGTTTTCCCTCCCCGCAGGCCATCACGGACCTGGGCTGGTCCAGACCCACGCTGATCCAAGAGAAGGCCATCCCGCTGGCCCTGGAGGGCAAGGACCTGCTGGCCCGGGCCCGCACCGGCTCCGGGAAGACCGCGGCCTACGCCGTGCCCCTGCTCCAGCACCTGCTGCACCGGAAGGAGGTGGGGGGTCGGGAGGAGACTCGTCGCGGGGGGCGGGTCCGGAGGTGTAGGGGGTCACCCGTGGGACCCGCGAGGCCGCCCCCCCGACCCCTGCCGGTTTCCGCAGACGGGGCCCGTGGTGGAGCAGGCCGTGCGGGGGCTCGTTCTGGTGCCCACCAAGGAGCTGGCCCAGCAGGCCCAGACTATGATCCGGCAGCTGGCGGCCTACTGTGCCCGCGACGTGCGGGTGGTCGACGTGTCCGCCGTCGAGGACTCCGCGACCCAGAGGTAGGTGCCGGATCCGCGGGAGAGGGAAGGAGGGAAGGGCGGACCCGGGGCCATCCCCGCTGATGTGTGCCGTCCCATCCCCAGGGCGCTGCTGATGGAGAAGCCGGACGTGGTGGTGGGGACCCCGTCGCGTGTGCACAGCCACCTGCAGCAGGGCGGCCTGGTCCTGCGGGACTCCCTGGAGCTGCTGGTGATGGACGAGGCCGACCTGCTCTTCTCCTTCGGCTTTGAGGAGGAACTCAAGAGCCTGCTCTGGTAAAGGCGGGACTGTTTTCTCCCTCCCCATCCGGCCGCCACCCTCGGGGGGTCGTCTCGTGGGTCGGCCTCGTCCGTCGCATCTGCGCCGTATCTCCCAGTCGCCCGTGGTCTGGGGCTCCACAGGTGGGCGCGCGGGCCAGGGTGCGATGGGTGGGCCAGGGGCTCACCGGGCTCATTTTCCGACAGCCACCTGCCCCGGATCTACCAAGCCTTCCTCATGTCGGCCACCTTCAACGAGGACGTGCAGGCTCTCAAGGAGCTGGTCCTGCACAACCCGGTGAGCTGCCTACCGGCCGGGGGGTTGGGTGGGAGCAAGGGAGGGCAGCGGTGACCCCCGCTGAGCCGGCCCCTTCCCCAACCCTCTGCCAGGTGACGCTGAAGCTGCAAGAGTCGCAGCTGCCGGGCCCGGAGCGTCTACAGCAGTTCCAGGTGCTGTGCGAGGCGGAGGAGGACAAGTTTCTCTTGCTGTATGCCCTGCTGAAGCTGAGGCTGCTTCGGGGGAAGTCGCTGCTGTTCGTCAACACCGTGGAACGGAGCTACCGCCTCCGCCTCTTCCTCGAGCAGTTCAGCATCCCCGCCTGCGTGCTCAACGGCGAGCTGCCTCTGCGTTCTAGGTCCGCGGCTGGGGCGTGGGGCAGGGGAGGGGCGGGGACCGCATCGGAGAGGGGCCCGTCTGCTGATCCTGGGCTCCCGCCGCCAGGTGCCACATCATCTCCCAGTTCAACCAGGGCTTCTACGACTGCATCATTGCGACAGATGGGGTGATTCGCCGCGAGCGAGCCCGCAAAGGAGAAAAGTGAGGATCCCCCCCCCCCCGGCCCTTTCTTCCCATTTGACCTGGGACCCTCGTGAAGGGGGTTGGGGGGGACGGCAAGGGCTGGCTGCAGATGGACCTCTTGCAGAGCCGGACCGACGGGGCTCTGGTCTCTCTCCCGCCTCCTCCCAGGGCTTCGGATCCGGAGGCGGGGGTGGCCCGCGGCATCGACTTCCACAACGTGGCGGCCGTGCTCAACTTCGACCTGCCGCCCTCCCCCGAGGCCTACGTGCACCGAGCGGGCAGGTACGGGGAGTGCTGGGCTGGGGGGCCAGGGAACATGGGAGAGGGCGCGGCCCCCGGCCGGGCAGAACCCATCTCCCTCCCACAGGACGGCGCGCGCCGACAACCCGGGCACAACCCTGACCTTCGTGCTGCCCGCAGAGCGCCCGCAGCTGGCACGGATCGAGGAGACTCTCGGCGGAGGTGCGTGCGCCAGGGGCACGGGGCAGAGCTGGCGCTGCTGGGCCCCAAGCTGGGGCGGCGGTGGGGATCGGGGCGGCGGACTGGAGTCGCTGTGGCAGGAGGGAGGCTCTGGGGTCGGGCGAGGTGCGGGGTGGGGGGGCAGTGGTCTGGCTGTGGTCGAGGCGCTGCCCTTCCCCCAGGGGCCCGAGGGCCTCGGGTGATGACCCCTGCCACTTCTCCCCACAGAGAGCGCGGAGCCCGTCCTGCAAAACTATCAGTTCCGCATGGAGGAGATCGAGGGATTCCGCTACCGCTGCCGGGTGAGGGAGGGGTGCCGGAACCGGGCCGGGCCCTGACTGCCGGGGGGGAGCCAGGGGAGCCGCGGCTGGGCCCCGTCCTTGACCGTCCCTGACGCGTCCCCGCCTCCGGGCCTACAGGACGCCATGCGTTCCGTGACGAAGCAGGCCATCCGTGAGGCTCGGCTGAAGGAGATCAAAGAGGAGCTGCTCCACTCGGAGAAACTCAAGGTCAGAGTCCTCGTCCTCATCTTGTCTATTCCCTTCTTCTGCCACGGCAGCCCCGCTGCTCCAGGGCTCCCGGCCCAGAGCTGGGGTGGGTGATCGTGGGTGGGGAGGCCGGGAAGTCACGGCCGCTCCCTTCCCCGTCCCCGCAGACGTACTTCGAAGACAACCCGAGGGACCTGCAGCTTCTGCGCCACGATCAGCCCCTGCACCCGGCTGTGGTGAAGCCGCACCTCAGCCACGTCCCCGACTACCTGAGTGAGGGCCGGGCTGGAGCTCGGGGGTCGGGGGTGCGGCCGGAGAGGGACGCGACCCGGGCCAGGGTCTTGGAGGGTGGCGGAGAAGGGCTGCCGACTGAGTCCTCTCCCCCTTCCTCCCCCAGTCCCCCCGAAATTGCGTGGCATCGCCCGCCCCCACAGCAGGCGGAAACGCAAGAGGCCTTTGTCTTCCCAGAAGGGCTCCGAGGTACGCAACCGGGGGCGGGGGTGCCGTAAACCCCGATCGATGTCCGGGGGGAGTGGGAGGGATTTCCATTTCCGAATGATTCCTTAGCCGGTGGGGGCGGCTGGGAGAGAAGGGGCCCCCAGTCCACCGCATCCCAGCCGTGACTCCTTCCCTCGCCCTCAGACTCGCAGGCCCAAGAACCCTCTCCGCACCTTCAAGTATACGGGGAAGAAACCCCCCGCAGCCAAACCTTCCTGAGCCCACGGGCCCTGCCGGGAGGACTTTCGCCGGAACCCGGGCCGGACCAGGGGCAGCCAGAGGGACCCCGGGGACCGACCTTCCCGGGGCACTGTGGAAGAGACCCTGCTGCCGCCGTCACCGCCACTTCAGAAAAGAGAAAAGATGGCCAGGCCGGGCCCTTCTCGCTTGCAGGGTTGCGGGCGGCAGCCGGTCCTCGCACAGCGGGCTGCCCGGGAAGACCGGGCCGCTGGCCGCCAGGTGGCGCCGTGTATTGCGTGGAGCCCCGGCCGTTCTGCCCCGGCCCGGGCGGGGGGCTGCCCCGGACCACCCACCCCCCCTCCCACCCCACCCCCCACCATGGGGGCCAGTGCCGGCCCACTCTGGCTCTCGGTGCATTCCTGTAGCTGCGGCACCCCGGCCCGTCCTGTTGCTGCCGCGGGAACCTGGACTCTGGGCGGGCTTACGAGCGGTGAGAGGGCTCTGTGCCCGGCTGGCTTTGGCCTGGGCTCCTTGGCTGGTGGCAGGGGAAGCGGGTGCCCGGGACCCGCGGACTCCCGCCAGGCCACAGCCCGGGACCTCCCCTGCCATGATGTTCCACCGGTGGGGCCGCCTCAGGGAGGTGGGGGACGGCGGGTCCGCAGTCAGCCCCTCTTCAGTCTCTGCTTCCCTCGATTTGGGAGGCGGTGCCGGGGTCACAAGGAAAAATTCTATACGTTGCATCCACACCCCTATCTCTGGCCACCCTCGGGCTCCCCGACTCTCTTCTCCTCGGGCCGGTCAACCGAGCGGTCACCGGCATCGAACGGGCCCCTCTCTGTGTACGCAGCGCGAGGCTGAGCTCGAGGAGAGGGCCGAGGAGCATCCAGGTCCGCGTCCTGCCGGCAAGGAGTTTACCCTCTCAGGGGTAGGGGCACGGTGCAGAATCATTTATGGGTTGGGGGAAAAGGAAGTGGAAGGTGGGTAGGCGAATAAATGTGGATTTAACTTGAGGGTGAGAGCTGGCTGTCTCCTTGAGTGCTCAGTAACTGGGACGTTTCCTGGGAAGACGGGAGGCCTCTTGGCCGAAGTGGAATCGCAGAAGGTTTTCGAAGACGGGAAGAGTGGTAGTTGCCTGCTCGTGAAGTGGGGAGAGAGCTGGGAAAATTGCCCGATGAAGTTAAAGGAGGAAGGGTGCGAGCTGGGGTACGGTGGGAGGGGGGCGGATCTGCTCGATGAGTTGGATGGACAACCTAAGGAGGGGTTTGAAGAGTGCAGTTGGGAATAGGGATGTCAGCGAGGAGGCTGATGCAGTTGTCCAGGCGGGAAGCAGCATGGCGTAGTAGATAGCACAGGCCTGGGAGACACAAGGTCATGGGTTCTAGTTCTGGCTTCACCTCTTATCTGCTGTGTGGCTTTGGGTAAGTTATTTCACTTCTCAACACAATTTGTATTTTTTTTTATGGTATCTGTTATGCACTTACTCTATGCCAAGCACTGTTCTAAGCGCGGGGGTAGATACAAGGTCATCCGGTTGGACACAGTCCCGGTCCCACATGGAGCCCAGCGCTTAGTACAGTGGCTGGCGCATGGTAAGCATTTAACAGATACCATAATTATCATTACATGGCGAGGCCCTGAACCAGTCAATCAGTGGTATTTATTGGATGCTTGCCATGTGCAGATCACTGTACTAAGTGCTTGGGAGAGTGCGAATTAACACGACGTGGTTCCTGCCCGAGACGAGCTTTATAGTCTAAAGGGGGAAGTGGACCGCTGGGTGGAAAGGACAGGACGGCCTCTCCTTCCTGCTTCCGGCAGCTGTGGCCGGGGAGACCGACCTGCAGGCCGGAGTACCAGAGGGGAGGCCAGCACGCGGGCCGGTGGCCCGTCAGGGTGGCGGCTGCGTCGGCGATGACTTTGGCCGAGGCCTGCTACCACGCTGGCAGATGGGCCGCTCCAAGGCCTTCCGTGGAAGCGTTATCTCACCGGGCCGCTGTCCAAGGCCAGACGAGCCACATCCAAGGCCAGACGGGCCATAAAGTGAGGAGGAGTTGTCCCAGGGCTGGGGGATGGTGGTGCAGGGGAAGGGCCATGAAGTCAGGGGAGAGGGCAGCTGGGGTCCTGCAGGGGCGGGAGGGGAGAGGGGCTGGTAGCTCAAGGCCCAGCCCCCATTCCTGGCCCCCGCTCCATTTCTCCCCCAACTCTGGTCCCCCCCAGCACACCAAACCCCTGCTCTGCACTTCCCTGGGGGAGAGGGAAGGAGGAGGTTGCTCCACCTGCCCAAGGGAGGGATTGTGATTACTTCCCTCGGGGACTGGCTGAAGGGCTCCCTTCTCCACACACAGGTCTCCCCCCACCCCAGCAGAGGTCAGCCCTCCATCTGGTTGGGGCTGGACTGAGGTAGTGAGGCCTGGGGAAAGGCAGGGACTGGGGCAAGCCCTGTAGCTGGAGGCAAAGCACCGAAGAAAGGGATGGAGTCTGCCTGAGGAGAGAGTGTAGCTTGGGGAGTCTGAACTGGGGTTCTGATCTCTGGTCTGTTGGGTGACCTTGGATAAATCACTTACCTTCTCTGAGCCCCACCTTCCCCACCTGTGGACCGGGGATGGGACCACAGCTTTTCCTCTTAGACCCTAAACCCCATTTGGGACATGGCCTGTGTGTCCCGTTGGTTCTGTTGCATATTCCCTGGCGCTTAGCACGGTGCTTGGCATCTGGGGGCCATGCTCAGTTGCCACTGTCATCAATGCAACAGTTAGGCCCTTCTAGTGTCCTTCTAGACTGCAAACTGTGGGCAGGGAATGTGGCCACCAACTCTGTTGTGTCGAACTCTCCCAAGCGCTTAGTGAAGTGCCCTCCTCGTAGTAAGCACTCAAAAATGGGATTGATTGGTCGCACTCCGACCCAGCTCAGAGGATCTGCCCCGGGGCAGCTGGGAGGTGTCTCAGTGCCCCTCCAGGAGGCAGATGCCCTGGCTGTCAGTGTGTGTGTGTTGGGGGGGTGAGGGGAGGAACAGAGGACCGTGGGGGCCAGCCCTCCAGGTTTGTGGAGTCACTCAAGGCCTGGGAGCTTCCTGGGGGAGGCGGGCTTTGAGCTGCATTTTGGCCACAGGGACAGGCCTTACGGGAAACGGGATGAGTCATCGATGAAACGGCAGCCACCCCCTCCCTCCCCTTTGAAGTTTGGTAGCCCTTGGAAGAGGGGAGGGGGTGTAGGGCAGGGCCTGTCTTGGGGTGGTTGGGAGGGAGCCAATGGCTGGATTATATTTATTTTGCACCTACCAAAAGTAATAATGTTGGTATTTGTTAAGCGCTTACTATGTGCAGAGCACCGTTCTAAGCGCTGGGGGAGATACAGGGTAATCAGGTTGTCCCACATGAGGCTCACAGTCTTCATCCCCATTTTACAGATGTAGGAGCTGAGGCCCAGAGAAGTTAAGTGACTTGCCCACAGTCACACAGTTGACAAGTGGCAGAGCAGGGATTCGAACCCATGACCTCTGACTCCCAAGCCCGTGCTCTTTCCACTGAGCCACGTGGCAGAGCACTGTGCTGGGTGCTTGAGAGAAGTCTAATCGGGGGAGACGGGCAGACAAGAACAATGGCAATAAATAGTCAAGGAGAAGAACATCTCTTAAAAACAATGGCAAATAAATAGAATCAGGGTGATGTACATCTCAGTAAACAAAATAAACAGATAGGGTGATGAAGATATATACAGTTGAGCGGAGGAGTATGGTGCTGAGGGGGTGGGAAGGGAGAGGGGGAGGAGAGGGAAAGGGGGGAGAAGAGGGTTTAGCTGCGGAGAGGTGAAGGGGGAGGGTAGAGGGAGCAGAGGGAAAAAGTGGGGAGCTCAGTCTGGGAAGGCCTCTTGGAGGAGGTGAGCTTTAAGTAGGGATTTGAAGAGGGGAAGAGAATTAGATTGACAGAGGTGAGGAGGGAGGACGTGGCCCAGGGGTCGACGGCGGGATAGGCACTTTGCACTTAGTAAGTGCTTAACAGAGAGGCAGTGTGCCTTAGTGGATAGAGCATGGGCCTGGGAGTCATTCATTCATTTATTCCATCATATTTATTAAATACATACTGTGTGCAGAACACTGTACTAAGTGCTTGGGAAAGTACAATTACAACAATATACAGTGAGGTTCCCTGCCCAAAATGAGCTCACAGTCTTGAGGGGCTGGCGGGGAGACAGACATCGGTACAAATAAATAAAATGACCATAAGCGCTGTGGGGCTGGGAGAGAGGGAAGAGCAAAGGGAGCAAGTCAGGGCAAGGCAGAAGGGAGTGGGAGATAACAATAATGTTGGCATTTGTTAAGCGCTTACTGTGTGCAGAGCACTGTTCTAAGCGCTGGGGAAGATACAGGGTCATCAGGTGGTCCCACATGGGGCTGACAGTCTTCATCCCCATTTTACAGACGAGGTAACTGAGGCACAGAGAAGTGAAGTGACTTGCCCACAGTCACACAGCTGACAAGTGGCAGAGCCGGGATTTGAACCCATGACCTCTGACTCCGCAGCCCAGGCTCTTTCCACTGCACCACGGGCTTAGCCTGGGAAGCCCTCTTGGAGGAGATGTGCCTTCAGTAAGGTTTTGAAGCAGGGGAGAGTGGTTATCAGTTGGACTGGGGGAGGGAGGGTATTCCAGGCCACAGGCAGGACGTGAGCCAACTCGAACCAGGTGAGATGGAGGCACAGTGAGAAAGTTAGCTCTAGAGGAGTGAAGTGTGCTGGCTGGTTTGTAGAAGGAGAGAAGCGAGGTGAGGTAGGATGGGGCCAGGGGATGGGAACTTCTCTGGGCCTCAGTTACCTCATCTGTAAAATGAGGATTAAGAGTGTGAGCCCCATGTGGGACAGGGGCTGTATCCAACCTGCTTAACTTGTATCTACCCCGGCGCTTAGGACAGAGCTTGGCACATAGTAAGTGCTTATCCAGTACCATGATAATTATTATTATTAGATACCATAATTATCATAATTGCTGTTGTTAAGGGCAAGGATCAGGCCTCCTAATCATTGTATTCTACCAAGTGCTCAGTATAGCACTTGGAGCTCAGTAGACTGGAAGCTCCTAATAATAATAATGTTGGTATTTGTTAAGCGCTTACTATGTGCAGAGCACTGTTCTAAGCGCTGGGGTAAACACAGGGGAATCAGGTTGTCCCACGTGGGGCTCACAGTCTTAATCCCCATTTTACAGATGAGGGAACTGAGGCACAGAGAAGTTAAGTGACTCACCCACAGTCACACAGCTGACAAGTGGCAGAGCTGGGATTTGAACTCACGAGCCCTAACTCCAAAGCCCGTGCTCTTTCCGCTGCGCCACGCTGCTCCTAAAGGGGAGGGATCATGTCTACTAACTCTACCGTCCTCTCCCCAGCACTCAGTACAGTGCTCGGCACGCAGTGTGTGCTCAGAACATGGTATTGATAATGGGGGTTCTTGTCCTTCCTACTGAGGGTCGGGGGGGAATCCAAGGGGCCCAGAGCCAACCCTGAACCCAGGGAACCCCCTTCCCGGACCCAGAGTGATGTCTCAGCCCTCACTGCCTCCCCCTCAGCCTGGTCTCGTGGTGAACAATGGCTATGACCCCCAGGGCCTGAGGAAAGGAGGGGCTTCTTTGGTGCTAGAGGCGAGGGAGGCCAAACCTCCTTCCTCCTCCTCCTCCATCACCCCACCTCTGGCAGAGCTGGAGAGAGAGAGAGGACTACAAAGGCCAGAGCGGTTTTATGGCTCTGCTGTTGAGAATTTTAATCAGGCTTCTGATAAGATGGGGCTGCTGGCCTGATGGGCCTGATGACTCCCCCCCCCACATACCCCCCCCACCCCACCGGCAGAGATAGCATGCAAAGAGAGAGAGAGATTGGGCTGGCTGGGCCCCAAACAGCTGAGTGGACTGGGCTCTGCAGGCTGAAGGGTCAGGAGAGTTGGGGAAGCAAGGGGGGCGGGGCAGGATCCAAGGAGTGCCTGAACCCTCACAATCTGGGTAGTCTGAGCTTCTGCAGGGTGGGGATCCTGTGGTGAATGTCCAGCGCTTACCAGGTGCCAAGCACTGTGCTACTCGCTCGGGCAGGTGGAATGTAATCAGGTTGGGCTTGGTCCCTGTCCTCCCCATCCCCCTGCAGGGATGGATCATGTTCTGAGGTGAAGAGAGAATAGGGAATGAATCCTCATTTTACTGAGGAGGAAACTGAGGCACAGAATAATGAAATAACTTGCCCAAGGTCACATAGCAGAACAAACTATTGTACTTTCTCAAGAGCTCAATAGAGAAGAAGTGTGACTTGGTGGTTAGAGCACGGGCCTGGGAGTCAGAAGGACCTGGGTTCTAATCCTAGCTCTGCCAATTGTCTCTTGGGTGACCTTGGGCAAGTCACTTCACTTCTCTGGGCCTCAGTTACATCATCTGTAAAACAGGGATGAAGAATGTGAGCCCCGTATGGGACAGGGACTGTGTCCAATCCGATTTGCATGTATCCATCCCAGTGTCTGGCACATTGCAAGTGCCTAACAAATACCATCATCATCATTAGTTCTGCGCTCTGCAAACAATAAGCCCTCAATAAATACTATGCCTTGAGCAGAGCAGAAGCGAGGCAAACGGGAGGGGAGAGGCTGAACTGGTGGGAGAGGCAAACGGGAGGGGAGAGGCTGAACTGGTGGGAGAGGAGACAGAAGAGTTGCCTTTACTCCGGCCCAAATCTGAGGAAACCCAAAGCTCCAGATGGCCAGCAGCAACGTCGCGGATGGGTCCGTCTCCCGGCCGGCCGTAGGTCCACCAGCATTAGGGCGACGTTCCTTGCACCCCTGTCTGACCGGGCCAGTCGTGTGAGGGCCAGAAACCGGGACCCCGGGACAGACGTTAAGGGAGCAGACACACAGTGAAGGCAGAGGCCGATGTCCCGTCGTTATCGTTATCCCCTCCGCTTGTACCGTACTGGTCCCTAACTATGTGCGGGGTGCTGTGCTGGGTACCTCTCCTGGGTAGAGTGCTGGACTGAGTGTCTACTGTGGGCAGAGCGCTCAACTGGGTGCCTACTGTAGGCAGAACACTGGACGGGGTGTCTACTATAGGCAGAGCGCAAGCCGTGTTTCCCCGCTCCTCGCAAAACTCCAGTGGTTGACCACCTACCTAGGCATCAAACAAAAACCCCTCACCATCGGCTTTAAAAGCACTCAATCACCTTGCCTCCTCCTACTTCACCTCGCTACTGTCCTACTACAACCCAGCCCACAGTCTTGGCTCGGCTAATGGTAGCCTTCTCATTGTGCCTCCATCTCATCTATCTCGCTGTAGACCTCTCCCCCAAGTCCTGCCTCTGGCCTGGAACACCCTCTCTCCTCAAATCTGATAGGCAACGACTCTCCCCACCCTTCAAAGCCTTACTGAAGGCCCATCTCCTCCAAGAGGCCTTCCCTGACTAAGCCCCCTTTTCCTCTTCTCCCACTCCCTTCTGCATCACCCCGACTTGCTCCCTTTGCTCTTCCCCCGCTCTCGGCCCCACAGCACTTCATGTCCATGTCTGTCATTTTTTATATTCATGTCTGTCACACACACACACCCCCCCCCGCCCCTGTCTAGACTCTAAGCTCCTTGTGGGCAGGGAATGTGTCTGTTTATTGTTTTATATTCTCCCAGGTACTTTATACAGTGCTCTGCACACAGAAAGCGCTCAGTAAATAAGATTGAATGACTGAATACTGTGAGCAGAGCACTGTGCTGGGCACCTACTGTGGCCTGAGAGAGGCAGCGCGACCTAACGCGAAGATCACAGGACTGGGCGTCAAGAGCTCTGAGTTCTGATCCTGGCTCTGCCACATAATAATGATGGTAATAAGAGTAGTAATCTTTGTTAAGCCCCTATTACGTGTTAAGCATTGGGGTAGATGCACGATAATCAGGTCACACATGGGGCTCACAGTCCAAGTGGGAGGGAGAACAGATAATGGATCCCCATTTTTCAGATGAGGGAACGGAGGCATAGAGAAGTGAAGTGACTTACCCAAAGTCACACAGCAGGCAAGTGGCAGAGCTGGGATTTGAACCCAGGTCCTCTGACTCCGAGGCTCATGCTCTTTCCACTAGGTCATGCTGCCTGCCTATGTGCCCCTGGGCAAGTCACTTAACTTTTCCGTGCCTTCGTTTCCTCGTCTGTTAAATGGGAATTCAGTTCCCGTTCTCCCTCCTCCTTAGACTGTGAGCCCTACGTAGCCCAGAGACTTTGTCTGATCTGGTTGTCTTGTATCTGCCCCAGTGCTTGGCACATAGTGAGTGCTGAATAACCATCATCATCACTGTGTGCAGAGTGCTGGTTTGGTGCTTGGGAACATTTGACCGGAATAAAAGGCCAGGCGAACCAGTGGGCAGGGCAACCTGGCCCTGGGCAAAGGGACCCAGGGCAGCGGGAGAACAACCAAGCCGGAACCTAGAACTCTGGTGGGACAGCGACGGCAGCAGTCTTCGGTGGCCCTGCCCGGCCCTGTCCCGCCCTGCCCGGCCCTGCCCGGCCCAGCCCGGGGGGTTGAATCACAGGTAGCTCCGGGCGGGAGCTGGCCGGGACTCTCTGTGCGTGTGAATTTTCTCGACGCCCACAGGGACCCATTATCAGCCCGCCCAGCTGAATGCCAAGGTCAGGGTCCCTCTGAGCTGATAGGGAGAGCGAGAGCTGAGAGAGGAGGGCACTTGGCAGGTGGAGGCAGCGGGAAGCAGGGCAGGACCAGGGGGCAGGGCAGGAGCAAGCCTCCAGTGAGGGCCGGGCAGGAGCCATCTTCCGCTTGGAGGAAGGATATTTCAATCATATTTATTGAGCACTTACTGTGTACAGAGCACTGTACTAAGCCTTTGGAAAGAGAGTCAATCCCTGGCCACCACTGGCTCACAGTCTAGAGGGTAGAGGATGAGCCTCTGGTGGGGGCCAGGGCAGGAGGGAGATTCGGGGCAGGGCAGGTGGGACAGGGACAGAGCAGGAGCGAGCCTTGGCAGAGTGGGGCCGGTGCTGGGGCAGGAGCGAGTCTCCTCAGGTTGGGAGTGGGGCAGGGGCAGGGGGCATAAGGAGGCCTTCACCCCCTCTCTCGCCACCAGCCCGACCGGATCATCAGCTTGCACACACTTCAGGCCTGGGCCCTGCCTCAGACAGATAGCGAGGCCGTTATCAGTCGCAATGCTGGGGGGCGGGGTTTGCACACAGTTGCGTGTGAACGAGCTCCAGGAACCTACAAGACGACTCACCTGATTTCAGGACCCCAGGGCTTGTGGGTAAAACCAAATGGGGAAACTAAGGCAACATGGAAACATGGGACTGGAGCAGGTTGGACTCCAACCCCTCCCCTCCAACCCCAACACATGGGCGCACACGGACTCACACGGACACACATACATCTCACACGTTAGCTCTGGTCTCCCAGTCCCTATGCTGTCGGTCCGGGGGTGGTCCCCAGAGCAGTCAAAGTCAACAGATCCTCTGCCTCCTGTAGGTGCTTGGGGCTTCCCCGCGGGGGCCTTCCCCGAGGCCCCCCCTCCCCGGGCCAGGGAGCAGCTCTGGGGAGCTGGCACCCGCGGGGGCGGGATGTCCCGGTGACTCAAGAGGTTCCTTTGCCGTTAATGATCCACCAGCACCTCTTCTCATTGGCCCCGGACCGGGTCAGACCAGGGACCGGGGCCCGATTTGCCCCTCCCCTGCCATGACATAGCATCCGCTCCCCTTGCCCACATACCACCTACCTCTCCCCAGCTTTCTGCACCTAGAGACGCCCCGGGGAGCTGCGGGCATGATGGGGGCCGGCCTGGGGGCTCTGCTGCTCCTGGCCTCCCTCTTCCATGGGGTGAGCTTTCCCTCTCCCACCCCACCACCCGCCCACTGTGGCTCAGGGTTAGGGTTCCTCGAGAGGAAGGCTGGGGGTCAGGGGGTGGGACACTAGGGTCCCTGGGGGATGACGTGGGGAGAGCGACTGGGGGCCGGACAATGGGTTGTGTGGGTCTTTGGGACTCCGAGTCCCAGGGGCTAGAGTTGGCGGGTGGTGTCTCAGATTTGGGGCTCCAAATGTTGGAAGGATGTCAGGTATTGAGAGTTTCAAGGGTTGGAGGGTGTCTAGGTGTTGGGGTTTCAGGTTTTGGAAGGATTCCAGGCATTGGAGGGGTTCCAGGAGAAGGAGGGACTCCAGGTATCGGGGATTCGAAGTGTTGGAGCTCCAGGTGGCTAGATGTTCCAGGTGTTGGAATGGCTCCAGGTAGTGGAGAAGTGTTGGAGCTCCAGGTGGCTAGATGTTCCAGGTGTTGGAGTGGCTCCAGGTAGTGGAGAAGTCCCAGATGTTGGGCCTCCGGGTGATGTAGGGCTTCCAGGTGCTGGAAGGTTTCCAGGTGTAGAGGGAATGAGGGAGGGGTGGTCCAGGTGTCAGAGCCCACCAGGCAGGGGGGTGGGGGGGAGGGCAGTCCGGAGGGTGGTGGGCAGGGCGTGGAGGTCAGACCTCTACTGGAGGAGACAGGAGGGACGGGGAAGGTTCAGCTCCGGTCCCCACGGCGGCCTACGCGGCGGTGGTGTCCTTCCCTCCCTTCCTCTCTCCGTGCCCTCCTGGCCTCACGGCCTCGCACTTCTGATGGCATCTCCCCATCTGCAGGCCCCGGCCACCTTCACCCCGATCCACCGGGCCGGCTACTGCTCCTTCTACGAGGAATGCGGCCGCAACCCCGAGATAAGCAGCAGCCTGATCCCACCTATTGTCCCTTGCCTGAACAACAGCCCAGCCCGCGCCCTGGAAGGCGAACACCTGCAGCTGCTGCAGGAGGTCTGTCCGCGCCTGGACCAAGGGCCCGGGGCCACTTTTGCCTGCTGCTCGCTCAAGCAGCTCCGCTCGCTCAAGAGGAGCATAGCCCTGTCCAAGGTGATCCTGACCCGCTGCCCGGCCTGCGCCGAGAACTTCGCCAGCCTGCACTGCCAGAACACGTGCAGCCCCAACCAGAGCCTGTTCATCAACGTGACCCGGGTGCACACGGACAGCTCTGCCGTGCTGGCCTACCAGAGCTTCTACACCCGCCGCTACGCAGAGGAAGCCTACTCCTCGTGCAGCGAGGTCCGCATCCCGGCCACCGGCGGCCTGGCCGTGGGAGCCATGTGCGGCGTCTACGGCGCTGAACTCTGCAATGCCCAGCGCTGGCTCGACTTCCAGGGCAACCCCAGCAACGGGCTGGCCCCGCTGCAGGTCGACTTCCACCTCCTGGACCCCGGCCAGGCGCCTGGGGCAGGGTTACAGCCACTGGACACCGACCTCTGGCAGTGCCACCTCTCCTATGGCGACACCATGGAGGCCTGCTCGTGCCAGGACTGCGCCACCGCCTGTCCGGTCCTCCCCAGCCTGGACCCCGAGAACTCCGGCTTCCGCCTGGGCATCCTGCTGATCCTGGCCCTCCTGCTGGCGGCCGCGCTGATCTGCGGCGCGGCCACGGCCGTCTTCCGCTGCTACCGCAGAACTAAGGCCAAGCAGGCCGGCCAGCCCGAGGTCTCCTGCACGGACCGGCTAAGCCTGTCCACCCACACTGCCCTGGGCCGCCTCTTCCAGCGCTGGGGCACCTGGGCCGCGGCCTGGCCCCTGACCGTGTTGGGGCTGGCGGCCGTGGCCGTGGTGGCCCTGGCCGGGGGCCTGGCCTACCTGGAGTTGACCACGGACCCCGTGGAGCTGTGGTCGGCCCCCGACAGCCAGGCCCGCCAGGAGAAGGCCTTCCACGACCGGCACTTTGGGCCCTTCTTCCGCACCAACCAGGTCATCCTGACGGCCCCGGGCCGGGCCAGCTACCGCTACGACTCCCTGCTTCTGGGCCCCAAGAACTTCAGCGGCCTGCTGGCCCCGGATGTGCTGCTCCAACTGCTGGATCTCCAGGAGCGGCTGCGGAACCTGCAGGTCTGGTCCGAGCCAGACGGGAGGAACGTCTCCCTCCGGGACTTCTGCTATGCCCCGCTGAACCCGCGCAATGCCAGCCTCACCGACTGTGCCATCAACAGCCTCCTGCAGTACTTCCAAAGCAACCGCACGAGCTTCCTGCTCACAGCCAACCAGACGCTGGCGGGCCAGACAGCCCAGGTGGACTGGCGGGACCACTTCCTCTACTGCGCCAAGTGAGGGCCCCGGGGCCGGCCTGGACCGGACGGGGGCCGGTGGGGGACCCCGTGGCGGAGCGCGGAGGGACGGCCGAGGGGAGGGGGTGGGGGACCGGGCCGGGACAGGACAGGACAGGACGAGGGCAAAGGCCTCCTGCCACCAGGGCTGCTGGCCACTGTGGGTGACTGTTCCCCCTGCCTCCCCTCTCGGGAGACCCCCCCTCTTCAGCCCCAGCTACTGGCCCCCAGGATCCTAAAGCTCCTACTCCCAGGACCACGGTCCAGCTTCAGAAGGGGCTCCTGGGAGGCAGGAGGCTGGCAATCGCTCAACCAATCACCCAGGCAGTAGTTTTTTTAACTGAGTGCTTGCCAGGTGCAGAGCACTGTACTAAGCACTTGGGAGAGCACACTCCTGGAGAGTTAGTGGACGTGATCCCTGTCCACAAGGAACTCGGGGGAGGGTATTCCAGGCCAGAGGCAGGACAAGAGCGAGAGGTCGGGGGTGCGATAGATGACATCAAGGTGCAGTGAGTAGGTTGGCAATAGAGGAAAGAAGTATGTGGGCTGGGATGGAGGAGGAGATCACTGAGGTGAGGTAGGAAGCGGGGAGCTGATCAGCAGTGTTGGTTCACCAGCTCGATGTCTGGCTGGGCTCCCGAGAGAGGCAGGCAGACAGCCGGCCGGCCGACAACAGTGCTCGCTCACCGGCTCGGCTTCCGGCCGGGATCACGGGAGAACAGGGCAGACGGTCAGTCCCCGGCCCCGGTCCCGGAGGGAGAGCTTCTCTCCGCTTCGGCTTCACCTGCAGCTGTTTCTGCCACGGCTTCTGGCCGGTGCCCCGGAGTCCTCGACCCGCCAGGGAACCCGGCTCGCAGCTTCACCGCAGGGACGGAGCCGGGGCCGCCCCCGAGGCACTCGGGGGATCGGAGAGACTGGTACCCCGGGTTGAAGCCCTCCGTTCTGATGCCGTGTTCTCCCCTGGACCCTGCTCTGCGGCCGGTTTTGGCCGGGTCGGGGGACAGAGTCAGCACTCTCAGCACTCTAGGGCTAGAGGATGAGGGGCTGGGAGTTCTGAGGGGAGGGGAGGATGCCTGAGAGGGGCTGGGGGGATGAAGGGAAGTGAGGGGAGCTGGGGAGAAGCTGAGAAGGGATGGGGGGCTGAGAAGAGCTGAAGGGGGTGAAGGGGTTGGGGGGAAACTGAGGGGATTGGGAGGGCCTGGGTGCGGAGGGGACTGAGAGGGCTGGGGGGTGAGGGGAAGGCTGAGAAGGACTGGGGGAAGCTGAGGGGACAGAGAAGGGCCGGATGGGCTGAAGGGAGGTGAGGGAGCTGGGAGTTAACTAAGGGGACTGAGAGGAGCTGGGAGCACTGAGGGAATGGCTGAGAGGCTGGTGAGGCTGAAGGGAGGTGGGAGGCTCGGGGGCAGCTGAAGAGTACTGAGAGGTGCTGGGGGGCTGAGGGCAGGTGAGGGGCTGGGGGGAAGCTGAGGGGGCCTGAGAGGGGCAGGGGGAGCTGAGGGGATGGCTGAGAAGGTCTGGGGGTGGGAGCTGAAGGGAGGTGATAGGGATGGGGAATTAATGTTGGTATTTGTTAAGCGCTTACTATGTGCAGAGCACTGTTCTAAGCGCTGGGGTAAACACAGGGGAATCAGGTTGTCCCACGTGGGGCTCACAGTCTTAATCCCATTTTACAGATGAGGGAACTGAGGCACAGAGAAGTTAAGTGACTTGCCCACAGTCACACAGCTGACAAGTGGCAGAGCTGGGATTCGAACTCATGAGCCCTGACTCCAAAGCCCATGCTCTTTCCACTGCGCCACGCTGCTTCTCTAAGCTGGAAAGCTGGAAGGGGCTGGGGAATGGGAGGCTGGGTGGATGAGGAGGGCTGGAGGGAATGAGGGGAATCTGATGGGGGCTGGGGTGACTATGAAGGCCTGTGGGCGGCTCGAACAGGCTAGGGCAGGCTGAGGGGGAATTGAAGTGGGACTGAGGGGTGTTGGGGTGACTGAGAGGGCACCGTGGGGCTGAGGGGAGCTAAAAGAATCCAAGGATGCCTGGGTGGGACAGAGAGTACCGGGAGACTGAAAAGGACTGGGGGTGCTGAGGAGGCTAGGGGAAGCTAGGGAGGATGAGAAGAGCTGGGGGTGGAGGGTCTGAGGAGGACTGGGGGTGCTGAGGCTAGGGGAAGCTGAGGAGGACAAGAGGGGTTGTGGGGGTGGGCTGAGGGGGACTGGGGAATCTGAGAAGTCTAGAGGAAGCTGGGGACGATGAGAAGAGCTGGGAGTGGAGGACCTGAGGAGGACTAGGGCCACTGAGGAGACTAGAGGAAGCTGAGTAGGACTAGAAGGTCTCTGCAGGTGGGCTGACGGGGACTAGGGAGACTGAGGAGGCTAGGGAAAGCTGAGGAGGTTGAGAAGGGCTGGTAGGGGACAGAGGGAGGGCGAGGTGGGGCTGAGGGCCTGAGGGGAGCGGGCCCCCAGAATTTCTACTGGTTTGCCCTAGCTGGTTTGATCATTACCTGGGAGTCAGAGGTCATGAGTTCGAATCCCAGCTCTGCCACTTGTCAGCTGTGTGACTGTGGGCAAGTCACTTAACTTCTCTGTGCCTCAGTTACCTCATCTGTAAAATGGGGATTAACTGTGAGCCTCACGTGGGACAACCTGATTACCCTGTATCTACCCCAGCGCTTAGAACAGTGCTCGGCACATAGTAAGCGCTTAACAAATACCAACATTATTATTATTATTATTACCTCTCAATCGATCAGTGGTATTCATTGAGCATTTAACGTGTCCAGAGCAATGTACTAAGCACTGAGAAAGTAGAACAAGAGTTGGTGATGCTATCCCTACCCACAAGGAGCTTAAAGTCCACCCCTCTTTCCCGGCTCCCGGGTTCCCCGGGTCTGAGAGAAGGTGGAGGGTCGAGAGTTCCCAGAGGTGAGGACCGGGTGGCCCCTGACCCCGCCGAGGTGTCCCACCGCACTTCGGCCTCGCTGACCGCCCCCCTCCCCTCCACCCTGTCCAGCTCTCCTCTGTCATTCAAAGATGGTACGGCCCTGGAGCTGAGCTGTATGGCTGACTATGGGGCGCCTGTCTTCCCCTTCCTGGCAGTGGGCGGGTACAAAGGTGAGAGGGAGCACGAGAGTCTCGGCTGGCCTGGGGGAGGGAGGGGAGGTCAGGCGAGGTCTCAGGGTCCGCGGGTCAGCGCCGGCCTCCCCGTCACCCATCACGCCCCCCGCCCGGGGCCCCTGCTCTGTCTGGAGCTCCCGGATCGGGGCCGGGGCCGGGGCCGGGGCCGGGTGAAGGGCCGTAGAGAGGGCTGGCCCGGCTCAGGTGCCCCTGGCGGATTCCCCCACAACAGGCCGTGACTTCTCCGAGGCCGAGGCCCTGATCCTAACCTTCTCCCTGAACAACTTCCCGACCGACGATCCCCGTCTGGCTCAGGCCCAGCTCTGGGAGAGCCGCTTCCTCGAGGTGCTGCGGGACTTCCGCCAAAGCACCCAGGGCCAGCTCAGTGTCACCTTCATGGCCGAGGTGAGGCGGGGAGGAGTGGGAGCAAGGGGGGCGGGGAGAGGGGGGAAGTGGGCAGGCAGCTGGAGGTTATTCACCTCTCAGCCGGGGGCCTGTCTTCCTGGATACGCCCTGCCCTGTCTTCCCCACACCCTGCTCAGCACGTGGTCATGCTTTCTCTCCCCCTGCCTGGCAAATGCTCGCACCCTCCACCCCCCCGTCCCAGCCCCCCGCTTTGTTCAGCACGTGCTCACCCTCCCTCACCCCCACCATCTGCCCCCAGCGGTCCCTGGAGGATGAGATCAACCGTACCACAGCCGAGGACCTGCCCATCTTTGCCATCAGCTACGCTGTCATCTTCCTCTACATCACCCTGGCGCTGGGGGAATACAGCAACTGGCGCCGCGTGCTGGTGGGGCGAATCCCAGGGGGCTCTCCAGGGGTTCAGGGCCGAGGCTGGAGGGAAGGGTTCCTCGGGGGCTTGGGGCCGGGGCCGGCAGGGGCACTGGGAGTTCCGTAGGGACTCGGGGCCGGGGCCAGCGGGAGGTGGCTCCCCGGAGGCTCAGGGCGGTGCCCGGTCACAGGTGGACTCCAAAGCGATGCTGGGGCTGGGCGGCGTGCTGGTGGTGCTGGGGGCCGTGCTGGCCTCCATGGGCTTCTACTCCTACCTGGGCATACCTTCATCCCTCGTGATCATCCAAGTCGTCCCCTTCCTGGTGCTGGCGGTGGGAGCCGACAACATCTTCATTTTGGTCCTCGAGTTCCAGGTGAAGGCCTGGAGGGGGCCGGAGGGATGGGAGGCGGGCAGGGGAGGCTGGTGGGGCGGGCTGGGGAGGTCGGGGGAAGGGAGGCCGGACCGATGCATTCCCCGGTCGCACTGCAGAGGATCCCACGCCACCCCGGCGAGCGGAGAGAGGAACACATTGGGCGGGTCCTGGGGAGCGTCGCTCCCAGCATGCTCCTCTGCAGCCTCTCCGAGACCATCTGCTTCTTCCTGGGTGAGAATCCTCTCCCCTGTCACTCCCCCCTCCTACCCCATCTCCAGGGCAGAACAGTGCTCAAGCGCTTAGTACAGTGCTCTGCATACAGTAAGCACTCAATAAATATGATTGAATGCATGAAAGGGCACCCAGATTCCCTTCAGCCACAGGTTCAGGGAGGCAGGTCAAAGGGGCAGATAGAGTTCAGGCGGGAGACTCAGGGGCCAGGAAGATGCAGCACCCGATGGAGGAGGGAGCAGGACCTCTCCCTCCCCTTCCTCCCTCCCTCCCACTCTCCTTCCTCTTTCCCTCCCTCTTTGCGGGCAGGAAATGTGTCTGCTATACTGTTAGACTGTACTCTCCCAAGCTCTTAGTACAGTGGTCTGCACACAGTAAGCACTTAATAAATACCACCGACTGACTGAATGACTTCCCTCTCTGTCCTTCCTTCCTTCCCTTACTCTGGGGGTGCCACTGGGGATTCTGGCAGGGGAGAGTGCGTTGATATAAGGAAGACAACCTGGACTCGTGAAAAGAGCCCGTGACTGGCTCAGTAGATCTGAGTTCTGCTGTGTGTCCTCGGGCAAGTCGCTTAACCTCTCTAGGCCTCAGTTCTTCATCTGTAAAATGAGGATAGGATGTATGATGAGCTCCGAGTGGGACCGGGGCCATGTCCGACCTCCAAACCTCGAACCGACACCAACGTTTAGGACTCAGCTCGGAAGCAGAGTGGCCCCGGGGGTTGGCGGGGGGAGGAGAAAAGAGGAGGGGGTCTGCGCTGTCCCCGCCACCCCCTTAACAGTGGCCTCCCCGTCCGCCCCAGGCGCGATGACCCGCATGCCTGCCGTACGAACCTTCGCCCTGACGGCCGGCCTGGCCGTGATCTTTGACTTCCTGCTGCAGATGACCGCCTTCGTGGCTCTGCTCTCTCTCGATGCCAGGCGCCAGGAGGTAGGGGGTCCCTGGGGGTGGGGCCTCTGGGGCCTCTGGAGGACCCCCCACCACACACAAACTCCGGCTCCCCCTGCTCCGCTTTCGCCCCCAGGCTTCCCGCCTCGACGTATGCTGCTGTGTCCAGATGGCAGATGCTCCAGCCCGGCCGAGGGGCGAGGGGCTCCTGCTCCGCTTCTTTCGTCGGTTCTATGTCCCGTTCCTGCTGCACCGCGTCACCCGGGTGGTCGTGGTGAGTCTGGGCCAGGAGGCGGTCCGGCCCGCTCCCTGGCTTCATCCCCAGGCTGGTACCCGGACCTGAGGTTTTGGGGGTGTTTTTTTAATAGTATATGTTAAGCACTTACTGTGTTCCTGGCACTGTCCTAAGCCCTGGGCAGATAGAAGCTAATCGAGTTGGACACAGTCCCTGTCCCAAATGGGGCTCACTGACTTCACCCCCGTTTTACAGATGAGGGAACTGAGGTGCAGAGAAGAGAAATGACTTGCCTACAGTCACACAGGAGACAAGTGGCGGAGCCAGGATTAGAACCCAGGTCCTTCTGACTCCCAGGCCTGGGCTCTATCCAGTAGGGCATGCTGCTTGTCACTGGGCCACTCTTCTTCTCAGGGTTGGTAGGAGTCCTTGGCAGTCATCCCGTCCAGTCTGATAGGGGACTGGATGTTGCCATGGCCGGCTTCTGCCTGTCCAGCCCCCATCCGGTCTGCTAATGTGCCAGACGTTCCGATGACCGGCTTATCATTTTGGGTGCTGAGCTCCCTCTGCCTCCACTCGGACGCTGTGCTGGACTTCACTCTGATGTAGAGCAAGTTGGGGGCGGGAGTGAGGGGATCCCCCGGAGAAACGCTCTGGGTGTGTGTAAAATTGTGGCGTCCCGCCGCACTCTGGCACCTATGACATCATCATGTCACACGGCGGGCTCGGCGTAATGAATGTGATGTCTTGGGCGTCTGCCAGTCTAGCACCTGGCAGGGCCGTGAGCAGCCACTCCGGTCATGATCCCTGGATGGCGGAAGATGAAGAGGAGACCTCTTCCTCCCCCCCAGGAGCTGTGGGAGGGTTAAAATGATGCTGTGGGGATGAAAGGGGAAGGGCTGCTTGGGGGAGGTGGAGGGGGACCCCCCAGTCACTCCCTCCCGGCTCTCTCCCTCCCTGCCTCCCTCAGATGGTGCTCTTCTTGCTCCTGTTTTGCGTGGGACTCTTCTTCATGGTCTTCATTAACATCGGGCTGGACCAGGAGCTGGCGCTGCCCCGGGTGATTCTCAGTGCTCGGCCCTAATTCCCGTTTCCCCTACCTGTCTTCTTGTTCTCCACTGTCTGCCCAATCCTTGGGTTTCCTGTTCTCTTCCTCCTGCTTCCTGCCTTCCTCTTTCACTCGCTGTTCTCTCTCCCTGTTTCTTGCCTCCCCCTCTAACGTCCTGTTCTCCACCCGCTACTTCCGGCCTTCCCACGCACTCAATCAATCAATCGATCAGTGGAATTTATTGAGCGCTTACTGTGTGCAGAGCACTGTCCTAAGTGCTTGGGAGAATACAATAGAGTCGATAGACCAGATCCCTGCCCACAGGAACTTAGAATCTAGACGGGGAGACAGACATTCAAATAAATATGGCTATGAACAGGAGTGCTGTGGGGGATGAGGCTGGGCTGAATTCATATTTCCTTTCTTCTTTTCCTCTTCCCCTCCTCCACGGGCTGCCTTCCCCTAAGGCGGTTCCCCTCGGCCGCTCTCCATCCGATGTCCCTCGGGGGTTGGGGGTCCCTGGGTGGGGAGATGACGGGGAGGGAGCGGGACGCCGGGGCCACTGAGTGGGTTCTGCGTTGGCGGGTGTCGGCTCCGCTGCATCCGGCCCGAGTGACCCCCGCCGCCCTCCCAGGACTCATACCTGCTGGACTACTTCCTCTACCTGAACCGCTACTTCGAGGTGGGGGTTCCCACCTACTTCGTCACCACGGCCGGCTTCAACTTCTCCAGCACGGAAGCCATGGAAGCCATCTGTTCCAGCGCGGGCTGCCAAAACAACTCCCTTACCCAGAAGATCCAGTTCGCCACGCAGGTCTCCAATCTGTGAGTGGGCCCGCCCTCACCCCTCGCCCCCACCCCCGGCCGTCCCCTCACCGGCTGGTGGTCCCGGCCTGTCCGCCTCACCTCCCTGGTCCGTCCGCCGCGCAGGTCCTACCTGGCCATCCCGGCCTCCTCCTGGGTGGACGATTTCATCGACTGGCTCAACCCCCTCTCGGAATGCTGCCGCATCCACTCCTTCGGCCCCAACAAGGACGAGTTCTGCCCCTCCACCGTCAGTAAGTCCCGGCCACGCCTGGGGGGTGGGGCGGGCCGGCAGGATCCCGTGGCCCCACCTGTGGGGGACGGGACCCCAAGGCCCCGGGGGGAGCGTGCTGCGGGCCGGGCCCGGCTGGCCAAGGGTGGGGGCGGGGGTGGGGCCCGAGCTATGTCTCTGGGTACCTCCGGGAGGACCCCCGGATCCTCACACACCCACAGGGCCAACGAGCCCGCCCACCGGCACCTGGGCAGAGAGGCCCGTCCTGCTGTAGCCTGCCTAGTGGGTCCGTGAGCCGGGAGGGAAGGAGAGGCCTGGTCACCTTTGGGAGCCCCCGGGGGATGGGCCGCCCGGGGCGGAGCCCTGCCAGATTCGGTGGCGTCTCCCTCACAGACTCTCTGAGCTGCACCATGAAGAAGTGCATGAAACCCACCTTGGGAGTGCTGCGCCCCACCCCCGAACAGTTCAACAAGTACCTGCCCTGGTTTCTCAATGACTACCCCAACCTCAAGTGTCCAAAAGGGTAAGGTGAGAGCTGGCAGCCGGGCCCGGGGGCTGGGGGCCGGCAGCCGGGGCCGGGGGCGGGCCGGGGGGGCCGGGCCGGGGGCTGTGGCTGAGGGTCGGGAGCTGGGGCTGGGGGTTGTAACGGGGGCTGGGGGCTGTAGCGGGGAGCCGGGGTTTCCGCTCTCACCCCTGCTTCTCTTTCCAGAGGCCTGGGGGCATACGACGGCTCTGTGAAGATCGGCCCTGGGGGAGAGATCCTAGGTAAGTGTCGGAAAGAAGGTCGAGAGATTCGGGAATCCTCCACTAATGGGGCCGAGGGGGCCGCCTGACATCGGGCTTCTCCTCGGCCAGCCCGCTGCGGCAGCGGCCTCGGGAGTGAGCTGACATTCAGCCCGTCTCCGGCCCCTCTCTCTCCCGCCCCCAGCCTCCAGGTTCATGGCGTACCACACCCCACTCAAGAACTCGCAGGAGTACACGGGGGCCCTGCGGGTGGCCCGCAAGCTGGCGGACAACATCACCGCCACCCTGCGTAAAGTGCCCGGCACCGACCCCAACTTCAAAGTGTTCCCTTACACGTAAGGCTTGGAGGGCTTAGGGTAAGGCTTAGAGGAAGCAGCGTGGCCTAGAGGATGGGGCAGCAGGGACCTGGGAGTCAGAAGGACGTGGGTTCCGCTTCCAGCTCTGCCAAGTGTCTGCTCTGTGACCTTGGGCAAGTCACTTCATTTCTCTGGGCCTGTTACCTCACCAGTAAAATGGGGATTGAAGAGTGTGAGCCCCATGTGGGCCAGGGACTGTGTCCAACCTGATTCGCTTGTATCCACCCCAGCTCTTAGTACAGTGCCTGGCACCTAGTCAATACTTAACAAATATCATTATTATTCTTATTATTAACTTGTATTTACCTCAGCACTTAGAACAGTGCTTGGCACATTTAACAAGTACCATTACTATCATTATGATTCATTCATTCGGTGGTATTTATTGAGTGCCTACTGTGTGCAAAGCACTGTATTAAGCACTTGGGAAACTACAGTATAACATTCTCTGCCCACAGCGAGCTTACGTTCTATTGTTATTATTTGGGGTCAGGGCTAGAGGTGGGGAGGGGAGGGTGGTCCCCCGGGGACCTGTGCAGCGGCCTCTGACTCCCCCCATTGCCGGGCAGGATCACCTACGTGTTCTACGAGCAGTACCTGACCATCGTGGTCGAGGGGCTGTTCATAGTGGCCTTGTGCCTCACCCCCACCTTCCTGGTCTGCTGCTTCCTCCTGGGCATGGATCTGCGCTCCGGCCTCCTCAACCTGGTCTCCATCATCATGATCGTCGTGGACACCTTGGGGTTCATGACTCTCTGGGGCATCAGCTACAACGCCGTGTCCCTCATCAATCTGGTCACGGTAGGTAGTCCGTCCCCTCCCCTCCCGGGGCTGGTGGCGGGGTGCCGTGGGCGGGGCCGGTCTGCCTGCCTGGTCCCTTCCCTTCGGTCACCCGCGGTTCTCCCCGCCCCAGGCCGTGGGCATCTCCGTGGAGTTCGTGTCCCACATCACCCGCTCCTTCGCCATCAGCACCAGGCCCACGCGGCTGGAGCGGGCCACCGAAGCCACCGTCGTCATGGGCAGTGAGGTGTGTGCCATCCCGGGGTCTGGTGCTCTCACCGCTTCCCTCCCTGGTCTCTTGGCTCTGATGTTACCTCTCCCTCCCACACTCTGCCCATCGCCAGATGGGTGTCCCATTCCCCCCAGGCCCAGACCCCTGGACACGGTACCCTGGGGGTGCCCTGGGTCTTAGCTCCATCTGCTGCGATGTGGCCCAAAGACAACCACCCCCACCCGCTTCATGGCACCAAAGACCCCCTCCCCGCACCACCCCCCACCTCTTTCTCTCTCTCTCTCCTCTCTCTCCCTTTTTTGCACTGTCCCAGTCTGGCCCCAAAGATTCTTTCCATACTGAGAGAGCAGATCCTGTTGTTTTAGATCGGGCTCTGCCACTGCCCTTCTCATCCCCCACCTCACCAGCTGGGTCTCCGCCACAGCCTCTGCCTTCCCCCATCCCTCCCGGGCACACCCCACTGGGCGCCCGGCCGTGGCCCCTCGGTGACCCTAACCGTCGGTGATCCGCAGGTCTTCGCCGGGGTGGCCATGACTAACCTTCCGGGCATCATCGTCCTGGCCTTTGCCAACGCCCAGCTGATCCAGATCTTCTTCTTCCGGCTGAACCTCCTCATCACCATCCTGGGCACGCTTCACGGCCTGGTCTTCCTCCCCGTAGCCCTTAGCTACTTGGGTAAGCCCGGGCCCGTGGTCGGTGTAGGTCTGATGGAAGGCCTGGCGATAGGGTACCGCACCCAGAGGGGCGGGGGCGAGGGATGTTCAGTGTTGCCTGACGGGGAAGGGGTGAAACCTGTATGTTCATTCATTCCATTTATTGAGCGCTTACCATGTGCAGAGCACTGTACTAAGCGTTTGGGAGAGCTCAATACGACAATAAACAGACACATTCCCTGCCTACAACGAGCTTACAGTCTAAAGGGGGAGAGAGACATTAATATCAATAAATAAGTTACAGATATGTACATAAGTAGTGGGGAACTGGGAGGGGGGATGCATAGAGGGAGCCAGTCGGGGTGACGCAGAAAGGAGCGGGAGAAGAGGAAAGGAGGGCTCAGTCAGGGAAGACCTCTTGGAGGAGATTGCCTTCAACAGGGCTTTGATGTGGGGGAGAATCACTGTTTGGAGCATTTGAGGAGGGAGAGAATTCCAGGCCATGGCAGGACTTGGGCGAGAGGTCAGCGGTGAGATAGATGAGATCGAGGTACAGGGAGGAGGTTAGCGTTAGAGGAGAGACATGTGCGGGCTGGGTTGTAGTAGGAGGGAGAGGGCAAGGTGATCGAGTGCTTTAAAGCGGATGGTGAGGAGTTTCTCTTTGTTATGGAGGTGGGTGGGCAACCACGAGAGGTTCTTGAGGAGTGGGGAGACACGGACCGGACGGTTTTGTAGAAAAATGATCTGGGCAGCAGAGTGAAATATGGACTGGCGTGGGGAGAGACAGGAGGCAGGGAGGTCAGCAAGGAGGCTGATACAATAATCAAGGCGGGATGGGATAAAGTGATTGGGTTAACGTGGTAACAGTTTGGATGGAGAGGAAAAGGCAGATCTGGACGATGTAGTGAAGGTAGAATTGACAGCACTTAGTGATAGATTGAATATGTGGGTTGAATGAGAGAGAGGAGTCGAGGATAATGACAAGCGGGGGTGTCCAGCCTCAAAAATCTACCCTCACCCCTTCTGCCTCCCTTCTTCTTTCCCTCCCAGAATGGCATCAATAGTAGCTTATTCTGGGCGTCTATTGTGGTGGAGCACTGACTCGGGTGACTTCTGTGGGCCAAGCACTGTACTGGGCCCCCTCGGTGGGCAAAACATTGTCCTGAGCACCTACCGTGCAGAGTGCCGTACTGAGAGGCTTCTGTGTGCAAGCGTGGTACCGAGCATCATCTCAGGGCCAAGTGTAGTCCTGAGTATCTATCGGGTGCAGAGTGCTGTACTGAGTGCCTGCTGGGTGCAAAGCACTGTATTGAACACCTACTGGATGCGGAACGTTATTCTGAGAGCAGAGCACCGTCCTAGACGCTTGGGGGGGGTCAGAAGAAGTAAAAGGTGGGATCTCTGCTCTCGAGGCACTAGCAGTTTTGAGGGGAGGCAGCAAGCACGATGTCTCCCTCCCCCAATTCTCCTCGGGGACCCTCGGACCCCGAAGGGCAAGGGGCGACCAGGAGGGTCTCGCCTTCCCGGCTGGGGCGGGGCATCCAGTGAGCTCACCTGCTTCCCTCTGACTCCCCGCCTCCTCCAGGTCCCGGTGTCAACCAGGCCCTGCTGCAGCAGGAGCGGGAGCGGGAGGAAGCAGCGGCGGCGAGCAGAGCCGCTCCCTGGCCCCAAGACCTCTGCGGCGGTTCCTTCTCCAACACCGGCTTCGAGGGCGATGTCAAGCTGGCCGGCGACCCGCCTGGCTCAGCTGGGCCCCCCGCAACAGAGCACGGGACAGAGCCGCTGGGGACGGAGCCCCGGATGGAGTCCGTGAAGGATCGGTCAGGGACGGAGACTCAGATGGAGCCAGAGAGGATGGAGCCCCTGGGGAAAGAACCAGCGGACAAGGAGCAGGGCACCTGCTTCTGAGCTCCGGGTTCCTGGACTGATGCGTTAGGGATGGTACCTCCTCCAGCTGGGCCCCCGAGGCCTCCCTAACGCCAGGGCCCCGGGTGGGGGCCAGCAGTTTCTCAACACTCCCGCTCCCTCCTGCCTCCAGCCAGGCCCCCGGGGCCCCGGCCCTGCCCCCAAAGGTGAACCCCGGGGACAGCTGCTTCCTGGGGGAATTTGGTCACCAGGGGCCCCTCCCACCCACCCGCCCCTAGGAGATCGCAACGTTCATCGTGTCTCCCAGGAGTGGCCATGAGCCGGGTAGGAGCAGGGAGCCGTCCGGGACGGACCCGGACTTTGGCCACCCTGAATCAGGGACCACGCGTGCCTTGTCCTGCTGGCGGGAGAGCTCGTTGTGGGCAGGCAGTGAGCCTGTTTATTGCTATATCGTACTCTCCCTAATGCTTAGTACAGTGCTCTGTACACAGTAAATGCTCAATAAATGCCATTGAATGATTGAATGAGAGCCAGTAAGGGGCCGGGAGTCTGAGTTGGGGCCACCTGTGCGACGCCTCTTCCGCCCCGTGTCCACGCAACTGCCGGGGACCCCTGGGAGGGGAACCACCTATATTTATCTGTGACACTTAACATCGTGACGCAGTGGAAAGAGCACGGGCTTTGGAGTCAGGGCTCATGAGTTCAAATCCCAGCTCTGCCACTTGTCAGCTGTGTGACTGTGGGCAAGTCACTTCACTTCTCTGTGCCTCAGTTCCCTCATCTGTAAGATGGGGATTAAGACTGTGAGCCCCACGTGGGACGACCTGATTCCCCTGTGTTTACCCCAGCGCTTAGAACAGTGCGCTGCACATAGTAAGCGCTTAACAAATACCAACATTATTATTATTATTATATAGCCCTCATTTATCTTAATGTCCGTCGCCCGGTCTAGACTGTGAGCTCCTTGTGAGCGTGGAATGTGTCTACAACTCTGCTGTACCGTACTCTCCCAAGTGCTCAGAACGGTGTTCTGCACACAGTTAAGTGCTCAACAAATGCCTCGGATTGAATGATTGAAACAGACATGTCGGCTCAATGCTACGCACCCTGTGGGCGCTCAATAAATCCGTGCCGACGACAGCGAGGAAGGGCCGGCAGAGTGTTTTGTTTCAAATATTGCATTTGGTATTATTATTATTATGGTACTTATTAAGCACTTACTATGTGCAAAGCACTTTAAGTGCTGGGGTAGATGCAAGGTTAGTAAGTTGGACACTGTCATTCATCCATTCAATCGTATTTATTGAGCGTTCACTGTGTGCGGAGCACTGTACTAAGTGCTTGGAGTGTACGGTTCGGCAACAGATAGAGACAATCCCTGCCCAACAACGGGCTCACCATCTAAAAGGGGGAGACAGACAGCAAAAAACCCCAAGTAGACAGGCTTCAGTACCATCAAAATAAATAGAATCATAGACATATACATCATTAATAAAATAGAGTAATAAATAATATATACAAATATACACAAGTGTTGTGGGAGGGGAAGGGGGTAGAACAGAGGGAGGGAGTAGGGGGAATGGGAAGGGAAGGAGGAGCAGAGGGAAAGGGAGGGCTCAGTCAGGGAAGGCCTCCTGGAGGAGGTGAGCTCTCAGTAAGGCCTTGAAGAGGGGAAGAGAGTTAGTTTGGCGGCTGTGAGGAGGGAGGGCGTTCCAGGTCAGTGGTAGGACGTGGGTCAGGGGTCGACAGCGGGACAGGTGAGAACGAGGGACCGTGAGGAGGTTAGGAATTGCCCAAGGTCGCACAGCAGACTCGTGGTGGAGGCAGGATTTGAATTCAGGTCCTTTAGACTCCCAGGCTAGGGCTGTATCCTCTAAGCCACGCCGCTTCTACACATCTGGTCGGCCCAAAGGCCGGCATCAGAACCCAGTGTAGCGGGGCCATAAAGATGTCCAAAGAGGTTCTTTGCAGAAATTAGCAGAACCTGTGGAGCTGCTGGGCGGGGCCGCCGGTTTGATTTGATTGTGGTATTTAATAATAATAATAATGATGATGGCATTTGTTAAGTGCTTACTATGTGCAAAGCACTGTTCTAAGCGCTGGGGTGGATACAAGGCCATCAGGTTGTCCCACGTGGGGCTCACAGTCTTCATGCCCATTTTACAGATGAGGTAATAATAATAATAATAATGTTGGTACTTAAGTGCTTACTATGTGCAGAGCACTGTCTTCATCCCCATTTTACAGATGAGGTAATAGTAATAATAATAATATTGGTGCTTGTTAAGCGCTTACCATGTGCAGAGCACTGTTCTAAGCGCCGGAGGTAGATACGAGAAGTAGCGTGGCTCAGTGGAAAGAGCCCGGGCTTGGGAGTCAGAGGTCATGCGTTCGAATCCCGCCTACACCACCTGTCAGCTGTGTGACTGTGGGCAAATCACTTCACTTCTCTGGGCCTCAGTGACCTCATCTGCAAAATGAGGATGAAGACTGTGAGGCTCACATGGGACAACCTGATTACCCTGTACCTACCCCGGCTTTTAGAACAGTGATCTGCACCTAGTAAGTGCTTAACAGATACCCACATTATTATTATTACAGGGTGATCAGGTTGTCCCACGTGAGGCTCGCAGTTAATCTTCATTTTACAGATGAGGTCACTGAGGCCCAGAGAATAATAATAATGTGGGTATCTGTTAAGCGCTTACTCTGTGCAAAGCACCGTTCTAAGCGCCGGGGGCGGGGGGGGGGGGGATACAAGGTGATGAGGTGGTCCCACGTGGGGCTCACAGTTTTCATCCCCATCTGACTGAGGAGGTCACCGAGGCCCAGAGAAGTAATAATAATAATAATGTTGGTATTTGTTAAGCGCTTACTCTGTGCAGAGCACTGTTCTAAGCGCTGGGGTAGACACAGGGAAATCAGGTTGCCCCACGTGGGGCTCACAGTCTTCATCCCCATTTTACAGATGAGGGAACTGAGGCCCAGAGAAGTCAAGTGACTCGCCCACAGTCACACAGCTGACAAGTGGCGGAGCTGGGATTCGAACTCATTGACCTCTGACTCCCCAGCCCGGGCTCTTTCCACTGAGCCACGCTGAATGAATGAATGACTGGATGACTGAATGGACGGGTGGCTGAGGCGGCGCGGGGAGCCAGGGAGCGAGGCCCGCCCCCCCCCCCCCCGCCGGGGGCGGAGGGTCACGTGACTCGTCGGAGCCTGCGCGCGCGCGAGGAGACAGGGAGCGAGGCCCCGCCCCCCTCCCCCTCCCCCCGGCCGGGGGCGGAGGGTCACGTGATCGCCGGAGCCTGCGCGCGCGCGGGGGCCCCCCACTTCCGCCCTTGCTCGGCCTCGCCGCCCGCGTCCAAGATGTCCGCGGGGCGGGGTCACGTGCCCGCGCGCCGCGGCCCCGCCGGAAGCGGGCGCGGCTGGTGGGGGCCGAGGCGGGCGCCATGGAGGCCGGGGCGGCCGAGCTCTACGACCAGGCGCTGCTGGGCATCCTGCAGCACGTGGGCAACGTCCAGGACTTCCTGCGGGTGCTCTTCGGCTTCCTCTACCGCAAGACCGACTTCTACCGCCTGCTGCGCCACCCGGACGACCGCATGGGCTTCCCGCCCGGGGCGGCCCAGGCCATGGTGCTGCAGGTAAAACCCAGGCGCCCCGCACCGGCCCCGCACCGGCCCCGCACCGGCCCCGCACCGGCCCCGCACCGGCCCCGGCCCGCTCCCCCTTCGCCCGGCCCGCCGCACGAACAGCGGGGCTCCGTGCAGAGAGGCCGGCCTGGGAGTCCGAGGTCATGGGTTCCCATCCCGCCTCCGCCAGCCTCAGTGACCTCATCTGGAAAATGGGGAGCAAGACCGGGAGCCTCCCGTGGCACCACCTGCTGACCCCGTATCTCCCCCAGCGCTGAGAACGGCGCTCGGCACGTGGGTAGCGCTTAACAAATACCAACATTATTATTGCTTCTCTGGGCCTCAGTTACCTCATCTGTAAAATGGGGATTAAGACTGGGAACCTCACGTGGGACAACCGGATGACCCTGTATCTCCCCCAGCGCTCTGCCCATAGTAAGCGCTTAACAAATACCGACATTATTATGATTATGATTTTTATTATCGGTGGTACTTCCCGACCGCTTGCCGTCTGCCCAGCGCCGTGCCAACCCGTTGGGAGAGGACCTGTTGGACGCCAGCCCCGCCCACGAGGACTGGAGAGTCTGCAGGGGGAGGCAGACCAAAATAAATTACATTCAATCGTATTTATTGAGCGCCTACTGTGTGCGCTTGGAATGTGCAGTTTGGCAACAGATAGAGACCATCCCGGCCCAGCGACGGGCTCTCAGTCTAAACGAGGGAGGCAGCAAAACAAAACAAGTAGTCAGGCGAGAAAAAAAAAAAGATAGCATTTGTTAAGCGCTTACTATGTGCAAAGCACTGTTCTAAGCGCTGGAGAGGATACAAGGTGATCAGGTTGTCCCACGTGGGGCTCACAGTCGTCATCCTTGTTTTTCCAGATGAGGTCACTGAGGCCCAGAGAAGGGAAGTGACTGGCCCAAAGTCACCCAGCTGACAAGTGGCGGAGTCGGGATTCGAACCCGTGACCTCTGACTCCCCAGCCCGGGCTCTTTCCACCGAGCCACGCTGCTTCTCTTGGGGGATCGGGGGGGAGGCGGTGGCCCAGGCCCCCAATGCACCCATGCACGGGTCCCCAGAACAGGTTGGGTGCTCGCCGGGCACAAGACGTGGTGCAGGCCGTGCCGCACCAACGCGTACTCGAGCCTTTCCCGCCGTATCTGGCCTGCTTCAGGTCCCCCACGAACGTGCCCTACTTGTGTTTCTGGCCCCCGTTTCTGGGCTGCGCCGAGAAGACTTCACCTTCCCACCCCGCCATGCCCCTGCACGTCTCGGACGGTCGGCGGTATCGATTAAGCCCCGACTCTGTGCAGTGCACTGAGCCGAGCGTCGGAGAGAAGACGATAGAGTTGGCACCGTCCCTGCCGTTGAGCCGTCAGCCTGGTGGGGAAGGCAGCTGGAGAAGCAGCCTGGCTCAGTGGAAAGAGCACGGGCTGGGGAGTCAGAGGCCATGGGTTCTAATCCCGGCTCTACCGCTTGTCGGATGTGTGATTTTGGGTAAGTCACTTAACTTCTCTGGGCCTCGGTTACCTCATCTATAAAATGGGGATGACGGTGAGCCCCACGTGGGACAACCCGATCACCTTGTGTCTCCCCCAGCGCTTAGAGCAGTGCTGTGCACATAGTAAGCGCTTAACAAATACCAACATTGTTATTATTATTATTATTATTATCATGGAGCAGCATGGAGTAGTGGTTAGAGCACGGGCCTGGGAGTCAGTTCCAAATGCTTAATACAGTGCTCTGCACATAGTAAGCACTCAGTAAATACTAGTGAATGAATGAATGAGTCAGAAGGTCCTGGGTTCTAATCCCGGCTCCGCCACTAGTCTGCTGTGTGACCTTGGGCAAGTCACTTAATTTCTCTGTGCCTCAGTTACCTCATCTGTAAAATGGGGATTAAGACTGTGAGGTCCACATGGGGCAACGTGATTACCTTGTACCTACTCCAGTGCTTAGAACGGTGCTTGGCACATAATAAGCACTTTACAAATGCCATAATTATTATTATTATCCTATTACAAAATGCAGCTAGGAGGCAATAGAGTGCAAAGTACTCAGATTTTTTGTAGTCCTGAAATTTTGGGCCCTGAAGTGTTTTCCTTCATGCGGTAAGCACCTGGCAACCTACCAGGTTTATGGTCCTTTTAATAATAATAATAATAATAATAATAATAATAATGAGGGTATTTGTTAAGCGCTTACTATGTGCCATACACCGTTCTAAGCATTGGGGTAGATAGAAGGTAATCAGGTTGTCCCATGTGGGGCTCGCACTCTTAATCACCATTTTACAGATGAGGTAACTGAGGCACAGAGAAGTCAAGTGACTTGACCAGAGTCACACAGCTGATAAGTAGCGGAGCCAGGATTAGAACCCACGACCTCTGACTGATAAGCCCGTGCTCTTTCCACTGAGCCATGCTGCTTTTCAGGATCCAAGGGAATCATGTAATGGGGGAAAATGGAGATTCCCGACTGAAGGAGTTTACACCCTAGAGAGAGGCAGGCTGAACAAATCTCTCTCGCGCGCGCACGCACACACGCAACTTTACAGGTTTAGATGACATCGTGCCTGAATGGTATTTAAAAATAAATGTAGTATTTGTTAAGCGTCTACTGTGTGCCAAGTATTGTTCTAAGAGCCAGGGTAGATACAAGTTAATGAGGTTGGACACGGTCCCTGACCCACGTGAGGCTCACGGTCTTAATCCCCATTTTACAGGTGAGATAACCGAGGCCCGGAGATGTAAAGCGACTTGCCCGAGGTCACGTAGCAGACACGTGGCCGAGCTGGGATTACAACCCACGTCTTCTGACTCCCAGGCCTGTGCTCTTTCCAGTAGGCCGCGCTGGGAAAAAAAACACGGGATTGAGGGGGTGTCCGGCTTCCCGGGACAGGGCATAGGCTGCGAGGGGGGCGGTGAATGTCAGCTCGCGAGTGACGGTTGGAGCCCAGCACGCTGTTTTGACACGGGAAGCGGCCCTCTGAGCCGTGAGCTTCGGGGAATCCCGCCTTCTGCCACGTCTTCTCGCTTCGGACCGGTGGCCGGTCGAGGAAGATGCCGAGGGTCCCGGCCTGCGGGAGAGCGACTGCCTCCCATCCACCGACTCACCTTCCTTCGCCTCCACCTACTCTCACGCGTACATGCACCCACACACCCCCTCGCCCACCGGGCACCGTCTTGGGCTCTTGGGAGAGCACAGTAGAGTGAGAAGACTTGATCTTTACAGTGGCTGCCCTCCGGGGTGGTCTTTCCGACCTCATGGGGGACACGGGTGCTGTCACCGGGAGGAGACGGATGGCGAAGTGTTTATGTCAGGGGGAATGCTTAAATCGTCGGGCGGGTGGGAAGAGAGCGTGGGCGAAACGGTACCTAAGCAACTGAGTCCAGATGCATCCAGCACCTGGAGACAAGTGTCGTTACACTACTCTTTGCACTCGCGTACCTTTAAACTCCGTCGCTTCCCCCTCATTTGTCACTTGAGTGTCTGCCTCCCTCACTAGATCGTAAACTCCTCAGAAGCGGGGATCCTGTCCGCTAACTCCGTAGTCCTCTGCCAGTACGTTGCTCCGCCACCTTATGAGGTCAGGCTTGTGTCTACAAACTGTTGAACTCTCCTTAGTGCTCAGTACAACACTCTGTGCAGAACAGACGGTCAGCTCCTCCAAGGCAGGCATCCCGTCTACTAACTCCCGTGCAGTGTCCCAGACTCTCAGTACAAAGCTCCGCACTCAGTAGACCGGAAGCTCCCGGAGGACGGGATGCGTGTCTACTGACTGTTGTCGTCTCCTCGGTGCTTCGCTCTGCCCACAGTAGGTGTTCAGGACATAGGTTGATTGACCGACCGACCGCTCTAAATGGCCTCTCCCCCGCTTCCCAGCTCCTTGGGCAGCGGTGCAGTCCGGGGACCCCTCGGCAGGGAACGTTGGGCTGGGTGGCCTGCGGCTCCCAGGGAGCTTGCGGGATCCCAAGGAGGAGTTGGAAATGGTGCCCGCCCCCCGAGGGTAGAGAACTGGCGCCAGGGCACCCTGGCGGGTGGAAGGACGACGCGGGGGTGGGCGCGGTCCAGGCCGAGACTGACCCCGGGGTTGCCTTTGTGGCCGTAGGTGTTCAAGAACTTTGAGCACGTGGCTCGGCAGGATGACGAGAGGAGGAGGAAGAAGGACCTGGAGGGCAAGATGAGGAGGAAGGAAGAAGAGGCGGCAGCGGCGGCCGAGAAGGCGCCCGTCCCCCTGCCCGCTCAGGAGGTGGAGGTTGATTCGACGGCGGCTGGCGAGCCCCAGGAGTCTGGCACGGCCCAGGAGCCCGGCGAGCCCCAGAAGGCCGGGGAGCCCCAGAAGGCCGGGGAGCCCCAGGAGCCCGGTGCGGCCCAGGAGTCCGGCGTGGCGGTTCCCGGACCCGCGGAGGCCGAGCCCTCTGGGGCCGCCGCCGCCGCCCCCGCCGCGGCCCCGACCGCTCCCAGGTGAGGCTCTCGCTCTTCCTCTCTCGCATCTAACGGCGGCACACGCCCGGGTTGGGGTCCCGCTCTCCCTAACCACCCCACCCCCCCGCCCGACCCCTTCGGGGCACTTTGCAGAGGAGCTGTCAGATGGAGCTCTGTGCGGCGCGGCCTCCCTGCCCTGTGATGGCTCCCCGCCGGCCATGGGACGGCCAGGCCGGCTCCTCCTTCGGCACCGAGCACAGCTGGCGCCGCCCTCCTCCCCCCATCCCCGCACCGGGCCCTTCAGGGGGGAATCGCGGTGTTACGAACTCTCGTGGCATTTGCAGCTCCGCCACTTGTCTGCTGCATGACCTTGGGCAAGTCACTTCTCTTCTTAGGGCCTCAGTTCCCTCATCTGCAAAATGGGGATTAAGACCGTGAGCCCCATGTAGGACAGGGACTGTCCAACTTGATTAACTTGTCACCCAACGCTTAGAACAGTGCCTGGCAAATAGGAAGTGCTTAGCAAATGCCACAGTTATTACTGTGGGTATTATCATTATTGTCTTTAGGCCCTTACTCTGGACCAAACCCCGTGCTGATTACTGGGGCACCTGCGGGGTCATCAGCAGATGGGGTTGCAGTTCTCAGGGCCCAGCAGTTGGAGAAGCAGCGTGGCTCAGTGGAAAGAGCTCGGGCTTTGGAGTCAGAGGTTATGGGTTCGAATCCCGGATCTGCCACTTGTCGGCTGTGTGGCTGTGGGCAAGTCACTTCTCTGCGCCTCAGTGACCTCATCTGTAAAATGGGGATTAAGACTGTGAGCCCCACGTGGGACAACCTGATTCGCCTGTGTCTACCCCAGCGCTTAGAACAGTGCTCTGCACATAGTAAGCGCTTAACAAATACAAATACCAACCAGCAGGTGAGCGCGGGGACTGGTGGCTCGGCCTGACTCGTCTGTCAAGCCGTTACTGACGTGTGTTTTCCAGACATTCCCATCGGGCACACCCACTGTCTCAACCCTTTCTTTGCCACCCACCTTCTTCCAGTTCTCTCTTCTCCCAGTCTGAAAACTATTTAGTGTCCGACTCCCCCAGCAGAGAGTAAGCTCTTTAAGAGCAGGGAAAATACCTTGTGCTTAGATTGTAGCTCCCAAGTGCTTAGTACAGTGCTCTGCTCGCAGTAAGTGGTAATAAATGCCATCGATTGATTAATTCATCGATTGAGTGAGTGCAAGGTCCTGGGTAAAGCCCCTGCCCTTAAGAAACTTCCGATCTCTTAACTGATCGTGGCTGTGGGACCAGGAGGAAGAACAAGGCTCAAACGGAGAGTCGTACAGTTGTGTCGGGATGAGATAGCCAAACAAAATCCCCAAATCTCCAATTTTGTTTTGTTAGTATCTAAGCTCTTACTGTTCAGAGTGCCTGGGTAGATACGAGGTAATCAAGTTGGAAGCAGTCCGTGTCCCACATGCGGCTCTCAGTCTTAATCCGCATTTTACACGTGAGGTAACTGAGGCCCAGAGAAGTGAAGTGACTTGCCCGGGGTTGCACAGCAGACAAATGGTGGAGCTGGGATTAGAATAAATAATAATAATTATGGTGTTTGTTAAGATGTGTGCCGAGCACTGTTTTAAACACTGGGGTAGATACAAGGCAATCGGGTTTCCCACGTGGGGCTCGCCGTCTCAATCCCCGTTTTCCAGATGAGGTAACTGAGGCATAGAGAAGTGGCTTGCCCAAGGTCACACAGCAGACAAGTGGGATTAGAATCCAGTTCCTTCTGACTCCCGGGCCTGGGCTCTATCCACTAGGCAACACTGCTTCTCTATGTATCCCTCCTAGGATAACTCCCCCCGCCCCAACCAAGTGACCCATAACAGACCATTCCACCCCCTGACTCTCCCCTCTTCATCCTCGGCTCTCCCCCAGTGTCCCAGCAAAGGTCATCCAACGCTCCCAACTCCCCTCTCCGTCCCCAACTCTCCACGGGGACCCAATATAGACCATCCAACATCCCCGACTCTTCTCTCCCCAGTCCACTCTCCCTCGGTGACCCAGCACGGATCATCTGACACCCCTGACTCCCCTCAGTGGCCCACCCCGGCCCACCCCGCACCCCTCGCTCTCTCCTCCCTGTCCCTGACTGTCCCCTAGTGACCCGGAGCCTGGAAGCTCATCCCTGGATCCGTCCAACCCCAAACCCCAGGACCAGCTGATGTTGTTTCCAGATGCACGGCTCCCAGGGCGGGCAGACGGGTTTCCTTGGGTTTGCTCCGAGGCTGCCACCCTCCGGCTGTGGCGGGGCCCTAGTCCGGCTGGGGTCGGGGGCTGGCCAGGGAGGTCCGCGTTTGCCCCTTGAGTCGTGCCTCCTCCGCCCCAGCACCGATCCCGCCCCACAGTCCCTCGCCCCGTGATCCTCCCTACGCCTCCTCCCTCAGATTCTCCCTGCTGAAGACCCCCAGGCGGCCCCCGCCCGGCCGCCGCTGCCCGCTCGGCCGCCCGCCCGCCCGCGGCCTGCCGTCCCCTGCTGCCACCTCTCCCCTCCAGGTGGCGCTGCAGGAAGCGGGACTGGGCCCGCCGGCAGGCCCGGCGGCTCCTCGGCGGCGGGGGCGATGGGGACAGCGGGGACCCCGGGACAGGCACCACCCGGAGCCGGCCGGTTGGTCGGTGGCCCCGGGGAGGCAGCGCGACCTGAGCCGGTCCTCCGCGGAGGCCCAAGGCCGCCACGGTGAGGGACAGCCGGGTGGGCGTTGGGCCCGGAAGGGCTTTCCCTGTCCCCGAGCTCCCCGAGGGCCGGGATCGGACCCGGTCCCCCGTCGGGCATCCGGCGCGGCCGACCCAGCCGGGCCGGACTGGAGCGTGAGCCTCTCTGTGGGGGCTGCCAGGGGTTCTGATGGGAGCGAACCCGGGCCCCGACCACTCCTCTCAGCCAACTCTTCATGCCCCCTGCCCCGCCCTCCCACCGTCCCGCCGTCCTCCTCCCTACCGACCCCCTCTGGCCCCAGTCCATTCTCCCCTCATCCCCAACTGTCCTGGGATAAGGGGCGGGGGGAAGGCGTCACATGTGCTGTTGGAGTGGCTGGATCGGCTCATGAGGGAGGGGAGTGGGGTAGAGGAGGATTGTTTTCTAGGCTGCCCCCCGACCCGGAGTCCACCCGCGTTCAATCCTCACGGTCTCGCTGCCCCGGCTGCTCCCTCAACCCGCCTCCGGCCCACTCCAGGCGTTGCCGACTCTCCGTGACCTACAAAACCGCTTGGGTGTTTTCGGGGTGCCGTTGCGGAGGGGGGCATGGGCAGAGGAAGATGGCTCCGGGTGGCTGGTAGCCTCTCTGGTGGGAAGCCCAGCTTTCCAGCATCACCCTAGCCCCTCATGGTCAGTGGGGCCGGGGCGCACCCTAAATACCCCTCTCCCCGCCGCTAGCAGGGCACGCCGGGTGTGGGCTCCGTGTTCCCGCCACTGAGACCCGAGAGCCCGGGTGGTGGTCGACTCGGAGCCCGGGACTGGGGGGGGCCGGTTTCTCCGTGCCCCCCTCCCTGTCCTCTGGCCCCCCTCCCTTCACCCTGCCCCCGGACTGTCTCTCCGCGGCCCCTCCCGCTCAGACTCCGTCTCTCAGCGGAGGGAGCGGAGTTAAAAATAGCCGCTCCCACCCAGAGCTGGGCCGCCTCTGGGTTAAAAACAAGTTTGGCGTTTTCAGGAGGAAAAGTAGGTTATTGTCTGTCCCGGGAGAACCGGGCGTGAGCGGAGAGCGGGGAAGTCGTTTGGGGTTTGAGAGCTGGCCGCCGTGATCGGGAATGGAGCGGGAACAGGAGGAACAACGTGCCCCTGCCCTCAGGGGGCTTAGCAGGCTGCCGGGGAGGAAGGGACAGGCCCCGGTCCCGAACACGGGAACCCAAATGATAGACTTACACCCTCCACACACACGCGTACGCGCACACGTATGACCGGCCCCAGCTGGGAGCTGGTGTCGGGCGGGGCGGTGGTTGGAGGGATTTGAGGGGATCTGTTCTCTTTTGCCCCGTTGCTGGCCAGAGGAGCCCTGGCACCAGCTGGATCTGGCAGGCCCCACGGCCGAGGGGCACGAGGAGGTGGGGGAGAGGGCAGCCGGTCCTAGGGCTTCGAGCGCCTGGAATCGGCTTGTGGATGTAGACGGGGAGCGGGGCGGACAGTGAGCGTAGCCGGCCTGGGTGGAGAGCCCTGGCCGGAAGAGAGCTCCCGGGGCAGTCGGGTGGGGGTGATGATGTCCCCGGGGCCTCAGAGGGTCCAGCCGGAACTTCCCCCCCCTCCCTGCTTCTCCCAGCCCCGGAGGTGGAAGAGGAGCCAGGGAAGGTGTCCCCGTTCCACCCCGGGGCTGTGGAGGGGGATGGGTCGTTGGGGTCGGCGGCGGCGTCAGAGGGAGAGTTCCACAGCCGCCACCCCACGGGGCCACCCGGCTGCACCGGTTCTCAGCGGCTCCGGGCCCATCTCCTCCGGGACCAGGGAGTCCCGTCGCCGACACGCTAGCTGCATGCAGAAATGCCGGTGGGGCCGCAGGGCAGACGGGTAGACCCAGGAACCCTCCTGGAGATGCGTCCTGGGGGCTAAGCCCCGGGGTAGACCGGGGGTCATCGGATTGGGCGCAGGCTCTCTTCCCCTACCCCGGGGAGTCCGATCTGACGGGGGAGGCAGAGGAGGAACCTTCTCCCCGTTGGATGGATGAGGGAGCGTAGGCGCTGGGTACGCAGGGGGCCAGAGGCAGGGTCGGCACCAGAACCCAGGACTCTGTCCCCCCGGGCCGGGCCCGGTCCCTTCTGTCCCCGGTGAATGTGGCTGACCTGCGATTACCTGGCTGGCCGCTGCCGGGCTGCGGGGGTGGGGATGGGGGGGGGTGGGGCTCTGGAAGCCGCTGCGATTTATGCCCCTTCTTAGCGGCGCCTGGTTACATTGTTACATGTCTTACCTCCCCCCAGTGACACATTGTAGCAAAAATAGACTGTGGAGAGAAAGCCCGGCCTCACGCACGCTCGCGCACACACATACACACTCCACCCCCGTCCCAGTATGCGCAGTAGATGCCGAACCTTGGGTTGAGTCGTTTTTTGGGCCCTCTCCTGCCCCCTCTTCCCTCCGGCCAAGGGTCTCCGTTCACCTGCCGGGCCCTGTTGATTTGAAAGGGGGTGGCACGGCCTAGTGGGCGGAGTGTGGGGAGGGTGCCGGCTGTTGGGAGCCGGGAGATCTGGGTTCGAGTCCCAGCGCTCCCTGTGCCTTGTGACTTTGGTCAGGTCACTCCGCCTCCCTGGGCCCGGGATGGCCGGCGGGGTCGGGGAGGGACCCAGAGGGGCTGACGGCCGGGGAAGACAGCCGGCACCGGGGTGGCGGGATGAGCACGGCTAGAAATGATACGACCCCGGAGGGCTTGGGTCTACCCCCGCTGCTCCCAGGAGTACTGTTCCCTTGGGTTCGCGGTGGGGAATACGGTGCCCCAAACCCCCCCGGGGCTCGAGGCTGTGACTTTGGGACGGCCCGAGGCCGATCTTCCCTTGCTGCGACCACCCGTGGGCACCGGACCCCAGGACCGGGCCGGGAGATGATGCTCCCCCAGGCAGAGGACTCCCACACGGGGCCAAGCCAGGGACCTTTGAGTCCAAAAGGGGCAGTGGCCGCCTAGGGCCCCAGAGGGACCGTGCCCCACCACCCCGGCTGCCCGATTGGACCGGACGAGGCCGGGACGCTCCACACCGCCAGCCCGGCGTGTGGCCCCGGAGGCTGGACGGGTTCCTGGGCCGGAGGAGCCGCCCCGTCGCGTACGGTGGGCGGCCCCCGGCCTGCGGCGATGCCGCGGCGCCCGTCGGCACGTTGACGCCGCTGCCGTTGTCCGGGAACGGTCGCTGTCACCGTCACCTGCCTGACCGCCCCTTCCCGGGCTTCCGGAATCAAGGGACTGGTTGAACCGGCACCTTTCGGTTTTTTAAATCTTGAATTCTGTTTGTTCTGCCTCCTCGCCCCCTTGCCGCGTCCCATGCCCCCTGAGCCGGGCGGCGGCCCCCTGCAGCTTCCTTCTCTCGTGTCCCCAGGAGGCAGGAGCAGTTCCAGGCCAGCTCCGACAGCTATAATGGGGCCGTGCGCGACAACTACAGCTGGTCGCAGGACTACAGCGATCTGGAGGTCAAAGTACCTGTGCCCCCGCACATCCGCAAAGGGAAACAGGTAACGGGGGGTGCCCCGGGGCAGGCCCCTCTGTTCCCCCCTCCACCAGCCTGGGCCCCCTCCCCCAGCCCTGGCAGCTGGCGGACATCAGGGGCGGGGGCCAGAGTGACGGTGCTGCGGGCCGGGCCGGCACCTGTTCAGGTGATAGAGGAGGGGTTTCGCCCGTAATAATGTTGGTATTTGTTAAGCACTTACTAGGTGCAGAGCACTGTTCTAAGCGCTGTCAGGGCAGCGGACATCAGGCTGCTGGTTCGACCGGCAGGAAATGGGGAGCAGATGAGGATGAGATATGAATAACGATAGCTGGAGTGGTTGTGATGATGTGTGCGTTGAGCTTCTACTCTGACGTGCTGGGGTGGAGGCAATCGCATCTTCCTGTCCCACACAGGACTTGCAATATAAGAGGGAGGGAGAGCAGGGGTCTTTTCCCCATTTTACAGCTGGGGAAATGGAGGCCCAGAAAGGTGAAGGGAGTTCCCCGAGAACATGCAGCAGACCAGGGTCAGAGTTGGGTCTCCTGCCTCCCGCTCTTCGGCTCCGGCCACTGGACCACTCTCCCGCCCTGGCCAGGGCCTTTGTGGGGGTTGGGGGCTCGACCGGTGTGCGGAGACAGAGAGTCTGGGGCAGAGGGGAAGGGAGGGGGTGTTGGGCCAGGCCCCCGGGAGCGGAAGCAGCAGGATCCCATTGAAAGAGCCTGGGCCTGGCCTCGGTTTGCTGCCGCCGCTCCTGGCATAGTCGACGCTTAACGAACAGCACGGGAATCGCTCTGATTCTCCCACACCTCAACTCCCACCCTGTACCGCTGCATCGTGCCAGTCCCCCGTCCCGCACACGTTCCCAAGAGCCCCTCCACCCTACGCACTTCAGTCACAGCCTCCCCCGACCCCCACCCACGGTTGTACCCGGGGCCTTTCCGTCCCTGTCCCGGTCATTTACGATGGACCGAGGCGACTCCTGCCTTTCGGGGATTTCCGGGCCACGTGTATCCCAGAGTGTCGATGCCCATGGTCTTCTGTGATACTCTGGCTGGCCCCTACCGCCCCGTCCCTCCCTGCCCCGACCGGGGACCGTCATTCCGGTTCGGGCCAGGCTCTCCTGCCCACGCTTGGTGCCGTCAGCAGGGGCAGAGCAGCCGTTGCTCCCTGTAACTCGCGGGGCTGACGGAGCCCCTCCAGCCTGCTCTGTTTGAGACCCAATCCGGTTTTCATCTTGCCCTTTGGAGTTAATGCTTGGGAGGCTCAGGAGGCGTGGGGACCAGAGGCCTCTCCTGGTTGCAGCTCGGGGGCTGGCTCGGCCAGGGACGGGGGCGGCCACCGCCCCCTGCCACGGGACCCCCCCATTTCCTCCCATGTCTATGTTTTCCAGGTCTCCGTGGATCTGACCAGCAGCACCATCCGTGTGGCCGTGCTGGAGGGCGGCGCGGAGCGCGTGCTCATGGAGGGCAAGTTCACCCACAAAGTCAACACGGAGAGTTGTCTCTGGAGCCTGGAGCCGGGCAAGTGTGTTCTGGTGAGGGGCTGCCTCCGCCTGTGCTCCCAGGGTCCCGGCTGGATGCGGCCCAGTCTCCGGGCCCCAGAGGCCCCCCCCCCCCCGGCCTGAGGGCCAGCCTCGGACCACAAGGATTCCCGGAATATGGGTGGCTCTCCTGCCCAGGTTGGCCCTGTTTTCTAGGCTCGGTCTACCCCCGGCCAAGCGGCCGCCCTGCGCAGAGCCCAGGGGTGGAGGCCGGGCACAGCCCCCTCCTGCTAGATGGTTGCTGGGCTGGGGTGGGTCTGGGGTGGGTTTGGGACCAAGGCAGAATGTCAGCCGTCGCCCGGGCCCCCCTTCTGCCGGCGTCCCCAGTGGCTGGGCTGGCTCAGCAGGGCGTATGGCGTGCCTCGCGTGGACGAGGGGGGACAGCGGCAGGGGGCTCTTAGGTGGCCAGAGCTGCCGGTGGCATGGGTCTGAGGGCTCTCCCGGCTTGGACTGCGAAGCCGAGCGAGGCCCGTGGAGATCCCAAGGAGACCAGTCCTGCCTCCAAGGTCGACGCTTCCACCCCACCCGTATACGAGGCAAGAAGTACCACCCACGGGTGACCACCCACAAGTGACTTTTGGTCTGGGAGGAGCCAGGCCGAGCGCCGCTAGACGTAACGGGCCCCCCTTCCGATGACTTGCGAATAATCGACCGGCCTCTCGGCTTTTGGGGCGGTGCGGGTGGCGCCATCGGAGGGGCTGACGCCGGGCTCTGCTCTCTCCGTGGTTCTCTGTCCGTCCATACGTCTCTCCCCCTCCCTCCGTCTGCCTCGGTCCTGCCTCCTGTCCAGGTGAACCTGAATAAGGTGGGCGAGTACTGGTGGAGTGCCATCCTGGAGGGGGAGGAACAGATCGACATCGATAAGATCAACAAGGAGCGCTCCATGGCCACGGTGGATGAGGAGGAGCACGCCGTCCTGGACAGGCTGACCTTCGATTATCACCAGAAGCTGCAGGGGAAGCCCCAGAGCCACGAGCTGGTAAGTGCCCCCTCTGTGGCCTTCTCTGTCGGCCGGCGGGCGGGCGTGGCCAGCTCTCCAGACGTGTATGTGCCGTCCGGGCATTCTGACCTAGTGGAGCTAGCGTAGAACTGGGCATCGGGAGACCCAGGCTCGAGGCCCCGGTCTGCTTGGTGCCCTGGGGCAGGTTGCTGAGTCTCTCTGGGCCTCCATTTCCCCATCTGTAAAATAGGGCGAAGATCCCTGGTCTGTGTGTCTCTGTCTGTCTCTTCTCCCCCCACCTCCCCTTGTCTTGGGTCCTATCTGATGATCTTGGATCTACCCCAGGGCTTGGACCCCTGCATGGGCTCCCTTGGACCCCTGCATGGGCTCCCTAAATGGAAGAATTCACAGTAAAGGGAAAGGTAGAGGAGGGGAAGGTGGGAACGTGGGAAGGGGTTGAGGGGGAAGGGGTGCCGAGACTCTGGGTGTGGGGCTGGAGCTGCTCTTTTTGCCGTTGACCATCATGGGTCCTGAGAGCTGACGGGGTGGGGGGCCGGGGAACCCGTCCGACCCGCTGAGCTGTTTTCAGTTTTGACCATCTACGTACCTGCTCGGTACGGCACTGAGTGCGTAATAATAATAATAATAATGATAATAGTAATCGTGCTACTTAATAATAATAATAATAATAATGTTGGTATTTGTTAAGCGCTTACTATGTGCCGAGCACTGTTCTAAGCGCTGGGGTAGACATAGGGGAATCAGGTCGTCCCACGTGGGGCTCACAGTCTTGATCCCCATTTTACAGATGAGGGAACTGAGGCACAGAGAAGTTAAGTGACTTGCCCACAGTCACACAGCCGACAAGTGGCAGAGTGGGATTCGAACTCATGAGCCCTGACTCCAAAGCCCATGCTCTTTCCACTGAGCCACGCTGCTTCTCCGCCACGCTGCTTCTTAAGTACTTGTTAAGCACTTACTACGTGCGAGGCACTGTATTAAGCTCTGGGGTAGAGACAAGATAAACAGGTTGGACACGATCCCTGCTCCACATGGAGTGAGCTCACTGTCTTGATCCCCATTTTATAGATGAGGGAACTGAGACACAGTGAAATGACTTAGCCAAAGTCACATCAGTCTCGTGGCGGAGCTGGGATTAGAACCCAGGTCCCGCCGACTCCCAGGCCCCATGCTCTAACCACTTGACCACGCTGCTTCTCATGAGTATGATGAGTACAGAAAGGACAAGCCATCTGAGGCAGTCTCTTCTGAAGCCCCAACTTTAAAACCAGCTACTTTTTTCTTTCATTTCCCAACGGCCGTTAACAGGCCCACAAGTTATAGAGCTGAAACTGGGGGAGGGCAAATGAGATTATCCCAGCACACGGATAGGAGAGCCCAGCGGAAGCAAAACACATGTTCCGTCCCCGCAAGGAGCCGTCAGTGGAAAGGCATTGTTTTGTGTGTGCATTTATACCGGTGCCGGCGGGCGCTCGCCTCTCCCGCTTCCCTGCCTGGAATCCACCCCCCCATCCCCTCCAAGAAAGCGTTGGCTGGAGGATCCTCGGATTCTCAGGTCCCACGAGTGGACGGGTTGACGAGTCCAGAACCTGACCTCTCCCCCTCCAGTCCTTCGGGACGTAGGGGCACGTCCTTTCTGGTGGGCCCCCGTGGAGGAAGCCTCACTCTGGGGGACTGTCCGTGTCCCCTGCCACTGGGCCGGGACCCACCTGAAAGAGCATGACCACAGCCTCGGGAGTAGCCGACCCGTCCTGGTTTTTTAGTAGGTTTGTTATTTGGGGTTTTTTTAAATGGTATTTATTAAGCATTTACTATGTGCCAAGCACTGTACTAAGCACTGGGGTAGATATAAGCTAATGATGTGGGACACAGTCCGTGTCCTACGTAGGGCTCACAGTCTTAATCCCCATTTTACAAATGAGGTAACTGAGGCACAGAGAATTCAGGCGACTTGCCCAAGGTGATACAGCCAGTATTAGAATCGAGGCCCTTCTCCGACTCCCAGGCCCGGGCTCTATCTGCTCGTGGCGCTCGAGCCGGTGGGCCCAGCGGGACCCGGGCTCCAGCCGAGCTGGGACGGAGAGAGCCAGCCGGCCGCCCCCGCGGCGGCCCTGGCCGGGCAGGCCGACAGGACCGGGGAGGCTTGGGGCCATCGAGTTCCGCGGTGTCCCCTCAGCTGACTTGGGGTCCAGTCCGTCCAAGTGAAGAGTGCACCTGAGTCCAAAACAGGGAGCCGGGGAGAGCCTGGGCGGGGAGCCCGCCATCGGCGGCAGACAGCGGCAGCTGGCGGAGGGGGCCGGGCCCGGGGAGGCGGAACGGGAGGGCCCGGTCAGACCTCGGGGAACTGGCTGGGGGAGGCCCGGTGGCCTGAACCTGAAGACTAACTTGCCCGTCTGTCTGGGCGTTGCAGAAGGTCCACGAGATGCTGAAGAAGGGCTGGGACGCCGAGGGCTCTCCATTCCGAGGCCAGAAATTCGACCCGTCCATGTTTAACATCTCCCCGGGGGCCGTCCAGTTCTGATGGCCAGGAGGCGGGAGGGAGGGGAGACACACAGAGGGAGGGGGGAGGGGAATGGGGAGACAGAGAAAGAGAGAGAGAGCACCGATAGGTATGTGGAGCCGGTGGCACCCCTACCCTTCCCCAAACAGCAAGGGGGAGCAGGGAGGGGCCCGGGGGAGGGGGCGTGGCTCCGACCTAGGCCGGACCAGGGTTGGACATGTTGACCGGGCAGGAGGGCTGCGTCTCAGCCAGCCCAGGATCACATGCGCCGTCACCACGGCAACCGGCCGCGGCAGGCGGGCGGGCAAGCAGGCAGGCGGACAGGCGCTCCCGTTCTCTCTCTCTCATTCTCTCTCGCTCCCCCCCCCCCCCGCCAACCTTCCATCCCCGCTTTCCCCGCTTGCCTGGTTTTGACACGCTGCTCGGCTCGGGTCTCTGCAGGTGGGCGGGGGCGAGGGGGCGTTCTGTGCTGGGGTTGTGGAATGGATGCAGCTGCAAGCTGCAGGCTGTGGCAGGGTGATGCGGCGGGGTCACGGGAGGGGCGCCGGGTGGGTGGTGGGTCTCTGCCTGTCCTGGTGGCTTGTGCCCCGAGACTGCCCCAGCCTCTGTCGGTCTGGGGCTCTAGAGCCCCGGGCCCCTGCCGCCGGCCCCCAAGGCCTCCTTGGCCTTCCCCCTCCCCGGCCGCTGTCCTCTCTACAGCTGGACGCTCCCCCCGACCCCTCCCGCTTCCCCCTGACTCGCGGGGATGAGACTGGCCAGCGGTGCTCGCTCTCCGTGGGCAGCTCCCATCCGGCCTTCCCCTCCTGGTGCCCCTCTCCCCACGGTTTTGGCATCATGTACTCCCAGTCCCCGATGGGTGCGGGGAGGAGAAGGTGGGAGACCTCCCATCTCAGCATGAGTCTTGGGAGGGGTCTCCAAGCAGGGCCAGCCCCCCAGCGGGGAGATGTGGGCCCGGGCCGGAGCCCCGGGCCCGGCTGGTGCTGCTGATCTGGAAGAGCTGTGGCCCTGGCTCTCTGTGTGTGTGTGCGTGTGTGCATGTATGCATGCCTGGAGGTGGGGGTGCCGGCCTCACCGCGCCATGGAGACCGAAGCTTCCACGGTGCCGTCTCCTCTGCCGTGTGCTCTGTCCGCTCCCGGCCCCGCTCCCGTCCATCCATCCGTCCCTCTCCCGAGTGGCCGTCGCTCTCGGTGCTGCCCCTGGGGGATTGGGGGCGCCTCGATGCCCTGGGCCAGCGTGGGCTGGCCGTGGCCAATGTGGAGGCAGAGGGCTGGCCTGTTGGCCACTTCCCAGAATCTCCGGGGCCCTGTTCCATAGCAACATAGGGGCCACCAGTGGTTCCCGGTTCCAGGTAAGCCACAGTACGCCTGGCTCTGGCCTGTGCTGGGCAACCCACCCTTGAGGTCTGAGCCTTGCTGATGCCCATAATCTCCACCTGGCACCCCCCTCCCTCCTCGGCCTCCGCCCGAAGACTGACAGGTCGGGGCCACCCAGACTGAACACCTGGAGGCTCTCCCCAGCCTCTGGCGTGCCAGCGCGAGGGTTGGCTTTTTCCCAAGCCGCTACCCATCGAGAGGCTCCCTGGCTCAGCCTCCAGAGCTTGGGGGCCGCCAGGAGGGTACACGGAATCTGAGTGAGAACAGCAGGCCAGGCAGGGGCACGCTGAAACTCTCTGCTTGGGTCTCCAGGGAGCAGGGCTGGAGGTCGTATGCCCCTCACTCCCCACTTCTTCCCAGGCCCAACCGGTGCCTGTTCCCTAAAGTTCTTCTCTCCCCCACTGTCTGACCCAGCTCCAAGGGAAAGTGACATTTCTCCCCTGCACTTTTAGGTGGAGTTGTGAGCTTCCTAGCGGGAAGGGCCAGGTCAGTCACCCTGTCTTATCCGGTCCTTAGCCATCCACGTGTTCTCCAGGGGGAAGAAGGGGTTTCCGATAGCCCTGGGTGATTTTTTCAGACGATCGCCCTCCGTGGTAAACACCTCTCACCGGGGGCCACGGGCTCACCCACTTCATCAACAGCAGGTAGCAGGGGTCCAGTGATGCACTTGGCTACCTGGAATTTTTTTTTTCCATGCGGATTTCTTTCTCTGTTTATGAATCCCTTCCCCAACATTGCTACCCTTCCCACCTCTCAGATTTCAGGTCTAGAGTTGGTGTTGCTGGTTCTAGACTGCAGCCCCCAACCCCACAGGAGGGACTGGGGGCAGACCTGGGGCTGGAGCCAGAGAGAACTGCCCTTCCCCGCCCCTCACCCCACCCCCCACCCCCACCACGGGGTTTCTGTGTGTGCACCAGGTTTGCAATAAATCAGTATTTAAGCAGTTTGGTGTCTGCCTCTGAGTCACTGTGGAGAATGTCTTGGTCAGGGAGCTGGGCCTGGGCTGTGGACCCAGAGGGAGCAAACAGCGTTTAGCTGTGTACCTTGTCATCGTCATCCCCTGAGCTTGCTGCGGGACCGGAGCACGAACTCGCCCGACGGGTACCGCGGGGCACAGGTGGGCAGCAGCCCTTTGGCTCTCAGCGGTCAGTTCCCTGAATCTTTCTGGTGATCGGAGGGGACCAGTCCCTGAGCAGTGCTCACTGCCAGTGTGGGTGGTCAGAGTGGGCCCCACCCTCAGCAGTGCTCACTGCCAGTGTGGACCATCAGGGGGCTGGTACCTAAACAGAGCCTGTTGCCAGTGTGGGCCATCAGAGTGGGCGGTTCCTGAGCAGTGCTCACTGCCAGTGTGGGCCATCAGAGTGGGCTGGTTCCTGAGCAGTGCTCACTGCCAGTGTGGGCCATCAGAGTGGGCTGGTTCCTGAGCAGTGCCCGCTGCCGGTGTGGGCGATCAGAGCAAGCTGTGCCCTTAGTGCTGCCCACACCCAGCGTGGGGCTGCGGGGCCCGGATGGAAGTTTCCTCTCCAGCAACACCCCGGGCCCCAAAGAAGCAGCGGGAAAGCCCACTTAGGGCAATGACAGTCCCTTCCGGCCCCCGGGAACGCAGCGGAGGGGAAATTCTGACCGGAAAACCGTGGAGGAGGAGGAGGAGGCATCAGTTGCTCTTTAAAGGGCAGAACCAGCTGAACGTTCAGCAGGGAGGAACAGAGCGGCTGCCACATCACCGCAAATCTGTTCCTCTCCTACCCGGCCAGCTGGCAACTGCGGCACAAACAGACCCAGGGGGCTATTGGAACGGCGCCTCCTCCGTGCTGAGCAGGTGGGAGGGGGCGCTGGGCAGACGCACTCCCTCAGCCCCGCCGGAGGTGGGGAGGGCGGGGGCAGCGTGACCCAGAGAAAGCCCCCAAACCAGGAGTGAGGAGATACGGGTTCTAATCCCGGCTCCGCCTCTGGGCTGCTGCGTGACCTTGGCCGAGTCACCTGACCTCTCCGGGCCTCATTTCCCTCATCCGTTAAATGGGGTTAATGATCTCTGCCTCCCCCTGCCTCGCGGGGCTTTGTGAGGATAAAATGAGATCATCGATGTGGAAGCGCTTTGGGAAAATTAAAAAAAGCCCGTGCTCTACAAGTGTTAGGTGGTATTATTATTATCATTATTATCATTACTATTATATCCCCAGGCAGATGGAAGGACGTTTGGGAGAAACTGGCTGGGGATTTATAGTATTTCAGGCAGGCCTCCGGGAGCGCTCGCGGAACGTTTCGTTCTGTTGCTGCGGATCGGTTCCCGGGGGGGGTTGATGGGGACCGGGGAGAGGGGACGCCTGGGGTGGGGCGGGCGCTGGGCTGGGGTTGAGGGGAGCCTGTGCTTTCCTCTCCCCACTGGCCGGGTCTCCCCCTGATTGCCTCGGCCTGGTCCCCACGTTTCGTTACGCCGGCCCCCTGGACCCCGGAGACGGGGAGGGTAGGAGGGGGCATCACCCCCACTGACGGGTTGGGAGCGGAGGAGCGGGTCGGCGATCAGACCCCTGGGCCACGCGGCCTTAGGTCTGGGCTGAGCTTCTGGGATGGCAGAGGGGCTGAGCCCTGGCCGGCACAGGCCCGGTTGGCGGCCCTGAGCTCCGGCCGGCAGAGCCCCGGGCCCTGGCCGGCAGAGCCTCGAGCTCCAGCCGGTAGAGCCCCAAGCCCCGGCGGAGCAGCTCTCCCTGACAAGTTCCAGCAGAAATCAAAATTGGATCCGAACAGCCCCCACAGCCACCCCCTCCTCTCCGTGCCCATGGCAACCTCCTATAATAGCAGCCGCCACAGCTCCGAGCCCCGCGCCGCTCCCCCCCGCCCTGCTCCCCTCTCCGCACCCCCGTCCCGCTCCCCCCTCCGCCTCCCCCCCCACCCTGCTACCCCTCTCCTGCCTCCCCGGCCCTGCTTCCCTAACCCCGTTACCCCCTTCCTGCTCTTCCCATCCTGCTACCTCTCTCCTCCCTGCTCCCCATCCTCTGCTAATCCCCATAGTGGTCCCCCCCGACTCCGCTCCCCCTGGTAGCGCCCCTCCGTGACCCCACTCCTACCCCCGTAAGGGTCTGAACCCCTTAAGCACTTTGCTTGGGGTGCTTCTCTCCCCACCCCAGCCCCACAGTATTTATATCCATATCGGTACGCTCACCCTTCCCCCTATCTCTAATTGAACTCAACGTCTCTCCTTCTAAACCGTAAGCTTCCCGAGGGCAGGAATTGTGCCTGCCAACCCTATTGCATTATCCTCTCCCGTGTGCTTTGGAGAGTGCTCTGCACACATTAGGCACTCAATAATTACCACTGATCGATTGAGAGGGGAGTCCGGAGGGGGACCCGATCCGGGGGCTTGGCTGTTGTTTCCTATGGGGCCCAGTGAGTCCGGGGGGTGGGGCGGGTGCGGATGTACCAGAGCCACCGTGTCCTGGGAAGTCTCTTCAATGTCCTCCGTGGTTTCAGCCACAAGGGAGCCTCTCCCCCACAGCTAGAGCCTGAGGACACCAGGACCATCACCCCCAGCTGGGAACTGGGGAGACTCAGACTTCCAGGTCCCCAAGAGTGAGGTCCATGGGCCGCACTCCTTCGAGCCACCCAGCCGGGAGTTCGGTGAAGACATCGGGAAGCTCCTGGCTTGCTTCTGGCCCAGGAGGAAAGGAGTGGTCATGTGCAGAGCCCAAATAGGGCAAGGGGCTCTCCCTGAAGTGGGCCGCTCAGAGAGGTTGGATGGTCCCCGCTGGGCCACCGGGAGGAGTCGGGGTGAAGAGGGGAGAGTCAGGGGTATTGGATGGTCCATGCAGGGTCACTGGAGGACACTCAAGGATGGAGATGAGGAGAGAGTCGGGTGTTGGACGGTCTGTGCTGGCTCACTCGGGGAGAGTCGGAGTCGCATAAGAGAGTTGGGAAGTTGAATGATCCAACCCTAACCGTGAATTTGGGTGTCCGGAAGGGCCATAGGCACATGGTTCCTCCAAGGGTCCTGATCCCCCTGTTGGATACAGGGTCCTGGGCTGGGTGAACGCTGATCTGACACAGGAGTGGTGGGCCAAAGACCTGGGCTCATTCCCCACAGACCTTTACCTCCCTGTGAAAATCCTGAGTGATTCTGGCCTACAGACAACAACTCACCACCTCCTCCTCCCCGCCCCTCCTCGCTCGCATCCTCTCTAGCCAGTGGTTCTCAGCGAGGAGGCTGGCTGCCTCCACTCCCTAAGCCAGTTGTCTTTTTTTATTTTTAATATGGTATTTGTTAAGCATCCACTATGTGCCAGGTACTCTACTAAGTGCTGGGGTAGATACAAGGTAATCAAGTTGGACGTAGTCCATGTCCCACATCCTGATCTCCATTTTACAGATGAAGTAACTGAGGCCCAGAGAAGGAAAGTGACTTGCCTGAAATCACACAGCAGTCTCATATTTATTGAGTGCTTACTGTGTTCAGAGAGCCAGAATTAGACCGAGTCCTCTGCCTCCCAGGCCCCTGCTTTATCCACTAAGCCACGTTGGTTATTGATCTTTCCCGGGAGGCAATGGGGCAAGGGCCCTGATGTCCTGGAACTCCCTTCCGCCTCTAAAGTCATAAAGGGAATTAGGTTGAAAACCTGCCTGGGGCTTGAAAACTGCTTTTTTTAGTGACTTCCATCAGTCAGTAGGTAGCACATGCTGAACACCTTCTGTGGGCTCGAGAGAGTACAATAAAGCTAGCAGATACGACTTGCTCCAAAGACTTTACAGGTGTAAGCCACTCATCAATCAAACCACTGATTGATCAGTTAATTGGCTTATTTCCTGGGGAAGAGCCTGCCCAGCTTCAAGTAATTTCTCTGTGCCCGAGGCTGCCGGGGCTGCTCCTCTCGGGGCCGGCTAGGTCCATCCTGCAGCTTGGATGTCAGATTCTTTGCCTCGGAGATCCCAAATTGCCCTATGTGAAAAGGGGCTCAGGTGCCCAAAGAGGGGGACTGGGATGGATGCATTGGGTGGGGCCTGCGTGTATGGGGGATGTGGGCAGAGCCTGCACTTATGGGGGGATGTGGGTGGGGATTTGGCATGTCTTAGTGGAAAGAGCTCAGGCTCGGGAGGCAGAGGACCCGGGTTGTAATCCCGACTCCTCCATTTGTCTGCTTTGTGACCTTGGGCAAGTCACAACTTCTCTGGGCCTCAGTTACCTAAAATGCGAAATGGGGATTAAGACTGTGAGCCCCACCCGCTTACCTTGTAATAATAATAATGATGGTATTTTGTTAAGTGCTTACTAGGTGCCAAGCACTGTTCTAAGCGCTGAGGGAGATACAAGGTGATCAGGTTGTCCCCCTTGGGGCTCACAGTCTTCATCCCCATTTTACAGATGAGGGAACTGGGGCCCGGAGAAGTTAAGTGACCTGCCCAGAGTCACAGAACTGACAAATGGCGGAGCCGGGATTAGAACGCATGACCCTGTATCTAGCCCAGCGCTGAGAACAGTGCTTGGCACATGGTAAAGCACTTAAATCAATAAATGGTGGTATTCGTTAAGCGCTTACTATGTGCAAAGCACCGTTCTAAGTGCTGGGGGATATAGGGTGATCAGGTTGTCCCATGTGGGGCTCACAGCTTTAATCCCCATTTTACAGATGAGGTAACTGAGGCCCAGAGAAGTGAAGTGACTTGCCCAAAGTCACACAGCTGGCAAGCGGCGGAGCTGGGATTAGAACCCACTCAATACTTCACATGAAGCCTGTGAGCCTCACGTGGGCCCACCTGATGACCCTGTATCTCCCCCAGTGCTTGGAACAGTGCTCTGCACATAGTAAGCGCTTAACAAATACCAACAATATTAGTATTATTAGGATGGTGGGCGGGGCGGGGCCTGAGCGGCGGCGGCGGCGGGAATCCAAAGTCTGAAACCCAAGGCGGGCGGCCGAAAGGCCAGGGCTATTCTGGAGTCCGGCGGGGCGCGGGCCGCGGGGCGCTGGCGGGTCAGGTGTCGGAGCAGCTGGAGGGGACGGGCCCTCGGCGGGGGCTGCGGGAGGGGAATCCCCCGGGCCCCGATCCTCCGGGATAGACACGGGGGCCCGGCCGGGGCTCCGCCCCACGAAGGACTCGGGCAGGGTGATCTACTGGAACGGGCTCAGGGCCTGGGACTCAACGGACCTGGGTTCACATGACCTTGGACCTGCCCCAGCGCTTAGTTCGGCGCTTGGCACCTACCGAGTCCTTAACGGATACGGCAGTTCATCCTCCTCCACTCCCACACTCGGGGGAGAGTTTGTTGAGGATTTCAAGTTGGAATGTTTTTTCCTCTCCACCCAAACTGCTACCGGACTGATCCAAATAAACCTCCTAGCCCCCCTCCTGTCTCTCCCCTCTCTAGTCCCTATTTCACTCTGCTGCCCGGTTCATTTTTCTACAAAAACATCCAGTCCCCATCTACCCACTCATTCATTCATTCAAATCGTATTTATTGAGCACTTGCTGTGTGCAGAGCACTGTACTAAACGCTTGGGAAGTACAATTCAGCAACAATTCAGCTCACAGTGTAGAAGACTCCTCAAGAATCCTTAGTTGTTGCCCATCCACCTCCACAACTCCTCAAGAATCCTTAGTTGTTGCCCATCCACCTCCGCATCCAAGAGAAACTTCTCCCCGTCGGCTTTAAAGCACTCAATCAATTCTCCTCCTCCTACCCTACCTCAGCCATTTCCTACCACAGCCCGGCTCGCACACTCCACTCCTCTAACGCCAACCTACTCACTGCATCTTGATCTCGTCTATCTCCATGCTGACCCCTTATCCACATCCTCCCTCTGGTCTGTAACTATCTCCCTTTTCATATCTGACAGTCCAAGAGGACTTCCCTGACTTCCACCCTCATTCCCCACCCTATCCACCCTCCCCTCTGAGTCGCCTATGCTCTTGGGCCTGAACCACTAAGCCTGTTACCCACATTCTCAATGCTGGCTTCACAGCCCCGAGGCACATATCCTTATACTCTGCCGTTTCCCCTAGCTGTAATTTATTTCAATGTTTGTCTCCCCTTCTAGTGAGCTCCTTGTGGGCAGGGATTGTGTCTACCAGCTCTGTTGTACTGTAGTCTCCCAAGGCTTAGTACAATGCTCTGCACACAGTAAACTCTCAATAAATATCATTACTCGGCCGGTTGATTGGCTGATGTTTTTTCCCCTCATCCGTTTGGTTCGAATGTTTCATTCTTTCCACACCATCTCTGTGGTTGGGATGTAGCATGGCCTAGTGGAAAGAGCACTGCCCTGGGAATCAGGAGACCTGGGTTCACATCCTTGTTCTGCCACTTCCCTGCTGTGTGATCTTGGACAAGTCACCTCGCTTCTCAGTCTCTCAGTTTCCTCAACTGTAAAATGGAGATTCATTCATTCATTCATTCATTCATTCAATCAATCGTATTTATTGAGCGCTTACTATGTGCAGAGCACTGTACTAAGGGCTTGGAATGTACAATTCGGCAACAGAGGCAATCGCTGCCCAACAACGGGCTCACAGTCTAAACGGGGGAGACAGGCAACAAAACAAGACAAAACAAGTCAATACCTGTTCTCCTACAGCCTTAGACTGGATGACTTGGGGTCCGGGACTGCATCTGTCCTGATTATCTTGTACCCACGCCCATGCTTAGCGCAGTACCTGAGACATGTAAGTGCTTAACAAATGCCATTATTATTTTTTTTTAATCAGTATCGGCTCGCTTTCCCTCCCGAGAGCCTCCCAGAGAACTCTGAGCAGGTGGTCCCCCGACAACCATATTTCTAGCCACGTACTGTAGTTCTGGGTATAGGATAAAAACATCCGGAGGGTTAAAAGGACAAGACAGCGAATTAGACATCCAGTTGGCTGGATGTTGCTAGCTCTTGGTAGCGGCCCAGTAATGCACAAAGATAATGCTGCAAAAAGAAGAAATTAGGGCAGATCACCAGGAGGGAATTTCTTTAAAAGAATCAATCAATGGCATTTATTGAGTGCTCACTATATGCAGAGCACTGTACTAAGTGCTTGGGAGAATCCAGAACAACAGAGTTCCTTGCCCACAAGGAGCTTAGAGTCTAGAGGGGGAGACGGACACTAAATGAAATTATGGCTATGTACCTTAGTGCTGTGGGGCTGAGGGCGCGGTGACTATCAAAGGCTTAAAGGGTACAGATCCAAGTACCTAGGCAACACAGAAGGGAGAGGGAGTAGGGAAAATGAGGGCTTAATCGGGGAAGGCCTCTTGGAAGAGATGTGATTTTAGGAAGTCTCTGAAACTGAGGAGCCTGGTGGACTGTCATATATGAAGGGGGAGGGGGTTCCAGGCCAGAGGGAGGATGTGGGCAAGGGGTTGGCGGTGAGATAGAGGAGATCGAAGTGCAGTGAGTAAGTAGGTTGGCGTTAGAGGAGCGAAGTGTGTGGGTTGGGTTGTAGTAGGAAATCTGCAAAGAGAGGCAGGAGGGGGCAAGCTGACTGAGCACTTTAAAGCCGATGGTAAGCAGTTTCTGTTTGATGCCGAGGTGGATGGGCAACTATTGGAGGTTCTGGAGGAGTGGGGGAACTTGGACAGAGCAATTTTTAGAAAAATGATCCAGGCAACAGAGCGAAGTGTATTGCCTGGAGTGGGGAGAGACAGGAGGCAGGGAGGGCTGCGAGGAGGCTGATGCAGTAATCAAGGTGGGATCGGATAAGTGCTGCGATCAGCGTGGTGACGGTTTGGATGGAGAGGAAAGGGCAGACAAATATCATCATATTGCAGGGATAATATCAGGCAAGTCAAAGGAAGAAAAGAGATACAGCTTCAAGAGACACAAACACCAGGAAAATATTATCCCATCAGGCCTGGCGAGATGAGACCAAGGAAAATGCCCTCATAAATAAGGAAAAAGGTCTATAACAAATCAAGACTTTGCAAGTTACTGATAGGCAGGGACCATGTCGACCAACTGTCCAGCATTGTACTCTCCCCGGTGTTTAGGACAGTGCTCTGCACACAGTTAAATGCTGAAAAAATAGTACTGATTATCCAGTTCACTAGTTAGTACGTATGATTCCTGCCCACAAAGAGCTTACCACTTAAGCTCTATTGTCCTTAAGCACTTAGAATAGTGCTGTGCACACAGTAGATGGTAAGCTCCTTAGCAAGGAGATTTTGTCTACAAACACTTTGGTACTCTTCCCAACACTAAGTAAGAGTTCTGCACACAGTAGACCTTAAGATCTTTGAGGGCAGGGTTCGGGTCTACCAAATTGATTGTAGTCTCTCAGACTCTCAGTCCAGTGCTCTGCACGTAGTAGGCTCTTACATTCTATCGATTGTTTGATTGACTAGGAGACCAGTGGCAAGACCGTGGTCCTGGGAGTCAGAGCACCTGGCTTCTAATCCTGGCTTTGCCACCTGCCTGCTGTAACCTTCAGTCAATCGTATTTATTAAACACTTACCAAGCTTGGGAGAGTGCGGTCCAACAGAGTTGGTAGGCACGTTCCCTGTCCACAGTGAGTTTATACTCTGGAGGGAGAAACAGACAATAACATAAAGAAATAAATTATAAGCTCGGGCGAGTCCCTTCATTTCTCTGTACCTCAGTTTCCTCATCTTTAAAATGGGGATTAAATATCTATTCTCCCCCTACGTGGGACTCACAGACTAAATTGGAGGGGGAACAGGTGTTTAATCCTCACTCTACAGATGAGAAAATTGAGGCATAGGGAAATTAAGTGGCTCGCCTAAGGTCACACAGCACGGCCAATGGCAGAGTCAGGATCAGGACACAGTTGGTCCGACCCCCAGGCCGGAGCTCTTTCCACTAGACCCCGCTGCAGGCCAGCAATAACTGGGAGACCAATCAATCAATCAATTGTTCAGTGGTATCGACTGAGCGCCTGCTGAGTGCTAGGCATTATTCTAAGCACTGGGGAGATCGCCACAGAAGCAAGATAGTTCCCCGCCTGCCCTCAAAGAGTTTACAGTCCAGTAGTAGAGACAGACAGAAATTACAGGGCTAAGCCTTGGGACAATTAGGTTTTTATTTTATTTTAAATTTGTTAAGTGCTTACTCTGTGCCAGGCACTGAACTAAGCGCAGGGGTAGATACAAGATAAACAGGTTGAACACAGACCCTGTCCCACATGGGGCTCACAGTCTTAATCTCCATTTTACAGAAGAGGTAAGTGAGGCAAAGAGAAGTGAGGTGGCTTCCCCAGAGTCACAACGCAGACAGGTGGCAGAGCCGGGATTAGAACTCAGGTCCCTCTGACTCCCGGCCCCGTGCTCGTTCCACCAGGCCACGCTTCCTTCTCCTGTTGGGAATTCACCTGGGACGGTAGCCCCGCTCTCCCCAAGCCTCTGAATTCACAACCCGACACTGCTTCTTCAGCGGTGCGATTCTGCCGTGGATTTTAGTCCGGGGAATCGAGCCTGCAGGCAGGAGCCGGGAAATCAGCCCTCTCTGCCCAGCCCCCCGGTGCCCGCCTTGCCCGCTCTGGAACCCACGGTGATGAGGGTCGAGATCAAAGCTCCGAGAGAATTGCAGGGTGGAAAGTGGACACCCTCGGGAAAGGTCAGAGGTCAAGGAGGGGGAGGGAGACCCAACTGGGGAGAAGAAAGGGCGGGGAGAGGTGACTGGTGAGGAACACAAATAGATCAGGGGTTATTTTGGGGAGGAAGCGGAGAGGCCCGACCAGGTGCGGACTGGAGGAAGCGGCCATATCTGCCACCGGACATTTGAGCTAGAGAGTGAGGGGCAGGGCAGCCCCAGGGGGCACGGGCACCGCAACTCTAGAGGGCACAGGCAGTGGCACCGAGAGGGTCACCGGGGCCGCTCCGGAGATGGGATGTCGGGACTGCTCTCGGCAGGGGAGGTCTCCCCGTTGGGCCCGGGACACACACGATCCCCTGGCTCAGACTCTCCGTCCATCTTGCTGGTACTCCACCCCTCCCAGCAGCACCGGGACGTTTACAGAACCGTCTGCTGGTCACCCAGCCGCCCTCGTGGTTAGGGATGAACCATCCCACGTCCGTGACATTCTCCTTTCTCAGCCCGGACTCTCCCCCGGCGACCCAGCGTGGACCGTCCAACAACGCTGACTCCCCTTCCCATCCCTGACTCTGCCCAGTGATCCAGCACGAACCATCCCACATCCCTGACTCTGTCCCAGTCACCCAGCACGGGCCATCCAACACCCCTGACTCCCCAATCTCCGTCCCCCACTCTCCCCCTAGTGACCCAGCACGGACCATCCGGCCCCCCGACTCTTCCCCGCTCCAACCCAGACTCTCCCCTACTGACCCAGCATGGACCATCCGTCACCCCTGACTCTCCCGTCTCCACCCCCGATTCCCTCCAGTGACCCAGCGGGGACTGCTCATCCCCGAATCTACCCAAACCCCTCCAGTAGCTGCAAAATATTCTGTAGGATTGGATTCTCCGTGCTCCGCCGTTGCTGGGAGGAGAACTGCCTCCCTGAGCTCATTCGGATCCTGGCCACCCCCCAGCTCCACTGAGGATCACTTGGCCTGGTGGGGTGACGTTTGGGGCTCCGGGGGCCATTGTCCAGCCCCTGAGGGCCCGGTAGGGGAAGCTGTCTGTTCTCCCCGTGCAGTCCTGGTCGCCTGAAGCTTGGAAGAGGAGGAGGATCACGGAAAAGATCAGGATTGGGGTGGAGTGGTCTGACAGGGGCACCCGAGACCCCCCAGACCCACCTCTCCCAAGGGCATTTGGGCCTTGGTCCATCCGTGACCTGACCGCTCAGGGCCCTGCAAACCTCCGCTCCTCCCCCCTCCCCTAAGGCAGGCGCTTGGCTCCTGACCCCGGTGGAGACCCCGGATCCCATCCCTCCAGTCACTGAGCAGGGCAACATCTGTCCTGCAGGGGGGCGAGAAGAGGAGGGAGGAGGAATGGAGGGAGAAGGGAGAGGGAAGGGGAGAGGAGGAGGACGGGGGGAGGGGGATGGGAGGAGAAGAGAGTGGGGAGGGGGGAGGAGGAACGGGAAGGGAGAGATGGAGAGGAAAGGAGGAGGAGGAGGAGGAGGAAGGAAGGGAACGAGGACAGTAAGGGACGAGTGGGGGAGACGAAGGAGAAGCAAGTGGGGATGGGGGGGAGGGCAGGCAGGGCAGGCAGGGAAGGAGGGAAGGGGAAGGTTCCGGCGGCTCCCGGGAGGAGCGAGACCCAATCGCCTTGGCCCTCGCCGCTCTGCAGATGTGCTGCCGTCGCCATGGCGACCGTCCTAACAATAACCGCGCCGCAATCTCCGCTCCCTCCATCCCGGCCCGGCCCTCCCACCCCAACCTCAGCCGCCACCTGGGAGCCGGGGGCGAGGGGGCGAGGGGGCGAGGGGGAGAGAGGGGCTCCGTCCCTCCCTCCCGGGAGATGCGGGGTCGGAGGCAGCGGCTGGAGCCTCCGCTGAACCCTCCAAGGGGCGGGAGGCTGGGAACGGGGGGAGGACGCCCCAAGTCTGCGGTGCTGGGGGAGGGGGAGGGACCGGCTTCGGGAAACTCCGCAGGCTGACGGGTTGGGGGTGGGGTGGGGGGGCTCTTCCGCATAAACCTTTCTTCTCCTCGTCCCCGAGCTCACCCGGACGAAGTCCCCTCTTGCGGGGGGCTCCCTCTCCCCCAACCCTCGGCCTCCCTGCCTCCCTCCCCGCCGGCCTCGTCCCGGCTCCCACAGGTGCCGCCTGACGCCTCCGAAGAGATCGGTGGCCCCCGGCAACGACGGGGCGCCCACTCTGTGCAGAGCACTGGACGCAACAACGCTAATAGCGAGACTCATGTTACTCGTCAAGCGCTCGCTGAGAACCGTGCTGAGCGCTGGGGTCAAGACACGCTAATGAGGTCAGACCCCCAGTCCCGGTCCCCCACGGGGCTCACGGTCTCAAGGCGGAGCACGTAGTGTGTGCCCACGGGGCTCGCTGGGGTGCAGAGCGCTGCGCGGACCGGAGCTAGGGCTCTGGGGGTAGGGGGGACAGCGGGCGGCGGACAGGAGCGGGGGTATTGCGGGGCGAGGGACCCCCCCCCCCTCGTCGTCTCCTCTCATTCATTCAATCCTATTTACGGAGCGCTTACTAGGTGCCCGGCACCGGACTGAGCGCTCGGAATGGACAATTCGGCCTCGGATAGAGACCGGCCCCGCCCCATGACGGGCCGGCGCTCTCCTCTCGACCGCCGCCCCCTCCCCATCGGGCCGACGCCGCCCCCAGCCCGGGGGGGCAGATGCCCAGCCCGCGTGGGCGTGCGCGGGGAGGGGCCCGCGTGGGAGGGAGGGCGGGGAGCGGGGGGCGGGCCCGGGGGGCGGGCCCGGGGCCGGTCCTCGCCGTGTGCGGCAGAGCCCCCCGCCCCCCCGCCCCCCGCGCGTGGGTAGGTGTGTGGCACATACACGCAGCCGCCAGATCTCGCGTTGCCGCAGCCCAGAGCCGCCCCCCGCCCCCCGCCCCCGGCCCCCCCCCCCAGCCCGCCCCGGCGCCCCCCGCCCTCCCCGGCGCCCCCCGCCCTCCCGGTGCCAGTCGGAGCCGCAGCCGGAGCCGCAGCCGCAGCCGGAGCCGCCGCCGGAGCCGCCGCCGGACCCGCCGCCGCAGCCCCCCGCCCCCACCGACCCCGCAGCCCCCGCCCCTCCCCCGCCCCCGGCCCGGCCCGGCCCGGCCCGGCCCGCACCGCCGCGATGGCCACCACGGTCATCTGCACCCGCTTCACGGACGAGTACCAGCTCTACGAGGACATCGGCAAGTAAGACACGGGCGCGGGGCGGGGGGCTCTGCGGGCTCGACTGGGGCGGGGGGCGCCGGGGCCGGCATGACGCATTTCTCCCGGGGGAGGGGCGCGAGGCCGCCCCGTCCCCCTCCTCCCTCTGCCCGGCCCGGGGGGGGAGGGGGCCGCGCTCAGCTGGGCGGGGGGGGGGGGGGTGGGGGGACACGTCCCGGACCCCCATCTCCCCCGGGGGTCCGCTGGTGGAAAACGGCTGGTTTGCGGGGGTCCGGGCGGAGGGTCGCGTTCGGAGCCCCCGCCCCCGCCGCAGCCCTGTGCGCCTCCACGGAGCATATTGAGATGTGTGTGTGTGTGTGTGTATGGGGGGGGGTCAGGTGGACGGGGGGGGGTCCCTTGGCCTCCCTGGCCGGCCCCCTCCCTCCCTCCCTCTTTCCCTCCCGCCCGCCCCAGGCCCGAGTGGCGTCTTCCTCCTGGCCGGGGCGGGGGGTCGTGGGAACCAGCGGCCGGGGAGCCCCCGGGAACCGTCGGGCCGTGGCCTGTCTCCCGCCCCTCCCTCCCCCCAGCCCCGCCGAAGCCGGCCGGTCCCGTCCGGTCCCGTCGGGGAGGGTCGGGGCGGCGCAGGGTCTGGGGGTCTCGGCTCCGCGGGTCGCGGGCCCGGCCAGGCTGGCGGGACGTTGGGACCCCCTCCTCTCTGCTTTTCGGGAGGCCGAGGCGTGGGGGACGGGGAGAGCCCCGGGGTCTCTGCCCGCAGACGGATCCCCTGCTTCTCTGCGGTGGGAGGCAGGGCGCCCTCGGAGGCGAGTTCCAAGTGGGCGCTGCCTTGGACTGGGGATCGAGCTTCAATCGATAAATCGATGGAATTTGTCGAGCGCTCACTGTGTGCGGGGCACTGTACTAAGCGCTTGGGAGAGTACAACAGAACGATATCACGGAGTCGGTCCATACATTCCCCGCCCGCGACCAACTCCACAGCCGTGTCTCTCCCTCCGACCCTGGCCGGGCTGGCTGCCCCTCCTGTGCCTTTTCAGCTTAGAGCTCTGGGCGGGGAGGGCACCCAACGCTCAGCCCTACCTGCTTTTCCCACTGGCCCCATGGGTACGTGGCTGTTAGGCCGCTGCCCGCTGCCAGTCTGCCCGCTGCTAGACTAAGGTGCTCCCCAGGCACCTAGGCTTGGCATCTAGACTGGCACCCGCGGGTCCTGGGGTCAGAGGGCGGGCGTTGCCGGCACAGGGACGGCTCTAGGATCTTTCGGGCGGGGAGCCGGGGAGACGGAGCCCGGAGCAGCCGGTGGGCGCGCGGGGACCCTGGGTGGCGGCTGCTTGGCTGGGCCCTGCTGGGGCTGCTGGGCCAATCCCAGGGGGCCCTGTGCCCCCAGCCCCCATCCCTGCCCTGTCCCCAGCCCCGGGCCTGCCCATCCCTATCCCTCTGGGCCTGCTCCATCCCTGGACCCCCGTGCCTGCCCTGATTCCGCTGTGGCCCCCAGGCCTGCCTTATCTCCTTGGGCCTGCTTGTCCCTGTCCCTCTGGGCCTGCCCTGTCTCTCTCTGTCCCCAGACCCCTGGACCCGCCCTGTCCCTGCCCCGAACCCAGCCCCTGGGCCTGCCTTGTCCCTCCAGGCCTGCCCTGTCCCCCCTGAGCCTGCCCTGTCCCTGCCTGGCCCAGCCCTGGCCCCTGGGCCTGCCCTGTCCCCCGAGCCTGCCCTGTCCCTGTCCTGTCCCGTTCCGCTCCTGCCCCATCCCTGGGCCTTTGCTCCCAGCCTGGCTCCGGTCCTTGTTCCCAGGCTGGGGAGTCTGGGCCTTGTTCCCCGGGTGAGACTGGGGGTCCAGACAGCTGAGGGGATACAATGACTTCACTCCCACGGAGGGGACCGGGGTGGGTCACTGGCCCCATCGTCCCCACTCCCGGGCTTCACTCCCACAGAGGGGACCGGGGTGGGTCACTGACCCCATCGATCCTACCGCTAGAGGTCACAGCCTGCTGGAGGAGCTGGAGAAGCTGGAGAATGGGGATGAATGTCTTTGCCCACCCCCCATGGCTGTCCCTTGCTTCGCCTCCAGCCCCAAAGCAGAGGTTTGGATTCCCCTCACCAGAGGCAGAGGGTGAAGGTGGGCGGCCCGGCGCTCCATCTGACCTTGCTTCCCCCACCCGCTGTCCGTTTCCCATGGGATCTCGGTGCAACTGGGAGCCTGGGAACCCTCAGGGAATCAGGCTGTGGATCCCACTAGCCCAGACCCTGAAGGCCAGGAAGGCCCCGGAGGCCAGGGGGGACCGGTGGCTTGGTTGGGCTGGCATAGGCCCACTGCGGCATGGATGGTGGGCAGGACCCAGGATCCGGGGGATTTAAAGATCCAGGCCCTGAGCCAGGACCTCAGTGGTAACTCTGAACCCAAGACCCTCCTAGCCACCTCCTGGTTTCTGTTCTCACTGACCGGGAAAATGCGGAGCCCGGAGGCCAGGCATCAGCCCTGTGGAGGGTGGTGGCAGTTGGGTCTGGGGCCTGGGGCCTGGGGCCTGGGGCCTGAGAGGGGTTACCCTTCTGGGCCTGCCCATCCCCTCCCGGCTGGGGGATGACCAATCCAGCCCGGTCCCTGGGGACAAGGGTGGGTGACCCCTTTGAAGTCAAGGAAACAGAGAGAGCTGGGCTGGAAGAGTCATCGAGGGCATTCCCCAGCCTCTGAGAAAGTGACTTCCAGAGTGGAAGGGAAAGGTTTCTGTAACCCAGTTTGGTGTTTCTTTGATTAGCCTCTATCTCCCTGGCCATGCCACCTCACCAATCACGTGATGTTCATGTGCGTATATATCTGCTTACTGAATAATGATGGCATTTATTCAGTGCTCACTATGTGCCAAACGCTGAGCTAAGTGCTGGGGTAGATAATCAGTCTCTGTCTCACATTCTAAGAGGAAGGGAGAACTGGGATTTTGATCCTCATTTTACAGTCGAAGAAAAACATTCAGAGAGGTTAAATAACTTGGCCAGTATCACACAGCTGGCGGAGCAGGGATTAGGGAGTCCGGTTCTCTGGACTCCACGACCAGTGCTTTTTCCAATGGACCACGCTAACTACTTGTTGGCAAATTGTTCGGTCCGTTCTTTCTGCATCATTGGAGTGTCTGGCAATTTTTGTCTCCTTGTCTCCCCTGTTCAACGGTGAGGTTCTTGAAGCCAGAGACTGTCTTTCTCTTCTGCTAAAGGTCCCCAAGTGCCCAATACAGTGTCGTACAGGCAGGGAGTGACCCCTTTTCCCGCCCCCCCCCCCCACGAAGATCATGCTGGCTTTTTCACTTTAGCATCTCCCTGCTGTCTCCGCCTGTGGTCCACTCTGACCCCAAGGCCATCTTCTGCAGAGCCTGACCTTCCCCATCTAACACTCGCCAAGTTTGAGTTTGGGCCCCCCTTTGAGACCTCATCCTTGTCCTCCATTCTGACCCCTTCCCCACTGGCCCTCCTGCCTCCCTCCAGATTCTGTCCCAACTCTCAAGGCGGGGATGGGGGAAGATGGTCAGTTCCAGTCAGGTGTGGGTAGCGTGGACACTGCCCTTCCTGCCCGCAGGGCTTGAGGCAGGAGGAGAAGCGGGGAGTGCGGCTCCTGTGCTCCCCTCTTGTTCCTGCGGTCCTTTCCCAGGTGCTCAGGGTCAAGCATCGCCACGAAGGAGGACACAAAAAACAACAGCACCGATCCCCCTGCCTCCTCGCCGGCCCTCCGACGGTTTTCGCGGCTCCTCGCTCGACTCCTTCCGCTGCCTCCCACGCCTTTAGAGCTATGGCAGTGAGTGCCGAGCCCAGGCTCCACTGAGGATCTGAACGGTGGAGAACAGCGGGTGGTTACTACGGTTACCACCGGTCACACCCCTGATCCTCCACTCAAGCGCCATGGAGACTTAAAAGAGATGAGCTCGCCCCACGCTGCTGAATGCAACCTGATTGGGAGGAGGCGTCCACTGGGACCCCCAGATCGTCTTTGGCCGGGCCCAGTCTTTTCTCTCTGGGGCCCCGTGGGGCTCCAGTGCCTCGTCCCCAAGGGGTTGACCTTGAATTTGTTCCCGTCGGTGGGAACAGGAGGGTTGTCGTGTGCGGGGCCCGAGTGGCGAGAGTCCCCTCGGCGGAAGCTGGGCCTCTACCCTCCTCCAGAGGTCCCTGCTACTGGGGGAGCCGGCTGCTGGGCTGAGCGTCTCCCCCGGTAGCGGGCAGAGTCACTGCAGCCTGGCCGGGGCATGAGGTGGTTTCGGGGCAGCTAGATGGAGTGGAGGGAGGTTTTGGGGGTTTATTTTAATGGTATTTGTTAATCTGTCAAAGTGTGCTAGGCAGTGTACTTGGCGCTGGGGTTCAGGTTGGACAAAGTCCCCGGCCCACACGGGGCTCACAATCTTAATCCCCATTTTACAGCTGAGGTGACTGAGACCCAGAGAAGTGAAGTGACTTGCTCAAGGTCACACAACAGACAAGTGGTGGGGTGGGGTTTAGGACCCAGTCTTTCTGACTCCCAGGCCTGGGGTCTATCCACTAGGCCAAGCCCTTTCTCAGTAGTTCTCCTAGAATGAGGGGTGGGGTGGGGGTGGGGGGAGCCTGCCTCCAAAGATCCTGGCGTGACGGGAAAGCCACGCCTCAGGCGCCTTTGGCTCCGCGGGCTCCTTCGGGTCGAGGAGGTGGGGGGCAGCTGCCGCCATGGCTATTGTCTGTCCAAACCACCAGTCAGTCAGCAAGGCTTACTGAGCCCTTACTGGTCGCAGACCATTGGGAGAAAACAGTCAATCAATCTCCGGTATTTATTGAGGGCTGATTATATGTACAGCACTGTACTAAGCACTTGGGAGAGTCTAGTACAACAGAATTAGCTGACTCCTTCCCTGCCCATAACGAGCTCAGGCAGTAGAGGCGCACGCGCGGTCCCACGCCTCCACCCACCCGTGCCGGCCCTGCCTGTGGCTCGGCTCCGTGGGTGCACGGCAGGCCGCCGCACGCCCTTACCACTCTCGGCCTCTTTCCTGCGTGACCCACGGTCATGTTGCAGAGGAGCCGCCCCCGGGCCTCGCCCGCAGCCCCGACCCTGAGTCTTCCCCCCCCCCGTCCCGGCGGCCCGCGCACCCACGTGCGGATCGTGGTCAGGTCCGCCCCGACAGGGCCAGGCTGGGCCGCTTCCCCCCCTGCTCCGGGGGGACCCTTGACTCCCCCCGCCCCGCCCTGCCCCGCGAGGCCCCGGTAGAGCGGGACACCTCCCGCCCAAGGGAGCCGCTCCCTGGGACCGGAGACGGGGAGGGAGGGAGGGCCCCGGGGAAGGCCAGTGTCGGGGGAGCACCCCCTCTCAAACCGTCTTTGACGCCCGGGTCGTTAATTTATTATGGCATTTGTTAAGCGCTTACAATGGGGCAGGCACTGTGCTAAGCGCTGGGGCAGGTACAAGCAAATTGGGCTGGATGCAGTCCCTGTCCCACGTAGGGCTCAATCTCAATCCCCATTTTACAGATGAGGTAACTGAGGCCCAGAGAAATAAAGAGATTTGCTCAAGGTCACACAGCAGGCAAGTAGCAGAGCTGGGATTAGAGCCCAAGTCCTTCTGACTCCTAGGCCCCTGCTCTATCCACTACGCCATGCGCCTTCTCAAGGTTATAGGAGGGCTGGCCCAGGCGGAAGCGGCCGCCGGTGGGAGGGCAGGGGGATGGCCGGCAGCCGCAGCGGGGGGATGGCGGGAGGGGAGGGGAGGGGGTACGGGAGGTGGTTTTGGAGATGGAGGCAGAATGCGGGGGGAGCCGGCCTGGGGGACAGTGTCCGGGCGGCGGGCACGACGTGGGCAGCTTGGAGGCTGATGGGGCAGGAGGAGAGGACAGATCGGGTGAGGCTCCTCAGGCCGGAGGGATGCGGGCCGGGAGCTCCAGTGCCAGGGTTGGGGGGGGGGGCGCATGGCAACGTCAAAAGCGCTGTAACCCCAAATCCCGGTGCCCCATCCCCACCGGGAAGCGGTGCAGAGTAGCAGGACCTGACCCAGTCCGAAAAACACTTCTACTCCTAGCGGAGGGGTGAGCGCAGGGGTCAGGAGGCCGGAATCACCGGCAGGTCCCAGCGGGGTTTCAACAGAATCGACCCTGAGTTTCCCCTTTGGGTCACTGGGGGACAGTCAGGGGTGTTGGGTGGTCCGTGCTGGGTGGCTGGGGAGAGTCAAGGGGTAAAGGGGAAAATCAAAGGTGTTGGATAGTCTTGTGCTGGGTCACTAGGGGAGAGTCAGTGATGGAGAGGGGAGAGTCAGAGATCGGATGACCCATAATAGGTCACTGGAGGAGATTCAGGGGTGTTGGACAGTCCGTGCTGGGTCACTGAGGAAAAGTCAAGGGTGGAGAGGGGAGAGTCGGAGTGTCGGTTCGTGCTGGGTTGCTGGGGGAGAGTCAGAGCTATAGGGGAAAATCTAGGGTGGTGGATAGTCTTGTGCTGGGTCACAAGGGGAGGGTCAGTGATGGAGAGGGGAGAGTCAGAGATTAGATGACCTATAGTAGGTCACTGGAAGAGAGTCAGGAGTGTTGGAGTCCCTGCTGGGTCACTGGAGGAGAGAAGGAGCGTGGTGTAGTGGGTAGAGCACGGGCCTGGATGGAGTCAGATGGTCATGGGTTCTAATCCTGGCTCTGCCCCTTGTCGACTGTATGACCTGGTGCAAGTCACTTTACTTCTCTGGGCCTCAGTTACCTCATCTGTAAAGTGGGGATTGAGACTGTGAGCCCCCTTCCCCCCCGTGAGACAGGGCCTGTGTCCAACTCAATTTGCTTGTAATCGCCCCGGCGCTTAGTAGAGTGCCTGGCACATATTAAGGACTTAACAATACTATTTTTAATTGATTATTTATTTTATTATTTATGAAGAAGAGTCGGTGGTGTTGTGTGGTCTGCGCTGGGTCAATGGGGGAGAGTCAGGGAGGTCGGATGGTCCATCCCTAGCCGTGAAGGCGGCTATGAGGCCATGAGGGTGGCACATCGCTCCCTTCTGTGTTCTGGCGTCTCTGAGGAGACGGTCCTGGGAGGGACGGGCCGTGGGGTTCGTGGGGGAGAAGAGGGGGCCGGTGTTGGGGCCACAGCGGCTGCTAGCTGCCCGATCCCTCATCGCCTCCCGGCCCCATCTCCTCACCCTCCCTCTCACCCTCTCCCTCCTTCCGTCCTGCCCCACGGGGTTGCCCCACGGGGCTGCTTCGGGGAGGAGCTGAAGCACGGGACCGGCGAGGGGCGCTTGGTCCCGTTCCCTCCCCGGGGGCCCGGACACCCCGGGACGGACGCTCGTGGTCGGCGGAAGGGGACGGTCTATTCATTCACTCATTCAATAGTATTTATTGAGCGCTTACTATGTGCCGAGCACTGTACTAAGCTTTTGGAATGTACGAATCGGGAACAGATAGGGACAGTCCCTGCCCTTGGACGGGCTTACAGTCTAATCGGGGGAGACGGACAGACAAGAACAATAGCGATATCGGACGTGAGGTCGGGGGCCACCCCGTCCGGTTCCCTGCCTCCAGCCAGACGGTCGGGGCCGCTGGGTTGGCAGAGAGAAGGGACCTTGTCTGACTGCCCTGGCCGTGGTCGGGCCGACACCCTAGTAGTCCCACCCCCGGGGGTCACCGGGGCTTGGGGGGTGTTCTGGGGCTGGGGGAGGGAGGCCCGCCCTAGGACTCCTGCGAGGCCAGCGGGGTGGGGGTAATGAGAAAAAGCGCTCCCCGGAGGAGGGGAGGGGAGGGGAGGGGAGGAGCTGCCAGCGGAAGGGGTTGAAGGAGAGGGCAAGCGTGGGACACGCGTGACAGGCCGGGGGTGGCTGAGAGGGGAGGCTGCGGGGAACGGGTGGGGGCTGAGAAGCCGGCTGTGCGGGGGGCGGGGGGGGGGGGGAGGGGCCGCCTGGTGGAGGCTGCCTGGGGCCGTCGACCAAACCCCCTCGTCGGCGGCTCCGAGCTCCGACCCCCGCGCGCTCTGCGGGGCGGGAGCTGGGGCCTGGTCGCCCCGCAGGAGCTCTGCCTTGTCGTTCACCTCCGCACCTCCGTCTTCGGCCCAGGCCGCGCCGGTCCCGGGGCGAGGAGAGCCTCTGCGTGGGAGGCCGGCTCTGTCCGCCCGGCGTTTCCCGGCAGCCGACGCCAGGGCCGGCGGCCCGTCGAGCCCTAAACAGTAACCGGGCCTCGACGAGGCCGCAGCCCGGGCGGCGTGGCACCCGGACAGAAGCCGCGGGGCCCGGCATCCGGCCCCCCGCGGCGGCGCCCCGCCCTGCTCCCCCTGGCTTCTCCTCCGGAGCCCGGGTCCGGGGGGGCCGGGGCCCTGGGTTCGAGGCCCAGTCCCCCCGCGCCGGGGTCGGGGCGTTCCGCGCGGTGGACGGGCCCGGCGGGAAACCTAACGTGGGCGCGGAAAACTGCAGCAGTTTCCAAGGCAACCGGCCGCCAGGTTGTGGCGCGTGGGCACCGTGCTGCGGGCTCTGCGGGCGCCCGGGGGGCCCGGGCCGGGCGCCGCGCCCCTGCCCCGCCCGCTCGTGGCGCTCCGGGCCGCGGCGGGACCGGGGCGGGCGGGGACCGGAGCCACGAGGGGCCGCCGCCCAAGTCCGCTCCTCCTCCCGCGGGCCCGCCATTCGCTCATTCATTCGTTCAGTGGGATTTATTGAGCGCTTACTGTGTGCGGAGCACTGTACTGAGCGCTCGGCAAGTACGATTCGGTATCGTTGGGCCGGGACCGAGGCTCCTCCGCCGTTCCTGGCGGCAGACCCCCACCTCGCTTGTCCGGGTGTCCAGGTCGCTCAACGGATCGGTCTGGCGACCTAGCAGACAGAGCTCAAGGCCGAGAAGCCGGAGATCGGAGTTCTTCTTCTTCTTATCGTATTTGTTAAGCGCTTACTGTGTGCCGGGCGCTGTACTAGGCGCTGGGGTGGATACAAGCAAAGCGGGTTGGACACAGTCTCAAACTAGTCCCAGCTCTGCCGCCGATAACCTTGGGCGAGTCGTTTAACCGCTCCGGTCCTCAGTATCCTCATCTGTCAAGTGGGGATAGGATGAGTGTTCTCCCTCCCTCTCAGACTGGGAGTCCTCGTGGGAAAGGGGCTGGGTTCCGATCCAGTAACCTTGTATAAATCTCAGCGCGGGGCACATGGTAACTGATTAATAATAATAACAATAATAATGATAATATAGCAAAAGCACGGAACTGGGAGTTAGGAGACCGGGGATGGAAACCAGGATGGAGACCAGGGTTTCCATCCCGGCTCTGCCCCTGGCTTGCTGTGTGATCTCAGGGAGCTGCTTATCTTTTCTGAGCCTGTTTGCCTTCCCGGTGAAATGGGGCAGGTGACCCCCGCCTCTCCCTATGCAGATGCAGCGTGGCGGGGTTATCCTTAACTGCTCCCGCCCCTCACGACCCGCCCCTCCCAAGGGAATCTGTGACCTCGTGGTCCCGCTGAAGACCTTGGGATCTTCTCTGGAACAGAGAGGGCCGGGGAGGAGGGAGGCCCCTCCCCGCCCGCTGGGGTCGAGGGCAGTCCGTCCACTCGGACAGTCCGTCCCCTCGGGCAGTCGGTCCCTCGGGCAGTCGATCCCCTCGGGCAGTCGGTCCCCTCGGGCAGTTGGGATGGATGGATGGACAGTTGGCTGGACGCCTTTGCGCTCGTTCCAGCCTCTGCCTGCGCCTCCGGTTTCAGTGGCGGGTTCGACCACGCGACCTGTCTGTGGGGCGCGGAGTGGGAAGGGGAGCCGCCGCCGCTTCCACCGTGGGGCGTCACCCGGGCCTTCCCGAGGGAGGAGGGGGGCTGTATAATAATGATGACATTGTTAAGCACTTACTATGTTCAAAACACTGTTCTAAGCGCTGGATCCGGCCAGGGAGGGGCTCCCGTCCCGGGAGTCGGGGCCGAGGGCTGGAGAGTTGTCCTGGTGGTTTGGGACCGGAGTCCCCTCTGCGTCAGGTCCCGGTTCGGGAGCTCCGGCAAAGCCCCAGCCCCACCCCGTCCTCAGCAGCATCGACCGAGCCTCCTGAGGGCAGGGCGCTGGGTTGGATGCCTCCTGGGTGGAGGACACTTAGCTGGGCGCCTCCAGACGACGAGGTCCTCAGCTGGAAGTCAAAGATACCGTCCCTGGCCTCTAATGGGGAGGCCAAGAGACAACAGTGGACGGATCTTCTTTACCTAAGAATGAAAAAGTATGATCAGTAGTGAGAAAACCCTCTGAGATCCCCCCTCCCGAAACTCCAGTCGCTCCCTAGTCTGGGGACCCTCTCCTCTGCTCCACCACGCTCTCCCATCTGGTGGGGTGGGGGGTGGGGCGGGGTGGAGGGGGTGTCATCTTTTCCTCCCGCTTCCTCCCCACCATCCGCACTCCCTCTGTCTTGGGCTCCTTGTCACTTGGGCAGCGCCCTCGGTGGATGGCTTGGGTGAGCTTGTTGTGAGATTAACCTGCTTTTTCTCCTCTCTCTCCCCTTCCCTCTCTCCCCTCCTCTCTTTACCCTCCCCCCCCCCCCCCGACATCCCCTCCCTTCCAGGGGGGCTTTCTCGGTTGTGCGACGTTGTGTCAAACTTTGTACTGGACACGAATATGCAGCCAAGATCATCAACACCAAGAAGCTCTCTGCAAGAGGTAGGGCTAGCAGGGGGCTCCACCCCCAACCCCTGTCCCCTGCAGCTGCCTGGAGGGCATGGGGTCAGGGTCGTGTGCTGGTTGGGGGTGGGGATCAGATACTCTGGAGGAGAATGGTCGCCCACATGCCTTCCAGCCTGAACACATCACATGGACCAGCTTGGATGGTCCATGCCGGGTCACTGCGGCGGGGGGGTGGAGGTCAGGGATGGATAGGGGAGAGTCGGGGTGTCGGATGGTTCATGCTGGGTCACTGAAGGAGAGTCAGTGATGTTGGATGGTTCGTGCTGGGTCACTGGAGGAGAGTCAGGGGTGTGGGATGGTCCATTCTGGGTCACCGGAGGAGAGACGGGGATGTGGGATGGTCCGTGCAGGGTCACTGGGGGACAGTCGGGTGTGGAATGGTCCATCCCTAACCATGAGGGCGGGTGTTGAGGTGGGCGACCGGCACACGGTTCTTCCAGGGGTCCAAATGCTCCTGTCGGAGATGGAGCCCTGGGCCGGACGGACCAAGGGGCCGTGTGGTCTCATTGTCATTGCAGTGAGCCATTGCCCTTGCCGTGCGCAAAGCGGGCTCGGCCTTGACGGAACACGTGACTTGAATTGGCCTGTCCGTAGCGCTTTCCCATCAGCGTTTTCACGGTCATCTTCAAAGACCGCCCGGGAAAGGCAGGCGAGGGAGGAAACGGCTGCCCAGAGAGGCTAAGCGGCCTCCCAGAGGTCACACGGCAGTCGTAGTAATAGTATTTATTAAGCGCTCACTAAGCATTGTACTGAGTGTTGGAAGAGACTATCCAGGTGGGAATTAAGACTCAGTCCCTGTCCCTCAGGGGGCTCACTATGAGCAGGCCAGGAAGAGCCAGGTGGAATCTGAGGGCACCGGCCAACTGACTCAGGGACAGGCCTCTCCGTCCCCCACTTCATCCCCTGACCCTCCCCTCCTTTCTGGCTGGTCTTGACCCGATCTGATTCTGGATTCTTTTTCAATCAATTGCATTTCACTCAATTAATCGATGGTATTTACTGATTCCTTACTGTGTGAGGGGCACTGTACTAAGCGTTGGGGGAGTACAACGTAACAGAGTTGGTAGGCACATTCCCCGCCCACAACTAGCTTCAGTCTTTTCTCCTTTGTGGTCACTTTCCCCGGACCCAAGATCCCCGGAGGACACGCGGGGGGCCTGGAGAGGGCCGATTTCTGCCTGGGAATCCCTGATGGGGGGCGGGTTTCATGCTGGGAAGGCCGAGAGCAGTGGCGGAACCCAAACCGCAGCTGCCGCCCACCCCAGTCGGGCACCTGGAGGTTCTGGTTAGGAAGAGCTGGTGTCGATTCAAGGCTGATTGTGCACTGGGCTAAGCACAGGGCTAAGCACTAGGTGCAATGAGGAGAATCTGACCTCTCTCTCGAGCCAGAAGGAAGGTGGGGGAGTGGGGGAAGGGGAGACATGAATGCAGCAAGGTGGGAAGCGGAAGAAACCCCTCCCCTCAGGGTGACTGTGGCCGTATGGAGGGCAGGTTCGGGGCGGGAGGAATATGGGTTCGGAGCGGAGGGAATATGCCCAAAGTCGTATTAATTAGCGTTGTTTAAAACAACCCCCTGCCACACACACGCGTATTAAACGGAGAGTTGCCAGACATTATTCAGCTTCCTGTGAATGCACTGAAGAATTAAGAGTTTATTAAACCGCCGCTGGAGGAAAACTAATGGAGCGGGAGAGGGAACCTCAGAGCCCCATCCTAAAGCTTCTCTCCAAGTCCAGCTGGGGGCGCCCGTGCCCAGGGGTGCAACTTCCCCCTCTCCCCTCCCCTCGGTGGGCAGATTCAGCTGGGGTGTGATCGGGTGGGCGTCGAGGGTGAGGCGGGAAGGCGTCGGGGAGTGGCTGGGGGCCGGAATCCCGCCTTCTGTTCTTAGGGGGACTGGTGTGGGGGGAAGGGTCTGGAGCCCAGTCCATCGGCAGGGTCCCCCTCCCCCGGATCTCATTGGAGGGCTTGACCTGCCAGGAGGATGCTGGGGAAATACTCAGTGGGCAGACCTTCCTGGATGGTGGAGGGGAAGGGAGGTGAGAGGGTGGGAAGCGGCGTGGCCTAGTGGAAAGAGCCCGGGCCTGAGAGTCAGAAGAACCTGGTTCTAATCCTGACCCCATCACTCGTCTGCTGTGTGACCTTGGGCAAGTCGCTTCACTTCTCTGTGCTTCAGTCACCTCATTTGTAAAATGGGGATTAAGACCGTGAACTCCATGTGGGACAGACACTGCATCCTGCTAGAATAACGTGTATCTACCCCAGCACTTAGTACAGTGCCTGGCACATAGTAAGAGTTTAACAAATATCATTACAATACCCCGGGAATTAGGACAGAATGTGTGTAGGCGGAGGTCTGGTCGTGCAGCAGGCGAAACAGCGGAGGCCACAGGCACAAGGCAAGCTCAGCAGTGGTCCAGTAGATATTTCTATGTCTGTCTTCTCCCTTAAAGGGTCAGCTCCTGGAGGGCTGGGCACTTGCCTTAATGTTTCTATTGTTCTCTCCCAAGCGCTCAGCCCGGAGCCTCACTCCCACTGGGCACCCAGTAAACACCTTTACAACTAGGAGAGAACCTGAGTCAGACAGGACCAGCAGGAGGGAGGACCAGCAGCAGGGCTGGAGTCCTGGAGACTTCCTCAGTCCTGCTGCAGATCAGGGGTTGAAGCTTTCTCAGGCTCGTATGCCATTCGTTCATGGGAAACTGAGCTGCTACTGGGAGCTTTGGAATGAACCCTGGGGATTCAGGTTCTAAAGGGGACCCCCATTACTGCAGGAACTTTAGGGCTGCCGCCCAGGACCTGAGGCTGGGGGGGGGCACTAAATTATAATGATAATAATAATAATAGTAATTGTGGTATTTAAGTGCTTACTGTGTACCAGGCACTGAACTAAGCAAATCGGGTAGGACATAGTCGCTGTCTCACGTGGGGCTCAGAGTCTCAATCCCCATTTTACAGATGAGGTAACTGAGGCCAGAGAAGTGAAGCGACTTGCCCAGGGTCACACAGCAAATAAGTGGCAGAGCCAGGATTAGTACCCATTCTGATTCTCAGGCTCCTGCTCTATCCACTACGTCATAACCCCACACCCGATGGTTGAACCAGGGGGACTGGAGTGGGACTGATTGGGGGGCTTTAAGAGCTGCGGTCTAGGGCCTCGGGCTGAAGCCCCCTCCCCCCCCCCCCGACAATGGTCCCGGGACCCCAGAAGAGAGTTAATTCGACTCAGGGCGGGGCATCCAGGAGGGGGGGTTCTGCCTCGGCAGTCGCGGAGCCCCTACTGGGTGTGTGTCGGGAGTCCACGGGGACAGAAAAGGAGGAGGAAATGTAGCTTCTGCTGGTCCAGGAGGTGATCAAACACCCACATTCGGGCACCCACAAACACGTGGGCACAAGGGTGCGTTCACGCATGAGCCCACGCACAAGCAAGCACCCAAGCGTCCTCCCTCCCTCACACATCCCCTCCACCCCCACACACCTACGCACACGTACACAAACATACGTACACATACACACTTGGCCGAAAATGGCAGGCGCCCCGGCAACCACTCTCTGACGAGGGCTGGGAGCCGACAGGGACAAGGGGAACGGGTGAGCGCCGGTCCCGGCGGAGGGGGCGGGGCTCAGTCCGGGAAGGCTCCATGGAGGTGACGGCGACAGCCAGATTGGGCCACCTGAGCCACCGCCCTGGTCTCCTCGTGAGCCGAGCCCGGAGTCACGGCCGGGAAGGGGCCGGGAGCGGCCCGGGCTCCAATTCCAAGGGGCTTGTCCACCCGCGGGGCTCTGCTGCTGCTGCTGCTGCTGAGGAGGGTCCCAGAGACAACCTGCCTCAGGCCCGCAGACCCTCGCCCCCTTCCCCCCCTCCGCCCCCCCAGGTCCCCTGGCTCCTCAGGCCCCCAGCCCCTCACCCGCATCTGAGAGCTTGGCGGGAGAGGGAGGGTGGCTCGGTGCCACCCGTCCCCGCTCCTGTCCATGCGACTGCAGCCCCCGGCTCCATGACCCCCTCGGGACGTCCCCTGACCCGGACCAGAGAGATTTGGAACGGCAGGAGGAGGAGGAGGAGGAGGAGGAGAAGGACCCCAGCATGGGGCGGTCTGAGCGGCGGCCGGGTTTGAGGGGTGGTGTATGGAGCGGGGGGCGAGACTGTGGGTCCCTCCCAGCCACCCCTCCACCCCCTCACACCTGTCCCCACTTCCCCACTCTCCCTGGAGTCTCGTGGATCTGCAGCCCTCTAAGCAAGCAATCAATGAATCAATGAATCAATCAGTCAACCCACCCACCCCTCTATTGTTCTCCTTCCCCGCCGTCCTCCTCCTCCTCCCTCGCGCCGGTGCTGGGCCTCCCCCTCCCTGCCGGGCCCTTGCTGTCCTGGACGCCCGCCTCCGGCCCCCTCCCCTGCCCCTCTGCCTTTCCTGGTGGCCTTCCCCTCCTCTGCCCCCCGCTCGGCCTGGGCCCTGCCCCCTGCCCTCGGCCGGAGGGCGGGTGTGGAAGCGTTAGGTCCCGCGAGGCTGGAGAGGCAAGTGTGCTGGGCCGGGCTGTAGGGTGGCAGGTGTGAGCGGGCAAGTCCAGGCAGTGGCCTCCCCCGGAGGGGGGCCTTCTGTCCCCCGTCCCCCCCCGGGCGGGGCCCCGAGCCGGCCCGGCTCCCCGCACCCCCGAGCGAGCGTGTCCCGGCCGCGCGCGGGGTTAGCCGAGGACACTCCCGGCCCCTGCATTGCGGGAGAACGGAGCATGCTCAGTGCGGCCCCCGCTCCCGGCCGCTTCGGGGACTGACACCCCCGGCCCACGGCAGAGTCACCCCCCTGCACGCCCACCCTCCCCTCTCCTTCTACCCCCTTGTCCCTTTCCCCTCCCTCCTCCCCTTCTCTCTGCCCGTCTCCTCTCTTTCCGCTTCCCTTCTCCCCCTCCGTCCTGCCTGTCTCTGTCGCGGGTGAGGGGAGTCTCTGCCATAGGTGGGGGAGGGGAGATTCCCTCGGGGGTGGGGGGGGTCTCAGCCATAGGAGGGTAGGGGCCGGGAGATTCCCCGGGAGGGGGGGGGCTCTGCCATAGGAGGGTAGGGGTATAGCTAGGAGATTCCGGGTGTGTGTGTCTGCAGAAGCTGATAGGCGTTTAGCCAGGAGATTGCCTGGGTGGGGGTCTCTGCTATAGGAGGGTAGGGATATAGCCAGGAGATTCTGGGCGGGGTGGTGGTCTGCAGCAGCTGGTAGGGGTTTAGCCAGGAGATTGGGGGGTGTGGTGTCTGCAGTAGCCGGTAGGGATTTAGCCAGGAGATTGCCTGGGTGGGGGTCTCTGCCATAAGAGGGTAAGGGTAGAGCCAGGAGATTCTGGGGGAGGGGGGTCTGCAGCAGCCGGTAGGGGTTTAGCCAGGAGATTGCCTGGGTGAGGGTCTCTGCCATAAGAGGGTAGGGGTAGAGCCAGGAGATTCTGGGGGAGGGGGGTCTGCAGCAGCCGGTAGGGGTTTAGCCAGGAGATTGCCTGGGTGAGGGTCTCTGCCGCCGGGGGTAGGGGTAGAGCCAGGAGAATCCCTGATGGGGTCTATGCCGCAGAGGGTAGGGGGACATTCAGGAAATTCTCTGGTTGTGGGGGGGGGGGGTCGGTCTTTGTTGCAAGAGGTAGGCGTATATTAGGGAGATTGTATCTCGGGGAGGCAGTAAACTCTTAATGATGATGGTATTTTAAGGAATGCCACAGTTGTTGTTAATATTAAAATCAATATGCTTCTTCTTCACCGGGGTGGGGGATGGACTGGAAGAGGGGATGTGTTCGCCCCCCCGGAGCACGGGCTTCTGGGAGAGATGCGGGGACCAAGAGGCAAAATCGGAAAGGGAGCCAGGCGGCGAAGGCCTCCGGGCCGCTCCTCCGCTTCTCGGGCCCACGGGCGGGCCCGTCCAGCCCCACTCGCCTCCACGGGCGTTGGTGCCGACCCGGACCGGAGGGTGTAGTCCGGGGTCCGAATCCCTCCTTCCCTGACAGGCAATGGCCTTCCTCTGCCCTCTCTCAGCCCGAGTCTGCAATCTCGATGCGGCTTTGCAATTTCCACTCACCAAAACACTCTCGCTCGTATGAAATGTGATTATCTAATTTATGGATTATGCTCGGGGTTTGCAAAGTCTGTGCGCGCTCCCTTTCCCCCCCCCAGCTCTCTCTCTCTCCCTCCTCTGCCCTCCCCCCTTCCTCCTCCGCCCTCTCTCTCCCCCCGGCTCCCTCCAGAGGAACAGAATTGGGGGGCGGGGAGAGTGGGCGGGCCTGGGGGCTCACGCTGTTGATTTCTCGCAGCCCAGACCTCCGAGAGGATCAGTGCCAGGCCGTCAGCTGTGGGAGAAGCAGGCACAGGCGGGAAAGCGGCTTTGGGCTTCGAGCCCGGGGTTGGGGGCGGGCGAGGGGGCCGAGGGGAGGAGCCCCCCGAGGCGGGCAGGGGCGGCGGCGGTCGATAGGGGGCGCCAGCCACGCTGCCAGTGCCGGGCGGCCTGGCGCCCCCGCGTGGTGGTTTTGAGCCCGACAGAGTGGGCAGGCCCCTCACACGCGTGGGCCGGGGTCGCCCCGTCGGGTGCCTCGTCTTCCCCTACAGCTAGATATAGACGCGCTTTTAATAATAATAATAATAGTAATAATGATAATAATAATGATAATGGTATCTGTTAAGCTCTTACCATGTGCCAAGATCTGTTCTAAGCGCTGGGGGTGATACAAGGCTATCAGGTTGTCCCAGGTGGGGCTCACAGTCTTAATCCCCATTTTCCAAATGAGGTCACTGAGGCACAGAGAAGTGAAGTGACTTGCCCAAAGTCACACAGCTGACAAGGGGCGGAGCCGGGATTAGCACCAACGACCTCTGACTCCCAAAACCATGTTCTTTCCACCCTGCTTTTCGAGTGATGCTTCCGTCTTCCCTCTTAGACTGTAAGTGTCTCGATGGCAGAGGTCATGGTATTTGTTAATAGTAATTGTGGTTATTTGTTAAGCGTTTACTGTGTGCCAGGCACAGCACTAAGCACTGGGGTCGATACGAGCTAATCAGACTGGACACAGTCCCTGTCCTGATTGGGGCTAAGAGTCTTAATCCCCATTTTCTAGATGAGGTAACTGAGGCCCAGAGAAGTGAAGTGAATTGCCCGAGGTCACACAGAAATAAGTGGCGGAGCAGAGATTAGAACCCATGATCTTCTGACTCCCAGGCCCTGAATCTATCCATTACACAATACTGCTTCCTTCTGTCTATGTCCCAGGCAGCCAGAAAACAATACCCTTTTTGATGGTATTTGTTAAGTGGTTACTATATGCTAGGCACTGAATTAAGCACTGGGGTAGATGCAAACTAATCAGATTGGACACAGTCGATGTCCCATATGGGAATCACAGCCTTAATCCCCATTTTATAGATAACTGAGGCATGGAGAAATTCAGTGGTTACCCAAGGTCACACGGCAGAGCTGGGATTAAAACCTGAGTCCTTCTAACTCCCAAGACTGTCTCTATCCACGAGTCCGTACTTCTTCTCTGTCTACCCTGTAGACAGTAAGCATCCAGTACATACCCGATACATGCTGTTTCTGTATGGGGCAAAATTAAATATCTGAAATAGGATGTGAGGGTCTTGTGCTCACATTGAGTTCTCAGTCATCGTCAAGGTGTGTATGTGTGTGTGTGTGTGAGAGAGAGAGACCCCAGTTTATTAAGGAACCACATTGGTACTGGGTCCTTGGTTGTTAAAAGCTTTTCCCCATCAGGGGGTTAGCCAGCGGGATTACTTGGTCCCGACCGGGCAACCACGGTGGCAGCAGGTGAGGTTGAGGCTTAAATGGTGGAGTTCATTCTTGTTTGTTCCATTCTCTGGGCAGTGTTGCTGGATAGCAGGGAAACAGCTGCCAGAACCACCCCAGAGCCAGCTGCATTTCAACAGCAAGAGAAGCAGCTATGGCCATGGGCTGTAATCTGCTTTGAGATCTTCCAGGAGACAGAGGGTGACTTCTGTCAGGGTTGGTATTTCACCCCGAGCTCCGGTCATCAAAACCTAACAACCTGCGCTCCCGAACTCCCGTGGCAGAAAGTGCTACAGGTCGGGGTGGTCCGGGAGGCCCATGGAAGCGGCAGCTGCCTGGGGAACAGCAGCCTCTGGGATCTCCAGACCCCAGTGTGAGATGCTGACCCCACCAAGGCTCCCCGAACTGGCCTACGAGGCCATCTGGATTGTCCCACCAGGGTGTTCAGACTGACCCTCCAGGCTGCCTGGACCTGGCCCACTGGACGGTCCAGACTGGCCCACCAGGCCGCTTGGATTGGCCCAGCAAGCCAGGGTGCAGAGGAGACCGTCTCTGTCCTCTCTCGGTGCTCTGGGCCGTGGGGAACAGAGAGCCTACGTCAACCCCTTCACCAGCTCCTGCTGTCTGATTCCCCGGGTGGCGGCCGTTATCAGCTCCCGCTGCCCCATCCCACTTGGCTAATTTTAGAAGCTGAAACGAAACACTGGCTGGAGGGGGAGGAGGCAACTACTGACTAGAGGGAGGCTGGAAACAGGTAACTCATTCATTCATTCATTCAATTGTACTTGTTGGGCACCTACTGTGTGCAGAGCACTGTACTAAGCTCTTGGGAGAGTACAACACAATAAACAGACATGTTCCCTTCCCACAACGAGCTTACAGTCTAGAGGTGGGGAGACAGACATTACTATATATAAATTACAGGTATGTTCTTAAGTGCTGTGGCGGAGGGCCGTAACTATGGCTAGAGGGTGGGTTTTGGTTTATCTGTGACTTTGTTATCCTTGCTGTCTCGGTCCCAAGGGAGAATGAAGGTGTCAGGTGGCTGGTGTTGGGCCTTGAGTGGTTTTGCTGTTGGCTTTTCTGCCCTTCTGCTTTGTCTATAATTTCTGTCTGTTGTTCCCAGAGCACTATCTTGTGCACTCTCCAAAGCATTCAGTTAAGTGTCGTGCACTCAGGAGGTGCTCAGCTAGTACCACGGATGAGGCTGGTGTTAATGGGCTCTGGGTTTCTGTTGGCTTGTGTGTGTGTGTGTTTATGTTGGCTTGTGTGTATGTGAAGCAGCATGGTGTAGTGGATAGAACATAGACCTGGGAGTCAGAAGGTCATGAGTTCTAATGCGGGCTCTGCCACTGGTCTGCTGTGTGACTTTGGGAAGTCATTTCACTTCTCTGTGCCTCAGTTGCCTCATCTGTAAAATGAGGATTGAAACTGTGACCCCCAACTAGAACAGGGACTGGGTCCAACCCGATTTGAGTGTATCCACCCCAGTGCTTAGTACAGTACCTGACACATAGCGAGTTCTTCATAAATTCCATAATTATTATTGTTGGGTTTTTTTTGTGTGTGTGTATGCACAGTCCAACGGAGGAGTCTTTTCCTTTGTTGTATCCAAGTCCAGACCTGTTGAGACCCCCTCAGAGGTGGGCAAAGGCCCCCCCCCCCGTCGTCCCCGGGACCCCACTTTGAACCTCGGAGTTCTGGTCGCCCTATGGCAGGGGCCGGATCGTGGGCTTCCGGGGACAGGAGCAGCCGGTGGTGGAGACGCCTGGATTGAGTGCGGAACACTCTGTCTAGATTCAGCCGGTTACCGTGGAAATGGTTGTCGGGCGACAGGCCGAGGACGGGGCTGCGGGAGCCGGCCGCGGACGGGCTGGGGAGCTCCGACCGCCTGCTGCCCACCGCGCTCCCCGGCCCTGGAGCAGGAGAAGCGGCGCAGCCTGGCTCAGTCCCTTAATCCCGGGGGGGCGGGGAGTGGGGCGAGGGCCGCTTGGCGACGTTAAGGTTTATAAGATCATGAGACCATGAGCCATGCCTTTTGAGGGTCAGTCCAATGGTCAGTCCTGGAACTCTGCCCCTCGGGATCTCGGACCCTTGGAAGAGCCGTGTACTGGTGACCGTCCTGGACACCCGCCCTCCTGGTTAGGAATGGATCATCCACCACTGCTGTCTCTCTCCTCTCCACCCCCGACTCTCCCCCAGTGACCCAGCGCGGACCATCCACCACTCCTGACTCTCTCCTCTCCGCCCCTGACTCTCCCCCAGTGAGCCAGCACGGACCAGTCAGTCAACATCCCCCAAGCGGGGCCTTGGGGTGAGGCCGAACCTCTGGCCACTCGAACCCCTATTAGGCCTCGCTGCCCCATCCTCCCACCGCCTCCCTGTCGCTCCCCCTTTCCTCTCCCTTCCCGTGCCAATCCGCCCCTTCCCTCGAGCCTCCAGCGGGGAGGAAACGGGCCGAAGAGGCTGCCTGGGCTGTGGGCAGGGGGGCTTTGAGGAGGCCGTGGGATTGTGCGGGACGCCTCAGAGGGGAGCGGAGCTGTTCCTGGCTCAGGCGCACAGAGCGGCAGGCTCCCATCTCCGTCCTGCTTTCCTCCAGCCCCTCCGCCTCTCCCCCTCCCCTGTTTTCCTACAGAACCCGGGGGCGGGGGGCGCCCACTGCCAGGCGACACTGCCTGTCCTGGATGGGCTAGTTAGTCCGGGACCTTCCCTCGCCCCTCCCTTCTCTGGCTCCCTGACCCTCTGCCTTTGCCCATCTCCGTCTCTCTTTGCGTCTGCCTGTCTGTCTCTCTATCTAGCCCTCTGCCCGTCGCTAGTATCTGGTCTCCCTGCCCGTCTCTGGCCTCTGTCTCGGGTCTCTCTGCCCGTCTCTGGTTTCTCTGCCGTATCTTTCTCTCTGTCTCCCGCCCCCGCCCCCCCGCAGATTGGAGGAGCAGGTGGTGAGGAGAGGGAGGGGGCGGTGAGAGGGAGATGATGCCAGAAGCGGCCTTAACCCTTTCAGCCTAGCCGGCAGCCCCGAGAGATAAAGGATGGAGAGTTGGATAAGGCTTGGCGGGGGTGGGAGGGGTCTTCAGGAGCCGGGGAAGCCCCTCTCGGGGGTCCCCAGGCCAGAGGAAGCTCGACGCCACTGACCCCCGTCTCGGAGAGCGGATTGTCGTATCCCTCCCTCCCCTCGCTGCCCTCGAGCCGGCGACCCCAACCCCGCCCTCCGCCCCGACCCAGGCCCACCGCCCAGCGCTGACCCCTGGCACTGCCCGGCCTGCGCTGGCCCCAGAGACCGGATCGCCCTGGATCTGGGAGGGAGCCCAAGAGCAGCCATAAAACCCCTGCTTATAACCAGATCAGGGGTACATACACGAGCCGAGAAGCTCAAAGGAGGGCTAGCATGGGCGAGTGGATGGTGTGACAGAGATTGTGAGGGGTTAATTGGGGAAGACCTCCTGGAGGAGAGCTTAACAGGAACCATCCCTGCAGGGATTCCCACGGTGGGGAGCGAGCAGCGGCCTTAGAGGCGCTGGGTGTGTGGAGGGGAAATGGACAGCAACGCTGAAGGCAGATTAGAGCCCCTAGGGGAGTTTGGGGAGAGGCCTCAGAGACTCTCAGATCTCTGAACCCCATCGGGAGATCTCTAGGTTCAATCAGAAGTCGTTGGAGTCCTCGAGGTCCCCCTCCTCCTGACATTGCAGCTGGAGCCTGCGGCCACGGGACTGGAGAGTTGGGTGCTGTCTTCGCAGTTTTCAAGACTTTCGAAGATGATTCAGGGAGGTAGGCAACAGCTGTGGACGGCCGGGAGACACCACAGCGGTGGAGAGACCAGCCTGGCGGACAGTGGGCAGCAAGGGGGTGCTCTCCTGGAGCAGAGGCTCCCAAAAGATCGGGATGCCGAAAGACGGGCTCGGAATCAGAAGCGGGACCCAGACAGGGCAAACTAATCAGCGCAGGGAGCATCTAGTCTCGTGTGTCCGTTCTTAATAAATGCCATCATTATTATGACGATAGAATCAGAAGGCATAATGCCTGTCCTCAAGGAGTTTACAGTCTAGTGGGGAAGGAAGCCATAAAATTACAGGAAGAAGGTAAAAGAAAAATGGATATAACAGTAATGATGATGGTATTCGTTAAGCGCTTACTATGTTCTAAGCGCTGGGGTAGATACAGGGTAATCAGGTTGTCCCACATGGGACTCACAGTCTTAATCCCCGTTTTACAGATGAGGTAGCTGAGTCACAGGGAAGTGAAGTGACCTGTCCATAGCCACACAGCCGATAAGTGGTGGAGGCGGGATTAGAACCCACCACCTCTGACTCCCAAGCCCGTGCTCTTTCCACTAAGCAACGCTGCTCCTCCTTATGGAGAGGATATGTAGGTCAGTGTTTAAATAGTAGGGTGTGTAAATCGTTATGTATAGAAGTGCTGTGGGAGCAGAAGTGCTTCGGTAGTGCAAGAATGCTGAGGTGGTAGTTGGGGGCGATGTAAACTGGGGAACTGTGAGCGTAATCTGGGAAAGCCTCCTAGCAGAGGTGGGATTTCAGATGGGTTTATCCAGCCGCACTTGCATACATGGGCAGGATCTCGACGTCATTAGTCTCATGGGCAAACCCGTAAGGAGGCTAGAGGTATATCTACTCCGATCCTCCTACTCTTCTATTCTCCCATGCTCTCATTCCAGTGCTCCGCACACAGTAGGCCGTCAGATCCTTGAGGGCTGAGATCCCGCCTACTAACTCTGTTGTACTCTCCTCAGTGCTCAGTACAGTGCTCTGCACACAGTAGACTGTAAGCTCTTTCGGGATAGAGATGGGTCTACTGACTTTATTCTTCTCTCCCAAGTGCTCATTTCGGTGCTCCGCGCAAAGTAACCTGTCGGCTCCTTGAGGGCAGAAATCGTGTCTACTGATTTGCTGTCTTCTTCCAAGCACTCAGCACAATGCTCTGCACACAGCAGACTGCCAGTTCTTTCAGGACAGGGATCTTGTCTTCTAAATCTACTGTCCTCTCCCCAGTGCTCAATACAGCACTCTGCACACAGTACCAAAGCTAATATAGTGTACTCTCCCAAATGCTTAATACAGTGTTCTGCAAACAATGAGTCCTCAATAAATATGATTGACTGATTCCCTCCCAAGCACTCAGTATAGTGCTGTAAGTGCTCAATCGATATTATCGATTAATCTATTAGATTGTAAACTCCCGGAGGACAGAGATCCTGTCTACTAACTCTTGTCCTCTTCCAAACATCGTAGGGTGCTCTGCACATAGGAGATGTGATTTCAGAAGGGCTTTGAACAGGGGGAGAGTAGTACATAGCTTAGTGAGAAGCAGTATGGCTTAGTGGATAAAGCCCAGGGCTGGGGAATCAGAAGGCACTGGGTTCTAATCCCAGCTCCACCACATGTCTGCTGTGTGACTTCGGGCAAGTCACTTAACTTCTCTGAGCCTCAGCTACCTCGTCTGTTAAATAGCTATTAGCAGAGCACTGTATTAAGCGCTTGGGAGAATACAATACAACACTCCCTTCTGCATCGCCCTGACTTGCTCCCTTTGTTCATCGCCCCCCCCTCCGCCCCAAGCCGCACAGCACTTATGTACATATCTGTAATTTATTTATTTATGGTAATATTTGTCTCCCCCTCTCTAGGCCGTAAGTTCGTTGAGGGCAGAGATTGTGTCTGTTTATTGTTGTGTGGTACTCTCCCAACCACTTAGTACAGTGCTCTGCTCACAGTAAGTGCTTGATAAATATGATTGAATAGTAGGCGTTCAGTCGATGCATGGATTTATGGGTTAGTTTCTAGGCAAGGACTCCGGTCACAGAGGGGCTCTGGGGTAGAAGTCTTGGTTGTAAAATCTGCTTGGTGGAGTATTGGTTGGAATTATTGATTTCTGTTTGCCCACCCAATGGGATTGTGTTGCTTCCGACTTCTTCCCCAGAGGTGGGGTTGAATTGGATTGAGCTGGATGCGTGAAGCTACACTCCTTGTGTTGCTTCAATCTATGGAGGGAGAGAAATGGTACCGAGTGGGGTGCGGATGGAGGTCCCTGGAGCTGACACTCTCTGCAGGGAACGTATCTACCAACTCTGTTATATTGGACTCTCCCAAACACTTAGTACAGTGCTCTTCATGCAGGAAGTGCTTAATAAATACGTTTTGACTGGTCAATAGTGGAAAGGGTGTGGGGAGTACAGGACCGGGAGACTTGGGTTCTATTCCTGACTTACCTGACCTTGGGCAAGTCACCTGATTTCTCTGTCCTCAGTTTCTTCATCTATAAAATGGTGATTAAGTAGCTGTTTTTCCCCATGTAGGCTGTGAGCTCCATTTGGGACAGGGACTGTATCTGATCTGTCTATAACACATCTACCCCAGCACTTACTTAGTACAGTGCTTGACCCTTAAGAAGTGCTCAATAAGTATGCCAAATTCTATTATTGCTATTATTATTATTTGTAATAATAATAATAACAATTGTGGCATTTTGTTAAACACTTACTGTGTGCCAAATCATGTGCTAAGAGCTGGGGAGGATACCAGCAAATCGGATTGGAAACAGTCCCTGTCCCATATGGGGTCAGTCTCAATCCCCATTTTACAGATGAGGGAACTGAGACACAGAAAACTGAAGTGACTTGCCCAACATCACAAAACATACATGTACTTCCAAGCCTGTGCTCTGTCCACTATGTCATGTTGTTTCCCATTTTAGGAGACCTGGATTCTAGTCCCACCTTCACCATTTCTCTGGGCCTCAGTTTCCTCATCTGTAAAATGGGGCTAGAATTTCCATTCTCCTTTCCTCCCTCCTTCCCTCCCAGTGGGACTGTTAGGCCCAGGTGGGACAGCAACTGTGTCCAATATAATTATCATGGATATACCCCAGCATTAGCACAGTGCTTGGCACATAGTAAGTCCTTAGTGAGTACTTTCATTATCATTGTTATTATTATTGCTATTATTATAAGTGGCCGGTCCATCAATCCATGCCCATCGACCCAGAATGAGAAGTGCCCTGTCCCCATGAGGCAGTTAGCTCTGCCTCCTGGCTGTCCATGTCCATGGTGACAGCCCCAGACCGACCATCTCTGTCTTTTGTCTCCAGATCACCAGAAGCTGGAGCGAGAGGCTCGCATCTGCCGCCTCCTGAAACATTCCAACATCGGTGAGCATTTCTGCGGAGGGCACGGGAATGGTCGGGGAGCTGCCCTCGGGTGGCAGGGCACTGGACCCCACGAGCTCTAGCCCCAGAGGAAGGGGGATCAGATTGGCTCTGCAGGGGAGGGCAGAGGGGAGGTGTCTTATAGGCTTCTGAGGTGCTGGGCCCATCGCTCCTGGGAACCGAATCCTTGCCCCCAGAAACCATCTTGATCGCGAAGTTCTCCCAACTTCCCCAGCTCCAGGGGTCCCGAGTGGGTGGAGAATGGGCTCTCGGGGGGGAGGGGGGGTCTTTCTCTATCCTCACCCCGGGACGCCCGTAAGAGCCAGGGTGAGGGTGCCTTTGACCTTTGGCGACCTCCTTCCAGGGTGGCAAATGTGTGATTTTGATGGAGTGACAGACTCTGGGGCTGGAAAAACTGAGTCCTGGGACGTTCGCACCGGGATCCTGCTAGGTCCCAAAGCGAAGAATTCCCACCCGTCAGCTTCCAGGCTCTCCTCCCAAGGTTGCTCCTTACCTTTCTGTTCTCTGCCCCAGCCACTCCCCGGCTCACATCCCCAACTTCGTCCAAGATCAGCTCGACTCCGCTCCGTATTTGTGTCTACTTATCTCCCGTAGTAGCGTGTAAGCTACTTGAAGTCAAGGGCCGTGTCTTCTACTTCCATTATACATTACCAAATATATGGTACGATACTATGTGCACAGGGGACACCAGAACAGCTGTCTGCACACGGTAGGTGCCCAGTACAGCCCCGTGCACACAGAAGGCGCCTAGTACAGAGCTCTGCACACAGTAAGCACCACAGAGCTCTGCACCCAGAAGGTGGCCAGTACAGCGGTCTTATCCTAGGCACCCACTATTGTGCTCTGTGCACGCTGGGCGCCCAGCACAGCTTCTGAACTCAGTAGGGACCGTAGGGACCTCGCGTTAGGCTCCGCACACAGTAGGTGCCTAGTGTAGCGCTTTGCACGTAGTAGGCGGCCCCCAGGACGGTGCTCCGTGTGCAGCGGACCCTGGTGAATGAATGAATGAAAGGAAGGCGGCCGGGAGCTGAGCCTGCCGCGGAGCATCAGTGAGTGATGAACCAAGACAGCAGAGGGGTGGAGGGCGGGGAGGGGGGGTCTCTGGAGTGGGCTCGGGGGCCAGGCTTGGGCGGGGACTGATGGCGTCCCCGTGGACCGGGAACCTGGAGCGGGAGGCTTCCTCCGAGCGTTTCTGTGGGAGCGTGGCTCGCCCCTGTCAGTGGGTGCGGCGCGGGGCTGCGCCCTCGTCGGAGCGGTCCACGTGGCGCCCATCCCATGCCCGGGCGAGCCTCGTGGCGCCACGGCCCCGACGGGGGATGCCACGGGAGGCTGCGCCGAGGCGCCCTCGGCTCCGTCCCGAGGCTTCGGTGGCGGGGGAGGTCGCCGCGGGTCACCCCGGGCGAGGCGGGTTTTTGCCCCGGGTGTAAAACCCGTGGGACGGACAGAGGCAGGCGGACCCAATCAGCACCGCGGACAGCGAGGCGGCTCCCTCCCTTCATTCAATAGTATTTATTGAGCGCTTACCATGTGCAGAGCACTGTACTAAGCGCTTGGAATGGACAATTCGGCAACAGAGAGAGACAATCCCTGCCCCACAACAGGCTCACAGTCTAATCGGGGGAGAAAGACGGACAAAACAACATAATCACGATAAACAGAATCAAGGGGACGTACACCTCATTAACGAAATAAATAGGGTATAAATAGGCCATTCGTGCCTGGGCTCGGCCCGACGGGCGGCCACCCCGCAGCCGGCGGCCGGAGCCCGGAGGGGTGGCCGGGGGCCGGCGGGCCCGGGGGAGGACCCAGGTGGCCTGCCTCCCAGCCGGCGTCCTCTCTTTCCCCCCGGGCCTCGCCGCCGCCCCGCCCCTGGCATCTCGGGGAACCCGGGGGTCGGGGAGCCGGAGCCACCCCAGCTCTCGCCCCGTCCGGGGAGTCGGTCAGTCCGGCCCCGGGGGCCCGCGGCGCGGGGCGGCCCATTTCTGGCCCGAGCGGCCTCGCCCCAGCAAATCCCGCCGCAGGAGAGGCTGGGAAGGAGGGCAGTAGGCGGCCAGGAGGAATTTAGGGCAGGCAGCCCAAGGAGGAGAGGAAAGAGGGCCACGGCTACCGGGGCGGCAGCCTCAGCCTGGCCCGTCCCCTCCTGCACGGAGCGGGAGGGATTAGCGCCAAGGTCTCCTCCTCCTTTCCCTCCTCCTCTCCTCCCTCCTCCTCCTTCTCATCCCCCTCCTCCCCTTCTTCTCTTCATCTCCTCTTTCTCATCTCCCTCTTTTCCCTCCTCCTCTTCATCCCCTTCCTTTTCTCCCGCTTCCCTTCTCTCTCTCCCCCCTCCCTCCTCCTCCTCATCCCCCTCCTTCTCTTCATCTTCTCCTCTTTCTCATCTCCCTCCTCCTCTTTTCCCTCCTCTTCATCTCCTTCCTCTTCTCCCTCTCCCTCCTTTTCCTCCTCCTCCTCATCCCCCTCCTCCCCTCCTTCTCTTCATCTCCTCCTCTTTCTCATCTCCCTCCTCTTTCCCCTCCTCCTCTTCATGTCCTTCCTCTTCTCTCTCTTCCTTTCTCTTTCTCCCTTCTCCTCCTGCTCTTCCGGGCGCCTGTCCCGGCCAGGTGTAAGATCTCGGGATCCACCTCCCGAGTGCGTTGTGCGGCTCCCACAGGCCACTCAAAGCAATCTCGTTGTGCAATCTGAACTTCCTGACCCAGGCGCTGCCGCCCCAGAGAAGTCATTTGTCTGCAATAAATATCATGGAATAATCGATGGATTAGCCCCTCTCAGTGGCTAAGGCAGAGGCCGGGGCTGCGATTAATCTGTCCGTGAGTGGGGTAGGGCCACAAGGAGGGTCGGAGCCGGTCCTGAGGCCCTGCTTTTCTACAGTCGGGGTGCTCACTCACTGGGGTTTACTCGGGGAGATAATCTCGAAGACAGAGGGTCCGTAGTCGCGAGGGGACCGGTGCCTGGAAGCTCCACGAAAGCACTGGCCGCAACGGGCCACTTGAGTGATTGATTGATTGAGGATCCCGGTCCAGGGTCAGCAGGACGGCGGGGACGGCCTCCGCGGGTCAAAGCTGGGGGCGGCAGTGGTGATGGTGGTGTGGGGAATTCAGTTCCTTCTGGGGGGGCCTCTGAGCCTGTCAGAGGACCTGCTCTAGGGGTTCCGGAGGCCCCTTCCCCGGGGAAGCTGAGCGTCTGGACCCCAGGCCGGGCCCAGTTAGAAGCCGGGGCCCGCGCCGGGGGAACTTCAGTCCTCACGGTCTCTCTCCTTCCTTCTTTCCTTCCTTGGCAGTGCGTCTCCACGACAGCATCTCGGAGGAAGGCTTCCACTACCTCGTCTTCGATCTGTAAGTGGAGCTAGGGGTGGCGCTAGGTTAGCTCTGGGGGGCTGGGGTGCACGCCTGTGTTTACCGGTGGAGGTGGGACGTGGCTTTGTGTGTGCGTGTGTGTGCTTGTGTGTGTGTGCGCCTGTGTGCCTGTGTGTGCTGGACCTGTGCGGGGAGCTCCCGGTTGGGCCGCAGGGGTGCAGGCTGGCCCCGCCCAGCCCCCGCCCCACACCGGGCCGGCGCAGGTCGGTGCCGCGGCGCCTCGGCGGCTCCCGCTTCCTGCCGGATGGAGCGGAGATGACGCCAGCCTGCCCCCGGGCTCCCCGCTGGGCCCGGGATAAATTTAGCTGCTCTGACTCACAGCCCTCCTGGGCCCGCAGCGGCCCCGGCCGCTCTCCCCGGCTCCCAGGCCCCTGCCCTCTGCCCCCGGCCCACATCCCCCTGATCCCCGGCCTGCAGCCCCCAGCCCACATCCTCCTGGTCCCTGGCTTCCAGCCCCCCAGCCCACATCCTCCTGGGCCCTGGCTCCCGGTCCCCAGCCCACATCCCCCCTGGTCTCTAGCCTACAGCCCCCCAGCCCATATCCTCCTGGTCCCTGGCTTCCAGCCCCAAATCCACATCCCCCTGGTCCCTAGCCTGCAGCCCCCAGCCCACATCCTCCTGGTTCCTGGCTCCCAGGCCCCTGCCCACATCCCTCTGGTCCTCAGTCTCCAGTCCCCAGCCCACATCCTCCTGGTCCCCAGCTCCCAGGCCCCTGCTCACATCCCTCTGGTCCTCAGCCTCCAGCCCTCAGCCCCCAGCCCCAGTGTTTAGCATGCTTTATAGATACCTTTATTGTAAGCTTGTTGGGCAGGGAGGGTGTCTGTTATATTGTACTCAGCCAAGAACTTAGTACAGTGCTCTGCATACAGTAAGCGCTCAATAAATAGGATCGAATGAATGAGTAAATACAATGGACTGACCGAATGACTGACTCACTGGCTGAGGTGGTGGTGGGATGATAATATTAGTTCTCAACTCCGAAAACCTCTCCTTTTATAACTTGCTCCCCTAAGACTCTTTTCTCAGCCAGTGGCTGCGGGACCCAAGTGAAATACACTGTGAAATATAGAATATCACATGCTTCAATGTAGGGTTAAAGACTGCCTGGTCTCCCATGCCCTGTGGGAGAAGCCAGTTTAGATGAGCCATAGATGTTTCAGATTCCCTCCCTTTTGATGGTAATAACCGTAACAATAATAATAATGATAATCGTATCTAGTAGCACTGTGCTAGACACTGGGGAAGACATAAGAGAATCAGATCAGACCCAGTCCCTGCCCCACACAGAGCTCATGGTCTGAAGGGCACGGAGGACAGGTAGTTTATCCCCATTTTACAGATGACAAAACAGGACCAGAGAGGCTACATGTCCAAGGTCCCAAAGCAGGCAAAGGGCTACAGCCTGAGCCTCCTGACTCCCAGTCCGATGCTCTTACCACTGCACCACACTGCCTTCCTTTTGGCTTTATTATCTTGTGAGACCTCTATGCTTGCTTTCTTTGGGTCTGATCTGAGGTCCTGCTCTGCAAACTCAGCATGCCTTCTCCATACTTCCGACATGACCCTGCTCTCTTACGAATCGTTGAAGCCTAGTATTAGAAATACAAGCTCGAGTCACGCTGCATCAGAGAATAGCTCAGGGGAGGTGTAGAAATGGTGTGGGTGGCTGGGGGCTGGGGGCAGGGAGTTGAGAGGGGGGCTGCCTGGGGGAGAGGGGAGCCTAGCAGTCTCATGACTGCTGGGGAGTGGCAGGGGAGGGAGGTGTGTCGGGGGCGGTGGGGGGGAGGGGGGGTAATGGGAAGTGGGGAAGTTTAGCTGACAATTTAGCACCCTATTTCACATCCCTCTAGGGGACTGTAAAATCCTCCAGGGCAGGGATTATGCCGACTAACTCTACTGTACTCGGTTCCCGATCAGTTCCCTGCTCTGCCCACAGTAGATGCTCGGTCAGTACTATTGTTCGGTTGATTAGGTGGTCGGTAGGGATGATGGAACCCCTCGGTCAAGTTAGATTTATGGAACATATAGAGGGGTAAGATATGACCCCATATTCATATTCATGTCTTTTATTTATATTAATGTCTGTGTCCCCCTCTAGACTGTAAGCTCGTTATGGGCAGGAAACGTATCTGCTAATTCTGTTGTCTTAAACTCTCCCAAACACTTAGTAGAGTTCTCCACACATACTAAGTGCTCAATAAATATGATGATTGATTTATTGACTCGACTGCACCCCTGTCCTCTGCTAGCTCAGCTAGGTCCCCTCTAGGAGGGTGGTGGATGAAACTGGCTACCACATCTTCTGTCTGTTTGGGTTTCCAGGGTGACCGGCGGGGAGCTCTTTGAGGACATCGTGGCCCGGGAATACTACAGCGAAGCCGACGCCAGGTGAGTGTGGAGATCCCTCTGCTGCCTGGACCACCCTGCCCACCTCTCCTCTTCCCTTCCGCCCCCCTGCCCCTCCCCACCCCCGCCTCCCCCGCTTTTTTCTGTTTCCCCACCCCCTGCCTGCTGTATCTGTGCAACATTAACTCATTCATAACTTGGCCAGAGTGGATGGACAAAGACACTGTGTGTCAGCTCTGCAGGTGCGGCCCGTAGTCCCCTCCCCCCGCCCAACCTGATCGCGGTGGCCGGTCCACCTGATTGGGACAAGCTGTGAGCCAGGACTCTTCCCCAGAAAGGCCACGGCCTTGGCACCACTGGTCACCTTCCCACTGATGTCCAAATCGCTACCTGTTCTCCCTCCCCCTTTGATTGGGAGCCCCATATAGGATGGGGACTGTCTCCGACCTGATGATCTTGTGTCTACTGCAGTGCTCAGTGCACTGTTTGGCACATAGTAAGTGCTTAATGAGTATCATTATTATCATCATCATCATCACCAATGATGTCCCCATCACTGGTGTCCACCCCACTGATGTTCACCCCCTCCCCTATTCTCCCCCTGACTGATATTACCATTCTCTGCCTGCAGCTCCTGGAGATGGGGGAATTGGGGCAGAGATCAGCCTGGGAGGGACTAGGGCCCAGCTGCTGCTTAGTACAGTGCTTTGCACAAAGTAAGCGCTCAATAAATGCAACTGATTAAGTGACTGATCGGTTCCTGCTTCCTCGGGATTACACTCCTTCTCCTCCACCATCTCATTCAGGCCAGGTTGGATCTGCCTGGGGGGAGTTTTCCCAGGGAGGAGCTGAGGTCTTAATTTAATTATAGTATTTATTAAGCACTGACTAGGTGCCAACTCTGTAGTGAGTGTTGGGGTAGGTACAAGATAATTAGGTCCCACATAGAGCTCCCAGTCTAAGTATGAGGGAGTTGGATTTATAATTTAATTATAGTATTTATTAAGCACTGACTAGGTGCCAAACTCTATACTAAGATCTGGGGTGGGTACAAGATAATTAGGTCCCAGATAGGGCTCCCAGTCTAAGTAGGAGGTAGTTGCATTTAACCCCCATTTTACAGATGAGAAAACTGAGGCCCAGAGAAATTGTCACTTGCCCAAGGTCTCACGGCAGGCAATAGGTGGAGTTGGGATTATTATTATTAATAATAATAATGATAATAACGACAACTGTGGAATTTGTAAAGTGCTTACTATGTGCCAGGCGCTGTACTAAATTCTGGGGGGGATTCAAGCAAATCCGGTTCGACAGAGTCCCTGCCCCACGTGGGGCTCACAGTCTCAGTCCCCATTTTACAGATGAGGTAACTGAGGCACAGAGAAGTGAAATGATTTGCCCAAGGTCATACAGCAGGCAAGTGGCAGAGCTGGAATTAGAACCCCGGTCCTCTGATTCCCAGACCTGTGCTCTTTCCACTAGGGCACACTGCTTCTTAGTGGTTAAAAAGCAAAGGGCTTGCCTCTCCTCCTCTCTGGGCTGAGGGCCTTTCCAAAGGGAAGAGTTCAAGGGTTGGGCTTTCCCAGATCCCACGGGGACCAAGGGGATGTTCTCTATTTGGAGTCTGGGGGCTCCTGCCTGGCCTGGGACAGAAGGTGGGAGAGCAGAGGGAA